>NC_089594.1:38457679-39074300 GCF_019320115.1 Miscanthus floridulus
TCTGTTCCTTTGGCGCTTTCTTTCTTATAATAGTTAGCGCGACAGAGAATAATGCCCGTCTGAACACCGTGTGCGACGTACCATGAAAATTAGTTAAGTATACGTTTGGGTTTGTGATCGATACACACATTTGTTGACGTACGTACGTATGCAAACCAAAGTGACAACCAAAGTTTCAGTAGCTACTATATCAATAGAGGAGCGTGCACGTAGGAAAAGAAAACGTGAACAACAGTACGTACGGTTACCATGATCGTGAACTTGCCTAAAACATTTCATGCATGGAGATGGCATAGGATCAGAGCAAGCACAGCGTGCTCCTCATCATTGATCTATTGTGGTCATGGTGTAGCCTGGAGATGGAATGGAGCAAGTAGCGTACCTCGGGAATAGAGAGAGGAAGCCGCGCACGCACGTTGGCGGCCTCGTCATCGCACCATGTCACGTGCGAGGGTACCGGCGGTGTGGCCGCGCGTCTGGCCGGGCGGCCGGGCAGCAGCTGGCGCGGTGAGGTTGTTGGCGCGTGGGGTGGCATGGGGACCGTGGACGCGCGTGTGGCGGTGGCGACGACCAACGTCGGGCGGGGTGGCGGCGGCATCCTCGATGTGGTGGGCCGAGTGGCGTGGGCGTTGGGGGAGAGGAATCGACGAAGAACGCAAGGAAGAAGATGGCACTGGTATATATATGCCACGCCCCTTTACTCCCGGTGCCATCCCCCCACCGGAGTAAAGGTCCTTTACTCCCGGTGCGTGTTACTAACCGGGTAGGTATACCTTTACTCCCGGTTGGTAACACGCATCGGGAGTAAAGGTAAACATTTACTCTCGGTTGGTAATAAGCACCGGGAGTAAAGGTTTTTGGTGGGCCACGAAACTGCAACCCACCTTTACTCTCGGGTGGGCTTCCAACCCGGGAGTAAAGGTGGACTGTAGTTTCGTTTCCCGCGTGTTTTAAGCAAATTTTTTTAATAGAAATGCAATAGTCTTGTTAAATACATAGTAAATTAAATAAAAAGGCATAAAATTATCTTTGTTAAAATATGGATTTTCTTTTTCTTTATTACACATAGGAAAAATCTATAACCTAACTTTTTTATTTTTTGTTACAATTATAAAACATAATGTAACTATTATTTATTATTTCATTAATGCAAAAAATGTAGTGTTTAATTGAAATTATTAAAACTATTGGTTTTGGACAGGAAATTTGTTTTCACATCATTTTAACGTTAATATTTTAATTTTTCATCACTCAATATCCTAATTTACCTTTTTGAGAGAGAAATCCAACCAAATCAAACATTGATTTAATTTGAAACATGACATAATAAACATCTGAATTCACAATTATTACATAATATCTCAAACACACACTATATTAATCACTATATCATCAATTGGGCACAGCAGTGAACTTCTTCTTTACGTATGTCCCTTGGTTTGATCGCGTCGTACCATGGAGTGTCCTTATCATTTACCAAGATGCTAGGGGTCTTTGTTCACTTTGAAGGGCGGAATTCGGTCATCCTTTTCATAATCTTCTGACATGTCCGACTTGTCCTCAATTCCCACGATGACTCTTTTCCCTGAAAGAACTATGTGGTGCTTTGGCTCTTTGGTTGAGTCATTATCGTTTTTCCCCTCTTTTGGTTTGGTAGACATATCCTTGACATAGAACACCTGATTCACATCCTTGGCAAGAACGAATGGTTCGTCTTTGTACCCAATATTACTAAGGTATACTGTTGTCATTCCATACTTGTTGTCTACTGTTACCCACCCCTACCCCCCCTCCCCACACCTCCTCCTGCCCCTCCTCCCCCCCCCACCCCCCTCCGGTCACCTTGACCCATTGGCACTTGAACAATGGGATCTTCAAAGTAGGTGCATATTCTAGTTCCCATATTTCATCTATGCGTCCATAATATGTCTGCTTATTCCCATTCGGGTCTGTGGCATCTATGCGGACACCACTGTTTTGGTTGGTACTCCTTTTATCTTGGGCTACTGTTAGAATATGTTCCCATTTATCTCGTACCTTTGTATGTGACGATATGCCATGATGGTTGCATAGCCAATAAATACAGTTGCTCATGGATGCTCTCATCACCTTGACATTTTTTTCGCAACCAACCGCCGAAAGTTTCCATGTGCTTACGCGTAATCCAGCTTAGTCTTCCTGGAAACTCGGATCGTAAGAGATCCTGTGGTGGTCTCAATATACGGATCTACCAAAGAGGAGTTCTGTAGAACTGTGTAGTACGCTTTATTGAAATAATCATCATCCGTACCAATTATGTTTTCCTCCCTAGTGTCCCCTTTCCGCTTTGTCTCCCCCTCATGTCTCGATTCAGAACACCAATCGAGTCAAGGTTGGAATAAAGTCAACATAGAACTCAATGACCTCTTCTGTTCCATAGCCCTTGGCGATGCTTCCTTCTGAGGCGAGCACGGTTGTGAACATATTTCTTAGGACTCCCATGAATCTCTCTAAGGGGAACATGTTTATGGAAACATAGGACCGAGAATGAAAATCTCCTTGACTAGGTGAACTAGGATGTGTCCTGATATCAAAGAAGGAAGGAGGAACACCAACTCAAAGCTGACGAGACATTGAACCACATCATTCTGTAGTTTAGCTAGATCAGTTGGATCAATTGCCTTCTGAGAAATTGCATTGAGGAATGCACATAGCTTCATGTGGCTAGAGGTACATTGGAGGTAGAATTCCTCTTAATGCAACTGGAAGTAATTGCGTCAGAAAATGACAGTCATGGGAATTTAAGTTACAGAATTTCTTCTCTGGCACATTTAAATACCCTTATATTCAAGGAGAATCCAGATGGTACCTTGATGTGTTTTAAGCATTCAAACATAGTTCCTCTCCTCTTTGCTTAGAGTGTAGCTGGCAGGACATAAGTAATGGCGTCCATCATCTGTCTTCTCGGATGCAGTTGTCTTTTTCTCTCAAACAACGAGGTCCTGTCGTGCTTCAAATGTGTCCTTAGGCTTTCCATACACACCCATAAAGCCTAGCAGGTTCACACAAAGATTCTTCGTCAGGTGCATCACGTTGATCGAGCTACGGACCTCTAGGACTTGCCAATAGGTAGGTCCCAAAATATGGACTTCTTCTTCCACATGGGTGCGTGACCATTAGCTTCTTTCAGAATAGGTTGGCTGCCATGTCCTTTTCCAAAGACACTTTCACATCATTTACCATATCGAGTACATCCTCACGGTTCGGTTGCGTGGCTTGGTCAGGTGGTCTGCCTTCCCTTTAAAAATGCTTGCCTTTCTTTCTACGGGGTGATTTGCAGGAAGAAAATCGATGATGGCCAAGCTACACGACCTTTTGACATTTTTTCAAGAATACACCTCTAATATCACCGAAGCAGTGTGTGCATGCATTATATCCCTTATTTGACTGTCCTAAAAGATTACTTAGAGCAGGCCAATTATTGATTGTTATGAACAACAATGCTCACAGATCAAAGTGTTCCTGTTTGTACTCATCCCACACACGTACACCTTCTTATTCCACAAAATGAGAAGTTCGTCAATAAGTGGTCTCAGGTACACATCGATTCATTGCAAGGTTTGCTTCGGGCCTTGGATGAGCACATGCATCATAATGAACTTCCGCTTCATGGCATAACCAAGGAGGAATGTTGTAGATATTAGAGTACAGGCCAAGTGCTATGACTACTGTCTGCTCTCCAAAAGGATTGATACCATCTGTACTTAAAGCAAACCTTAAGTTTCTTGCGTCATTTGTAAACTCCAGGAATTCTCTGTCGATTGCTCTCACCTGGGACCCATCAGCAGGGTGTCTCAACATATTGTCTACCTATAGGTCTTCTTTGTGCCATCGCAACAATTTTGCATGTTCTTTGTTTCTGAACAGACGTTTCAAGCGTGGTATTATAGGAGCATACCACATAACCTTGGCAGGGAATTTTTTTCCGCGGACGTTCGCCCTCAACATCACCAGGGTCATCTCGCCTGATCTTATACCGCGACGCATGGCATACCGGGCATGCATCCAATTTCTCGTACTCTTTGCCACGGTAGGATGCAGTCATTAGGACATGCATGTATCTTCTCTATTTCTAGCCCCATAGGACAGACAACTTGTTTTGCTTCGTAGGTAGTGGCGGGCAATTCATTGTCTTCGGAAGCATCTTCTTTTGGATTTTTAGTAACTCTCCAAATCCCTTGTCAGATACACCATTCTTTGCCTTCCATTGCAGCAATTCTAGTGTGGTTCCCAACTTTTTCTGCCCTGCATCACAAGTTGGGTACAACAATTTCTTGTGATCTTCTAGCATCCGCTCGAACTTGATCTTCTCCTTTTCACTTTCACATTCTCTTTGTGCGTCACGAATGACCTGACAAAGATCATCAGCCGGCTCATCTTCTGCGGCTACCTCTTCTTCAGCTTCTCCCATTGCAGTATCATTGAAGCACGCACCATCGGAATAATATCATTGTCGTCCCATTGTTCTTCTTCACCTTCTTCCATTACAACACCGGTTTCTCCGTGCTTTGTCCAACAAATATAGTTTGGCATGAAACCCGACTTGAACAAGTGTGAATGAAGAGTCCTTGAGCAAGGATATTCCACCGTATTCTTACATATGGCACATGGGCAGCACATGAAACCGTCGCGTTTGTTTGCCTCGGCCGCACGTAACAAAGAATGCACGCCGTCAATGAACTCTTGGGAGCGGCGATCAGCATTATACATCCAATGCGGCTCATCTGCATTACATGACATAAATACCATATTAAAACCTAGATCATAATTAATTATTTATACAACATGCGTGCCACCACAAATACAAATTTATGAAAGCATCGCTACAATGTAGACAATCCCAACTACCACTAAAAGAACTAAAGCTAAAATACATTTCAGGAGCACAAGGATTTCGCGACCAATCTCAACTAAAACAGACAGATCCCCCGATTGTGCAACATCTTTGGGCTTCTTCGGCTGGATCACTGCCTCATTAGCCCCGTATCTGCCTGTTGTGCAAGATATTTTTGCACGAGTTCAACATACTCTTCCTCCCAGTAGAAGCCTGAACATCGTCCACTGCCATCCCACTGAAATTAAAACAAAAAATTAGAACTTTAATCACAACCATCATGAAAATAGGTATAAACTAACCATAATCATTAAATACGATAAAATAACTCACATTGCGATCCGGACACTTGTAGAAGATACGATCCTTGTTGGGACCCTCCTTCTTCACTCGGTACTCCATCACAATCTTCGTCTCATCACGACACTTGCCGCATGGAATGAGGGGAGGCCCGGCCTAAGTCGCTTTGGAAACCCATGAGAGGCCGAGGACCCGGAAGCAGTTGCCATCTACTCTCTATACTCATTTTTTAATACACTATAAATTTCTCATTTTATAAACAAATAAAATTAAGAAACTATAAAATTATCTATATCTCTAAACAATGAAGCAGTTGCCATCTACTCTCTACTATACTCATTTTTAATACACTATAAATTTCTCATTTTATAAACAAATAAAATTAAGAAACTATAAAATTATCTATATCTCTATACTCATTTTTTAATACACTATAGCTCAAAAACATGTTTTAATAAATAACCATCCGTACTAGTTGACCTTGCTTACGTGATCATCTCGGCGAGCATTTCTCCACCGGACGGCACGTACTTGGTCAAGGAAGAGCTCCGATTCTACGAGGAAGGGAACACGGTCTTCCACGACCGTTGTCGCTCTCCCTCGTAGAATCAAAGCTCCTCCTTGATGTCCGTTACCGCTCGGCAGAGAACATGCTCGCCGAGCTGAACACGGTCCGCAAGTTCAACTAGTACGGATTTTCTATAATTTTTAACTATTTTCTAAGTTTTTCATTTAATAAAAAGTTAAAATAAAATGTTTAGTCGCGGAGTCCATAGAAATGACCATATTTTAACCTAGCAACGCATTGTCAATTGTCATTGCATTGCATTGCACCCCGGACCGGACTCCGGACAATAAAATACTATGGTCGATCGATGTCGTTCTTTGTCGTACTACACGCGGCGACGGCCGACGGACCATTCAACCACCAAATCTGTCAGGCCCGGCTGTTCGGGCGTATCGTCAAAAGAGAACGGATTTTGCTTCCTATTGCACGACCTTGCATTGCATCTGTCATACCAGTCGGAGGCACTAGTCCCTATACTCATTTTAATACACTATAAATTTCTCATTTTATAACAAATAAAATTAAAAACTCTAAAATTCTCTATATCTCTAAACAATGAAGTGTGCTATGCATGCTACAAATGAACGGTGAATACTAGTTTTTAATAGCTACTTTAACCTTCCTTCATATAAATATGCAAGCTTGAAGTTTAAAGGTTTCCAGAACGTTTAACACTACTCTGCTTGCCGTGGCCATGGTCATTATGTTCTCGTCTTTTACTGCGGCAGGTAATAATCCACATGATATTTCTGTAAATTAACAGAAGAATGGGAGTGTACACATATAACAATCGATTATCGTTTATATTTATATATATACTACGTTTGGGTACGGTGATTGACAGACTACTACGACGATATCAGGACATGTGAATAAATAACCATCCGTACTAGTTGAACTTGCTTACGTGATCATCTCGGCGAGCATTTCTCCACCGGACGGCACCGTACTTGGCCACGGAAGAGCTCCGATTCTACGAGGAAGGGAACACGGTCTTCCACGACCGTTGCCACTCTCCCTCGTAGAATCAAAGCTCCTCCTTGACGTCCGTTACCGCTCGGTAGAGAACATGGTCGCCGAGATGAACACGGTCCGCAAGTTCACAAGCTACTTTAACCTTCTTCATGTAAATATGCAAGCTTGAAGTGATTTTGAGATCAAATTGCTTACAAATGAAAAAAACCACAATAAAGAACCATATATATATAGTGAACAAAATGAGATAAGACAATGGTGAAAAATGAGAGTATGAGATTGGTAACCTTTACAACTGAAGAATCGACGGAGGAATCGAAGAAATCGACGGAGGTAATCGAAGAATGGATGGAGGAACAATGGAGGGAGGGAGGAAGCAAGAACACTAGTGCAGTGAGCTTCAAAATATGTTGAGCTCGGCTTGGGAGGAAGGAGACGACCGGGATATAAAGGGGGGGACCTTTAGTCCCGGTTGGTGACTCCAACCGGGACTAAAGGTAACTTTCCAACCCCGGGCGTAGCCACGGCCGGGAGTAGACCTTTACTCCCGGTTGGAGCCACCAACCGGGAGTAAAAGTATACCTTTAGTCCCGGTTGGTGGCTCCAACCGGGACTAAAGGTCCCTGCCACCTTTGTCTGGCGCAGTAGCCGTTGGGCAGGGACCTTTAGTCCCGGTTGGAGCCACCAACCGGGACTAAAGGTATCTCTAGTCCCGGGTGCAAAAATTCCGGGACTAGAGCCCATTTTGGCCGAGGATCAAAGGTCTGTTCTCTACTAGTGAGATGTAGAAGCGCAAACAACATATAATCATAAATACCATATTAAAGTATCTTAAGTTTGACTAATTATAAATATGTTTTGCTCCTAAACGATCTCAAAAGAAAATATTTTTAACTACAAAGTTTTTGTCTTGTCAAGCACGATAACTTTGGTATATGGTCTATCTCCATTTGTGATTGTTTGAAAATATTAAAAAATTTGAATTTCAAAATATAGAAACTTAAAGGTATATTTTGACCCTAAATGATCTCAAATAAAAAGTCATATTGTGTATCTTCATCTAACTTCATTTGAAAAATATGAATTTATTTGTTCAGTAGCTATTTTCAAAGATAGTACCCCAAAAATCAATTTCTATGGATGGTTGACTAAGTCAATGCCCCAGAAAATGTGGATGAGTGACATAAGAAACTGCCTATGAAGATTGATTTGTAGGGGTGATTTGTAAGCTATACTGCTACACAACATTTATAGAGGTGTTAACTAAGTTAACCCTCTGGAGAAAATAGGAAGCGATTGCAAAAATCATGTCTAGCAGTATACTAGAATCACAAAATCATAGATTCTACTAAGAGTGGCAAAATCAACTCGATTAATTAAAATCATAAGTTATAAAATCATGAAATATAATCATGAATTTTGAAAACTATATGTATTACTATCAACAACATACGTCTCTTACAAGCACCAGATTGTTTCATTTTTTAAAGAAGATAATCATTGGCTATAAATTTGTTAGAGTCTAACATCTCCAACTTTTATAATCTGAAATACATATCGCTCTCGATTAGCCTTGCTAGCATAGCTCTAGGTGATCTACCACCCCTCAATTGCCACGTAATTTCTGTGGACTGTACTAATCATGTACTCTTCTGTCCTCAATATAAGAGATGTATATCTGAAGTCAAATTATTCTTTGTTTAAGCAAATTTATAGAGAAGGGTATTAATGTCTACCACATCAAAGAGTTAAATTATAAAACTCCATTTCATAATATATATATCTAATATATATCTCTTATAAAGCTAAACCCCACTACAAGTTTATCTCAACATGCAAGACAACATCATTTCCCACTACCTATCCACATCACCTCCCACTAATAGCCATGTCATCCACTAATTTTCAATCTCTTAATGCAAGTGTTCACACCATCTCCACTAAGTGCAATTTAATTTTAATATATAAGAAATATAGAGGGCACTCATATATTGCTATTTGTTTTGTCATTCCATTGTCTTAAAATCCGATCTAATTGTATTAGTTTTTCTTATTGGATTCTTTCATTGTTCACACCATTTCTACTAAGTACATGTCGGGGACTAGTACTAGGGTATCCGAAGAGGAGGGGCTAATGGTCATCAATATTAATTCATCCGAACAGTCAAGAGCGCAACTACGGCTCCAACCGACCCTTGGGTTTGTGCTCCGCCTCGCTCAATCCCAAGGTCGCGGGCTTTGCCTCGCCCAGCCTTGGGGGAAGGGCTCCGCCTCGCTCGACCCCAAGGCCATGGGCTCTGCCTCGTCTGACACTTGAGTTTGCGCTCTGCCTCGCCCGACCCTTGGGTTTACGCTCCGCCTCGCCTGGCCTCTAGGGAGGGCTCCACCTTGCCCGACCTCAAGGCCACGGGCTCTACCTCGCCCGACCCTTGGGTTTGCGCTCCGCCTCGCCCGACCTCTGGGGGAGGGCTCCGGCTCGCCCAAGCCGAAGGCTGCGGGGTCTACCTTGCCCGACCCTTGGGTTTGCGCTCCGCCTCGCCCGACCCTTGGGTTTGCACTCTGTCTCACCCAGCCAAGGCCATGGGCTTCGTCTCGCCCGACCCTTGGGTTTGCGCTCTGCCTTGCCCGACCCTTGGGTTTGCACTCCGCCTCGCCCGATGTTGTTCTACCTAGCCCTCGTATGAACACTGACAGGTGAGTTAGTTCACCACGATGTCTGCCCAGACAGAATGGAGCGCCATGACTGGCAGACGATGCCTGCGCATGGCGTTAGTGATGGACAGGGCCACGATGTGGAGCCATACCTATTGACATCTACAGGGTTGGCAGGACCCATATGAAGGATAAGAAGGACCTGGCGATCTTGAAGGTCTTTGGCTCTCTCTTGTTCTTCTCTTTCCCTCCGCTGTAACCCTTGCTTTCCCTTGGCCTATAAAAGGGAAAGCAGGGCACCCCACGAAGGGGATCGGTCGATTGAGGCCAGACCCGATAGAACCACCATGAACCCATCAAACCTCGAACCGACCAGAACACAACACAAGCACACGGTTGAGCAGCAATTGAGCTCATGGCACCCATTCACTCTTTCCACCAGAGACTTGGGACCTGTCCCTCTCTTGCCCGTTTGTAACACCTACTACAAACTTTCAGTGCTAGTAACACAAGCAGCAGTGATGAACTGGACGTAGGTACATTTTGCCCGAACCAGTATAAACCTCATGTCCTCTAAGCACACCATCCGAGCCAGATGCGCAATACTAGAAATTTATTCGTTGGTGGTAATTCGAAACACCGACATTTGGTGCTCTAGGTAGTGGCCTTTTGCGCGTCTTGACGTCCACACGAGGCCTTGGATGGTTAGTCACAATGTCAGCTAGGTCCTAGGCATGCACATGCGCTTCAGGGACCTAGACTTCATCGTCACGATGAAAGGAGAGCTGGTGCAGGCTCCCACTGCCATCCAACCTTTCCACTTCATCGTCCTCGACGCGATCACCGAAGCGCTTGAGGAGCTGTAGCTGCATGCACCGGAGGCCCGCGCCCTTGGGGGTGACCAGCTCCTCGGCTTCGACTACGGGAGGTTAGAGAGCCAGCTTGGTGCCTTCCTAGGACCCTGACCGTCCCGGGAGGACCTGCGCCACCTCACCTTCTCATTCGCTAATGTCATGGCATAGCTTGTTGGAGGATAGCCGCTCTCTCCAGAATACCTCATCCGAAGCGCCCCGACAGCGCTCCCGTTCGGTCTCCGCAACACCACAGAGACCATTGGCCACCTTGTGGCACAATACATGCCTCCATCCCCCATAAACGACGAGTTTGTGGGGATGGACAAAGATGTCATGGAATCTTTCCATGACCTCCTAACGAGAGAAACAGAGTCACCCCCCACCTCTGACTCCAGTAGGGGGAGCCATCACCCCTCTCATGAGTGTTTCATGGCAGGTACCCCCAAGGGATTCATTGAAAGCATCCATGAGGAAGAGGCTACCCCATTGAACGACCTCAACGATGAGGTCGAGAGGGATGCTAGGGCCCCACCACGCCTGTGGGTGGAGCAGCTGAAGGCCTGGCACCAAGAGCTCAAGGAAGCGTGACTCCAGCTCGAGCAAGAATTCATGGAGCTCAAGCAAGAGATCGAGTGCCATGAAGATGGTGGGCGCGCGTGCCATGGCCCGTGGCATGAATCGAAGGATCATCGAGGACGATGAAGCGCTCCCACACTTTGCCCGGGCAAGCCAGAACATCACTACTGCGGTGGCCTTGCTCCAAGGGCTTTTGAGGCCCGGGACGCCCGAGGATCATCGGGCCCATTATGAGATTCGCACGCTACTTGAGTGTGCGGCGGCGTAGCAGGCCGAGAGCTCACTGTCCCGACGACGTGAGCTCAACGCCAGCCAGTGCACGCCCTCGGAGCGACCCGACAAGGACATGTCAGTCCACCAAGCACCACAAGGTGGTAGGCCATGCACTATGGTCTCGGTGCATGAGCGTCTCAGCCACCACCATGACGCATGAGACACCCTTGATGCCCATAGGCTTGCCCACGGTGATATGCTGGAGGGGGCTAGCCATGGCTACCACCCTCATCGTGGTGGATGCTACGACAGCGGTGAGGACCAAAGCCCGAGCCTTGGCCTTCTAGGACCTTAGGCCTTCGTCCGGCACATCCTCAACGCCACCTTTCCACCACTGTACCGACCACCGAACAACATCCCGAAGTACTTCGGGGAAACAAACCTCAGACTATGGCTCGAGGATTATCGGCTTGCTTGCCAAGCCAGTGGAGCGAATAATGATGATTTCATTATCCACAACCTTCCATTGTTCCTGGCCGATTCGGCACAAACATGGTTGGAACACCTTCCGCCCAATAGAATCCAAAGTTGGGCGGACCTGAAAGAGATCTTCGTGGGAAACTTTTAGGGCACATACAAGCGTCCTAGGAACCGATGGGATCTCAAAAACTACCAATAGACGGCCGGGGAAACCTTTCGTGGGTACATCCAACGCTTCTCCCAGCAGTGCAATGAGTTGCCTAATGTCACCGATGCTGATGTCATTGAAGCTTTCCTATCTAGGACCACCTGTGGGTCCCTAGTCCATAAGCTGGGACATAAGGGCCCACAAACCACCAAGGAGCTCCTCGACATCACCACCAACCATGCCTCGAGTGAGGAGGTGGTCGAGGCAATCTTCAATCACCTCAAGGGCAAGGCAAAGCAGGATGAGGACATCGGCGAAGGTGCCTCCAACCGCCCCAGCAAGAAGACGAACAAGCAGCGGCGCGAAGGCTCGCTCGTGGCCACTGCCGACCGCAAGGGGGGTCGAAAGCCCGCAGAGGGTACCCCAAACCACTTTGAGAAGCTGCTTGAAGGGCCATGCCTGAACCATGCCTTCCCTGTCAAGCATCTCTACAAGGACTGCAGCCTCATGAAGCGGTTCTTGTCCGGAGGCTCCAATAAGGGGGAGCATAGGGGGGACCCCAAGCCGGCCATAGACACCGCCGAGGGGAATGATGGTAGCTTTCTGATGCTGGATGGCTGCCTCATGATCTTCAGAGGGTCGACGGCCTAGGACTCCAAGCACCGCTAGAAGCTTGCGCACCATGAGGTCTATACGATCGAGTCGGCTACGCCTGGCTTCCTCCGATGGTTGGAGTTCGCCATAACCTTTGATCGGACCAACCACCCAGAGAGCATCCCACAATCGGGGAGATATCCGCTCATGGTTGACCCAATCATCGGCATGAAGAGGCTCACCAAGGTACTGATGGATGGAGGCAGCAGCGTCAACATCATGTATGCTAAAACACTCGATGCCATGGGCATCGACCGATCATGCATCCGACCGATCGGAGCACCTTTCCACGCATCATGCCTGGAAAGCAGGCTATGTCACTTGGGCAGATCAATCTGCCCGTCACCTTTGGGGATCCATCGAATTATAGGATGGAAACCCTCACCTTTAACATGGTTGGGTTCTATGGAACCTACCACGCCATCCTAGGACATCCATGCTACGTGAAGTTCATGGTCGTCCCCAACTACACCTACCTAAAGCTAAAGATGCCGGGACCATGCCGGGTCATCACCATCGGCACCTCCTTCCAGCGTGCCTACGAGTGTGAGGTCAAATGCTGTGAACACGCCACGACAATTGTCGCTTCCAAGGAGCTTGCGACCATCTGGAAGGAGGTCACCAAAGAAGCTCCCGACCCAAGCGGTCAGCCGGGTCTTTCGAGCCTATGGAGGGCACCAAGGAGGTCCTCATAGACCCTAGTGGCTTCAAAGGCAAAGCGGTGTGCATTGGCACCACACTTTCCTCCAAATAGGAAAGCACGCTCGTCGACTTCCTCCATGCCAACAGAGATATCTTTGCGTGGAATCCCTTGGACATGCCTAGCATTTTGAGAGTAGTCGCCGAGCATGCCTTCAAGATTAGGCCAGGATCTAAGCCAGTGAAGCAGCGCCTGCATTGTTTCGATGAGGGGAAGTGCAGGACCATCGGCGAGGAAATTGCGAAGCTTTTGGCGGCCGGGTTCATCAAGGAAGTATACCACCCCGAGTGGTTAGCCAATCCCGTTCTTGTACGAAAGAAGAGTGGGAAATGGAGAATGCGTGTTGACTACATGGGTCTCAACAAAGCATGTCCAAAGGATCTATTTCCTTTGCCATACATAGACCAAGTAGTCGACTCAACCTTGGGGTGCGAAACCCTTTGCTTCCTTGATGTGTACTCCGGGTACCATAAAATTACGATGAAAGAGTCGGACCAGCATGCAACATCTTTCATCACCCCATTCGGATCATTATGCTACATTACAAATGTTGTTCGGTCTAAAGAATGCTGGGGATACATACCAGTGTTGTATGCTTAAATATTTCAGGGGCCTCATTGGGTGAACCACTATGGCCTATGTGGACGACATCGTGGTCAAGTCCAAATGGGCTGACTAGGTCATAGCCGACCATGAGCATACCTTCGTAAAACTCTGAGCAAATAACATTAAGCTCAACCCTGAGAAGTGCATTTTTGGGGTCTCGAGGGGTATGCTGTTGGGTTTCATCGCCTCTGAGCGTGGCATCGAAGCCAACCCAGAGAAAATCTCGGCCATCACAAGGATGGGCTCGATTCAGAACATAAAGCAGGTACAACAAGTTGCAAGGTGCCTCCCCATGCTCAGCCGCCTCATCTTGCACCTCGGTGAATGAGGTCTCCCCCTCTATCAGCTTCTGAAGAAGGCTGACCATTTCAAATGGACGCTCGAGGCCTAGGAGGCACTTGACATGGTCAAGCAGCTTTTGACGAAGGCCCCGATCCTAGTCCCTCTAACCAATGGAGAACCGCTTCTACTCTACATTACGGCAACCATGCAAGTGGTCAACGTTGCCCTAGTGGTGGAGCAAGAAGAAGAGGGGCATGCCCTTAAAGTGCTATGTCACGTGTACTTCATTAGCGAGGTCTTGTCTAATTCCAAGACCCACCACCCCCAAATCTAGTAGCTCCTATACGCCGTCCTTATCGCCAATACGAAGCTGTGTCACTACTTCGAGTCGCATACGGTGATGGTCATGACATCCTTCCCCCTCGGCGAGGTTGTCCAAAACCACAATGCCACGGGAAGAATCACAAAGTGGGAACTCGAGCTGATGGGTCAAGGCATTTCATATGCCCCCAGACGGCTATCAAGTCCCAAGTGCTGGTTGATTTCATTGCAGAGTGGACCGAGGTCCAAATGCCACTGGCAGTCATCAACTAGGAGTACTGGATGATGTACTTCGACGGATCGCTGATGAAGAAAGGCACCGGCGTGGGGATGGTCTTCATTTTGCCCCTTGGGGTATGCATGAGGTACATGGTTCGCATCCATTTCCCCTCCTCCAACAATGTGGCCGAGTATGAGGTGCTCATCGACAGCCTACGTGCCACCATCGAGTTGGGTATCCGGCGCCTCGATGTCCGGGGCGACTCCTAGCTGGTCATCGACCAAGTCATGAAGGAGTCGAGCCACCACAACTCCAAGATGGCTACATATTGCCAAGAAGTCTGCTAGCTGGAGGACAAGTTTGATGGTCTCAAGCTTAACCACGTCTCGAGGCATCTCAACGAGGAGGCCGATGCGCTGGTGAAAGCAGCATTCACCCGAGAGCCGGTGCCAATGGGCGTCTTCGCCAGCGATTAGCACAAGCCCTCGGTCCACTATGAGGAGCTAGAACAAGCCGATGATGGGCCTCCTACCCTAGGCTCGGGGGCTAACCAACCATCGGGTCCATCCAACCCTGAGGTCATGGGGCTTGATGAGGATCTAGCGACATAGCCCAACCTTCTAGCCGACTAGAGGATGCCTTACCTCAACTACCTCCTCCATGAGGTGCTGCGGATAGACAAGATGGAGGCTTGGCGGCTCGCGCATCATGCCAAGTCCTTCGCCATTGTTGATGGCGAACTCTATAGGCAGAGCCACACTAGGATCCTACAGCGCTACATCCCCATCAAGCAAGGGAAGCAGTTGCTGAGTGATATCCACGGTGGGGTCTACAGTCACCATGCCGTGTCTAGAACCCTGGTCAGAAATGCATTCCAACAAGGCTTCTACTGGCCAACCACGGTAGCCAATGCTAAACATATTGTGTGCACCTACGAAGGGTGTTAGTACTATGCCCGATAGACCCACCTGTTGGCCCAAACACTCTAGACGATCCCCATCACATGGCCATTCGTGGTCCAGGGGCTTAATCTGGTCAGTCCTCTCAAGAGGGTGCCCGGGGGCTATATGCACTTGCTTGTCACCGTAGACAAGTTTCCAAAGTGGGTACAGGCTCGACCGATCTCTGTGATCAAGTTCGAGCAAGCCGTGTTGTTCTTCCTTGACATCATCCATCGCTTTAGGGTCCCGAACTCCATTATCACGGACAATGGCACATAGTTCACCGAAAAGAAGTTCCTCTGATTCTGTGATGAATATCACATCCGCGTTGATTGGGCTGCCGTGGCGCACCCCCGCATGAACGGGTAGGTCGAGCGCGTGAACGGCATGGTCCTACAAGGCCTCAAACCTAGGATCTTCAACCAGTTGAACAAGTTAGGCGGATGAAGGGTCGTGGAACTTCCCACGGTGCTTTGGAGCCTAAGGACAATGCCCAGTCGGGCCATCGGCTAAACACCATTATTCATGGTCTATGTTTTCAAGGCTATCCTCCCAACCGACCTCGACTATGGAGTGTCGAGGGTCAGGGTGTATGATGAATAGGGAGCCAAGGTCTCCCTCAAGGATGCCATGGACCAGCTAGATGAAGCACGTGACGTCGCCATCCTCTGCTCAGCGAAATACCAGCAAGCGTTGCGTCGGTACCACAGCCATCGAGTGCGGGGACAGGCCTTCAATGTCGGGGACCTAGTGCTCTGCCTCATCTAGAGCAACAAGAACCACCACAAGCTCTCTCCACCATGGGAGGGACCGTACGTCATTGCGGAGGTGCTCCGACCAAGCGCCTAAAAGCTCAAGACCATCGACGGTGAAGTCTTCGTCAATGCCTGGAACATCGAGCAGCTATGTCACTTTTACCCTTAATATACGCACACTTTTTTCTTATCAGTTCCGCTATCGACTCCCTGACCTTTAGTGACACCTGACCCTAGCAACGGTAAGGGGTTGGGCCTCACTCGGGGGCTAATAAGAGCATATCTATCCGGTAGACAGTCGCTACGTCTGACCCTTTCTCATGATTAAGACCTAGAAGTGAAGTTTATGGAAACAAACGCTGAGTAAAACTGGTCGGCCTGCGAGAAACCTACGCCTTGGCGGCTACGGCATCTTTGCTCACTAGCGTGATCAGATTTTTTTTCCACACCCCGTTCTTTTTGGCCTTAGCCATGGAAAGAGTTGGTACACGTTTAAGAGTCTATCCGCCTGGCAAACATTCTCTGTGCCCCACCCTCTCTCACATTGAGACTTAGAAGCTAGGGTTGTGGAAATGAACATTGAGTAAAACTAGTCGGACTGCAAGAAACCTATGCCTCGGCGGCTACGGCATTTTTGCTCACCAGCATAATCAGAGTTTGTTCACCCGCACCCTGGGCTTTATGGCCTTAATGACGGAAGGGGTCGGAATGCACTAACCTTTTTATACGAAAAGGGGAGAAGGGCTAAAAATTTGTTAGGCCATAACGAAATTTAAGAGCTTGTCCACTTATTATAAGTTCGTCACATGGCTCATCTGCCTAACTAAATTCTTGGGGGGATGATCTCATCCTCTATCTCCATAGGAAAGCCCTATGTTAGCGGGTCACACAATTCCGACTCAGTCACGAATGACAAACCTGGATTCCACTCGAACATATCCGGTAAGAGCTCCCTGAACCCATCACTCGTACCATCTAGGTAAATCCTGTGCCAATGGGTCACCCAAGTCGATCGGATGGCTTGAAACCACTGCTGAGAGACAGGTCACCCTTAATTTATGTACGTTTTCTATTTTTAATTTTGCTATCGATCCCCCAACCCTAGCAATGACAGGGGTCGGGCCTCACCCGAGGGCTATCAAGAATGTCTATTCGGTAGACATTCTCTATGCCTGACCCCTTTTCTCATACTAAAACCTAGAGGCAAGGTGTGTAGAAACAAACTTTGATTAAATCTGGTCAGACCGCAAGAAACCTATGCCCTAGTGGCTACGACATTTTTGCTCACCAGCATGATCAGAGTTTTTATCCCTACACCTTGAGCTTTAGCATCCGCCATTCTAGGAAGGGTTTAGAGGGGCCCACCTATGGAATCTCCATCGAGGAGAGGCCAGTAGATCGCCCAAGTTGATCGGATGGCTTAGGCCACTGCCGAGAGATGGGTAAGGAGCAGTGGGATGCCCCATGCAAGTTACGCCAACTCCGTCATGAATGATGAATCTGGACCCCACATGGACATCCGGTAAGAGCTCCCTAAACCTGTCACTCGAGCCATCAAGGTAACTTTACCAACCCCCACTTTTATTTTCCAGTGTATGATCATTCATTCATCCATTCTCATGCATTCATTCATACATTTAGACATACATTCATCCCATACATCCAAGCATCGCATATGCAATTACTGCATAACAATGCTTTGCGTGGCAACACGAAGTGGTAGTCATCTCATTCGATATGAGCGGCGACCGACCGACCAAGGTTTGAAGGCCAGCCCACAAAGGTCTCGAGGCCACCTCGCATCAAACAGAGCCAGGGGAGCAAAACAAAGATGGGCCCTAGCGGCCCTTGCCCAACCCTACTCAGAAGTGGACAGGGACATCTTGACCTTCTCGTTTGATCCTAACCTCGAGCCAAGCCCACAGAATGTCCATCGAGGAGGGGCCAGCGGGCCACCTGAGTCAGTCTCTAGAATGACTTGGGCATCTACTAGGAGGCAAGTTAAGGAGAAGAGGAATGCCACATGAGGCTATGACAACCTTGTTAGAGAACAATAGACCTAGATTCCACTCGGACATGCCTGTTAGCGAGCTTGCCGAGCATGACACTCGAGCCATCAAGGCAAGTGTCGTTAGCTTAGCCCCTTTGGTTGTGGAAACTGCAAACGGGGTGACGCACGAAATTTGGCCGACCCCTACTGACCCTAACGAGGCTCGGGGGGCTCAAGCCGCCCGACCCTAACTTGGGAATCCAACTGATCAGGGTTCGAAGGCCGGCCCATGAAGGGCTCGAGGCCACTCGCGTGGAACAGAGCTAGAGGAGAAAATGCAGATGAGCCCTAGCGGCCTTTGCCCAACCCGCTTAGAAGCAAATAGGGTCATCTCAACCTTCTCGTTCGATTCTAACCTCAAGCCGATTCCATAGAATCTCCGTATAGGGGAGGCCAGTGGGCCACCTAAGTCGCTCTCCAGAGCAACATGGGCATCTATCGGGAGGCGGGTTAAGGAACAGTGGAATGCCACATGAAGGCTATGCCAACCCCATCATGAATGATGGACTCGGATTTAACTCGAACATGCCCGTTAGCGAGCTCATCGAGCACGTCACTCGAGCCATTGAGGCAAGTGACGTCAGCTCAGCCCCTCCGGTTGCGGAAACCGTGGATAGGGTAACGATCACAAAGATGAGTCAACCCTCGATCAGACCCTCGCTACACATGGGGGCTCGAGGAAAGTTGGACTCGCTAGAACACCAAATGCATGGTCGCAGGATGCTGGCTTAGATCCTAGGGAAGGGGATACGTGTGAAAACTAAGACTAGTTTTGCCATCCTCTCCTCGATCTTTAGTGACACCTGACCCCTGCAATGGCAAGGGGTCGGGTCTCACTCAGGGGCTGATAAGGGTATATATACATAGTTTCTAAAATAGTCGCCGTGTCCAACCCCTTTCTCATGTTAAAAGACCTAGTGGCAAGGTTCGTGGAAACAAACAACTGAGTAAGTCTGGTTGGACTGCAAGAAACCTACACCCCAACGGCTACAACACTCTTGCTTAGCAGCGTGATCAGAGTTTCCCTCCTACACATTGGACTCTATGGTCTTAACAAACGGAAGGGTCGGAACGCATTAACCCCTTTTCACACATAAAAAGGGAGAAAAAACAAAATTGTTCACACCAAAACAAACAAACAGATTTGATCAAATGAAATGACAAGTTTGTTTAAACGATACAGAAGGGTCAGAACTTGTCTGCTTGTTACAAGAACGACCACCCAACCTATCTAACTAACTAGCCCCTCTAGGGGAGAACTATGTCTTCTATCTTGTCCGCCAGGTCCTACGAAAGGGGAGCCACTGTCATCTCCATCTCCTCCAGCTCATGGACTTCATAGCCTAGCGTGGAGCCATGGTTCATTGCCTCTAGATCAATGCTGTCCCCATAATGAGAATGAGAAATGATGAAGGACTGATTGACCTCGGTGTGAAGGGCACTCCTCTTGAGCTAGTGCACTCAGGCCATGATCTGTATGGCATGAGCCATGAGTGAGTTGGTTCCCTTCGACCACACCACTTGAAGGTCATCGTAGACCACTCCATGGGCAGCGCTCAAGATACCGAGATTGTCACTCTTCGCCTAAAGATTCCTCATCACCTCGGTGAGGTCCATGGCTAGCCCGGTAGAAATGCTCTCAGCCTCCAAGGCCACGAGCTTCTCCTCGGCCCCTAGCTTCAGTTCCCTTTCCTTCTCAACCTAGGCCAGAAGGTCAAGGATTCGCTGGCAGGACTCGGTGTCCTTCTAGAGCAACTCATCCTGCTCCTTCCTGACCCTAGTGGCTTCCTCATCGTCCTTTCATGACCTCACCAATAGGGCCTCGAATGCCTTCTCGACCTCGTTAGCATCCCAACAGGCCTAGACCACCCACAACTGAAGATTATTCTCCTCCTTAGTAGCTTGGCCCTCCTCTGCTAGGTGGCGATAAGCTAAGCTATTACCTCCCCATGTAGCCATTCCTCCTTGACAAGGCGGTCCCAGGCCTCCTTCTATTGACAAAGGAACTGAGATTTCCCCCGGCTGTGCGCTATGAGGGACTACAGGAAGACAATGATTAGGATACAAAAAATAGAAAAAGGAAGGTAAAGGCAAGAAGCAGGATGAAGCAAAACCCAGCCAGAGGGAACGATGACATCGTGCAATGCGCCCATGGCATGGTTCAGGGCCTCGAGCATGGACGTGATCCCTACGTTGAGGCTCTCTCGCTCCATGCTCTCTACGGTGTTGTCAAGGATGAAAAGTGCCAATGTCGGATCCTGTGGATCTACCCACTAGACCAGGGGCTCGCCCCATGTAGGTGAGCCACTGCCCACTGATGTCAAGGCTGGGGATGGCTCTCCGCCGACTCCAAGCATCACTGACCCCTCTTGCCATGATGTCCTCACCGAGACACCCCCTCCGGTAATGGAAGGGGTCAGCGGTGCGGACACCAACCTCTCACCCAGCACCATGACTCTCGAGGACCCCTTGACCATGTCCCCTCTATTTGGCCCACGTCAGGCACCGTCGCTCGGGCCGCCGATGGCACAAGTCATGCTGGTGCCTCTGGAGCTGCTGCGGTTGCGCTAGGCTGTGACCCATCTATCACGACTGTAGCCACATTCGCCTGCATTGGTGGGATCACGATCGGCTATGTCACGCCCACCACGGTTGGTGCCATGAGCGTGGTCAGTAGCCTCATCCATCCTATCCTCGGTAGTGGTTTTGCGGCCATCGCCGGCTGCTCTGTGATCTCCAAAGGCACCCCTTGAGCCCCAACATCCATCCGCCCCACTAAAAGCACGAGCACCACCGTGGGTGGCGCCTGATCGGCCAGCAGTGCGGTCACACTAGCGCCGCTCCCACCCGAAATAGGCGCAACGCCAGCCGATGGCTGCCGCCTCAATTGGAGGGTGACACTCTTCTTCGGTGCTAGCACCAAAGGATTCCGCTGCCTGCCAATGCTACAAGGGATGAAAAACATAAGTAACGATGAAATCCGATCAAAGGGAAAACAGAGGACCTGATAACTCACCTTAGCGCCGTTCAGTGGCAGATGTATTTGGGGTGCGTACCCCTCGACCTTTGCTCCGCCTCATCCGAGCGAGGCCATTTTGAGCCCGCCCCCTACTCCTAGGCAGAGGGGCTCGCTCCCCTTGGTTCTTGGGGCACGATGGTGGATTTGCCCGCCTCTACTGGCACCTCGAGCATGATGGTAGAGCTGCCTGCCCCTATTGGCTCCTGGGGGAGGCCGATGGTACGTCTTGCTTTCGCTGACTCCCCTGACATACCCTCCCCTCCATGGAACGGGAAGGGTCCCGATGCCTGCAAGGATGAACCAATACCTGTCAGCACATCCTCGTTCTCTAGGTTGTCCCACTCAATGTCATCGGCTACATCATCATCGTCACCATCATCACCACTATTAGTGTCCTCCCCTCATTCCCATGCTTACAACTTCCACTACTTCTTCATCTTCTTGTCCTCCTTTGCCCTCCTCAGCCGCTCACCCTCAGCATGATTCGCCGTCCTCATGGCTGAATCCCTTGGCAACGGCGCCAAGTGATCCATGAGGTTGAGGTCCCTCGGCTGGTCCCGCCCCTCTCAAAGTTAGTATCAAGGGGTTAGGAAATTGATTGAAGGGAAGGCAAGAGAAAGGGAAACTTATGAAGACGACGTGGCCTAGCTTTGGCCACATCAGAGGATGCCCCAACACTGGGTAAATGGAATAGAGGGGGCACCCGCATCGTCCCTCAAAGGCTCCATTGCCTCCTTGATGCGTTGCGCAATCTCAGAGTTGGGGAGTGTCCCCTCGGCAAGCGCTGTTCCATCGAACGATGCCTCGAGAGCCATGACATAAAGCGGGAGCGCGCGCATCATCAACAGCGCCACCCTCCTTGCGTGGTAGGCCCCTATGATGCCCGACCCCTTCAGGCCACTCTCCTTTAGGATGTGGATGGCGGTGATGTGGTCTCAGATCTTCTTCTTGTCCTTCTCTGGGACACCCCACTTCCTCCATGGCTCCAGGGCCTCTTCGATCAGGCACCCGATGAACTCCGATAGAGGGGCAGCGGCGTTATTCTTGAGGTAGAACCACTATGAGTGCCACCCGTTGTTCGATGTCGAGAGCCACATGGATGGGTACTCACCGAACTGATTGTTCCAAAGTTGGATGCCGGCGCACCCCCTCGGCATATGCAGCTCTTGCCTACCGCTTTTCTCCCTCTTCTTTTGGAGGGTGATGGCAAAGAAGTACCTCCACAAGTCAAAGTGGGGGCTGATCTGTAACAGAACCATCCAATTTAAAAGAGCACAAGTACAATAGCAATAACTGAAGCGATCGAACCGTCATACTTGAACCCATATAAACCTGGTAGTCTGATGAAATCACAAAAGATCTCAAACAAACCAATGTACAAACCAAGATCATACATGATTCAACACAACTAGTCACATGTTACAATAGGTTCACAAATAGTTCTCATACATTGGAGTTTCAACGAAGTTATTACAACTCAATTTAGAAGTAGCGGAAGCACATAGTTTTGAAACAACATCACGATAGTTCAAATACATAGCCAGTTTAGGATCATCTCCAACAAAAGCACATAGGTGAGATGATATAGAATGACCATGCCCTTGGTCTTACTCTCCATCAACTACGGGAGTTATGCAATGCTTGCAGTAACCACGGTACATCACATCATCTGCAACAAAAGGGAATAAACCCTGATTATGAGAATGTACTCAGCTAGACTTACCCGTCATAAACCAAAATAATAAGACACCAAGGAGTATGCATGGCTTTAAAAAGTGGAGTTAGCTTGACAATATTTTGCATAAAAGCTTAAGTAACATAATTTGGAGATTTATTACCTTTAGCATCATTTTGAGTACATATTCAATTAAGCATCTCTAGATTAGCACCTGTACTAGACCAATCACTTGATTAAGCTAACAAGCATTAGTAACCATATCCGGTATCAGAATAATTTGAGCATCATCATAACCATCAAGTTTCCATTAAGTTACTCTACGTTGCCGCTGCTCAGTCAAGTTCTCACTATCCAGGAGAGACGATGATTCGAATTGATTTCTACCTAGCTGGAGAATTTATTCCTAACACAAACTGAGGCACACCCCATGAAAGGTGGCCTCAGGTCACCTTTGGTACAATTCAGGACTAACTTGCGGGTCCAATCGGTGCCGCACCCTCAGAGATTCTACCAATCTACCAGGAAGATAGGGACCCAATCCCACCCTTAGACTCATGCCATTGGCTCTCCGCACATCCTTACTGCCTCGAGTGTGTGCACTTTCACTTATCGGGGCCTGGCCTAAATTGAGCTACTTGGCTTTGCGGTCGTATCATTGGATCTAGCCAGCTAAGTGCTAGGCATGTATTCGATATGACATGAGGACGTACAACGAATCGGTCCTTAACCGACATAGACGAGGATAGATAGGCACCTAAGACCTCCATGCCTTGTTGCTTTTCTATCACAATCCTGCCCAGTCTCCTTTATTCATTGACACATGGTTATATTCCACGCAAACACATATAGCCAACCATGATTAGTTATCGGCCTATATCATGCAGGTGACAGGGAATCACCCGACTTCTACCGACTAAGCATGGCTAAGCATATATTTGATCCTGAACCTATATAGGATTCAAGATATATATATCTGAGCAAGGAAGATATATGCAGCAAGTGGTTCCAATCAACTCCTAGTACTTAATGCATCAACATAAAAGGACTCAAGTTGATAGTTTGAAAACATAGGAGGCTTAGAATGCTCCGGAGCTTGCCTTTCATAAAGGTTGAGGGCTGGTGATCTGGGCACTCAGGCAACTGTTCACCATCGGGCTCTCCTTCTCCTAGGGCCTCCTATTGCTGCACTTCCTGATGCTCTTCCTAGGGATCAGCCTCGTACTCCAATACGGTGATTTCTTCCGTCGCACCTATTGCATACATATGCAAAAAGTGAGGATCATGAATGCATAAGAAGGGTCATGGATGACATGTCATGATAATGCACATGGTTAAATGATGACTATCATATTAGGTCATTATCGATGTTTCACCACCGATAGCCTGCCACGGGGGTACCCAGGGCAGTATGTTCGGGCTTCAGCGTATGCAGAACTCGATGGTAAACGCAAGAGACAGTCGATTTGTCCTGGTTTGGACCCTCGATCTTTGATCGAGTAATAGCCCTACGTCTAGTCGGCATTAGCCTTTGCGTTGGATTGATTGTAAAGTGTTGTGTTATAAAAGTCATCCGTCCCTAGGATCCCTGCCCTCCTTTATATAGTCAGGAGGTCAGAATCCTAGTCGGTTTACAATGAGAGTTCCTAGTATGATTGTAGAATAATACTACTACTAAGATTACAGGGGAAGAATCCTAGTTAGACTAGATCTTCTCCCTTCCTTGCGGGATATCCTATGGGTCCAGCACCGACAAGCCCCCGAGCACTTCATGGTTGAGTTCTGGAAGCCTCATCTTGTTCCTTCAAGTCTTGTCGAGCAGGAACAAGCGTCGTCCGAGTGCTTTCTTGAGCGAAACCATGTAGCGCTTCGTGAGATCTTCACGTGGTGTGTACCTTTTTGAAGAAAAAAGTACTCCCATTTGGATGTAGCCCCCGAGCCTCTTACTGTTTGGCACAAGGAGCTTGAGGGTCTTTTCTTGAAATTGTCCTGATTCTTCGTCGAAGGGCTCCCGAGCATGTACCCGGGTTCTTTGTCAAAAAGAGCTTGGATATAGCTATGTCCGGGTTCTTTTTGTCATGTGGCCTTGAAGTCGTCTATCTTGAAGAAGTTTTCTGAGTGATGTGCGCTTTTTTGAAGGAAAAAGTGCACTCACTGAGTGTAGCCCCCGAGCCTCTTACTATTTAGAACAAAAAGTTGGAGGGTCTTGAATCTGAGTTGTTCAAAAGAACTGAAAACCTCTCCTGTTGCAGCCCCTGAGCATATATCCGGGTTCTTTTGTTCAGAAAGAACTCGGGTGTAGGGTCTTGGCATATTCTCTGGTAGTCTGTTGTTGTCAGATGTAGTTGTATGGTGGTGGTTGAGTGTAAATGCTGTTTGTTCATGAGTTGTACAGTATTGGTATATCCTTTTGAATATGCTTGTCCTTGAGTACTGTTCCTTCACGCTTGAGTCATCTTTTATTGAATTTTGTCTTTTCACTATGTCCTTTGTTAGGTTTGTTCCACTGGTGCTCCTGGTCCATGTGCACCGCTTCTTTGGCCTATAAATATCCTCCTCCTGTGCTGTTTTCATTCATCGAGCATTTTTGTCGCATGGTCTGAAGTCTCCGTAGTCATGAATATGGTAGTTTGTGAAGTAGAGCAGCCCCTGGGCGTATTTTACAGTTCTTGTGTATCTTGCCATAGCTGGAGGGAGTCTTGTGATAGGGATTAGAGGTAGGCTAATCCCGCAGCAGCATTGTACTTGGAAGTACGTGGCAGTAGTTGGAGGGAGTCTTGTGATGTGGGATGTGATCCTTCATCTGGCAGTTCTGGGTTGATCCTTGTCGCCTGCCTTGAGACTGTCTGGTGTAGATCAACACCATATCTAGCATCACATCGGTCTTGGGTAGACAGATGCCTGCCGACCTTCTCTGCTCCATGTTGTCCTGCCATGCCGCTGATTTCCGCCTTGGATGCACTATGTTCGTCCTTTGAAGAAAATAGTGTAGCCGAGGGCGGTTTGTTCTACCGAGTAGCAATTTGGAACACGTAGTCGTTCCAGAGCCTAGCCGTGTCCGGGTTCCTCTTTGCTACTTTGCTTGTCGTGGTACCGAGTTCGTTGGGTCTTGTAAGATGTGTAATCTCCTATTTTTGAAACCATTTATAATGGAAAGAATCTTGCCTTCTGAGTTATCATTCTTTATTCTCCTGATGTCTCGGTTGTTGATGAGATTTATGAGTTCTTTCTGTAAGGACCGGGTTGTTGCGCTCCTTGTGAGGTAACCCTTCTTTGCTTTATTGTTGATGAGTTCTTTTTGTGGTAATATGATAACTCCGCCGTGGTGCTGGATGGATAAGTCTAAAATCTGCCCATTGAACTGTACCGTTGTGTGGATTTGAGCCATCCGTCATTTTAGCTGCGTCGTTAAATGGACCGTTGTGTCCTCATGCCATGTTAAAATGGGCCTGGTGGGCCGCGTTTTTACCGGTGTAAAATCTATTTAAACGCCTTTGTCTTCCTTTTCTTTGGTACCCTACCTTTGCCTTGAAACCCTAGCCTTTGAAATTCTGCCGCCGCCATTGCTGCCGTCATCTGAGCGCTTCCGTCTTAGCCTTCTCTATTCTTAGTGCCCCATTGCCTTTGCTATTATATGGGTAGGAAGAAGTCAGCGAGTAAGTCCCAGGCGACCTTCATCGACGAGGAAGCATCGCTCTCCATCATCAAAAATCAAGAATTCATGGAGATGAGGGCTGCTCAGAAGATCTGGCCGGCTCCAACAACAACTGAAGATTAGCTTCGTGAGCTCGTTAGCGATGGTCTAATTTAGAGTAAGGGTATCGCTGATTGGAGAGCTCTAGGCGAGCATCAGGTCCTTGCTCTAAGTCCTGGTGAGATTATTCTTTTCGTCTCCTTTATCGGTGCCGATCTCTGCCTTCCTGCTTCTGCCTTTCTTCACCGATTTCTTAACTATTTTGGGATTAGCCTGAATCACCTTGCTCCTAATGTTGTCCTCCATCTTTCTGTTTTCGTTCATCTCTGTGAAACTTTCCTTGGAATTCCTCCTTCTCTTGCCCTCTTTCGTTACTTTTTTCGCCTGAAGACCCAACCCCGCCGCGATGACACCAATGTTCTTGGTGGCTGCAGGATTCAGTTTCGCCAGGGTCTTAAGAGCAAATTCTTTGACTATGACCTGGTTGATTCTGTAAGGGATTGGTGTGCTGACTGGTTTTATGCTGCCAACTTGATTCCTCCCCTTTCCGTTTACTCCGGATCTGGTCCCTTGGTTAATGACCGATGGGAAAAGAACCCTGTGATGACTGCTGAGCTCCAGATGATCAAGCCTTTTCTCGAGAAGATTTGCACTCTAAAACAGCAGGGCTTGACTGGCTTTGGGATTATTTCAAGTTTTCTTTGCCGCTGAGTTCAACCTTTGAAGGAGCATGAACATTATGGTTTCGAGTACTCTGGGGTGGAGGACCCTTCTCGTATGGTCCCTGCCCTTGAGTTGACCGATGAGGAGGTGCTTGAGCGTCTTCAGAAGATGCTGAAAGGAGTAAGCATCGTCCCGCTTGCTATCCTTGAGTACAGTGCTAGCAACCGCCCTCTACTATGAGTTGTTCTTTTCTTACATGGGTACTTTTGAATGTCTTTTGTCGTATCCACTTTTTTCTTAATCTTCCTTGTCTTGTTGTTTTACTCTTTTATAGGAATTGGGGCGTAATTTCGCTGATCCAATTCCCCTTGATGATCTCCCTGCAAATGTGGAGGCTGGGGGTAGTCTTGCTGGGGCGTCCTTGACCAGTAAGTTTCAAACTACCATGATGCTTCCTAGTGTTTCTTCCGCATTTTCTGACGTATATGAAGAGTATGTTCCTCATCTAGTTCCTCGTACTTTCAGAAAGAGGGGGCGAGCGGATAGTTCTTCTGCTCCATCTGCTGCCAAGAAGTCTCGCCAGTCGAGTACTCATCTAGGTACTCTAGTTGTAGCTAGCATGCTCTTAGGTGAGCATATTAATACGCTCTGTCCTTTTGTTGCTTGTTTTTATGTTTGACAGAGTACTTTTGTCCTTTTTCAGCTAGAGCTATGGTGGCCTTGGTCGAGAGTGAGGAAGAAGAGGATGATGATGATGCCCTCGTTACTCGTCGGTGAGTTCTTTTCTTGTTTTCCTGTTGTTGAAACCCTCTTCTTGTTTTGACTTTGGTCTTGTTCTCTTGTAGTAGGTGGTCATCTGGTTCGAGTTCTTCTGGGGCTCCAACATTGGCCACACTGCTCCTGTCGCAGAGTGGTGGTGATGTTTTTGTTGCTGTGGTTCCCCCTGCGAGGTCTTCTTTTTGTTTTATGAAGAAGAAGATAGCTAAGTGAGTGAATTCTGGTTTTATTTCTTTGCTTCTATTCTCCTTTTTTCTTATTCTTATTGGCGAGTTTCCTTGTCAACTTTCAGGCCTTTGTCTTCCCTGAGCCTCCAGTCGACTTCTTGTCAAACCTCTGGTGCGCCCTTGCGTACTGAGTCTCAGGACTCAAAACGCACGGTCGCCGAGGTGGCTATGAGGGGGACAGAGTCCACAGCTGTTGATTTGCTGGCTCCTGAGGTGACCATGGCCATAGCGGTGGGTTCATCTGAGGGATTTGCCATGGCTTCTCAGGAGATTGCCCTGGTCGTGCCTTCTTTGCCTCGGCCGGCTTCTCCCTCTCCTCTTCTTTCTTCCGGTGGTCCGCCTTTGGCTGATGACATGGTGCAGCAATTTGATGCCACTCATCGATTGTCGGAGCTAACCACCGCCTAGGGAAGCTTATCGACCCTTGCGACTTGTTTTGGGGAAAAGCTCTAGGTAAGTTTTTCTATAGTTCTTTCTTTGGATGTTTATTTTTCTTCTGTCCTTATGACTTGTTTTTCTCTCTCTTTTTGCTCAGTCTTTTTCTCATGATCATACTGGCTTCTTTTTCTCGTCTGAGAATGAGAAAAAGTTGTCTTCTGAGGTGAGTACTCTGAAGGCTGAGCTTGACCTCTGTCGGGCTGAGTTGGAGACCGAGCGTCAGACGCATCAGAATGAGGAGAAGGGTCACCATGCCCGGGTAGTTGAGGCAGAAAAGTAGAAGGATGCAGCTGCTCGGGAGGCCTTGAAAAATGTGGAGGCCATGAAGAAAGAGTGCCATGGTATCGTGAGTTCTTTTTCGCTTCTCTTTGTATTCAAACTTGCCTTTCTGTTGACTTGTCTTTTGTTTCTTGGTCTAGCTCTCCGAGTTGAAAAGCAGAACCTCTCAGAGGGTATCGAGGAGATGAAGACACTCGTTCGTACTAGCCATAATAAGGCTAAGGAGGTAATTACTCAAGCTGAAGAAGAACTCATGCTTGCTAAGTTGATTAGGCGTGGAGCTGACAGAGATCTTATGTAGGCCCAAAAAACTATTGAGCACTTGACTAGCAAGTTGGCAACGGCTATTGAGAACTAGAAGGCTTTGTGGAAGTCTTTTCGGTCAGTAGCCGACCTTCTCCAGACTCCAGCAGATGATGGTCATTCTTGGGCTTAGTTCATTCCCCAAGTGCCGACCCATTTCTAGGAGTTCGTGAAGCGGTGTGCCCATCTTTGTACCAGGAATGTTCTCGCCCAGGTCTGGGTTCTTTCTCTAGACTTTCCTTTGTCCAAGGTTGCTGATGAAGTCAAGAGCCAAGAGTATCTAGATGCTGTTGAGAAGTTGGAGCCCAAGGTCGATGATTTAGCCAGGAAGATTGTAGATAATCTTAACATTGATGTTTCTTCTCCTGATGACAATGCTTGATGTAGACGACCTTTGTTTTCCAGCTTCTGTCATAAAGCACTATACTTGAAGACTGAATGGAGATTCTTTATTTTTTGTTGATGTCTTCTTTGTCTATATTTCGTTGTCTCATAAACAACCCGACTTAGGTAAATCATTGTCTTGACAAACTTTCTTGATCTGTCGAGTGCTTCTAGCTTTAGTTTGTGCCTTGTAAACAACTCAGTATACGTAGATTGATGTTTTGGTAGACTTCCTTGATTTGTCGAGTGCTTGTCTAGCTTTTGTCTGTGAGTTGTAAACAACTCGGTATAGATCGTTGACAAACTCTGTGTTCTTGTCAGTACTAAAAAGACTTAGGACATCTCCAGCTTCTTTTTGGCTTAACTCGGAGTGTGGTCAGCATCTGGTCCTATCTCTGGTTGCAAAAGCATCCTAGGATCGACAAGCCCCTGAGCACTTCATGGTTGAGTTCTAATAGCCTCGTCTTGTTCAAGTCTTATCGAGCAGGAACAAGCGCCATTCGAGTGCTTTTTTTGAGCGAAACCGTGTAGTGCTTCTTGGGTTCTTCTGAGTGTCGCCCTCGAGCCTCTTGCTATTTGGAACAAGGAGCTAGAGGGTCTTTGTCTTGGAATTGCTCTGATTTATGCTAAGGCTTAGTTTCAGTCATTTTGCTTTTTGGTTCAGGTGTTAGCTTATTAGCTACCCTCATCAGCGGGCTCAAGCATCTTTTTGGCTCTTTTGCTCTCGGCCGGTATGCTCAGGCATCTTTTTAGCCATTTTGCTTTTTGGTTCGGGTGTTAGCTTATTAGCTACCCTCATCGGCGGGCTCAAGCATCTTTTCAGCTCTTTTGCTCTCGGCCGGTATGCTCAGGCGTCTTTTTAGCCATTTTGCTTATTTGTTCGGGTGTTAGCTTATTAGCTACCCTCATCGGTGGGCTCAAGCTTGTTTTCAGCTCTTTTGCTCTCAGTCGGTATGCTCAGGCGTCTTTTTAGCCATTTTGCTTTTTGGTTCGGGTGTTAGCTTATTAGCTACCCTCATCGGCGGGCTAAAGCATGTTTTTAGCTCTTTTGTTCTCGGTCGGTATGCTCAGGCGTCTTTTCAGCCATTTTGCTTTTTGGTTTGGGTGTTAGCTTATTAGCTACCCTCATTGGTGGGCTCAAGTATGTTTTCAGCTCTTTTGCTCTCGGCCGGTATGCTCAGGCGTCTTTTCAGCCATTTTGCTTTTTGGTTCGGGTGTTAGCTTATTAGCTACCCTCATCGGCGGGCTCAAGCATGTTTTCAGCTCTTTTGCTCTCGGCCGGTATGCTCAGGCGTCTTTTCAGCCATTTTGCTTTTTGGTTCGGGTGTTAGCTTATTAGCTACCCTCATCGGCGGGCTCAAGCATGTTTTTAGCTCTTTTGCTCTCGGCCGGTATGCTCAGGCGTCTTTTCAGTCATTTTGCTTTTTGGTTCGGCTCATTGGAAACAACTCAGGGAAAGTCATAATAAGACATATGTTGTCTAGAAAGAACCATCTTTATTGATCATGAACATTGATAAGTCATAATAGTACATATGTTGCCGATGAGCACCATCTTTATTGATCATGAACATTGATCTCTTGTAGCTTGTATATATATTTTCCCTTGAGTTGTTTTCATGCGTAGAATCTTCTTAGCTGACTAATGTGCCATGTATTATTGACTTCTTTTCCGTCTTCGGTTGTCAACTTGTATGTGCCTGGTTTGGTGACTTTTGTGATGATAAAAGGACCTTCCCATGGACTGAGTAATTTATGGCGTCCGTCAGTTTTTTGTATTCTTCTTAGTACTAGGTCTCCAACTTGTAATGATCGAGACTGGGTATTCTTGTTGTAGTGGCGTCTTAATCCTTGGAGGTATCTTGCTGATTGAAGGGTAGCGTTTACTCTGACTTCTTCTGTACTATCGAGTTCTAACCTTCGGGTGTGTCCTGCTTCTCCTTCGTCATATTGTTCTATCCTTGGTGATGTCTAGATCAAGTTGGCAGGTAGTACGGCTTCTGATCTGTAAACCAGGAAGAAAGGTGAGTATCCGGTGGCTCTGCTTATTTGAGTCCGTAGCCCCCATACGACCTTGAGTAATTCTTCAATCCATTTTGATCCATAGTCCACTAGTTGGCTTCTGGATGTGAGACTGATGCGTAATCTATTTTGAAGCCACAGTTCTGTGCCCAACTTTGGAATTTTGCAGCTGTGAAGGGAGAACCCAAATCTATGATGATTCAATTGGGCATGCCGAAGCGATGCATAATGTCTTGGATGAACTCGACTGCTTTGGCTGCGCTGTATTTTGTGAGTGGTTTGTATTCAATCCACTTGGTGAACTTGTCAATTGCTATGAAGATGTTCTCGAAACCGCCTTTTGCTTTCTTGAGAGGTCCTACTTGATCTAGCCCCCAACAGGAGAAAGGCCAAGCGGGTGGGATACATATGAGATTGTGAGCTAGCACATGAGCTTGTCTTGTGAACATTTGACAACCTTTGCATCTTCTGACGAGTTCTTCTGCGTCTTTCAAAGCGGTTGGCTAGTAGTAACCGGTGCAGAATGCTTTACCGACTAGTGTTCTTGAAGCGGCATGATTTCAACAGCAACCTAAGTGTATTTTGTCTAGGATCTCTTTGCCCTCTTCAAATGAGATGCATTTTAGTAGTACTCCTGATGATGCGGCTCTTCTATATAGCTTGTCTCCTACTAGGACATAATTCTTGCTTCTGCGAACAACTCGGGTAGCTTCCTCTTTTTCCGCTGGCAACTTATTCTCTTTGATGTAATCAATAAAAACCTTGGTCCATGAAGTGGTGATTACCAAAATCTGGGTGCCTTTGGCTGAGATTTTAGGGGTTATCTCATCGGGTTGTTTGATAGAGGGAGCTGATAACTCCTCTATGAATACACCAGGTGGGACCTTCGCCCTGTCTGATCCAAGCTTGGCAAGGACGTCTGTCGCAATATTAGAATCGCGCAGGACATGTAGAATTTCTAATCCTTGAAAATGTTTTTTGAGCTTTCGTATTTCAGCACAGTAAGCGCCCATGTTTTCTTTGGTGCAATCCCAATCTTTGTTGACTTGATTGATGACTACTGCTGAATCGCCATATACGAGTAAACGCTTGATTTTGAGGGTAATTACCACTCGTAGCCCGTGGATGAGGGCTTCGTATTCTGCTTCGTCGTTTGTAGCTTGCCATAGTATCTGAAGGACATAGTTGAGTTGTTTTCCATCTAGAGAAATGAGGAGAATGCCTACACCAGCTCCGCCTAGCTTGAGTGATCCATCAAAGTACATCTTCCAATGATCAAGGATTGTTTTTGACATAAGTTGTTGAATTTCTGTCCACTCGGCAACAAAATCGGCCAGGGCTTGAGATTTAATTGCCTTTCGTGGGGTGAAATCGATATTGAGAGCACCAAGTTCAACTGCACATTTGGATATGCGCCCTGTTGCGTCTCTGTTGTATAGGATGTCTCCAAGTGGGAAATCTGTCACCACGGTAATCTTGTGGCTTTCAAAATAGTGGTGAAGCTTGCGTGAAGTGATCAGTAGGGCATAGAGTAGTTTTTGTACATACGGGTATCGGATTTTTTATTCTGATAGTACTTCGCTGATGTAATATACGGGGCGTTGTACTTTATATACACGCCCTTCTTCTTCTCTTTCTACGACAATCGCTGTGCTGATCATAGTGGAAGTTGCCGCAATGTACAGCATCATGTCTTCGTATTTCTTCGGGGGTGTGAGAACGGGTGAGGAGGTGAGGTATGCCTTGAGCTTCTTGAAAGCTTCGTTGGCTTCTTTTGTCCACTCGAACTTGTCCGTCTTCTTTAGCAATTTAAAGAAAGGTAACCCTTTTTCACCCAGTCTTGATACGAAATGATTGAGGGCCGCCATGCAGCCTATTAGTTTCTGCACATCTTTGACACTTCAAGGATGGCCCATCTCTGTTATGGCTCGAATTTGCTTGGTTGTTGCTTCGATTCCACGACGACTGACCAAGAATCCGAGTAGTTGTCCTGAAGGAACTCCGAATACACACTTGTTTGGGTTCAATTTCCACCTCCACCTTTTCAGGTTTTCGAAGGTTTGCTTTAAGTCTTCAATTAGTGTATCCGGGTTCTTTGTCTTTACTACTATGTCATCCACGTATGCTTCTACGTTTTTGTCGATCTGATCACCAAGGCACGTTTGGATAGCTCTTTGGTAAGTGGCTCCAGCATTCTTGAGTCCAAATGACATGGTTTTGTAGCAGTAAGCACCGAATGGAGTGATGAAAGATGTCTTGCTCTGGTCTTGTTCCTTTAATGTGATCTGGTGATATCCTGAATAGCAATCAAAGAAGGATAATAGGGCAGATCCTGATGTTGAATCAACTATCTGATCAATACGTGGTAGCCCAAATGAATCTTTCGGGCAGTGCTTGTTGAGATCTGTGTAGTCGACACACATGCGCCACTCGTCTATATTCTTTTTTTGTACCAGAACTGGGTTTGCTAGCCAATCTAGATGGAGGATTTCTCTGATGAATTTAGCTGCCATTAGTTTTGTGATTTCTTTTTTAATTGCTGTCTTCTTGTCGGGTGAGAATCGTCGTAGTCGTTGCTTCACAGGCTTGGAGCTTTCATTGATATCAATTCTGTGCTCAGCCAACTCTCTTGGGACCCCTGGCATGTCGGCCGGCTTCCAAGCAAAGATATCTTTATTGTCCCGAAGAAAGTTGGTGAGCGTGAGTTCCTATTTTCCTGAGAGGTGGGCGCTGATGGTTGCCGTTTTGGAGGGGTCACCGGTGCCCAGGTCGATTTGTTTGACATCGGCTTCTTTTGGTGGTGCTAGGATGCTGGGTTTTTTAGCCGGTATCACTAGCTCTTCTGGGCACATTTCTTCTGCAACAGTGGCTATTTCTTTTCTTCCATCATCGTCCTGTGCTTTTGCTGTAATTTGGATTGCCTGAACATCGCAGTCAAAAGCGCGCTTCAAATCACTCCAAAGAGAAAGGACACCGTTAGGCCCTAGCATCTTAAGCAACAGGTATGGATAATGCGGTATTGCCATGAATTTTGCTAGTGCTGGGCGCCCGAGGATTGCGTGATATGATGAATCGAAGTCCGCAACTTCAAACTTGATGAACTCTGTATGGTAGTTCAAGGGAGTCCCAAAAGTAACCGGTAGAGTGATTTGTCCAAGTGGCATTGCTGCCTTGTCGGGTACTATGCCATAAAAAGGCATGCTTGTTGGTGTAATCATCCCGGCGAGTTGTAGTCCAATCTTCCTTAGAGTTTCTAAAAAATGATGTTGAGTCTGGCTCCCCCGTCGATTAGTACTTTCGTAACAGTCATACCGGCAATAGTCGGATCTAGAACCAGTGGGTAATGGCCTGCGTTTCCTACGATAGTCCATTGGTATTCTCTTGAAAATTGGATTGGATATTGTGACCAATTAAGATATCTTGGTATAGCAGGTTCTGCTGCCATGATGGTTCGTAACGCTAGCTTTTCTTGATGTTTGCTTCTGGAATCTAGAACCCCGACAAAGATTACTGCTATTGTTCCCCTAGATTTTTGGAATCCCTTGTCTTCGTGGTTGTCTTCTTCTTTTTTTTGATTGCCTTCTTTGGTATTCTCCTTACTATCTTTCCTCGTGTATCGATCTTTGAAGGTGTAGCAATCTTCGATGGTGTGATTTCCTTTGGGGTGCAAGATGCAACGCATGTTTTCAATGTCGTCATACCTTCTGGGCTTGGAAAACTTCCTTGATTTGTCAGTCAATGCTACAGTGTTGTCTAGTCCACGTTTTCTTTCCTGATGTCTGTTGTTTCAAAGATTTTGCCTGTCCATGTTGTCTTGGTTGTTTCTATCTGGGAATCTTTCTCGTGTCTTTTCCTCGGCGGTAATCATCTTTTCCACTGTTCATCTGAATTCTTCATTGTTTCTTGGATTTTCTTTGCAGAAGTCTTGAAATTGCCACCTAGCCATGATTCCGTGAGAGAAAGCTTCGATTACTTCTCATTGGGTGATGTCATGTACTTGAGCTCGTAGTTTGCCAAATCGTCGATAGTAATTTCTAAGACTTTCACCTCCTTTCTGCTTGAGTCCTTTTAACTCTGCGTGGGTGATTGGGTGTGTAATGATATACGTGAAATTTTCACAGAAAGCTCTTTGCAAGTCCTCCCAATTTTTGATTGATCCTAGATTCAATTTGTCAAACCACTGAAGGGGCATGGTTTCTAGGGCCATGGGAAAGAACAAGGTCTTGATGTCATCGTCTCCTCCAGCCAATTCAATTGATTGCGAGTAAATCCTGAGCGACTACCTTGGTTCGGTCTTGCCATCATACTTGGAGTGGTTGGACGGCTTGAACTTATGAGGCAGTCGTATTGAAGTAAGTCTGTTTGCAAAATAGGAGAATCTATCATGCGTTCTGGCTTCTGTGTATTCTGATTCAACGCCCCCTTCTTGCCAACTGTTGTCTTGGTGAGAGTAGTTTTGCGTGGCTGTCCGAGTAGGTGCTTTGCTTCTGCCCTTTCTTGGTTGTTCAACCCGGTCGTTTTAACTATGATTTCTTCTACTTTCTCTGTTGTGACTTCCACTTGATCCAAGTCTCTTGAAAGCAGACTTCCTTTGATTTTGATCTTCCTGCTCATGAGATGTTGACCTATCAGGTAGTCTTGAGCAGGCCCTTCCGTCATGCGTCCTTAGGACTATTGATCGAAGGAAGTCCTAGAGCTGTTCTTGTTTTTCATTGGGATGTGAAGTCGCCCTGAGTTCTTCTAGTGCTTCTCGGATCTTATCATAGGGTGTATTCACTACTCATCCTTCTTCGACCTCTCGCTCTGATTTTCTTCTATTGTACTCGGCTAGGTCTGACTCATATTTGATCCAAGCTTCCTTGCGCTGCTTAGCACGGCGTTGACGTCCTTGTTTCAATTTGTTCTTTCTTTCTCTAGCTTGCCTCTAACCCTCGGTCTCACCATCGTGCCCTTGGGTAAATGGTGATATGTTGGACTCAGATTCATTTGAAGACCTGACGTCGGGCGCTTCTAGGGGGACCAATGGTGATCGAGGATGGTGAATCATGAATACTTCTCTAGTGTGAGTTGTTTTGTCATCGGCGTTGGTTTCCGTACTACCAGAGTTGTTGATAACTTCATTAGAGGCTTCAAGGTCACAGATCGAGTCTCCTTCTTAGTAGGGTAGAGCTGTTGTTGTCGCATTATCGACTAGCTGGGTGCCGCTATCCTTAGGAATGGAACCTGGCCAATGGACTATGTAGTCTTGAGATGTTATAGTTAAGACGAGACCTTCCTGGGCTCCTTTCAGTGGCATTCTAAGCACCGAATTGGTGGATCCTTTGGGCCGTGTCTGATAAGATGTTGCCATGTTGTGGAGTCTGAACGGAAGAGGACCCGACTTTTTTAAAGTACTCTAAGTGTACTCCGAGTAGTATTCTTGATAGGTTGATGTCGTGTTCTAGAGCCTTGTCGGAAAAGAACTCGGTTTTCCGAAAGAACTCGGATAAGACTCCGTCTTGAAAGCAGAACCTGAGTTTGAATCGAATGCGTGAAGTCACAAAATCTGAGTTGGATTGGACATAACGAGCTGCGGAAATCTTCCGGCAAGTTGATCTGTCGTTGTCGCCGAAATGGAAAAGTCCTGATGATGATCTGAATCTTCGAGGAGACGGCCTCAGAGCTTGCCATCGTCGCCTGCCTCGCAGATCCACGAACCGAAGATGAAGGTTGATCCCTTCGAGAAGATCATGTTGTCGAGGTCCATCGAGCTCTTGGGTGCAAATTCGCCGAAAGCTCCTACCTGTCGCGCCAGCTGTCGATGTTTCACCACCAATAGCCTACCACGGGGGTACCCGAGGCAGTATGTGCGGGCTTCAGCGTATGCAAAACTTGACAGTAAACACAAGAGACAGTCGATTTATCCTTGTTCGGACCCTCGATCTTTGATCGAGTAATAGCCCTACGTCCAGTCGGCGTTAGCCTTTGCGTTGGATTGATTATAAAGTGTTGTGTTGTAAAAGTCGTCTGTCCCTAGGATCCCTACCCTCCTTTATATAGTCAGGAGGTTAGAATCCTAGTCGGTTTACAATGAGAGTTCCTAGTATGATTACAGAATAATACTACTACTAAGATTACAGGGGAAGAATCCTAGTTAGACTACATCTTCTCCCTTCCTTGAGGGGTATCCCGTGGGTCCCGCACCGATAGTCATTAGGATGATAACAAGGTTAAATTCTTATTTACTGAGTAGGTGCATATCTCTTCTCTAGAAATTTCAAGAATCCACACTAAACCATTTTTGGACCACAACACAACAGCTACAAGTTTAGATCATAACTGGTGCTCTACTCAACCAATTGCTATGATCCTAGACTTTCTGGAAATGTTATAAACCTGCCTACAACTTTGTTATTAACCATTTTTACAGCAAACTCCATTTTGCCTATGCAAAATACCTAGCAACAGAATCTATCTGAAACAACTTCTATAATTGAATTTTAGAGCCATAATATTTTATTGCATACAAGAAATCAAAATTGGGCACAACCAAAGGTACCAACAGTTCATAGGCATCATACACACTCTAGAAAATATGATGATCAAGCCCAAATAATTTATTTAGATGCGTTTATTAATTCATTTGGACACTAAGGTGAAATAAAGAAAATATATCAAAAGTGCACAATAAATTACGAGAAAATTATAGTGGTTCATATATGATCCCAATAGGCTACTGTAAAAATTTCATGTCAAATAGACAAGTACACCATCCTCTAGATAAATGATAAGTTATAAGGGCTTATTTTAGCAAAAAATAGTTTAGCCTAGTGAAAAATGTCAAACAATAGATTTCATATTTTTCTTAGCTTTCCTAAAACCCATTAACACTGTACAAAAAGTTTCATGGCAATATGTTACTTATTTTTATCGTTACGAAATTCTTTAGAAAACATCATTTATTAAAAGATAAATAGAAAGACCCTACTCCAATCAAGTTTACTACAAGTTCAACATTTTTCCTAACTAGAGGAAGTCAACACAAGATCAGTAAAATTAGAATCACAATTTTATCACTTTCCTAGCTCAGATTATGCATTTTACAAGATTGCAAACAATTTAAAAGCACTTATCTAGCTCCATTTAATTCTACCAGAAAAACATCCCAAACAGTAGGTTTCATATTTTTATCAAATATTACACTTCATGATGAATCCAACAAAATTTGGTTCACCCCATTTGAACATCTACAACGCTACTTATGAATTTTTGAAACATACATTCAAATCTATGAAAACAAATAAGAAATCCAAGACACACAGTGACTGATAGATGGGGCCCACTGGTCAGTAGGACCCACGTGTTAGCGATACATAAACAGAGGAGGTGCTCTAGCTAGCCATATCTCGGCGGCGGCGAGATCACCGGCGACGACGGAGACACCAAAGTGTTCCCCTAACCAAGACACGTCGGTTGGTGGTGAATAGGCTACTTAGGGTTCACTAGAGATGGCTCGCTAGCGGCAATGCCGCACGATGGACGTAGCACGGCGGTACGTCGATGTTCTCCAGACATCACATGCTCTGGTGAGGTGCACTATGGCTTCGTGGGAACCAAATGAAGCTATCTAGGGTGGTTGGGGTTCCGGTGAGGCGACAGTGAGCTCTACTCACGTGCATGGCTATGCGGCAGCGATGGCACGGCGGTGTGTGGCCATGTTTCGGTGCCGTTAGGGCGGTAGCATCTAAAAGGTCACCTACGTGAGTTCCTACGGCCTACAAAGGTGACAAGATGAGAGAGAGAAAGAATGAAAAGGCTCGAGCTTGTGTTGGCCACGATGAGCATGGAGCTCGGCGGTGCTCCAGCGAGATCACCGGCGGTGGAAACAACAAAATGCACTCCTACCTAGACTCGAAGTGCTTAGTAAAGGGGTGGAGGTTGAAGTGCAGAACAAGGCAGAGCTGTTGGCACGATCGATTGGAAAATGGTGTAGCGACAGCAGTGCTACATGGTGTTGAAGCTGGCGGTGGTAATGGCGAGCTCGACATCGCCTGGCGGGTGCGAGAGCGAGCGAGGGAGAGGAAATGAGCGAGAGAGAGCAGATAGGCGCGTCGTGGCGATGTTGAAGCCTTCCCCGACCAGACTGGTGGGGCATGCACCAGCGTATGGCCACCAGATGGCGAGCGCGACCTGACGACCGTCAGCCACCACCGGCCTGCTCTAACTCGGCTTATGCCGTTTCAAAACTACTAAAACTGCCTCCTTGCTCACTAACTCTCAAACCAGAGTGATTCATCGAAAACTGTAATAATCAAAGTTGTAGAGCTACATGTAAACTCCAACTCCAATTGGTCCAAGTCATGAATACCAAAGTTGTTCCATGTGACATTCTAAACATGTTTAAGGTACCCCTAAGGTCCCACATGCATTTTATACATTAGTCACATGTAAACCCTAGCATATGTAAAACATTTAGTGACAACACATGTGATATAAGCAATCATAGAGATAAAATTTGAGATGCTCATGCTCATGAATGATCAATGATGCTTGTGCTCATGCAATGCCAATAACAAATGCATGCTTAACACTAGGGTGTTACAGCCCCTCCCCCATTATAGAAATCTCATCCCGAGATTGGAAAGACCTACCAATCCTTGTAGAAAGTGGGGTAGGCATCACATAGAAAATTGTCCCTTTCCCACGTTACATCTTGCTCACTATGGTTGTTCCACACCACCTTATAGAACTTAACCACTTTACTTCTAGTCACTTTGTCCATTTCTTCTATCACTCGGATATGTTTTTCTTCATACGTCAAATCAGATTGGATCTTGACATTATGGGTTCAATGGTTTCTTTAGGCACATGAAGACATTTCTTCAATTGAGAGACATGGAAAACATTGAAGATGACACTCATCTCTGGTGGTAGTTGAAGTCTATAAGCTATTGGTCCACATTACTCAATAATTTTGTATGGGCCCACGTACCAGCGCGCCAACTTTTGCTTCACACCAAATCGCTGTACCTTTTTCATCGGTGATACTTTCAAGTACACATAATTACCAACTTCAAATACAAGAGGACTCCTTCTCTTATCCACATAACTTTTTTGTCTTGATTGAGTAGCTTCTATATGTTGCTGAATGATCCGAACTTGCTCTTTGGCTTCTTTGACAAAGTCAATACCATAATACCTTCTTTCGCCTGGCTCAACCCAATTCAGAGGAGTTCTACACTTGCGGCCATATAAAGCTTCAAAACGGGCCATCTTGATGCTTTCCTGATAGCTATTGTTGTAGGAGAACTCAGCCAAAGGTAGCCATTTCTCCCACGAACCCTTTGAAGATATTACACAGGCTCTTAACATGTCTTCAAGAATCTGATTCACTAGCTCTGTTTGCTAGGTAGTTTGAGGGTGATAAGTAGAACTTTGGATCAATTTGGTACCCAACTAATTATGCAAATGTTTCCAAAAATGATTTACAAACTATGAACCTCTATCAGACACAATGGTTCTTTGTATTCCATGCAATCGCACTATGTGGGTGATATACAGCTCTGCATATTGATGTGGGTAGTAAACTGTCTAAACTAGAATGAAATGTGCAGACTTCGTCAGACGGTCCACAATTACCTAGATGGAATCATTACCCTTCTAAGTGGTTGGAAGACTAACAATGAAATCCATGCTGATTTCTTCCCATTTCAAACCTAGAACAGGAAGTGATTGGAGTAGCCCTGCTGGCTTCAAATGAATGGCTTTGACTTGGCAGCAAGTATCACATCTAGCCACATATGCAACAATTTCTTTCTTCATCTTTGTCCACCAAAACCGGGTCTTCAAATCCTAATACATCTTGCTACTACCAGGATGGATGGACAATTTAGAAGAGTGTGCTTCATCTAAGATTTGGTTTCTAAGTTCTCTATCTTTAGGTACAACAAGTCTATCCTAAGCCAGAGTACACCTCTCTCATCTAATCTAAAATGTTTAGTCTCTTTTTCGTTCATCTTTCTCTTGATATGAAATATACCCACGTTGGTCTTTTGGAGTTCCATGACCTTAGCTTCAAGAGAGCAAATGATAGTGAGATTATGTAAAACTACATGATGTAGTAGGTTGAAGCCATCTTCCAGTAATGGGTTGCTATGATACTTTTGGCTCAAAGCATCTGTAACTACATTTGCCTTTCCTAGATGATAATGCACCTCTAGGTTGTAATCTTTGATTAGTTCCAACCATCTTCTTTGTCTCATGTTCAACTCAGGTTGCGTGAAGATGTACTTGAGGTTCTTGTGATCAGTGTAAATGTGACACACATTGCCAAGCAAATAGTGCCTCCAAATCTTCAAAGAATGAACAACCATGGCTAGCTCTAAATCATGAGTTGGGTAATTAACCTCATGTTTCCTCAGTTGACGCAAGGCGGCAATGACTCGGCCCTCTTGCATGAGCACACACCCCAAACCAGTACCAGATGCATCGCAAAACACATCAAATGGTTTTTCTATGTCGGGCTATGCTAAAACTAGGGTGGTGGTCAACAAAGTCCATAAAGTGAGAAAAGCAGCTTCACACTCAAAAGTCCACACAAATTTCTCATCTTTCTAAAGGAATCTGGTCATGGGAATGACTATCTTAGAGAAGTCTAGAATGAAATGATGGTAATAGCCTGCTAATCCAAGGAAACTCTGAACTTCACGTATCGAAGTCAGGGCCTTCCAATCCATAACTTCTTTCACTTTGCCTGGATCTACTGAAATTCCATCTTCAAATAACACATGACCAAGGAATGGTACTTGCTTTAACCAAAATTTGTATTTGCTAAACTTAGCATACAACTTATGTTCTTGCAACCTTGTTAAGACAACTCTTAGGTGTTCTTCATGATCTTTCACATTCTTAGAATAAACTAAGATGTCATCAATAAACACCACCATGAATTTATCAAGTTCAGGCATGGACATCGAATTCATGAGATACATGAAATAGGCAGGAGCATTGGTCAGTCCAAAAGACATGACAAGATACTCATATAGACCATACCTAGTAGAGAAGGTAGTCTTAGGTATGTCTTCTAGCCTGATCTTAATCTAGTGGTACCCTGATCTCAAATCGATCTTAGAGAACACTTTAGCCTTTGATAACTGATCAAACAAGATATCAATTCGGGGCAATGGATACTTGTTCTTGATTGTTACCACAATAAGGGGTCAGTAGTCCACACACATCTACAAAGATTTATCCTTCTTTTTCATGAATATGGTAGGACAACCCCACGGTGATGAGCTGGGTTGAATGAGACCTTTTTCAAGAAGCTCCTGCAATTGCGCTTTGAGCTCAGCTAATTCATTGGGTGGCATCCTATAAGGCCTTCGCTAGATAGGTGCCATGCCTGGTAATAATTCAATCTTGAACTCTACATCTCTATCAGGTGGCAACCCAGGCAAGTCATCTAAAAACACGTCCGGGAATTCACACATCACCGAAATATCAACAATAGTCATGGGCTGGATAGCATTAGCTACATTTTGGAGCTCAAAATCTCTAGGAAGTGGTACTAAGAAAGCATTCTTACTATCTGGTTCTCTTAACATAACCACCCGAGTGGAAGTATCAATAAGAACTCCATGGCCACTCATCCATCTCATTCCTAGGATTACATCTATCCCCAACCCGGGCAATACTACAAGATCTATGGTATACTCCCAGTTGCTTATGGAGATGCACACATCTCAAACTATTTGGTTGGTGGAGATTTGATTTCCGACTGCACTTATGCAGTAACTACCCTTATCTATAGTAACTACCCTCTAATTATGCTTGGATACAAATGTTTGACTCATAAATGAATGCGATGCCCTAGAATCAAACAAAACAACTATGGGATGTTGGTTCACAAGAAACGTACCTGCAGTAACAACTTCACCGCTAGGAATTTCTTCAATAGTGGTATAGTGCACATGTCCTTGACGCATATTGGAATTACCCTGCTCTTGGTTGTTCTTCTTGTGATAGGGGAAATTTCTTGCCCAATGGCCAGGCTTGTTGCAGTTCCAACACGATAGGTTACTGGGTGGAACATTGGAACTTCCTTGTCCTAAGCTGCCCTTTGGTAGAGCAACCAAATAGGCCTTGCAAAATACATTCTAGTTTTGAACGGTTTGCACCATTTCTGAGGTGGCCTAAACTTGGGAGCAGGTGGGCGAAACTAAGGTCTCGCGGCAACTAGAGCTTTTGACTGAGAAGCGCCTGCTTCAAAGGCTCTCTTCCAATTCTTGGATGTAGCATAAATTTTGTTTTGATTGTCTTGAGTTAAGGCATCACTGACAAATTCATTGAAAGTGGTAGACTTGTTATTAGCAAGAGTCTTCATTAGCTTGGGACCAAGCTCCCGCTTGAAACTAGCAATTTTCTTCGCATCAGTGTCAACAAATTTTGTGGCATATCTTGACAAGTTGTTGAAAGCGTGTAGATATTCAGTCAAGCTCTTGGTACCCTAGGTCAGCTTCATAAACTCGGTATGCTTGATACTCATTAGACCTAGAGGAATATAGTGTCCCTAGAAAATAGCCTTAAACTGGTTCCAGGTAATGTGAGCATTCTCAGGCAAGGTGGCTCGGTGATGACTCCACCAAATGCTTGTAGGCCCTTGCAACTGGTGGGATGCATACTCAGTTTTCATTGGCTCAGTTAGCCTCAACAAATGAATTTTTTATTCAATTGTGTTCAGCCAATCCTCTGCTTGGAGTGGCTCTTCAGCCTCCTTGAAAATAGGCGGCTTGGTATCTAGGAACTCCTTGAAATCACTGTATTGGGTTGGCTCTGCACCCTAGCGCTGATGTCTGCCCTAGGCGACTTGTTGTGCCATGGTGCACATAGCCTCACCCATAGCATTTGCCCTTCAGCGAGCATAGCCATCAACTCTACCAGAGTGGGCGATGGCCATGGTGGCAAATCTTCATTGTCATGACCATTCAAGCCACTACCCCCGGCACAATCGTTCCCATTGTTCCCACCGACACCAGAATGGGTGCGAGGCATCTACAGAATTGCAATAATAAGCAATTATTGATGATGTCGAAAAATTGGAGAAGAATTGTATAATTATGCCAAACTGAATTTACTGGAGAGAATATAAATTCATACAATAAAATAGAGGCACAATAATTCATTTCCACAACCATACATCACCAATTATATTACTTAACACCATTCGTAATGCATTTCGTATATGCCAAATTGCTTGCCAACAAAATGGGCATTCATTAAAAGTGCAACCACAACATGGATTACATGCAAGGTTTCAAGAGTACATCAAAGGGTACACCATGAGATTGAACTAAATTATGAGTTCATTACAAAAAATGATCGAAGATAGGGAGTTAACGCATCTAGCTAGATACTAAAGCTAAGCTACTCCTTGGGGTGGTCGTTGTCAATGTCGGACACACCATCACTGTGATCATCCTCAAAAGGCTCAATCTCCTCATCTTCAGGCTCGGCCTCAGCGTCCACCTCCATGCCATTGTCCTCGGCAATCAACACATTGGGATCTTCTTCCACCGTTGGAGCATCTGGAGGAAGAATTGGGTTCACCATGTTGTTGAGACAATGAACATCCAGCTGAAGCTCCTCAACCTGGCATATAAGTTCCTGCTCTCTACGATCAAACTTTGTTGCTCGCCTAGCAGCTTGAAACACAGTCGGGATTCTAGCTGCCTCCCTAATCTCAGCAAGACAAATAGCCTCGTCTCTCCACATGGATCCCCTAAACCTCTGCTATGGCTGCATCCCTCTTAGCAATAGCATAGACAAACTGCCCCTGACAAGCTTCCAAGGCTGTCATATAATTACCTATCTCATTCTGAGCTGCTCTAACTGCCTTTTGGTGCCTGGGCACATGTTCTTGCATCCTACGCTGTATAGCCTGTGCTCTTTGGAGCTCTTGCATACAACTGATATAGCTATCCTGGCGAGAGTAAAACAACTTCATAACAGCATACATGGCACTCATGACAGAATTACTACTTACTGTTCTTTCATCTCGGACTCTTACCAAAGCATTACCACTTGGTTGGGTCCAAGCGGTTTGCGAGGGGTCCACTCGAGGAAAGGATCCGACAGGACCATTGACAAGCTCATCCCCAAACTCCTGACATATCTCACTGAGGACCTCGAAAGCTGCAACTTGGGCACCTTCCCAAGGTGTCTTTCCATCTGACTCCACACTCTAGCCTTGCCACTATGGGTGATTAGCATGGGCTAGGACAGTCACCCGTATGGCGTACCACTGTTGTCCCTTAGTTACCACTTTGCTCCAAAAGTAGCGAGGTGGTTCCGCATACCTGACCTAGTGCAGTACCCTCCATAGTAGGGTGGGAGTTCCAAACAGTGCCAAAAAGGTGTCGCTTGCAACAGGGACTCCTAGGGCTGCCATCTGTATCAAAATGGTATAACTCCTGTGAGACAACGCGATCATAGAAAAGGATTACATAACATAATCTGAAACTTATAAGGGGAGGAACAATGTAATGATATGAATGAATGATTTATCATGATGCATGCACGTTCCATACGTCCTCACAAACTTAGGAAAAATTAAATCCTTAACGATATACGCGGTGGCATATATACATTCTCTCAATATAATCATAACTAAACGAGCTACACATTTCATTGTTAGTGTACATACAGAAGATTCATTTCAGCCCATCCCAACAATTAAATGTACAAGAATGTAATCTGGGCTCAAGGTTGAATATATGTGAGCGGTAAAACTAAATACTTCCATATATATATATATATATATATATATATATATATATCCCAATATATATATTTTTGTATCAAAGCTACCCGATGACAATTTATTACCCACAATTAAATACGCACCATACACACATGCAAGCATGCATATACAGTCGTATCAAAGCTAGCTCTCCCCAACCGCATGCTCACATCTTGCGGTCATGCCACTCATCAACTTACCTTCTTATCTGGGCATAGAGGCATTCGATCCATACATTACCACTCAAGTGAATGGCATCTATACAATAGCACGCCGTATGGACAACGAAAGTAAAAACCCATCCCATGTTAGTACTTAAATAGCCACCTAATAGTCCTTAACTAGGCATAAAGGAGATGACCACTGGCATACTTTATAATTTTAAAAGTAAATAAAACCTTTGTTTTAAATACACATATGACAAGTTTAATGTTGAACCTTGCTCCGATGGTAGCTGTAACAGAACCGTCTAATTTATAAGAGCACAAGTACAATAGCAATCACCGAAGCAATCGAACCAACATACTTGAGCCCATATAAATCCGGTCGTCTGATGAAATCATGTAAATATTTGTAGTTTTGTCGTATGTTGTGATCGGATGTGACACAGGGTTTATACTGGTTCAGGCAACGTGCCCTACGTCCAGTTTGAGTCGGTCGGTGACTTTATTCCTGAGCCCAGGTGCTCAAAGTTTGTTGTGGGGTTACAAACGAGTGGGAGTATGATGGGGGGTATCAGAGGTCTGGTCAGACTTTGGACCGAAGGGCCGAGAGTGATGGGAGCTCCGACATGCGCTAAGTGTTCGAACGTATACTCTGTTTGGCTTTGGAGTGTCCAAAGCTAGCAGAGAGTATTGGAATGATCCATCTGTTGTTCATTGTTGGTTGTTCGAATCGTCCGAATCGATAACCCTTTTGGAGAGATCGCATCCCCTTTTATAGATGAAGGGGATGGCTTTACAAGAGAGAGTGTGAGAGAAAGAGTGTGTGTGTGCTACCTAGTCTTGTTGCCCATGCGGTCAGGTACAAGGTGGTTTGTCGACGCCCACAACACTATGGACGCCCAGATGCATGTGGTAGACTCCATCGTCCTCTTCTGCTATGGCAAATGTCGGTGCCTATCATACTATAGGACAAATGTTGGTGCCCACAACACTGTTTGTGGTCTGATATGTATAGAAGGTTGCAGACCACCCTTCTAATATGGCCTGATAGTACTGGCCTATAGATGTGTAGGGTATGGCCCTTGGTATTGCGGTTGACTTGAGCGCCCTGTCTTACTTGCTCCACCTATTTCTCTGGGTCTTTACCGAGCGGGCGTCCTCGTTCATTCATTTCCCAGTCATCTCTGACCACGCTGGTTGGAGAAGAGCTATAATCAGAGGTCCGGTGGCCTTCTAGTCGAAGAGGCGGGTCAGGGTCAGAGGCGAGCGTCGTTCCTCCTTGGCCAGGCCTTCCGGTTGGAGAGGCAGGCTGGGGTCAGAAGTGAGCATCGTCCTCTCCTTTGCCAGCCCTTCCAGTCAAAGAGGCGAGTTAGAGTTGGAAGCGAGCGTCGTCTTCTCCTGGCCAGGCCTTCCAGTCAGAAACGTGGGTCAGAGTCGGAAGCGAGCGTCGTTCCTCCTTCGCCAGGCTTTTCAGTCGGAGAGGCGGGCCGGAGTTAGAAGCGAGCGTTGTCCTATCCTTGGCTAGGCCTTCCGATCAGAGAGGTGGGTCAGAGTCGAAAGGGAGCATCCTTCCTCCTTGGCCAGGCCTTCTGGTCAGAGAGGTGGGCTAGAGTCAAAAGCGAGCGTCGTTCCTCTTTGGCTAGGCCTTCCGGTCAGAGAGGCAGGATGGAGTTGGAAGCGACAGAAGCGAGCGTCGTTCCTCCTTGTCTAGGCCTTTTGATTGAAGACTGGATCGCCCTTCTAGCCTGTCGTTAGGTTTTTGGGCCAACCTAGGAGTTGCGCATCGTCTGCTGGGCCGAGCTTTTGCTGGGAAGTAGGTCCATGAGGGACCCCGGGTTTATGAACCCGACAGGAGCCCCCGAGACCCCGGGCGATTCAGGCAGAATCATCTGGGGTATTTTTCATCTTGATGGTGGGTGCGCGTGAGCGCACCCATGGGTGTAGCCCTCGAGCCCTCGGGCGATTCGAGTAGAATCGTCTGGGGGGTTTTTTGTTTTGCCAGCGGGAGAATTTTTGTTTTGATAGTGGGTGTGCGTGAGCGCACCCGTAGGTGTAGTCCCCGAGTCTGTGTCCGACTAATGAGTCAGTTGGAGGCTAAGCATCTTGGTACTCTTTCCTGGGTCCACAGACTATCGTTCGGGGTGTTCGCCCGTGTTTGTCCCGCTCACGACTTGCGTGGTCAGTTGATTTCCCAAGTCGGTGTTGGGCGACCTGAGCCCCTAAGCCCCGTTGGGCTTGGTAGGAGTTGGTCTAGTTCTGTGTGTTACCCTGTCCATGGTTTCTACAATTGGAGGGGCTGAGCTAACATCGCTTGCCTCGATGGTTCGAGCGACGCGCTCGGTGAGCTCGCTAACGGGCATGTTTGAGTAGAATCTGGGTCTGTTGTTTGTGACGGGTCAGCATAGCCCTCATGTGGCATTCCACTGCTCCTTAACCTGCATCCCGGTAGATGTTCGGGTCATTCTAGAGACCAACCCAGGTGGCCCACTGGCCTCCCCTCGATGGAGATTCTATGGGCATGGCTCGAGGTTAGGATCGAACAAGAAGGTTGAGATGACCCTATCTGCTTCTGGGTAGAATGGGTGAGGGCCGCTGGGGCTCATCTACGTTTTCTCCCCTAGCTCTGTTTGACGTGAGGTGGCCTCGATCCCTTTGTGGGCCGGCCTTCGAACCCCGGTCGGTCGTTGCTCATGTCGAATGAGGCAACTTCCGCTTCATGACGCAACACGGAGCGTTGTGATGCATTTAACTACATATGCGATACTTTGGATGTATGGGATGAATGTGTGAATGAATGTGCGAATGCATGTATGAGAATAGATGAATGAATGATCATGTATTAGAAAAATTAAAGTAAGTGGGATCGGTAGAGTTACCTTGATGACTCGAGTGACAAGTTTGAGGAGTTTTTATCGGATATGTATGAATGGGATCCATGCTCGTTGCTCATGACAGAGTCAGCATGGCCCACATGGGGTGTCCCTCTGCTCCTTACCTATCTCTCAGTATTCGTTTGAGCCGTCCGATCAACTCAGGAAGCCCATTGGTCTTTATTTGGTGGAGATCCCGTTGTTGGGCCCTTCCAAGCCCTCCCTAGGAAGGCAGAGGGCCGCCTACATGTGGTTGTGCCTTGTTTCCCATGCCCAGCATGCAGTAGTGGTGGGCCATGCCTAGGCCATGTCTCGTCTAACTAGGCGCTATCTCGTCGGGCAGGGCGCATCCCATCGGTCAGGACACGTCCCACCGCATCCCATCCGCATTGAATGGGGGAAGGGAGAGGGTCTTCATCCCATTGCTTCACCTATTCCCCAACTGTCGCCTCTCCTCCCTCTTCCTTCTTGCCAAGAGCGTTCGTGTGCCACGGTGGTTCCTAGGAGAAAAAGGGTAGAGCGAGGGAGAGGAGAAAATCATAGATCTGTTCATGAATCCGAAGCGCAATGTCGAGTTGGAGGCCATCGAACTTGGATGAGACGGTGCTAGTCGCCTTCACCAAGAAGGGGCTACTTCCGCCAAAGGAGGTGGCACACTTGAGGGCTCCCGTAGGGGAGGCTTTTTTGTGCCCTCAGGCCGATGAGGTCGTCTCCTTCCTCATCTTCCATGAGCATGGGCAGGGATACCCCATGCACTGGTTCCTACGTGGGCTCCTCAATGAGTGGGGCCTAGAGCTACAGCACCTCAATCAGACTGGGGTGCTGCATGTTGCTGGCTTCATCACCATCTGCAAGGCCTTCCTTGGGATGGAGCTGCATGTGGACTTCTTCTAGCGGATCTTCACCGGGCGAGCCTTGTTGGAGGGGAAGCCGGCCAGGACCACACTGGTTGGTGGCTTCACCCTGTAGAAGAAGCCAAGATCATCGGGCTCCTACCCCTTGTACACCCCCTGTGACTCCAATCGGGGGTGGCACGGGGAGTGGTTCTACATCCAAAACCCGGTGGAGGCACCATTCCCGCTGTTCACCAGTAGGAGGCTAGAGAGGCAAGAGAGCTAGTCATGGGGACCCTCCAGCTGGCAGAACAAGCTAGAGATCATCGGTGCGGAGCTCCAGAAGCTGTTGCAGCATGGCCTCGATGGGGTGCGGGTGTTCCACACCTTCTTCCACCATCGGGTTGCCCCGCTGGCGGAAAGGACGTGGCCAATGTGGCTATACTCCGGCCCGATGGACCCCGATCGCATGTCGTTAGTGGAGTTGGTGAAGGATGAAGTCTAGAGCTAACTCGACCGGGTGCTGCAACTGAAGGCCCAAGAGACCCTTGAAGGAAAGCCCGGACCTCTCCATGCCAGGAAGCTACCCAATCTGGTACATTCTCCTTTCCTTATTCTGTGTCCCTTTCGATCTTGCTCTCCTACAAGTAGGTGAGTGAAGCCACCTAGGCCCTTTTTGAGGGGTCCTACAATATTGAGGCCCCAGACCACGAATGGCCAGGTCATGGGGATGGTTTGAAGCTCCTATGCTAGCAAGTGCGTTTGCCGAGCGTAGAACTAGCATCCCTTACACCTGCGGATGACCTCCTTTGCATCTCGTAGCGCGGTGGGCCAGTAAAAACCTTGGCAAAAGGCTTTTCTGACCAGTGACCTCGGGGTCGTGTGATGTTCGTAGATTCCGGCATGGACCTCAAGGAGGACCTGCTTGCCTTGGTCGGTAGGGACGCACTTTATGAGCACTCCTGATGGACTTTGTTTGTAAAGTTCGTTACCGATCATGATGAACATCTTAGCGCATCGAGCGATCCATCGTGCTTTAGTCCTTTTGGGTGGGAGAACCTCCTCGAGGAGGTAGGTGAGTAGCGGCGCTCGCCAGTCAACTTGATCGAGTGCCAACATGGCGACGTCGGTGGGCAATGTCATCATGGAGGCATTAGGGTCAGAGCCCCTAAGTGCTGGGTCAGCATTGGGGTGTGTCTGGATTGGACCTTCCAAGATGCGGGCAGATGGTTCATGAAGGTCGTTGAGGAAGACCTCATCCAGAGATGAAACCTGCCTGGCAGCCAATTTTGCGAGAAAATCAGTGGCATCGTTGTCCTTTCGGGGGATGTGGTGTAGCTCGAACCCTGTCGGTGCGGGACCCACGGGATACCCCGCAAGGAAGGAAGAAGATCTAGTCTAACTAGGATTCTTCCCCTATAATCTTAGTAGTAGTATTATTCTGTAATCCTACTAAGAACTCTCATTGTAAACTGACTAGGATTCTGACCTCCTGACTATATAAAGGAGGGCAGGACTCCTTAGATGGGGGGACGACATAACAGACATCACAACACTTTACAATCAATCCAATGCAAAGGCTAACGCCAACTGGACATAGGGCTATTACTTGATCGAAGATCGAGGGTCCAAACCAGGATAAATCGACTGTCTCTTGCGTTTACCGTCGAGTTCTACATATGCTGAAGCCCAAACATACTACCCCGGGGACCCCCATGGCAGGCTATCGGTGGTGAAACATTGACAAACCCCTAGAATTTTTCCTTGAGCTTGCACACCTCCTGGAAGTATGCTGTCATGAGGGGGCTTTTGCAAGAGGACTCCTTCATGACCTGGTCGATGACCAGCTCTGAGTCACCATGGACATAGAGCCACATAGCGTCGAGCTCGATGGCGATGTGTAGTCCGTTGATGAGGGCCTCGTATTCTATGGCGTTGTTTGAGGCTGAAAAGTGGAAGTGGATTGCGTAGCGGAGCCTACTCCCATCCAGGGAGATCAGAACCACTCTAGCCCCCAAGTCGTACGCCATTACAGACCCATTGAAGTACATCATATAGTACTCATGGGTGACGTCTGGCGTCGGGAGCTGGACCTCCGTCCATTTAGCGACAAAGTCTATGAGAGTCTAAGACTTAATAGCGGCACAGGGGATATACCTGATGTCGTGGCCCATTAGCGTGAGTGCCCACTTGGAGATTTGTCCCGTGGCGTCGTGGTTGTGGATGATGTCTCCGAGCGGGTATAAAGTGATGACTAAGACTTCATGGTCGGTGAAGTAGTGCAGGAGCTTTCGGGTCACCATCAGCATGACATATAGGAGTTTTTGTACCTGGGGGTACTGGACCTTGGGGTCAGTGAGTACCTCCTCGATGAAGTATACGAGTCGTTGGACCTTAAGGTGGTGTCTCGGCTCCTCCCTTTCGATGACTAGGACGGTGCTCACCATGTGGTTGCTTACCGTGACATTGAGGAGGAGGGGTTCTCCCCATTTGGGAGCGACGAGGATCGGGACCAATGTTAGTGATGCTTTGAGGCTCTCCAAAGCCTGTTGTGCTTCCTTAGTCCAGACAAAAGCGTCTATCTTTTTGAGAAGCTTGTAGAGAGGCATTCCCCATTCGCCGAGCTAGGAGATGAATCGGGTTAGGGCGGCCAAATAGTAGGTGAGCCTCTGTATGCCCTTGACGTTATGTATAGGGCCCATGTTGGAGATGGCTATGATTTTTTCAGGGTTGGCATTGATGCCGTGTTTGGACATGATGTATCCAAGCAGCTTCCCCTTCGGAACCTAGAAAACATATTTTTTGGGATTTAATTTGATGTTGAACCTTTGGAGGTTCGTGAACGTCGCGGCCAAGTTTGCGATCAGGTCGCAAGCTTGAGCCATTTTGACCACTATGTCATCAACATAGACGGCGATTGTTGGTTTTGGCCACTCAACTTAGTCAGGCTGATCGAGCGAGTCGATTTGATCGGCAAAGCATTGCTGCATGCACCGTTGATAGGTGGCGCCATCATTCTTCAGACCGAAAGGCATGGTTACATAATAGTACGAACCATATGGAGTGATGAACGAAGTCATGAGCTAGTCGGACTCTTTCATCGTGATCTGGTGATAGCCTGAGTAGGCATCTAGAAAGGAGAGGATTTCACATCCTAAGGTGGAGTCGACTATCTAGTCTATGTGTGGTAAAGGGAAATGGTCCTTCAGACATGCCTTGTTGAGGCCAGTATAATCAACGCACATTCTCCATTTCCCAGTCTTCTTTTTAACAAGAACAGGATTGGTAAGCCAGTCAGAGTGGTATACCTCAGATGAATTTGGCTGCCAGGTGTTTGGTGACCTCCTCGCCTATGGCCCTACGCCTCTCATCGTCAAAGCGATGTAGGCATTGCTTGGCGGGCTTCGAGCCCGGGATGAGGCATAGTGTGTGCTTGGTGACCTCCCGCGGTATGCCTGGCATGTTGGAAGGTTTCCATGCGAAGACATCGCGATTGGCGCATAGAAAATCGGTGAGCTCGCATTCCTATTTGGCTAGGAGCTAGGTCCCGATCCACACCGTCTTGGTAGGGTCAGTGGGGTCGATCCCCACCGCCTTAGTTTCCTCAAGTGGGCGGAAGGTAGTTGAGGAGGTTGGCTTGTTGCAGTCTAGGACTGCTGGGGTCAACAACTACCCGAGCCATGGGAGCTTAGAAGAGTTCATGACAGCAGTGGCGAGCTCGTAATGCTCATGGTCACACATGTAGACGTGCGAAAATGTGCTACCTATAGTGATGACGCCGTTCGGTCCTGGCATCTTCAACTTTAGGTAGGTGTAGTTGGGGACCGCCATGAACTTGGCATAGCATGGCCGCCCCAAGATGGCATGGTAAGACCCCGGGAAGTCCACCACCTCGAAGGTAAGCACCTCCGAGCAGAAGTTGGCTCAGTCGGCAAATGTGACGGGCAGGTTGATCTACCCAAGCGGGTATGCCTGCGCTCCCAGGATCACACCATGGAAGGGAGAGCTCGCCAGGTGGAGCTCCAACCAGGGGATGCACATGGTGTTGAGGGTGTCGATGTAGAGAATGTTGAGGCCGCTGCCTCCGTCCATTAGCACCTTGGTGAGGCACTTCTTATGGACGATGGGGTCGACGGTGAGCGGGTAGCGACCCGGTCTGGCGACATGGGAAGGATGGTGTGGCAGAACCTCCTAAATTATAGGGCCCACATGCACCTGTCATTGTTCGACGACCTTTGACGTCTGTGCATATGTTTCTGGTAACTTAAGAAGACTGTCGGGTGTCCTCAGGGAACCCTGAATCATCCACAATTTCTGAGCAGGATCACGTTACAGAGTCATTGCAGTATTACACCATTTATTCAAATAACTACACCAGAGTAAAAACAGCGGAAGTCTTACAATAACATAATTTACAAAACAGTAGTTTCAAACCTCATAACTAAGTTCGATGATTATTACAAAACGAAATAGTAGAGTGGCATTATAATATAATACAAAACACACAATGAAACTGCCCTGCCGAAGGGCCACACATTTACTTCTCAACGTCATCACAAGGAATAGCCGTCATGCAGCATGATCCAAAACAGATCTGCTCATGAGCCTCACCTGCAACAAGGGTCAGTGAACCCTGAGTAGAAAAGTACTCAACAAGACTTAACCGAAATAAAACTGAGAAGACTCAGGAATGCAGGCTCAGGGATTCAAGGTATGGCTTTAGCAATAATCAAAGTTCTTTTGCGTAAAAGCTCTTTAACAAAATTCTTTACTTCAAAGGTAAAACTTTATAAGTACCACATATGAATCTGCCATGATCCGTAATGAGATCATGAACTTCATATCAATCTCTTTCGCAAACCTTTCTCAAGTTCCAGTTATTAAACTACGATGATGAACAGAGAAGTGAGTCTCCATAACCGAGGAGCAATGACGATTCGAACCGATTATTAACCCAACTGGGAATTCTAGACCACATGACATATGTAGGTCCCTGACCTACATATACCAACCTACCCTTAGGTCCTCTAAAACAAAAATGGGTCTGCGCCACCCGAGAATACAGTACTCCACCAATCCAGCCCATTGCCACGTGGGTACATGCTATTCCCGCCATCTCTCCACTCCCAATGCGTGAGTAGCCATTCTCGTTATAGAATCGCCAAGTTAAGGCTTACCAGAGTATGTGGTTAGTACTACAAAGTCTCACCGCACACAGTTCAACAACGGTACGGACCTTAACCGACACAGACGGAAAGAATCTGCTCACAAGACCTCCATGTCTTTTGGCTCACACCCACCGAGACCGTCCGGTCTAGATTTATTACTCCACATGCTCATATCACATGATAACATAAGCAACCAAAGTTCCATTTAAACTTGCAGATGACAGGTAATCACCCGACTTTGATCTGTCTAAGCATGGCTAAGCATAACTAGACACTTACGATGTAAAACTAGTCACAAGGTATATACGAAAAAACAATGTGGGTAATGCATCAATTAGGCTTTTACTTAACTCTTAATCACTTGGTATAGTAAAGAAAAGCAAAAGCGAAATTAATTTGTAAAACACAAGGTAGGGTTGTATGCATCCGGGGCTTGCCTTTGTTGACGGAAAAATCTGATTCCTGCGACGTTCCACAAGTATTCGATCCGACCTCAACAGACGGACTAACTTCCTCAGCATCTTGGTTAACTATCACATGTTCACCTTTGTTCACTACACATAGTAGCAATACCATGTTTAACATGATGCAGAATACGAAACATGATGCTTGATGATGGATGCAAAATTTAACAATTCGAATACAACTTTCCTTCGCGCTACAGTTGCAAGTCAAACTAATTAAACCTTTTTCGCAACACCTAAATCAATTGCCAAGGATCATTATCAACTAATGACCCAAGGACATCACTCAATCAAAAATTCAAACAAAACCTAAATCACTAAAGGTCACTATTTGCTTTTATGAATTAATTAATTAATTAAGAATTATGAAATAAATCAACTTGTTCCAATTGCCCTCAAAATTTTTGTAAATGTTCATCACATGATATCTAAGTGGCAAAACAATTTTCATAATTTTTGGATACATAAATAAGCTTAGAAAAATCATGGAAATCCATTTATTAATTAATTGAGCAATTTGTATCACATTCAAAAAGTACTGTAATTCAATATTTCATATTTTTCCTAAGTAATATACATCACAGAGAGGTCACACAAAAATTTTCATAATTTTTGGAGCTCTAAATCAATCTACACAAAAATAACAAAAATAGACACTATTCATTCAATTCTAAAAATAGAAAAATCCATTTTAAACTACACAGTCACTGACATCCTGACCCCACATGTCATCCCAAACCTCGCGTGTTTGACCACACCGGCGACTGCACTGACCGGCGATTCCTCGCCGCTGGTGAGACCAACGGCGAAGGCAAAGGCACCACGGTGATCACTACAACCAGGCGCAGCTATTGATGGCACAACCGAGACCAAACGTGGCCAGGACCGAGCACAGCGACGACCATGGCGGGCACGACGGCACGGCCGTGCTACACCGGTGACACAAGCGCGGTAGAGGTTAAACACTTAGCATAGAAGGGTTCAGCACCTCACCCCGAACACGACTGAGCAACGAGCAGGGTCGGAGGAGCAACAAAGAGGCTGGTCGACGTTCCGAGCAGGCACGGCGGAGCAGACCGTCGTCGGTGGCGATGCTCCGGTAGCTGTGGTGGTCAAAATGAGAAATCAATGGGTCATAGAGTACCACGGCATCGTGGCAAAGCTGAAGCAAGACTCAGCAGGGGCAGAGGCGCACCGTGGAGCTCTGGCCACGGTGAGACGAACACGACGGCGACGCCGCCGGCCACGAGGAAGAAGAGCGTGCACCGCGAGTTTACGGTGAAGACAAGCAACAAGGACTGGTTGGCTGGACATGCAAGGAACTAGCGGAGCTGGGACACACTTTGCTGCGATGGCGTAGGCGCTGGTTCGATGACAAAAGCTCAACGGAGCTATGGCAATGGCGACGGTGAAAACAGAGGAAGGGAGCGGGGGCAAACGGCGACGGCCAATGCTAAATGGAGCGGCTCAGAAGCACAAGGAAGCCACGCAGGAGACTTCTCCGTGCCAGCACGAAGCCAAGGACATCCACGCGCGTGCCTGGAAGCGAACCGAAGGTCGCCGGCGGTGTAGCCAGAGCGGCGGCCACTGTTCACATAATTTACAGAATTGCCCTTCGTTTTCAAATTCAAATTACTCCCAAATTTGTGTAACAACTCAAAAATCTCCAAAAATAAAAGTTGTTCAAAATTCAAAGTTCTGCAACTTTACTTTTATAACCAACCCCTAATTCGGTCTACATTTTGAAATGAACTTTTGAATTCAAATAGGTGACATTTAACGAATTACGCCTTTTCGAATTACTCCAAATTTTTCATAACAACTTTGAAGTCTCCAAAAACAAACTTTGTATAACTAGACAAGCTCTACACTTTTCCTTTTGGGCTCAACCCAAAAATATGCTTAGATTTTGAAATGAGTTTTCAGGGTAGGATTTAAATACTGAAAATCAGGGTTTTCACGAAAATTCAAATCCAAACCAAATTTTGACTTGATTCAAACAATTCAATTCAACACTCATAACACAAATGTAAACTTGTTTTAGTGAATGCATATCAAAGTTTGCAATATGACCAAATGCCTTGCAATGCATATGATGACATGTCCTGTTTTTAATATTTAAACACCCAGGGTGTTACAGATGGTCCCTCTGATCAAAAGTGATCGGAGATTCCGACCAACAGAGGAAGGAGGGGACGGCCATTTCGGTGATGCATGCCTCTCTATAGCACACTTTGTGCTGGCGCTTAGAGTAGATGGCATCAGATCCCTCGAAGATCATGATGCATTCCTCGGGGTCAGGAAAGCCATCCCCATCCTTGACCGCTGCGCCTCCTTTCTTAGCTAATGCCTCCATGCCTTTTCCTTCTTTCGTCCCACCAGCCTGTCGCAGGAACCGTTTGAGGAGCTCGCAGTCCTTGTAGAGGTGTTTGACGCGGGTAGGCATGGTTGGTGCATGGGCTATCCATGAGCTTGTCAAAGTGGTTACGCTAGCCCTGTTGCGGCTGCTTGCCTACGCGATCAGCTACGGCGATCAACACGGAGTTGGCCGGTCGGCGCCGATCCTTCTTGTTCTTTTTGCCCCTCTGCGTGGAGGGGCCCTCGTCTTGGTCCTCACGCTTGGCCTTGCCCTTGTCCCGGCCTCCGTTGAAGACCGCTCTGACCGCCTCCTCGCTGGAGGCGTGGTTCATGGCGACGTCGAGCAGGTCGCAGGTGGTATGGGGCTTCAGGTAGCCAAGCTTATGGATCAGGGACTCATAGGTTGTCCTAGAGAGGAACACGCTGATGATGTCCACGTTGATGACATCAGGAAGGGAGTTGCACCGCTTCGAGAACCTATGGATGTAGTCCCATAGGGACTCATTGGGCTCCTACTGACAGCTCTTGAGGTCCAAGGAGTTCCCCAAGCGAACATACGTCCCCTGGAAATTCTCGACGAAGATCCTCTTGAGGTTCGCCTAGTCACGGATGCTGTCAAGTGGGAGGAATTCAAGCCATGCTCGAACATATTCTCCCACACAAATGGGGAGGTATTAAATGATGAAGTGGTCATCATCCACTCCACCAGCTTGGCAGGCGAGCCAAAAGTCTTCGAGCCATATACCAGGATTTGTTTCCCCAGTATACTTGGCGATGTTGGTAGGCGGTTGGAAGCGTTGTGGGAACGACGCTCTCTAGATGCGTCAGCCAAAGGCCCGTGGTCCTAGGCCATCCAGGCTAGGACTTCGGTCGTCGGGTCAGTGACCATGCCTAGGGTGCGTTTCATCGCTCCCCTCGATGGTCCAGCCGAGGCCCATGCCGCCTGCTCTCACCACTACCCAATGGACGTCATCATCATGCTGGGCTTGACACTAGTTGTTGATGACGCTGTGAGCCTCTTGGTTTGGCCCAAGCCGCTCGCGCACAGGGGGTTAGTGTGGAGCGAGCGCCGGGTTAGGCCATGGTGTAGTTGTGGCCTCCTATTCCGTGCCCAGAATTTGTAGTGGTGAGTGGATGGAGCGATTCGTCAGGTGCGTCCCCACTCCCCTGGTGGGGAGAGAGGGCATGAGTCGGTGGCGCGATGCGGAGCTTTCCGCCTGTTGAACGGCGGTGGTCTCCACCAGCGCCCATAGGTTCTGGTGGACCATCTGCTCCTGTGGGTCGACAGGCTTGGGAAGGCCGCGCAGAAGCATCGCCGCTGCGGCGATGTTCTGGCTAGCTTGAGCGAACTGTGGGGGATTGTTCCCCCCGTCGATGATGTTGCGCTGAACCTAGCGGGTGCGACCCCGAGCGCCGCTCACCGGGTTACGTGCATGGGGCACGTCATGGTGTGCCGAGCACGCCATCGTAGGTGGCGGCTGGTTCTACCACCTTTTTTGTAGCTCCTCACCGTGCTCCTATGCACTTGTGAGGGCCTCCGCACGAGGGTCCAGAGGGGTGAGGGTCTATAGACTCTGCTACCACCAGTGGCTGTCCTAGGGCATCCGCCATAGCGCACTCCTAGGACAGAGGGTGGCTAGGTGCCACGATGTCGACGATGCTAGAGCCATCGCTCTCAACATCATCATCCATAAGGTCATGAAAAGAGGCGGGAGGGTAGCCCGCCATCCTCACAAATTTGGATGTGAGAGGGGACAGCGACTAGCATCTTTCGAAGCCCCCGTGAGTACGCATCCGCGGGGGACGCGAGGCCATAGGGGAACCAGTCGCACGGCGGTCATGGCAGGGACAACGGGGTCCCTCTGGAAAGTCGATGGAAAATAAAAAAAGTGAGTAAATAACAATATGTACGTTACTCATAGCGGGGTTTGAGCCCAGCATAGGCTCAGAGCGAAGCGCAGGCGCCTCGTCGTTGAGATCACCGGGTGGTCCGGCGCCGACAGAGGGCGCTCCTCCTCTGATGGGCGCCGGGACAAGTGCCTTCTCATGGAGGTGAAGTGCGCCGAGCCGGTCGGCGACAAAGCCCAGGCTTCCGAAGAGGAAGGCCTGAGACGGCTCGAAGATGGGAGGAACCCACATCCCAACAGGTGGGAGCGCGGGAAACTCTAGTGAGCCAAAGCGAGTCATATCGCTTAAGCTCGCCATGCCGAAGATGGCAGAAAGGTGGGTCATCCGATGACCAAAAGCGTGAACGTACAACGTCTTCCCCACAGACGGTGCCAACTGTCGGTGCGAAAAGTGACCAACACGTAAATATTTATAGTTTTGTCATACGTTGTGATCGGATGTGGCCTAGCACTCAATAACATAGGGTTTAAACTGGTTCAGGCAACGTGCCCTACGTCCAGTTTGAGTCGGCCGGTGACTTTGTTCCTGAGCCCGGGTGCTCAAAGTTTGTTGTGGGGTTAGAAACGAGTGGGAGTACGATGGGGTGTATCAGAGGTCCGGTCGGACTCTGGACCGAAGGGCCGAGAGTGACGGGAGCCCCGACGTGCGCTAAGTGTTCGAATGTATGCTCTGTTTGGCTTTGGAGTGTCCAAAGCTAGCAGAGAGTATCAGAATGATCCATCTATTGTTCGTTGTTGGTTGTTCGAGTCATCCGAATCGATCGTCCGATGGTTGTTCGACCCTCTCTCATTTTGGAGAGAGCGCATCCCCTTTTATAGATGAAGGGGATGACTTTACAAGAGAGAGAGTGTGAGAGAAAGGGAGTGTGTGTGTTTCCTAGTCTTGTTGCCCACGCCGTCGAGTACAAGGCGGTTTGTCGGCACCCACAATACTATTGATGGCTGGATGCATGTGGTTGGTTCCATCATCTTCTTCTAGTATGGCAAATGTCGGTGCCTACCATACTGTAGGTCAAATGTTGGCGCCCACAACACTGTTGGTGTTCTGATATGTTTGGAAGGTTATAAAGTACCCTTCTGACATGACCTGACAGTACTGTCCTGTAGGTGTGCAGGGTACGGTCTTTGATATTGCGGTTGACTAGAGCGCCCTACCTTACTTGCTCTGTCTATTTCCTAGGTCTTCACCGAGCGAGCGTCCCCGATCGGTCGTTCCCCAGTCGGCTCCGGCCTCCTAGTCGGAGAAGAGCTGTAAGCAGAGGTTCGATGTACTCCCGGTTGGAGAAGCGAGTCGGAGTCGGAGGCAAGCGTCGTCCCTTCTCGGCCAGGCCTTCTGGTCGGAGTCGGAGGCGAGCACCGGTCCTCCTTGGCCAGGCCTTCCAGTCAGAGAGGCGGGCTAGAGTCGGAGGCGAGCGTCGCTCCTCCTTTGGCCAGGCCTTCGGGTCGGAGAGGCGGGCCGGAGTCAGAAGTGACGAAAGCGAGCGTCGTTCCTCCTTGGCCAGACCTTCCGGTCGGAGAGACGGGCCGGAGTCAGAAGTGACGGAAGCGAGCGCCGTTCCTCCTTGGCTAGGCCTTCCGGTCGGAGACTGGATCGTCCTTCTAGCCTATCGTTAGGTTTTTGGGCCGGCCTAGGAGTTGCACGTCATTCGTAACATCGTTTGTTGGTCCGAGCCTTTGCTGGGAAGCAGGTCCATGAGGGACCCCCGGTTTATGAACCCGACAAAGGGAGTATATCATCTACTCTCATGTCCTCTGCATCTGGCAATACCATTGTATCATTTCTCAAACTCTCGCTCCTTGAAGGAAACTGTAGGGATCTATATTTATAATTGAAAGAGTGCCCTATTCATGTGGAGCACACAAGCCACCCTACACGCCAGAGGATAATTATATTAGAGTAACTCCAAGGCCTTCTTTATACCATTCCTAATTGATAGGAACAGAGATTTTGGGGGGGGGGGGGGGAAGATACCCACCAACAAATTTTTCAATTACATCTTCAAATACTGCATATCCTCTGTTTCGAATTTCTCGCTAGTCAAAGATAGAGATCAGGATTAGCTCTCTAGGGTGCACATACAAGATATAAAAATATTATTGGAGAGTAAAAACATATAGAGCATGATTTTTATTCAAATGACTATGCAAATGATCCTCTACTTGAGGTCCGCCTTTGCTCCCTCCTTGCCGACAAACGCGAAGGGCACCCTCGGCCGTAGTCGGCCTGCCACTGGCTGAGCTTGCTGTGCCGGTCGAGCGTTGGTCAGGAGAATATGCCACGCCACTGACCAGCGGCGAAGCCAGTGCATATGTGTCAGGGTCATGCGACCCCGATAACTTTGTACAAATCAGTGGAACCCCGCGTATTCCGGCCAGCTACGACCCCATCAAATTGAGTTCATGAATCTGTACGACCCCGGCAGCAGTTTAGTCTAGATTCGCCGCTGCCACTTACTATGAGCGGAAAAGACGGCTGTGATCTTAAGCACGGTATGTGCGGGATGGGGGCACAAAGTATGGTGATGCTTGAGAGTGAGCCTGAGGGGTGGGGAGTGCACAGCGCCATCGGTGACTGCGGTCACGACGGAGAAGACGCCAAGGGAGAGTATATATGAGAGGAGATGTGGTGCTATTTATGTTAATGATGAATTTAACTTGTCATATGGGCTATCGATCAAGTCTGTGCCCATTTAGACCCACACTAGAACCCGAATCAAATTCATGTATCTAAAAAGAATACAACAACTTGAGAGTTTGTGGCACCTAATTAGCATCTCTAGCCAAGTTCGAGTACCGCTGATCAATTTTACTCCTTGATTGAATTAACCCTTCGTTAGTAGTGTATCTTTTCAACAAGGTTAATGCATATGCTATCTTGAGATAGAACGGACTGAAGACATGCATGATCAAAACAATCGCATCGGACTTAGCTTGTTTGCTCAAAGAAAAAGGGTACACCAAGTACACTGAACCGAAACATGCATAGATAGGAACTAAGAATCCACCAAGAAAATAAAAATCAATGAACTTGGGTTTATCTTGGAAAAGCATGGTTTGCTTTGCGTTTCTTCTTCCTTGATTAGCCCAAGTCTCTGCAGAGCTAGCTAACTTGATTTTTCCATGACGATTTTGTGTGTAACTTGTGGGAAAATGTAATGACCTCTGCATGCGCGTGCGGACACGTGAACCGCGAGACTGGACGGTGGCGACCGCCGAGCTGGCAGAGGCCGGTGCAGTGTCATGCTGCGTGCATGCGCCCACAGTTGTAGCAGGTCGGTCAGCGTAACCCGCTGGCGGCGGCCGGGATGGCTGGATGCATGCATGCTCTGCTGCAGGCCATAAAGGCTTTTCTGATTCGTGGGCACGACACGCACACGCTCAGCACGATCCAGGGAACAGGTGCATGCATATGCATTTACGTACCTGCCTGCGACAACAAGCACCAATGTATTTTTTCTCGTTTTACTCCGGTCCGTAAGGTAAGCTCATAATCTTCATCAGATATCCTGATCCGCGGCGCACTCAACGCAAAACTCATGTTAAACAAAGCACATGAGGCACACACCACTTTTGCACGCCACGAGTTCAATGAAAAGTAGTTGAACGGCCCTGTTTTGGAAATTGGAATAGTAAAAAGTCCATATTACTCTCTCCAAGGCCCAGTTTAGTTCCACTTCATTTTGCCAAATTTTTCAAGATTCTCCGTCACATCGAATCTTTGGACGCATGCATGAAGCATTAAATATAAATAAAAAATAAAACTAATTACACAGTTTAGACGAAATCCACGAGACGAATCTTTTAAGCCTAATTAGACTATGATTGGACACTAATTGCCAAATAACAACGAAAAGCGCTACAGTTGCATTTTGCAAAAAATTTTGCATCTAAACTGGGCCCAAGTTTGGCCTATGTCCAAATAACCCCCCAAACTAACATTTGGTTCAATTTACTCCCTCCAACTATATTTAAGTTGGTTCAACTAACACCTTAAAGAGATTTTTCTTTTTTATTTCTCTATGTACAAATTATATTTTAGTTTGAAATTTTGTGAGGTGATAGAGGACATTGTATTTTTGTGTTAGAAAAATGCACTATGAATTTTTCATCAAATGTTTTCTACGATATTGTATCTCTAGTGTTAATTTATTATTAAACTTCTTAAGCTATCAGAATAGTGGCAAAAAGTTAAGATATATTTTACTAACATAACTTATGATGTTCTCTATCATATCACAAAAGTTGATATTAAGACTCAACTAATACGTGGAAAAACAAAACTAACAAATCATGTTAAGGTGTAAACTAGACCAACTGAAATAGTTTGAGGGAGTAAATTGAACCAAATGTAAGAGTTTATGGGGTAATCTGGACATATGCCAAACCTGAGGGTAGGTACGGAATTAATCAATCATGCTATTCCCTCTGTCCCTGAATAAATAGTTTTTTAGAGTTGTTTTAAGTCAAACTTTTTGAACTTTTATTGAATTTCTAGAATAAAACGTTAAGATTATGTTATCAAATTAGTATCATTAGATTTACCATAGAATATATTTTCACAAAGTGCTCATTTTTTTGTCATAGATGTTGTTACTTTTTTTCTATAAAGTTAAGTTTGACTGGCACGGATTCTAGGAATTAATTTATTTAGGGCTGGAGTAGAAATGCTATTAGAAAGAAGATGAGTCTGCATTAATCTCGACATATATATTTTTTCATTTAATTTAATACAAGGCTGTTGAGAGAAGTCTTAACGCACATTTGGAATCCAAAGGTCCACTGTTCGCTTGTCTTATAATCCGTACTTTTCAGCTTATTTTTTTAGCCAGAACAGTGTTTTTCTCTCACAACAAATCAGCCGGACAGTGTTTCAAGAAGAATGGCAACATAAGGGCGCGGTGTGCGGTGTGAGAACTGGGACCCGCTGAGTAAAAATCAACACATGGATGGATGGGATAGCAGAGGAAGTTAGCAGCAAAGGTGCGGTGGGGGAACCTTCAGTGAATTGGGTCCTTCAACACTTTGTCCAAAAGTGCCGTGGAAGAATATCTCCTCACTTCAACACTCAAAGCGGTGGGAAGAATTTTCAGTCATTCATGGAATTCCATCCAGCGTGGTGACCCGTCCATCTTGGCGACCCACCCCTGCTTATCTCTGGCATACCTAGCAGGAAAGGAAAATCCGGCTTGAGTTTCGCCTATTTTCTCAAGGTGAGCTAAAGCTTTTGGTTTTCCAATGAAGTATTGTTTGGATGATCGGTAGGTATTAAGCCAAATAAATACCTTTGTAAAATGCAGGTCTGGAAAATTATACAAGCTATTTCAGAAAATATTGTTTGGATGATCGGTTTGCTTACTTCCTTTAGCCTGTTATACAATCAGAAAAGAAAACAGGCCTCTTGTGACCACACTTTTTTTATGACAGGTATCGGGCCCGTCCTGATGCTTGCCTCCATCCTCGTAGGGGCGGAGCCAGGAATTAGAGATACGGGGGCATTAGTTTCCACCTCCACGTTAGGATTTTTAGCATGAACAGACTTAAAAAGAAACTATGAATTGTTTTTTCCTCTTCATACCACCTAATCAAAAAAGAGGATTTCACTATTTGAGATATAGATCAAGTGATTAGATTAAATAAACTATAAACAAGTGCTATTTAAAAAAAGACTCTATTGTACTGTAAAGAAGAACCGAAGAAAAGGCACAAAGTGACAAAGACAAAGGTGGGTCACCAACGCAGATCCTTGTCCCGCCCAGCGGCACGGATCCTTGACGCCGCGCCATTGCCCCGTCTGGCGACAATGGACGACTCCCCCCACGCCCTTTAGGGCAAGGCGCATCACGGATGGCTTGACCTCCTTGTCGGAGTTGATGAGGTACAGGACCTTGCCTTTCTACCGTGATCTAGTCGAGTCCGCCGCCGCTGCCACCGCTCGAAGGGGAGAACTGCCCTCGAGCGCTCGCGTCTGGGTTTTTGCGTTCCACCCACGGCGACCAGCCATTGTCGCGCACTCGAGGGGAGAGGAGGAGGCGAGTGTTTGGACGAGGAGGAGGCGGAGTGAGCGAGGCCGGGCAATATTAATTACAGAAAAACTAGAGGCGGCTCACTATCTAGCCACCTCTACTACGAGATTTGTAGAGGTGGTTTGTAACTCTAGGGCCCCTATACATCCATTTATAGAGGCGGCTAGAGAGTGAGCCGTCGAAGATGTATCTACATAGGTGGACTATTACACATGGCACTATAGAGGTGGCTCAATCAAGAGCCGCCTCTATATATAGTAAAAGTAGTCACGTTCCCAAAAATCGTTTTTATACAGAGTAGCAGTGACTTCAAAACAATTGCGAGGGTTTTGGCTAGGGAGGAACATGTGTGGTGACAACAGTTGCACATACAATGGCACCAAGTGAATGCACTTTGGAGACGGCACTGAAGTATAGGAATCCAAGCGACCTAGCTCTAATCTAATATGAGAAAATAACTTTATTCTCCGCATACCGAATAACCAATTTCTTCGATAGTTCTCCTTCAGGTTCGATTTGTTACAATGGAGATTATAGCTGAGTGTCAGTAATTCACTAGTATCTCAGCAAACAAAGAAATAAGCAAAGACTAGTCTTGAACCAGTGCCAAATTATATTAATATTCACGAGTTCTCCTCCATTTAGCAAAGACAAATCGACCTAGCCCTCGTTTAGTTGGCCGGAATCGGCGGCGGCAAAATCACTGTAGTGCCCTGTAGCGCACTGTAGCATTTTCGTTTGTATTTGTGAATTATTGTCTAATCGTTGACTAATTAGGCTCAAAACGTTCGTCTCGCAAAGTACGACCAAACTGTGCAATTAGTTTTTGATTTTGTCAACATTTAGTACTCCATGCATGTACCGTAATTTTGATGTGATGGGAAATCTTCTTTTTACATAATGTCAAAGTTTGGATTTTGGGTGAACTAAACGCCCCCCTAGGCCCAAATAATCCAGTGATAGGACATGTTCGTTGTAGAGCCGTAGAGGTGACGAACAAAAATTGGTATGCACTGCCCTGTGCCAACTGCCAAGTCTAAAACGAAAAACCGATGTGGCTTACAAGTCGGAAAGGCCCTGGCCCCACCGTGGCTTCCACTTGGTCCTCGATGCAGCGCACCTGTTCTCTGCAGCCGCTCCACCCGCCACTACTCCCACAGTCCCGCTCCCAGCTTTTCAAAACCGCCTTCCTCCAGTCCACAGATTCCCGCGCCCGCCCCCACGCCGCTCGCCCCCCTTCCCCTCCTTCCTCCTTCCGATTCCCGCGCCCGCCCCCACGCCGACGAAAGCGGGGACACCGCCCGCCGTCTCCACTGCGTCGCGCGCCTCGGCTACCGTACCGTCAGCGGCAGGTTGCCGCTGAGCTTTTTGGCGTGCGTTGGTTCTTCTTGCGCAACTCTGCTGCTGGTTTCCAGCTCTGTTTTCCTTTCTTTCTCCTGTGCTTGTCAAATCTATCCTCCTGGCCGGGTAGCTTTTGGAAATTCCGGCGGGTTGCCGTTCTCGGCTTGTGTTCTTGGCCATCCCGGGTGGTGGTATAAATCTGGAGACAGATCCGGTCACTTGGGACGAGATCAAGAAAAGGAAGAAAAGAAACAGCGCGGCAAGCCGGCATCACGTAGCTTAAGATCAGAGGTACCTACCAAAACTTCCTTCAAGTGTAATGTAACCTTTGTAATCTAGATTTGTCTGTCTGTTCATCGTACATCCTGATCATGTCAAGCCGTTCTTGATTTCGTTCTTGTCTTTTTGAATGGTGAGCAGATACTGAGATTCCATCGGTCGTACGTGGTCAGAGCAACCTCACTTCGCTCCGTCCTGCGCGTTAGATGCTGGTTGCCGCGTCGCTCATGGCAATGGAGTTGAACACGGACCAGCTCGCCAGGTGGGAGCAGCAGCAGCAGCAGCACCCGAGGCGGCAGCAGAGCAGGAGGCAGGCCGTGGCCGTGGCCGTCTGCAGACAGAGCGCCGCGGCGGCGGCGTCTAAGGGGCAGCAGCGGCGTCAGAACGCGCCGCCGCCGCCGTCGCCCAAGCCTCCGCCGGCGGCGGCGGGCAGGCTCAGCGCGGAGGCGTTCCTGGCGCTGGCATGCGTCGCCGTGTCGCTCGTCGTGCTGCCGCTCGTCCTGCCGCCGCTGCCGCCCCCGCCGCCGCTGCTGCTGCTGGTGCCCGTCTGCCTGCTCCTGCTCCTCGCCGCGCTCGCCACCTTCGTGCCGTCGTCGGATGTCAGGACCATGGCGTCCTCCTACTTGTAACTACTAGTTGCTTAGTGAGTTTGCATAAATTCTTCCGGTCGGCCCTTCTTTGTATATGGCGATAAAATGAGTGTAATGATGAAATGGAAATCTTCTTCTTTTGTTTGTTTATTATTTTTTTCCCTGAAACAGAGATTCATCGTTAGATCGAACAAATTACTACGTACATGTGCTTTCTGTTCTGCAATCTGCATTTGATTGAACTCATCTAGTTTCTACTGGTTTCAGAAAATTACTGCGTGATTAGATAGATAATGAAATATGAAAACCAAGTTATATTACTCGCTCCTGCATGTTATGTGATGCATATCTCTGTTTACAAATTTGTTCAAGAATATGTTCCTTTTTTAATTTTTATATTGCAAGTATCTCATGTACAAATTTCTACAACATGAGTAACTTTACATGCTTTTAAAACCCAATAATTTGGGTTTAACTAATCTCAGTCTTAAATGATATTTTACGGCTGTACTAGTACCATCCGTCGGTCTGTTTGCTTGTTGGTTTCAGTCAGTTTCTCTCATAACAAATCAGCACCAGTCGAGTTTATCAGCCTAAAAATCAACCAGAAGTAGACCGTGTATGTTAATGAGACTCTGTACGTGCTACATGTTCTATGCATTTACTTTATGTTAGGTAGTGCAATAGGCTCATTACATATGCTTACTAGTTACTACTCTCTGTTAAAAAAAATCATATAGGATTTGTCAAACCTTTTAAAATTTAATTAACTAGATCTATGAAAAAATATTAACAACATTTATATCTTGAAATAAGTTTATAAAAATATATTCAAAGATCTATACCATGTATATATATTTAGTTAAAGTTAAAAATATTTCGATTATATTTGAGAATCGAAGATGACGCTGCTTCTTGGGATGGAGGGAGTACTCGTAAACTCGACACGTACGATGGAGACAAACGTCCATGCGCAAAGGCGTCAGAGTGACAGAGTCCCATCTGGTAGGCTGATAGCCAGAGATGCTCAATTAATTGGCTCATTTTGAGATCGTTGATATAATCGTCTCGACACGTTGGCGTTACCATCCTACCAGACTGTTAATTGATTCGACTTTTGCCTTTGCAGTAGTAGTTTTCCCACTAGACCCGTAACCCGTTACCAACTGCTCGGGAGTAGTTTTCCTTCGGCCCGTTCGGTGACTGGTTTGTTTAGTACTGCTGTCTGGTTTGTACGAGAGAAAAATACTATTCTGACTAAAAATTTACGATCGTTTACGATAAGCCATATTCAAACAAACATGCTCTTGTAAACAATCTCATTTTGCCTTTTGAAACGATTTAAAACTCAAATATTTGCAATTTTCAAAGTAGGAGCATAGGCCCTTATATATTAGATATTAGATTTTTTTATCTACAACCATGAATAAAATGGAGAGCAGCCATGCCATCCGCGTGGATTTGTCCTCCTAAATTTCCACACCTGGCAAGTTTTATCGTCCATCACCGGTTAGTCCTCTCATTGTCTACGGAGATTACTAGTCGTGTCAAACCAAAGCATATACTCCATCCTTACTCAGAAATCATGTCGTTTTAGAGGAGTGGTTTTCACTAATAAAGTCGTTTTGGGCACATGGAGAAAGTTTTAGACGGGATTACCCCCACCGTTTCGTATCCTGGCCCGTCACGGCGTCGCCGATACATTTAATTGCGCCTCCTCGCTTGCCGTCGTCCCTTGCTTCGCTCGCGCCGCGCATCAGAGAGAGAGAGAGTCCGTCGCTTGTCTCTATGGAGAGAGAGAGCTCGCTCGCGCTGCGCATGGAGGCCACGAAGCGATGCATGGAGGCCATCACGTCGCAGGACGTCGCGGTAGAGGACGTCAAGGCGGTCCGTTGATCTGCGCCGTAGGACGTCGTGCCTCCAGAGTTCGTCGAGCTACGCCACAGGACGTCGCTGGCCGCGGCGGAGGAGTCGGAGGATGATGCGATCGGAGACGCAGGAGCCTCCAAGGAGGACGATGAGGTGGGCTTTCAGAGCCAAAGGATGAGTCGTCCATGGCCATGGCTCCTCAGCAAGGGAACAATAGCAATGCGGGGTGCACACATGAAAAAGTGTAGGATTTCAGGTACGCCTAGAGGGGGGAGAATAGGCTTGTAAAAAATCAACTTAAACCGAAGTCAAATTCACCCGTGGCACTGCCGCTCTGTGAACGCGGCACTGCCGCACCTGCATGAGAGATTAGTTCACAGTTCAAAATCTACCCAACGAAATTTGGATCGGGTATTTTTCTTATCTTCCTGCAGGGTAATAGATCGTAGACCGACAGCTAAAAGTGGTGGGAACACCACACACAAGTAGATCGGCCCCAATCCTAGAAATCACCTCAACAACAACAACAAGAACACAAGTGTAGCAACACAAGCACAAGATGACACAAAGATTTATCCCATGATTTAGCTCGCCACCAAGACTGGCCTAAGTCTACGTTGTTGAGGTATACTACTAAGGCTTAGGGATTTACAACTCTACCTCGTTCTCAAGTCAAGAGAGTGAACTTTTGAGATGAGGAGTGATTTTACTCGCTGCAAGAGGTGCTTACAAACCTCCCGAGGCTACCACACAAGTTGACAAGCTCCACAGGCGACGCTCTAGCCGGCTAGGAGCCAAGATGCAAGAGTAACAAACACAACCACCGACTAAAACGTGAACCAAGTGCTCTTTAGAGTTTTGGAATCAATAGAGATGCTCTCTAATCAAGTTTTGGACGCTTTTTCCTTAAGGATTGATGGAGAAATCAATGGATTTGCATAGGGGCTTGAGGTCAACAATGGAGTGAGAGAGAGAGAGAGAACTCCTACTTTGTTTTGGGCATGCTAAAGTGAGAAGAAGAGAGCAGGTTGCCATTGGGAAGGAAGGGGAAAGATATATATACCCCTAGCCCCCAACGGTCACTTAAATTGCAGATAGCTGTTGAAGAGGAAAGGGAAATATATATATCCCCCAGTCCTCAACGGACACTGCACCCAAAAGGTCGGGCGAGACGAGGCCCATGGCCTCAAGATCGGGCGAGACAGAGCCCGTGACCAAGAGGTCGGGCGAGACGGAGCTCGCGGCCTCGAGGTCGGGCTAGGCGAAGCCCACGACCAAGGGGTCGGGTGAGTCAGAGCTTGCACCCAAGGGTTCGGGCAAGTCGAAGCTCGCACCCAAAGGGTCGGGCGAGCCGGAGCCCGCACCCAAGGGATCGGGCGAGCCGGAGCCCGCACCATGCAAGAAAGCAAGGGTAATAGTGAAGTGTAGACTATCTTGGCTATGAATCCTGAGGATGTTTGTGGTTGTTTGAGCACTTGGTAGCACATATTAGCTTAAGCATTGTATCCCCCTTTATAGTGTGGCTTTTCCTATACTCAAATTCAAGATATAAAAGAATCTTAAACCTCTTTTGAGTTTGAAGCCATCTATATTTATAATTGGGGGCTCCTCCGTTTTGTGTAGCATCCTCGAATATAAAATTCCCTGCTTGTTATCTCGATAAATCTTATTAGTTCTCTAATTGCGTGATTATTATCACCAAAACTCACAATTAGGGCTTGATTGCACTTTCAATCTCCTCCTTTTTGGTGATTGATGATAACCCAATTAGAGCTTACAAAAGATATGAAATAAATATTGAGATTTTCGAGCCATAGGTGTAGAGCCTCCCCCTAAGTATGTGAATAGAGAATTGAATTCTCAAATTGACATAAGAAGCCAAGATTCACATTTTAGTGAAAGTGATGGGGCTCCCCCTATATCCATGCTCCTGTGGGGTGCTGCATACTATGTCAGGTATGTAAAACATGATGCAAATGACAGTTTATGCACACATATGCTTGCTGCTGTGCGGCAGTGCCGCACCTGACTGTACGAGCAAGATAGAGTCGAGCACCACACAGCTAGCTCAGATAAGAAAGATATGTAACCTAGCACAATAAGATGACTTCTAATCCACACAATGATACATATCCATATCCGATACACAAAGAGTCAAATAGTAGCATTATTTCACAATTTAGAGTTTTGAGCGACTCTCAAACTTTCCGCCTAGCGAAGACTAACACTCATCGAATAGGACATGAAGCGTAGCTACTGCGAAAAGTTGTTGACCCCTCTAATTTTCTCCCCCTTTGGCATAAAGTACCAAAAAGAGAAGAAAAGAAGAAAGATCAACACCTACTCATCATCTCCCTGGATGTCCGTCCAATCAATATCATCACCTCCTATAGCAGTCCTGGCACCACCATCACAATCATCGTCGTCGAAGTCAATATGTGCACGGCCCTGACAGTGAGTAGTGGTGGTGTAGCGATTGGAACACCTTGGCTCCTGTCTCTAACGGTATCCCTCCAGGGTCTCATTCCAAACTGCTGCTCGTCCCTGCTCCTCCTCCTCCTCATCATTTGAATCTATGTCGAAGAGACTCAGAAGGTCATACTGTGGAGGAGGTGGAATAAGAGGAAGTGGTGGAAGGTCCTGTCCATGCTGCTGACGCTGCTCAAGCTATGTCTCATACGCTCTGTCAGCTTCATAGGTGCACTTGCCAAAGATTGCCTTCAACCACTTGCCAAACTTCTTCATCTTGCCTCCTCTATGAGACCTAGAGCGGGAAGACTTAGGGATATCTACATGAGCATAAAGAGCTCCCCACTCCCTGAGTAGCTATAGCTGGCTAGGTCTTCTCAATTTTGTAGACGGTATACATCCCATCTTTCAGAAAATAAAATCTAGTGACCCTCTTAATCATGAACATGAGGTAAGGGGCATAGAACAGACCCCTCCTCCCATCCTCCACTATAAATCTCAACTCAGTCCACATGAATCTAGGAACATTAAACCTATCCCCACCTAGAGCAAATCTAGCCAACACATTTCTCACAAAGCCATTAATATCTGAGGCTGCTCCATCCTTTGGGTTGATGGTGTTCCTGATGCAGTTGTTGAGGATGTAATAGAAGCTATGTAGACCACTCCTCTTGCCATCTACAATCCTTCTATCTCTCCATATGTAACTGATGTCACGGATCTCGGCTTGAGGCTCATCATGAATGTAAGTGTAACCTCTGTGCTCCTCCCCAAAACCAAGAATCTAGCTAAAGGTGACAAAGTCGACTTGGTAGTGCCGACCATCAGTCATCCAGTGAATCTCATCAGAGGTCTGGTCATAGAAGTATGTGGCATGAAACTATGCAAGGACCTCCTCATTCTAGTTATACTGGAAACCCATGATGTCTGAAAGCTAGAACCTATTACAAATTTTGATTACCTTGTCAAACTCAGGCTCCTCCTTCTCCTGCATCTCATCCCAATCAATATACTGCATCTTGATGATCTTGGTTTTCTTGGATGCAAGAATGGTAGTGGCATAAAAGTTGGAATGGAACTCATTCTAGAATCTATAATCAATGCCCAAATCCTTACGCACTGCATAGGGATTGATCCCCCTTGCCTCTTCCATCAACTTTTAACTCTTGGAATAGTTGACAACTGCATGCTAGCGGGAGTCATCTAGAGGTCTCATGATGATCTCACCCTCAAAATCTCTCATGTATCTGCCATCAAACTCAGAGAAATGCTGTGGGGTGTCAGGAATGGTGTCAGTGGTGCTACCTATCATCTCCAGCTTCTCTCTCATCTTCAATGTATTGCATGCGCCTCCCCCTGTCACCAAGTCCCCTTGGAGCTACACTACTACTTGCTACTATTGACCTCCCTCGACCACGGCGAGGTGGATCCTTATCTCTATGCTCATTCATCTTTCTTTTCCCCCTTCGGTCATTATTTCTGTGCTCCATCTTCTCAAATGAGGAATGGAGAGGAGAGGGAAGAAACTACTTGGGCTAGGGGCAGTAGCAGCCGTTAATGACATTGAGGGAGTGCTGGCAGCTGCCACAGCACTACTAGAGATTGGCAACGCACGACCAAGCGACGACGACGGTGTGGGTGTGACAGGAGCGAGAGGCATGGGCGTCAGTGTCAGGGGAGAGAGAGAGAGGAAAAGAAGTTAATGCGGACCTGAGGATAAGAGGAAGAATAAATGGGCCTCGTAGTAAAACCTTTTGGGCCGAATCTCAATTGAGATTCAAAGTGCGGCACTGCTACATGCCTAGCCCGACACTGCCGTAGAGCGGCACTGCCGCACTCCCCAAAATAGTGGGAGTTAGCAATAATCTATATGACTCTTTTTGTATAAGATATGGACACATATCACCTATATACCATGACCAGAAACAAATAATCAATACAAACCATGATCATGATACATAAGTTGCCTTTTAGGGATCATTTTAATGCATAATATAAAAGTTTTCAACTCTTTTACCTAGATACTAGTTTATCAAACAGAGGAATGCTTAAATTCAAACCATGTTATGAGAATCAAGTATATTTAGCTCACTACGCAAAGCACAAAACCTTGACTCATCAAGAGGCTTAGTGAAGATATCGGCTAGTTGTTTTCCGGTGCTCACATGGCGAATTTTGATATCTCCTTTGGCTTCATGGTCTCTCAAGAAATGATGTCGGATGTCTATGTGCTTAGTTCTTGAGTGGCTTACGGGATTGTTGGCTAACTTTATAGCACTTTCGTTGTCACACAAGAGTTGGATTTTTGTGAAGTGACATCCAAAATCTTGAAGGGTTTGTCTCATCCAAAGTAGTTGAGCACAACATGCACCGGCTGCAACATACTAGGCCTCGACAATGGAAAGGGCTACATAATTTTGCTTTTTGGAACTCCAAGACACTATGGATCGTCCAAGGAATTGACATGTCCCCGAAGTGCTTTTTTGATCTACTTTGCAACCGGTGTAATCGGAATCCGAATACCCAAGTAGATCAAACTTAGAGCCCTTAGGATACCACAAACCAAGGTTAGGAGTGTGTACTAAATATATCAAGATTCTCTTAACGGCCACCAAGTGACACTCTTTCGGGTTGGCTTGAAATCTAGCACACATACACATACTAAGCATAATATTAGGCCTAGATGTGCATAAATAAAGTAGAGAGCCGATCATGGAATGATATACCTTGGTATCCACGGCTTTCCCTTTAATGTTGAGATCAATATGTCCATTGGTTGGCATGGGAGTTTTGATAGGCTTGGCATTCACCATGTTAAACTTCTTGAGCATATCATGGGTGTACTTCGTTTGACTAATAAAAGTTCCATCCTTCACTTGCTTGATTTGAAATTCAAGGAAGAACTTCAACTCACCCATCATGGACATCTCAAATCTCTTTGTCATGATCCTACTAAATTCCTCACAAAAAGTATGATTAGTACTACCAAATATTATGTCATTGACATATATTTGGCAACAAATATATCTTTACCAACTTTGTGAGTGAAAAGGGTAGGGTCGGCTTTGCCTATTTCAAAGCCTTGTTTAAGCAAGAGTTCCTTAAGGCATTTATACCATGCTCTTGGTGCTTGCTTAAGTCCATAGAGCATCTTTTGGAGTTTGTAGACGTGGTTGGGGAACTTGGGATCTTCAAAACCCAGTGGTTGCTCAACATAGACAAGTTCTTGAATGGGGCCATTGAGGAATGCACTCTTCACATCCATTTGATATAGCTTGAAATTGTGATGAGCGGCATAGGCTAGAAGCATTCGGATTGCTTCAAGTCTTGCCTACCACCGGTGCATATGTTTTCTCAAAGTCCAAGCCCTCTACTTGAGTGAAACCTTGAGCAACCAATCTTGCCTTATTTCTTGTCACCACACCATTCTCATCTTGCTTGTTGTGGAAAACCTACTTGGTGCCAATGATATTGGTGTTGGGTCTCTCCACCAAGGTCCACACTTGATTTCTTTCAAAATTGTTGAGCTCATCTTGCATGGCCATTACCCAATCCAGATCACCAAGTGCTTGCTCAACCTTAAGAGGTTCCAAAGAGGAAACAAACGAGTAATATTGGCAAAAGTTTGCTAAATGTGAACGAGTTGTTACCCTCTTTCGAAGACTCCCAAGGATGTTGTCAACGGGATGATCCTGTTGTATTATTTGCCTTAGCCTTGGATGATTAATGGCCTCTTGTCCATCTTCTAGATCTTCATTATCTTCTTGCTCGAATATGGATTGTAGGTTCTGTCCTTGAATCGGAGTTGGATTTGCCGCTGCTATCAGAGGGAGTGTGGCACTGCCACTCTTATGTGCGGCACTGCCGCTTTGCTGATTTGTAGCAGGGGTTGGCTCCCCCATAGCATCAGGTACGTTAGCGAAACTTTGTTCATCAGTAGCTTGAGGAACCTCCACTTCAGTGACTTCATTTTCTTGTGGTCTTATATCACCAATAGCCAATTGCTTGATTGCTTTACATGGTGGATCCTCCTTTCCTACAACACTTGAATCAACTTGCTCCACTTGAGAGCCATTAGATTCATCAAATATCACGTCTACCGCTATTTCAACTCTCCCGGAGGTTTTGTTGAAGACATGGTAGGCATGCTCATTTGATCCATAACCAAGAAGAAAACCTTCATCAACTTTAGGTGCAATCTTAGAGATTTTGGGTTTCTGGTTAAGTATGAAACACTTGCACCTAAACACTCTAAAGTAAGACACCTTAGGCTTGTTACCGGTTAGAAGCTCATATGAAGTTTTATTTAACTTCTTGTGTAGGTAGAGGTGGTTGGTGGCATGACAAGCGGTGTTGATGGCTTCACACCAAAAGAGGTCTGGCGTCTTGTACTCATCTAGCATTGTCCTTGCCATGTCAATTAGTGTATGGTTCTTCCTTTCTACTACACCATTTTGTTGAGGGGTGTATGGAGTTGAAAACTCATGCTTGATGCCCTCTTCATCAAGAAACTCTTCAACTTGGGTGTTCTTGAATTTGATCCCATTGGTGCTTCTCATTTTCTTGATGGGGAGACCAAACTCCTTTTGAGCTCTTCTAACAAAAGTCTTCACTTTGTCTCTAACTTAACACTTATCAAACAAGAAAAATACTAGTGAAACGAGAATAATCATCAACAATAACAAGACCATATTTGTTATCCCGATACTTAGGTAGGCGACTGGTCCAAAGAGATCCATGTGTATGAGCTCCAATGGTTGCGTCGTGGTCATGATGCTCTTTGGTGGGTGAGATACGCCAATTTGCTTTTTGGCTTGACAAGCGCTACATATCCTATCTTTCTCAAAGTAAACATTTGTTAGTCCAAGGATGTGTTCATCCTTTTGAAGTTTGGCCAAGTTTCTCATCCCAACATGGGCTAGTCGGCGATGCTAAAGCCACCCCATGCTAGATTTTGCCACTAAACAAGTCTCAAGATTAGCTTTACTTTTGTTGAAATCAACTAGGTAAAGCTTGTTTTTAAATGGCCCGTAAAGACAATAGAGGAATCTGCCCTTCTAAAGACTTTCACACTCTTATCCGTAAAGAGACAATTGATGCCCATCTCGCATAATTGAGAGACGGACAACAAATAGTAACCTAATGAATCAACATGTAAAACATTTATAATTGAATGCTCAAGGGTTATAACAACTTTACCAAGACCAATCACATCCCCCTTAGAGTTGTCTCCAAAGAGGATATTTTCATTTGAGTCTATCTTTGGGGTATATGATGAGAACATACTCCTTTCTCTAGTCATATGATTTATACATCCACTATCAAGCACCCAACTTGACCCACCGAAGGAGTATGCCTACAAAATAGATTTAGTTGCTTGATTTAGGTCCCCAATTTGACTTGGGGCCTTGCATGTTAGTCACAAGAAATTTAGGAACCCAAATAGAAGTATTTCTATATGTGTTGGCTTTCTTTCCAACATATTTGACAACCACTTTTCCACTGTTGTTGTTCCTTAAAATAAAACACGAAGTCAAGCTTTGTCGAGGTGGTTGAAACTTTGGTTGGTAGGCATACTTGTTCATAGTGCCCCACACTGATTCCTTTGGCTTCTACTGAACCTGTTTTTGCTGGAACACCTTCTTCTTGGGCTTAGTTTGATCAAGAGCAGAATTGGTAGCCTTCCCATTTTTGCGGGGAGCGGCATAGTCGGCCTTCACTACGACACTGCTGCTATCTGTGCAGGCTGATTTGTACTAACTCTTTCCTTCCTCTCAAACTTGACACACTCATAGCCATTTATGATCTTTCTTCTATTTGTCTTGGCTCCTATAGTGTGCCCAAGCCCATGCTTGATTGAGGGGTGTCTCCCTTGCTTGAATTGAGGCACTTTTGAATCATTTGCCTTCTTGTTACTTACTTGAGCCATACCACTCAAGAAGCCCTTGCCAATGATCTCATTGAGTCTAGCAATTTCTTTTCTCATTGCCATCATATTTGCAAGGTTAGTGGAATAAGCATTCAAATCAATATTATAACATTTTTCACAACCTTGACTAGTGGAGATAGTAGAGGCATCCTTTGCCTTAGAGGGATGTGAGTTGCTATCCCAAAGAATGTTATATTGCAGCTCAAGTTCTTTGTGCTTTTCATCTAAGTCACAATACTTTTTCTTGAGAGCAATATTTTCTTTCTTTGTGATAGCATGGTCCCCTTGTTCTTTGACCAAGGCCTTGCACAAGGATTCCACCTCACTTCTCTCTAATGCAAGAGCTTCCTTGCTAGCAATGTAGAGATCCTCTTGTTGGATAAGAGTTTCCTCTCTAGATTCTAGCTTGGCTTGTACACTCTCTAAGTCCTCCATTAATTTAGTGATGAATATTTTGGTCTTCCCATCTAAGTTCTTAGTTAATTTATCAATTTCTTCATCACTAGATTCATCATCACTAGAGCTATCACTAATATCACTACTAGAGATATCACTAGGAGGTGGAGGTGGAGGAGCTTTGGCCTTAGATTTAGATTTTACCTTCTCACCCTTTGCCATAAGACAAATGTGAGGGGAGTAGTAGTCATCATCAGACTTGTTGGTGAAGAAGATGGCTCATGGATAGCAATGGTTGCAACTTTCTCATCTTCTTCACTTGAGCTTTCAATAGATGAATTCCATTCATGCCTAATGTGACCTTCTCCCATGTTTTTCTTGCTCTTTCTCCTGTTGGCCTTGTCCTCCTTCTTCTCTTTCTTATACTTGTTCTCCTTGATCTCATATGGGCACTTGGCAATGAAGTGATCGGTGCTTCCACAATTGTAGCATGTCCTCTTCTTGTTATTTGGAAACTTCCTCTTTACTACCTTGTACCCTTGCTTCTTCAACCCTTTGTGAAACCTCCTCATAAAGAGAGTAACATCATCCACTTTCTTATATTGGTCATCATCATGTTCACTCTCACTAGAGGATGAGGTGGTCTCTACTCTTTCTTGAACTTGCTTGATTGCTTTGGGCTTGCTAATTGAAGCTTGCTTGTTGGTCTTGGACTTGCTTGTAGAGCCTTGCTTGCTTGATTTGTTGGCCTTGAGAGCTACATCCTTGTTGATCTTGATGTCTTCTAGCTTTGCTTGCAATTCTCCAAGATTCTTGCTCTAATTTGCTTCTTCTCTTTGCTTGTCAAAGGTCAAGATCCTCCCAAGTACATCATTTGGTGTGAAGTACTTAAACTTCCTTTTATCTCTAATTAGAGTTACTACGGTCTCATTTCTTTATGAATAAGCTTCCAACATAATCTTGACAACTTTGTGATCATCTAGCTCATCACAACCATAGCCTCTAATCTTTCCCACCATGGTCATCAACCTATCAAACATCTTTTGTGGCCCTTCTCCATCCAAGATAACAAATCGATTGAGCTTGAACATCAACAAACCAATTCTTGCTTTTCTCACTTTGTCAACCCCTTCATGTGCAAGATCCAAAGTTTCCCAAATTTGCATGGCAACATCCACACCAATCACTCTATTGTACTCATCACCATCCAAGGCACTAAGTAGCACACTAGTAGCTTGACCGTTGAGGTGGATAATTCTCATTTCTTCCATGGTTGGATTCTTGGAATCAATCGGTGGCTCAAATCCATTACAAACAACCTCTCAAATGCTAGGATGAAGACCTATAAGATAGTCTCTCATCAAGTGCTTCCACTTGGCAAAGTTAGTCCCATCGAAATGAGGTAACTTGCCCACGGGCACATTGATGAAAGACTTGCGATCATGGTTATTCATAGACATAAAAGAATAGTTAAAGGATACGGCAGCATATTTGTTGTCGTCATTCTTCTTGCCCTTTCCTTTCTTGTCCTTCTTGCTATGGACTTGGTAGGACTCATCATCATCACCATCTTCGGAGCTGCTAGATAGCTCACTTGAAGATGCATTGGAGGCTTTTGCTTCTTGTTCCTTCTTCTTTCTTGCTTCTCTTCTTTTTCTTCTAGCTTCTCTCTTGAGTCTTATTTCTTCTTTTCTTGCTTTTTTCTCTTCTAACCACTACTGATCCTTCTTCTTCTCTCTTGCTTCTCTTTTCTCTTTTCTAGTTGCCCTTCTTCTTCTTCATCTTTCTTCTTCATTTTGAGCTTTTTTGGCATCGGTTGCCTCTAGCTGCGGGAGCGTGGAGTTGCTTGCTGTAGAGGCGCTAAGCTCATTGCTGTCGGTGTCATGCAGCCCAACATCCTCCGGATCAACATTGATGGGCTTCACAACACCAGATCCTCCCCCAGGCTCCATACCTCATGCAGTGAAGCGCACACAAGGTAACCTTGCTCCGATACCACTTGTAGGATCATAGGTACGCCTAGAGGGGGGGTGAATAGGCCTGTAAAAATTCAAGTTAAACTGAAGGCAAATTCACCTGCGGCACTGCCGCTTTGTGAGCGTGACACTGCCGCACCTGTAGGAGAGATTTGTTCACAGTTCAAAACCTACCCAATGCAATTTGGACTGAGTATTTTTCTTAGCTTCCTGCAGGGTAATAGATTGTAGATCGACAGCTGAAAGTGGTGGGAACACCACACACAAGTAGATCAGCCTCAATCCTAGAAATCACCTCAACAACAACAAGAACACAAGTGTAGCAACACAAGCACAAGATGACACAAAGATTTATCCCGTGGTTCAGCTCGCCACCAAGGCTGGCCTAAGTCCACATTGTTGAGGTATACCACTAAGGCTTAGGGATTTGTAACCCTACCCCATTCTCAAGTCAAGAGAGTGAACTCTTGATATGAGGGGTGATTTTACTCACAGCAAGAGGTGGTTACAAACCTCCCAGGGCTACCACACAAGTTGGCAAGCTCCATAGGCGATGCTCTAGCAGTCTTGGAGCCAAGCTCCAAGAGTAACAAAAACAACCACCGACTAAAACATGAACCAAGTGCTCTTTAGAGTTTTGGAATCAATGGAGATGCTCTCTAATCAAGTTTTGGACGCTTTTTCATCAAGGATTGATGGGGAAATCAGTGGATTTGCTTAGGGGCTTGTGGTCAACTGTAAGGAAAATGGACCTTAGGCCCATTTACTTTGGATTTTAGTGTTTGATGACCAACACAACCAAATTGGACTAATGAATTTGCAAGTAATTGTTTTGTAGTTCAATAGGGTGCAAGACATGACTTGGACGAAGGTGACATGATGATCCGTTGATCAACACCTTAAGCAAGACCCTAGAAGCATAAGAGAAGACCCAAGATATCAAGCATAGTCCAAGCACGAAGATGGGAACCAAGCCGAACGCAAGATCACAAAGAAATGAACTCGATAGAGGTGACCAGATGCGGCCCTATAAGGTCCGGATGCATCCGATCAGTTGCTCGGAAACAACAGGCATTAGCAACAGCGATCGGACGCTAAGGATTCAAGTGACCGAACGCAATGATGACACTGTTCACTATCATGACAATAACTCAGCACTGATCGGACGCTGGTGGATGGTCGACTGGATGCGGGAGCAATGGCGTCCGATCGAGTCCAGAGAGGTTCTAGAATAGCGAAACATCGACTGGACGCGTCAGATGGTAAGCGACCGGACTCGCTAGAGAGTCCAATCAACAGTGAGCACCAACGGTCAGCTTCAACGGTCGGGACGACCGAAAGCATCCGGTCAAGACGACAACAGTGTCCGGTCAATAGCAGAAAGCTAGGTTTCGGCCCCAACGGCTACTTTCTCTATGGAGCTTATAAATAGACCCCCCAACCAGCCAGTTGAGTAGTGGAGAGCTTAGGAAACATACCAAGGGTGTTGATACACCATTTTAGTGATCTCCACTTGCATAGTGCTTAGTGATTCATTAGGTGATTAGGGTAGCTGCTTTGCGAAGTGCTTAGGTTGATTAGACCACTGCTTATGCGCATGTTCTAGGTTTAGGCCTAGTGTTTAGTGAGGTTTGCATACCTGTTACCACTCGGTGCTTGCGCGCACCATTGTTGTACATTGGAGGGGCTTGTAGTCTTGCGAGATCACACCAACCACGTTTGTGGTGTGGCCACCACCATGTACCGGAGGGAACAAGTCCCGTGGTGTTTTGGTCGAAAGCTTGATAGTGAAGACGGCGGGGAGCGGTCTAAGAGAGGCTTGTCGGAAGGCACACCGAAGACCCACTTGCACTTGGGGAAGGCCTAGGGCTTCCCATGGAGTTATCCAACCAGGAGCTTAGCCCTTGCGAGGGGCTCCAACAAGGACTAAGGAGAAGCTTGCATGCTTCTCGATACCTTGGTAAAAATACCAGAGTCACCGATGGGAGTTTGCATATCTTTACCTTGCTCTTTAGCTTCCGCATTTACTATAAAGCTAGAATGGCTTGTCACCTTGAGGCGGTAGATTTGGGTGTTTGGAGAGTCACTCGTGATGGGATGAAACCCATTAAGAATCCTGATAAACTCACAAAGAGTGAAGAAAAAGAAATTCATTTCAATGCTAGAGCTAAAAATTGCTTGTTTGAATCTTTCAGCATTGATGTGTTTAACCAAGTGTTCACTTTAAATATGGCACATGAAATTTGGTTAAAACTCCAAGAACTCCATGATGGCATAACTAATGTACATGGGCAAAAACATTGTCTAGCTAAACAAAATTATGATTCCTTTAAAATGAATGATGATGAGCTTGTTCGTGATATGTATTCTTGTTTGAATCTAATTATCAATGAGCTCCATTCAATAGGATTAACAAAGCTAGATGATGCGGACATCATGAGGAATATCATCTCCGTGCTACCACAAAATAAATATGCAAGCATCATCACCATCCTTCACAACATGGAGGACTTGAGCACCATGAGCCCGGCCATAGTCATTGGCAAGATAGTGGCATTTGAAATATCACGCAATATGGGTCAAGAAGAAGCCTCTTCATCAAGCAAAGGCAAAGCTCTCACATGTAGTGAGAAAAAGAAGATGAAGGGCAAGCAAGTTGAGACAAGCTCAAGCTCAAGCTCCTCAAGTGAAGATGAAGAAGAAGATGAGGATGATGATGATGATGATTCAAGTGGTGATGATCAATCTTCCTTCTCCACCTCTGACCTTGATGAAGAATCAATCAAACTTATCAACAAGGTGGAGAAGATGATCCAAAGGATCAATGTCAAGGGTGTGCCTGTCCAAATTCAAGATTTCATCTTCACCAATCAAAGAAATGAGCAAAGAAAGAAAGGATGCTATGGATGTGGTGAGTTGGGGCACTTTATGGAAGTTTATCCAAACAAGACCACACCCAATACAAAGAAGAAGGCTTGCAAGGATAAAGCCCTCACATCAATAAGGTCATGGGACGATTCTTCAAGTGAAGAAGAAGACCACCACAAGAGGCGCGGGCACAAGCGCTCATCATCAAGCACCTCACGTTTGTGCCTTATGGCATGAGATAACAAAAAGCCTATCCCTAGTGATAGTGACAATGATAGTGATAGCGATGATGAGCTACCTTCTTATGATGAAATTGTGCAACAAAATCTTAACTTTGCTAAAGTTTGCACTAGTTAACAAAAGAAGCTTGAAAAATTAAAAGAAAAACTAGATATCTCACAACAAGCTTATGCTACTTTGCTTGAACAATATGAAACTTTTGCCAATCTTAATATGGATCTATCTACTAAAATTGAGCAACTTGAGACTAGTGCAAACACAAATAATTGCACAATCAATGATGAGCAACTTGTAAAGAAAAATGAAAAATTAAAGGGAAAGTTAGCTAGCTCACAAGATGATTATAAAAGTTTGCTCGCTAAAATGGAAATCATGTGCAAACATTGTGATGAGCTAACTAATAAAGTTGCTAATCTTGAAGCCGTCGGTAAAACCCCCACCGAGGCACCTAAAAAGAAAGGTTCAATTTTTGACATGCCTAAAAAGGATGCCTCTACTTCTTGTAATGATTTATGTTTAGACCCACCCTTGTGCAACCAAGTTTGTGTTGAGAAAGTTGTTGTAGAAACATGCACACAAGAGGTCGCAATGGAGAATGAACAACTCAAGCAAGAAATGGCTCACCTCACCAAGGACTTGACTCAAGTGATAAGCAAGACGGAGCAAGCCCAACTTCATCAAGATAACACCATCAAGGGAGTGAAAAAGCTTGATGAAGGATAAACCATGGTTTGCTACGTATGCCACAAGGAAGGCCACAAGTCCTATGAGTGCAAGGTGAAGAATGGGGGAGGAGAAAAGAAGAAAGAGAAAAATAAAAATCAAACAAGCAAGCTCACCAACACCTACACCGACAAGGTGGACAAAAAGGCCTCCACACCTTATCTCTTGAAGAAGAAGAAAAATGACAAGGTGGTGGCCATCAAGGTGAACAAGCAAGCCAACAATGGGGCCAAACGCATTTGGGTGCCAAAGGAGATCATTTCCAACATGAAAAGCACCAAGAAGGTTTGGATTCCGAAAGGGAAGTGAGAAGTCCGATGGACTTTGGGGAATTTAGAGACTTGGTATAGTTTTGGGTGCATTTCATGGGGTGCGTCGCATTGGATCATGTTAATTGCCAAGTGAGTTAGTGAACACTATGGACCTAAATTCCTCTCCCCATGTTAGGTAACTAGATTTAATTTCTTGCAATCTCAATTAGCATCTAGTTCCTTTTCATGCCTAGGTTTGCATTTGCATGCTTAAATCTTTTGTCTTGCATACACTAGGTATATCTTATGGTAGGCTTGCTCGGTTTCACTCTTAACCCTTGGAGCAAACCTACATGGTTTAAATTGCTTAGGAGCATGGCACATAGCTTGTTTTACAATTGTTCATCTAATATGTGCCAAAGTCCAAATTGTAGATAATTTCTCCTGAATATCACCTTTGAAAATTATTCTCACATTCATGTGATGTCACTTTTCAAGTGGTATTTTTTATTCTAAAATTAATGTGCATGTCTCCTACAAGTATTCCATACTTGTGTGCACAAATTTAGGGGGATGTTACTCTACAAGTTGGATGCTTTGAGACTAACACCTTTTTCAAGCTTATCATATGTGTAGTAGTCTCATTGCAAGGAAAATGGAGTCCCTAGAGTTTAGCATCATACTTCAAATATCCACCACCTATTGCAAGTGGTATAAATCAAATTGGTTTCCACATGTGGTATTTCTAAACCGATATCATCATGTTGATTTCACTTTGGTATTTATATGCTTTCTCCATGCATTATATAGATTAAACTCCCTTGAGCATTAATTTGCCAATTATGCATAAACTACATTCTCCATCATATGTATGCATATATTTAGGGAGAGCTTAGTCTATGTAATGTGAGAGTCAAATTTTGTGACCTATTCCACTCCACATACAAAGGTTCATAAAGTTTGACCCTCCCTTGTGCTACTAATGTCTTCCTTTTCGGTGTTTGATTCCAAAGGAGGAGAATTTGTAGGACCAAAAGCAAGCCCGATCATAATAATTTACAAGTGGTAATGGTCCAAGAAAGGGAGGATAGTGGATTGTGGAGTTAGGGGGAGGCTTAAATCCATAATGCCACATGGGGACATTTGCAAGGGCAAGATAAGTTTCCAAAGATGTTTATATGTGATATCTTTTAGTATCATATAACCTTGCCCTTTGCATTGCATCCTAGCAAGTAGGTTCTTAGTGATTCATTTTAGAGATCTCCAAGGGTGTTGATATACCATTTTAGTAATCTCTACTTGCATAGTGCTTAGTGATTCATTAGGTGATTAGCGTAGGTGCTTTGCGAAGTGTTTAGGTTGATTAGACCACCGCTTATGCGCTTGCTCTAGGTTTAGGCCTAGTGTTTAGTGATGTTTGCATACCTCTTACCACTCGGTGCTTGTGCGCACCATTGTTGTACATCGGAGGGCCTTGTAGTCTTGCGAGATTACACCAACCGTGTTTGTGGTGTGGCCGTCATCGTGTACCAGAGGGAACAAGGCCTGCGACATTTCGGCCAGAAGCTTGATAGTGAAGACAGCGGGGAGTGGTCCGGGGGAGGCTTGCCAGAAGGCACACCAGAGACCCACTTGCGCGTGGGGAAGGCCCAGGGCTATCCACGGAGTTATCTGATCAGGAGTTTAGCCCTTGTGAGGGATTCCTTGCGAGGGGCTCCAATGAGGACTAGGGGGAAGTTTGCACGTTTCTTGATACCTCAGTAAAAATACCGAAGTCATCGATGGAAGTTTGCATACCTCTACCTTACTCTTTAGCTTCCGCATTTACATTGTTTGCATAACTCCTTTTGCGGTAGAAATAGCAACACACTAGCAAAACCGTAGTTGCACATTTAGATAGTTTTATCCTTTTACAGAGGTTTTGCTAAGGTTAGAAAAAGAGGTCATAGTTTAAAGTTAGAGTTTTAAGTTGCCTAATTCACCCCCCTCTTAGGCGTCATGGTCCCTTTCATCAACAATAGAGTGAGAGAGAGAGCTCCTGCTCTGTTTTGGGCATGCTAAAGTGAGAAGAAGAGAGCAGGTTGCCGTTGAGAAGGAAGGGGAAAGGTATATACCCTCAGCCCCTAATGGTCACTTAAATCGTAGATAGCCGTTGGAGAGAAAAGGGAAAGGTATATATACCCCCAGCCCTCAACGGACACTACACCCAAAAGGTCGGGCGAGACAGAGCTCGTGGCCTCGAGGTCGGGCGAGGCAGAGCCCGCGACCAAGGGGTTGGGCGAGTCAGAGCTCGCACCCAAAGGGTCGGGCAAGCTGGAGCCTGCACCCAAAGGGTCGGGCGAGCCAGATCCCGCACCATGCAAGACAACAAGTATAATAGTGAAGTATAGACTGGCTGTGAATCTGAGGATGCTTGTGGTTGTTTGAGCACTTGGTAGCACATATTAGCTTAAGCATTATGTCCCCCTTTATAGTATGAATTTTTCTATACTCAAATTCAAGATATAAAAGAATCTTAAACCTCTTTTGAGTTTGAAGCCATCTATATTTGTAATTGGGGGCTCCATTTCGTGTAGCATCCTCGAATATAAATTCCATGCTTATCATCTCGATAAATCTCATTAGTTCTTTAATTGCATGATCATTATCACCAAAACCCATAATTAGGGCTTGATTGCACTTTCAAAAAGAAAGGAGATGCAAAGATAGAGTACTATTTGTTCGATCAATATTAAATGTCTCATGCATACAACCATATTTGCCTAAATACCAAAGAAGTCTAATTGTGCAACTACTAATCTGAGGTCTAGTTGTTCCTCCATAAACCAAGCTTCTCCAAAGCATCAGCTACCAACGAGTGAATAATATTGAAATTTTGAAAGGCATGTTCATGAAATTAAATTCAGTTATAATGATATACTACTACTCATGAAATTAGACTAAGTTGAAACTAGAAAAGAAAATGTACTTGTAGAGAGTGTACCTGTTGAACGCTCAGAATAAGGCCATCAACGCCTTTTTGCATCTTTCTTAATTTTAATAGCTTGGATAGCACGAGATATGCCCAGATCTACGATATCAAAATTTGGTGAATTTGATGGTTGAAAAATGACCCTAATGTCAAAACCATCTTCTTTACCAGCTTTAAGGAACTGTGGATCATCATGTTCTACTCTAATATGAGAAGGTGCATTATCTTGCAGAATGTAGATAGGCTTATCGACATCTTCTAGTGGCCATCTAGCTCGAATAGCAGGAAGAACACTAGAAATCATGAATTCTCTAAATACATCTCTTGTAATTGTTGCTATCAGCTTTGCTTCAATTGTCCCAGCTGGCCGGTTAACACTACTCCTCTTAGCATGCTCAAAAGTAACTAGAGGAAAGCATCCTATCTTTCTGTTAAAAATACACACTCCCTCTTCATCGAATCTTGGTCGAGCAGTCACACATAAAAACATTATTTTAGGAATCTTGCTCTTGGAAGAACCTAAGGTCAATATTCTAGTAAGAACACAAGAACACCAGTCCTCATCTTCCGGTGGCAAGTTCAAATCCAAAGCAACAAACGCTTCATTATCATCTACTAGAGTCGCATAAGAACATGTACACTTAGACTTTAAATAATGGAAGCATGCATCAAAAAACACAGAGACGAAGATACAAAGAAACAGGACGAGTACTTACCATTGGGATCCAATCCAGCAAAGAACTCGTCCATGTATTGGGACAGTTGCATGATAAATGAACAAGATGAATTGGCTTAGTGTTGTATTGCATACTAGTACTGCTTGCGCTATGGTGTTTAAATAGGCAAGTGACCCAAACGAATTGGCACAAAAATCATGCGCCAGCAAACGGAGCGATCCATGCTGAAAGGATCAAGATGCCCAAGAGGGGGGGGGGGTGAATTGGGCTAATTCTAAATTTCTTTGCAGTAATTAAGTCCTATGGTTAGCCCAATTAACCCCTTGTGCCTAGAAAGTGTTTCTATTGATCTACCGTACAAAAGTTTAGCAACCTAAGTTCCAATCCTACTCTAGCATGACAATTCTATGAATGTAAATGACAAGAATTGAATTGCTCAAAGTAAAGTGAGAAGGAGGAACATGGCGATGTTTTGCTAAGGTATCGGAGAGTCGCCACTCCCCACTAGTCCTCGTTGGAGCACCCGCGCAAGGGTGTAGCCCCCCTTGATCCATGCAAGGATCAAGTGCTCTCTATGGGTTGATTCTTCAACACTCCGTCGTGGTGAATCACCCACAACCGCTCACAACTTGAGTTGGGTCATCCACAAGCTCCGCTGGATGATCACCAAGCTCCCAATCACCATGAAGTCATCTAAGTGATGGTGATCACCAAGAGTAACAAGCACGAACTCTCACTTGACCACGACTGGAATGAGCAAAAGTACCCCCACACATGAATGGAGGAAGTATTTATAACCATGGCTAAAAAACGAACCGTTATGTGCCTCTGCGGGGTGACCGGACGCTCCAGTCATGTTGACCAGACGCTCCGGTCATGTTGACTAGACGCTCCAGTCAGTTCTCCCCGAACTCCAGTGTCTGGTCATGATTTTCCCTCTTTGGAACCTTACTGGAGTCGACCGGATGCTGGGACTCAATGTTCGACCACTTCATCTCTCAGCGTCCGGTCGTATCAGACGATTTCACCTTGATCAAATGAACTGACCGGACTCTACGCCAGTGTCCAGTCACCCCGGAGCCAGTGTTCGGTCAGTATTTGACCCTCCATTCACTTCCAACTCTCGATCATATGTGAATGAAGTTTGCTCTAATGGATCTAAGAGCTTTTTAGGAGCTACCTAGCGCTAGATTTAGCAAGTGTGCACCACACCTAACCCACTAGACTCACCTAGGTCAAGCTACCCATCCATACCCCCCTTAATAGTATGGTCAAAGGAAAAATAAAGTCCTAAACTACTCTAAGTGTCTCTTCAACTCCAATCGACACTTAGAACTAGTCCATCCTTAACCTTGTCGTCCATCCTTTGAAAACCAAAACGATTTCCATCATAGGGGCATGACCACCATAATAGCTCAATCGATCTCCATTACCGTGACCTAACTTAATTGCCTCTGCAAAACACATGTTATTCACAGTAATCATGTATTGTCATTAATCACCGAAACTGAACTAGGGGCCTAGATGCTTTCAATCTCCCCTTTTTTGGTGATTGATGACAATACCACCTCGAGTATGTGAAAGAGTTGAGGTTTTTAACATGCTTGGTCTTGGTTCATATAAACTTTTGTTAATAAGAACAAAAGAATTAGGCAAGCTTATATGACCCAAGCCCACATGATGTACTCAAAAGATATGAAATAAGCAAGAGTACAAGTAATAAAGCTAATTTGCATCGTAGTAAAATGTGGAAGCAAAGCAAATGAGCATAACACAAGTGATATGACATATACAAGATTCAAAGTAGAGAGCACACATGTCAAATATCACGATCACGTAGATATCACTATCACATAAATATAGTTTGATGCATAAAAGTAAACACACGAATGCATAATAGTGTATCACACATAAAAACCAAATATAATAGATAAACTAAGCTCCCCCTAGATAAGTAGTGTATAACACATAAAAACTAAATATAATAGATAAACTAAACTCCCCCTAGATAAGTAGTCGCTCCCCCTAAGTCTAACATACTCGATCCCTCTCCCCCTTTGGCTTCAAACACCAAAACCTAAGGGTCGGTCGGCGGGGCTGCAGTGGACGAGTCTGGTGCTGAGGTACGAGGAGCGAGCTAGAACTGTGTGCCATCATCATCTGACCCTGAGCTCTGAGCTATCTAACCCTCTATTGCTGGAAGCGATGCTAAAGCGGTCTAGATCGGATCAAATTGTGCTGATGGTGAAGCAAATTGTGCTGATGGTTGTCCCTGACTCTGAAGCCCACTAGGCTATAAAGCTGGAGTCATAGAAGTGGTGGCAGGCTGACCTAGCTAGGGCGAAGGCTGTGGCAGTGGAGCCCCAATAGCTATCACTACATGCTGCATAAATCCAAAGAGCTGTTGCTGCATGAGGAGTTGCTGCTGATGCTACTAGATCGCCTACTGCTATAGCTGGAACTCATCCTGCCTAGTCTAGAACTGTGCGAAAGTAGCTGCGGTCTCCTGTGCCTAGTGAGCCTAATCCTGCCTCATTTGCTCAAGGATGGCAAGTAGAGCGGGGTCTATCTGTGGTGCAGGTGGAGCTGAACTAGAGCTATCGGCCTCATGGTCATGTCGTCGTGCAGGCATCTAAGGGATATCGCAGTAGTCCTCATCTGAGCTATCGCTGGAGTCACTCTCGACCATCCCCTCCTGCTGAGCATCAAGCTGCTCCTCCTCTATAGCTGCTATGCCCCTAATGGTCTCATCCTATTGGACTGCAGTCTCTGGCACCTCTGGACATCGGCTCAGCTAGCTGGGTGTCCTCACTGCACTATGTCAGATCATCTGAGTCATGTTGTATGCAGGGAACTCTATAGTAGCACCACTATACTCTGCTAGCATCTCAGGTGGCCTTATAGTAACTGCCTTGTGGATCAGGAATGTAATCCAGTGAGCATATGGTAGTTGCTTGTGACCCCTAAACCCCTTTGCAGTAGTATCCTCCATCTCTGATAGAAGGAGATCCCAAATGTCAAACACTGTCTGCTACATCAGAGAGTTCAACAACCATAACTGTATGCGAGTCAAGCCCTCGTGATACCCCATCCTCGGAAGTAGTGTCTTCCTCATAATGGCATCAAGCACTCTAGCAGTAGGAGTGAGATCACTAGGTGTCCTGCTCGACCCCTCGCCGAAAGGCTCTGTGAAGCACTGGCGGACTAGATCTATAGGGGGCACAAGACCGCCGTGAGGGCATCTAGGAGGCGCTGCCTATCCATAGCAAACCTTATGTAGCCGGATGGGCTTCTCCTAAAGTCTGAGTATCTCTCTGACCCTAGTGCTCATCAGCCTATAATCTCTGCCTCTAATTGCAAAGTGTATAAATCTATGCTGCGGGTCAATCTAGAGTGTAGGATAGAACTAACGGACCCAAGATGGAACATATAAGCCTGTCCATCCAAGTAAATCTGTCAGCCTTGGCAGGTAAGCTTGGTAAGGGCGAATATGCTCTCCAGCTGCTGTTACAATGGTCTCAATGTTGCACACCCTCTGAGATCTAAATACTGCCCCACTATTAAGATATGCATTATAAAAATCTTCCTACAGAGGTGTGTAGAAACCCTCTGAAGCACGCTCATCCCGCCTTGGTGGAAACCACTGCTCAAAGTCCACAAATCTAAGCTGCTGCACCTGCTTGGCCATGGCGGCCCTCAAATCCAAGTGAGTCACTGGAGGCGGACCCTATGGTCTAGGCGGTGGACGTGAACCCCTCCACTGTGTCTCTGACCTCGGTGTGACTGGAGCACGGGTATGACCAGAGTGGCAAAGCTGTGGCTGAGGTGCCTGCTTTGTCTCCTCGGCCTGCTCTCCCTCCTGAGTCTGCTCTACTGGCTGTGGCTGCTGCTGTGACTCCCCCTGAGACTGACTCTCATCAATAGCAACACGCTGTCCTCCAACCATGACAGTCCTAGCTAGACCACCATGACGGCGCTCAACCTGCTCAAGTACAGCCCTCATAGATGGAGAGAGCTAATCTGTAATGACAACACCACTCCGAGCACCTCCTCTCTCTGTGCGCTCCATAGCCTCTGCAACCATGGCTGCTCTCGCTGTATCTACATCAGGGTACTTGCGCTTCCTCGATGCTAGCTTCTTTGTCGCCTTGCCTTTTGCATTTGTAGGCTGGCGAGGCGGGGGCCTCAGATCCTCATCACCGGGACCACCTCCGACATTCTTGACATGAGCCATCTGATGGATCTGAAAAGAATAACTGTCGCTAACAAAGATCAACAACCAACTGTCACTTCCAAGGCTTGGCCTCGATCCGTACTCACGAGCTTGGCCCCGAGTTAACTGACAACTGCCAATGGGACCACAACGGCACCGACTCGCTGCACGATAGAATAGATAGGATATACAAATAAATACAATATATCTAGAGACATGAAACCCTAAGAAAGTAAGCAATGGATACGAAATTGGAAATGAGGGCTTGCTACCTTATGAACCGGTGAATCAACGAGAAGAGGAACGAATCGGGGAACCACCGGATCAGCAATTCAAGGCTAGGGTGAGGGTTGCAGCGAAATTCGGTGATCGAGCAATGCAGTGAGGGCACGAGCGTGAACGGTGGTGCTAGAGCTAGGGCACGGGAGCAGAAAACATGATGTTGGTGCTGGTGAAGCGGCGCTGCTGCTGTGGGAGCTCGGCGGCATGCGGAGCAGCGTGGGCAGTGGGAGCAAGGCGGCGTAGCTGCGGTGGCATGGAGCAGACGGCGAAGCGTGGGCTCGAGATAGCGTGGGCTCGAGATAGCTTGGTGCGACGTGGTGGCGCGTAGGTGGCAGCGGCGTAGGCAGGGTGTGGCGGCGCGTAGGCACGGGCTGGCGGCGAGAAAAGCAGTGCGGCGCTGGAGCGGCTGCGCGGTGTGTAACACCGCGGGTGTTTAAATATTAAAAACAGGACATGCCATCATATGCATTGCAAGGTATTGGTCATATTGCAAACTTTGATATGCATTCACTAAAACAAGTTTACATTTATGTTATGAGTGTTGAATTGAATTGTTTGAATCAAGTTCCAAATTTGGTTTGGATTTGGAATTTTCGAGAAAACCCTGATTCTCAGCATTTAAATTCTACCCTGAAAACTTATTTCAAAATCTAAGCATATTTTGGGGTTGAGCCTAAAAGCAAAATGTAGATCTTGTCAAGTTATACAAAGTTTGTTTTTGGAGTTTTCAAAGTTGTTATGAAAAATTTGAAGTAATTCGAAAAGGCATAATTCGTTAAATATTCCCTATTTGAATTCAAAAGTTCATTTCAAAATGTAGACCGAATTAGGGGTTAGTTATAAAATCAAAGTTGTAGAAATTTGAATTTTGAACAACCTTTATTTTTGGAGATTTTTGAGTTGTTGTACAAATTTGGGAGTAATTTGAATTTGAAAACGAATGGCAATTCGGTAATTACTGTGAACGGTGTTCACCGCCTAAGCTACATGGCTGGCGACCTTCTTCGGCGTTCCACGCGTGTCGTGTCCATCTATGGCATTGCGCTGGCGTAGGAAAGGGCTCCATCGTGGCTTCCTTGAGCTTCTAAGCCACGTTATAAGTACTGAGACGCCGTCGTCGACCTTCCCTTCGATGCTCTGTTTTTCCCGTCGCTCTTGCTCATCTCCGGCAAGCCCTCGTCGTCGAACCAGTGCCTCTGCCATCGTAGCAAAGCATCCATTAATTTCACCTACTCCTTGTGCGCCTAGCCATCCTATTGTGGTCATTTGATTCCATCGGGAACCGCCGCTAGCAATCCTTCTTCCTCATGGCCGGCAACCTCACCCGAGATTCCGTTTCACCACGGCCAGAGTCATCCGGTGAGCCGTTGCCCTTGCTTGTTGCCCCTACAGCTTTGTCTTGATGCTGTGGTGCTTAATCCATTCTTGCTTGGTCATTTTACCCACCGCAGTCGCCGAAACACCATCGTCGACGAAGTCTGCTCTGCCGTGACCGCTGTCACCGTCGACCCACGTCACCGTAGCTTCTCCGACCTCGTTCTTTGCTTCAACACGTTCAGGGTGAGATGCTGATCCTTTCTAAGCACTTAGTTTGATTGTTACTGGCCTTGTTTCGCTGGCGTAGTGTTACCAAGGTGCCGCATCCGCCATGGCCGACGTCGAGCTAGTATAGGGCCGTAATTAGTACAGATAGGGACGTCAATCGATGCGCCTAGTCTTGGTGATCGTTTTGGTACCTTGGCCGTCGCCGTTGGACTCATCGTCGGCGAGTTTACGTCGGTCAGCGTAGTCGCCGGCGTGGTCAAACACGCGAGGTTTGGGATGACAGGTGGGACCCGATGTCAGTGGCACAGGGTTCAAATTGGATTTTTCTATTTTCAGAATTGAATGAATAATATCTATTTTTGTTATTTTTGTGTAGATTTATTTAAAGCTCCAAAAATTATGAGAATTTTTGTGTGACCTCTCTGTGATGTATATTATTTAAGAAAAATGTGAAATGTTATTTTTTAGCAATTTTTGAATGTGATGAAAATTGCTCAATTTATTAATAAATGGATTTCCATGATTTTTCTAGGCTTATTTAATTGACCAAAAATTATGAAATTTGTTTTGCCACTTACTTATCATGTGATAAACATTTACAAAAATTTTGAGGTCAATTGGAACAAGTTGATTTATTTCATAATTATTAATTAAATAATCAATTCATAAAAGCAAATAGTAACCTTTAGTGATTTAGGTTTTGTTTGAATTTTTGATTGAGTGATGTCCTTGGGTCATTAGTTGGTAATGATCTTTGGCAATTGATGTTAGTATTCTAGAAAGGTTTAGTTAGTTTAACTTGTAACTGTACCGCGAAGGAAAGTTGTATTCGATTTGTTAATTTTACATCCGTCATCAAGCATCATGTTTCGTATTCCGCATCATGTTAAACCTGGCATTGTTACTACGTGTAGTGAACGAAGGTGAACACGTGGTAGTTAATCAAGTTGCAGAGGAGGGTAATCCGTCTGTTGAGGTCGGATCGAATACTTGTGGAATGTCGCAGGAACCAGACATTTCCATCAACGAAGGCAAGCCCCGGATGCATACAACCCTACCTTGTGTTTTACAAATTAATTTCGCTTTTGCTTTTTTGTACTGCATTAAGTGATTAGGAGTTAAGTAAAAGCCTAATTGGTGCATTACCAACATTGTTTTTTCCGTACCTACCTTGTTACCCGTTTTACATCATAAATGTCTAGTTATGCTTAGCCATGCTTAGACAGGTCAAAGTCGGGTTATTACCTGTCACCTGTAGGTTTTAAATGGATCTTTGGTTACTTATGTTATCATGTGATATGAGCATGGGAAGTAATAAATCTAGACTAGGCGGACTCGGTGTGTGTGAGCCACAAGACATGGAGGTCTTATGAGCGGGTTCTTTCTGTCTGTGTCAGTTAAGGTCCGTACCATTGTTGAACTGTGTGCGGTGAGACTTTGTTGTACTAACCACATACTCCAATAAGCCTTAACTTGGCTATTCTATTACGAGAATGGCTACTCACGCATTGGAAGTGGAGAGATGGCGGGAATAGCATGTACCCACATGGCAATGGGCTGGATTGGTGGAGTACTATATTCTCGGGTGGCGTGGACCCGTTCTTATTTTAGAGAATCCGAGAATAGATTTGTATATGTAGGTCGGGGACCTGCATATGTCGTGTGGTCTAGAATCCCCAGCTGGGTTATAATCGGTTTGAATCATCGTTGCTCCTCGGTTATGGAGACTCACTTCTCTGTTCATCATCGTAGTTTAATAACTAAAATTTGAGGAGGCGTTGGATATGAAGTTTCATGATCTCAATACGGATCGTGTCATCTTTGTATATGATTTTATGAAGTTTTAAATGTTGAATTAAAGGATTTTGTTAAAAAGCTTTTACGCAAAATAACTTTGATGATTGCTAAATCTATACCTTGAATCCCTGAGCCTGCATTCCTGAGTTTATAAGTTCTTATCTCGGTTAAGTCTTGTTGAGTACTTTTGTACTCAGGGTTCGCTGACCCTTGTTGTAGGTGAGCCTCATGAGCAGATCTGTTTTGGATCGTGCTGCATGACTATTGTTTGATCTGACGATGAGAAGTAAATGTGTGGCCCTTGGGCAGGGTAGTTCTATTGTGTGTTTTGTATTATGTATAATGCCACTCCACTACTTTGGTTTGTAATAAGTATCGAACTTAGTTGTATGGTTTGAAACAAATGGTTTGTAAACTATGTTATTGTAAGTCTTCTGCTGTTTTTACTCTGATGTATATATTTGAATAAATGTTGTAATTCTACAATGACTCTGTAATGTGATCCTGCTTGGAAATCATGGATGATTCGGGGTTCCCCGAGGACACCCGATAGACTTCTTAAGTTACCAGGAACATGTGCATGGATGTCAAAGGTCGTTGGACAGTGACAAGTGCATGTAGGCCCTATAATTTAGGAGGTTCTGCCACAGAATGGTATCAGAGCGATCGTTACAAAGTTTTTGTTGTATTGTTTTACAAAAACTTCAAAATGATTTGGGATGACTAAATTTAACTTGTTAATTTGGTCCAAATTGCTTCTGACTTATCTTGTTTCTTTCTCACCATTCCTTATTTGATTAAAAAGGTTTTGTGTGGTGGAGTAGTAATCTTACTATGCCCTATATAAAAACAAATGTTGTTTATGTGCATTATAAGCTTTGATGGTTTTGTTCGTAAGAACGATTCATGCATCATGATTAATTCACTCATTACTTCCTTCACCTCTGAGTCTGGGTTGAGTAGTGAGTCTAGGTTGAGTTGTGTAATCCACCCCTGTTGCTATTGAGACTGTTGTCAGATTGTCTTACTTGGATTAATCTTGCTCCCTACAGTATGGCTCATACCAAGATGTCACCCCATAAGTCCACTGGACCCAAAGGAGTTCCTCGTCACGAACTTGCCCCTAGAAATGATGGTGCTAGCAGTAGTAGCTCTAGGCCTGATCCCCAGGCAGAGATACAGAGGATTTCTGCAGAGTTAGCACAAGCTACTAGAGATAGGGCTGTGGATGCTATCCAGGTAGGAGAACTACAGGATCAATTGAGACGTCTCACCACAACGCACAGGAACTGCGAACGTATGTTAGTTCGTACGGTGGAAGGAAGGAATGAAGCTTGGCATAGGGAAAATGTAGCTAGAGCTAGAACTCATGAGCTAGAATTCTATGTAGAAGATTTAGAAGAACATAATACTTATCTACATGAGGAAGTTCATAGGCTAAGCAATCTCCTAGATCCAAATCATGAACCCCAAGCTGATGCCATGGACCCTAGTGTCATCCTTGCCGATGATGACGAATTAGAAGAGGAAGAAGAAGAAGATCCTGAAGAATTAGTAATGATCGATGAAAGTGACAACGAAGGCGGTAATATTTCTGGAATGGATACCGAGCCTAAAGTTTGAAGTGATCAAGGAAAGGAGTAGAGTTGTATAATAGTTAGTTCTAGTTAAGTTATGTAGTCTTGTTTTGGTACTTACGGGTTTTGTGTTTATATTAGTAAACTCTATGTAATGTGTCTGGAGTAAGCTTTGGTGCAATTCAATAAAGACTTGTAATAAAGTTTGGTTTATTATGAGCAGATGCGTCGTACGCGGGGTTCGTATATTCCGGGAACTTCACAAGATGAGGACGGTATTCAAGACCTGCCACCAGTTCCAACAAATCTGGCTGATGCTATAACCACACTTGTCAATGTGACGGCAAAAAATTCTCGTTTGCTTCATGAGATAGCTCAGAGTAATCAGAATCAGATGCAAGGAAACCGTGGTCGCCACCATAACAGTCAGGAGGCTACATATGTTGATTTTACTGACACAAGACCACCGATGTTCACCAAGGCAGATGAACCATTGGAGGCTGATGACTGGCTTCGAACCATGGAGCAGAAATTTGATCTTATTCCATGCACGGAGTATCAGAAACCTACGTTTGCCGCCCAGCAACTTCGAGGAGCAGCAAGTGCTTGGTGAGCAAACTTAGTGGCTATGCAACCAGCTGGCATTCCAATAACTTCGGCTGAGTTCCGTACTGCCTTCAGAGCCCATTATATCCCTGAAGGAGTTGTGGCTATGAAGCTAGATGAATTCCTTGCTTTGAAGCAAGGAGATCAAACAGTGATGCAGTATGTGGGAAGATTCAATCACCTGTCACAATATGCATCTGAACATGTCAATACTGATGCTAAGAAGAAGAGGTGGTTTATGAGAGGTCTGAATACCAAGCTGCAGACAATGATGACAACTTGTACTAATGTTACTTATCATGAGGCAGTAAATATTGCAATTGCTTCAGAGTCAAAGTATTGGCATCATAAGGAGCTCAAAAAGAAAAAGAGTATATCGTCTGGATCTTTTGGGGGAAATCAAATGAGGCAGAGGGTGATCTATCATCTAGTAAATCATAATCGTCCTCCTTATCATCCGCCGCAGTCTCAAGCCGGGCAACAGTCAAATGTCTGTCCTGCTATAACCTACCCGAATTCACAGTCGACCAATGCTCTAGGTGGCAATTCTCCAACGTCCTAGGGTCACAATTATCCATGTTACAATTGTGGAAGGACTGGTCATTTCTCCAGGGAATGTCCATATCCCAGGCAGGCTAATCAAAATTATCAGAAGGCCCCTGCCAATCAACAATAGGGTCAGGCACCAAACAAGAACCCTAATCAGAATGCTCAGAAGGGCAAAGATGAGAGGAAGACAGGACGGGTGTTCTATATTCAAGCTGGAGAAATTCTAGAAGGGGAGCCAGTGATGATGGGTATGTTTCCTGTTGCCAATCACCCTACAGTTATACTTTTTGATTCAGGTGCATCTAATTCATTCATCAATAGAACATTTGTGGTAAAGCATGAAATTTCAATTGGGGCAACAAAGGAAAATTTCTTTATACAGTCGCCCGGGGGATGTCTGTGTACTAAGGAAATGGTATACCAGGTACCCGTAAACCTGGGTGGGCATATTTTTCCCACTACCATGATTATCCTAAAGGATCAGGATATAGATGTAATCTTGGGAATGAATTGGATGTATCAGCATAAGGCTGTTATAGATGCTTTGAATAGGACATTAAGGGTGAGTTTGCCTGATAGTAATTCTCAACTTCTCATCCAACTTCCAACCTTAAGAAGATCAGTGGGCAAGGTTGGTGCAACTGCTGTCAAAGAGATTAGAGATATTCCGGTAGTGTGTGAATTTTCGGATGTGTTTCCTGAAGATTTACCCGATCTACCACCTGATAGGGATGTACAGTTTAAAATAGAGTTGCAACCTAGAACAGCTTCGATTTCTCGGAGAGCTTATAGGATGCCACCCAAGGAATTGGCCGAGTTGAAGGCTCAGTTACAAGAATTGATTGAGAAAGGGTTTATCCAACCTAGTTCATCACCTTGGGGATGTCTGGCAATTTTTGTGAAAAAGAAAGATGAGACCCTGAGGTTATGTGTCGACTATCGTCCGTTGAATGAAGTGACCATCAAGAATAAGTATCCCTTACCTCGGATAGATTTGCTTTTTGATCAATTGGCCGGAGCCAAAGTTTTCTCCAAGATAGATTTGAGGTCAGGATATCACCAAATCAAGATAAAGCCTGAAAATATTCCCAAAATGGCATTTACCACAAGATATGGATTATATGAATACTTGGTAATGTCTTTTGGTTTGACAAATGCTCTAGCTCATTTCATGTATCTGATGAATTCAGTATTCATGCCTGAGCTAGACAAGTTTGTAGTGGTGTTTATTGATGACATTCTAGTATATTCCAAGAATAAGAAAGAACATGTGGAACATCTCAGAATTGTTCTGACCCGCTTGAGAGAACATCAACTATATGCCAAGTTCAGCAAGTGTGATTTTTGGCTTAAGGAAGTACAATTTCTTGGACATGTCTTGTCAGCTAAAGGCATTGCTATTGATCCAAGCAAAGTGAAGGATGTGCTTGATTGGAAACCACCAACCATAGTTCATCAAGTTCAGAGTTTTCTAGGATTGGCGGGGTATTACCGTCGGTTTATTCTAGATTTCTCTAAAGTATCAAAGTCCATAACATTGAAGAACCAAGTCAAGTTTGTCTGGTCAACTGATTGTGAAGAAGCTTTCTAGACTTTGAAGAGACTGTTGACCACTGCACCAGTATTAGCCCAACCTGATATCGAGAAGCCATTTGATGTTTATTGTGATGCTTCAGGTATTGGTTTTGGATGTGTGTTGATGCAAGAAGGCCGAGTCATTGCCTATGCATCTAGGCAACTTAAGCAACATGAAGAACACTATCCAACTCATGATCTGGAGTTAGCAGCTGTGGTCCATGCTCTGAAGATTTGGTGGCATTACCTGCTTGGTAATACGTGCCATATTTATACAGACCACAAGAGCTTAAAGTATATTTTTACTTAGTCAGAGTTGAACATGCGACAAAGAAGATGGTTAGAACTGATTAAAGATTATGACTTGGAAGTACATTATCACCCTGGCAAAGCAAATGTGGTTGCAGATGCCCTCAGTCGCAAAAGTTATTGCAATTGTCTGGCAGTAAGAACAATGGGTTTGACTTTATGTCAAGAAATGGAGAAGTTGAATGTAGAAGTAATTCAACAAGGTAGTTTAACCAACATAATTGTTGAAGCCACTATTCGAGATCAAGTTATTGTTGCTCAGAAAGAAAACAAGGGTATAGCCCATATCAAAGAAAGGGCCAGGAATGGAAAAGCAGAATGCTTCAGCATAGATGATGAAGGTGTGTTATGGTTCAAGGATCGCCTGGTGGTACCAAAGGTTCCAAAGTTACGGCAGTCAATTCTAGAAGAGGCACATGCTACTAGGTTATCTATCCATCTGGGAAGTAACAAGATATACCATGACTTGAAACAAAGATTTTGGTGGACCAAAATGAAGATAGAGATTGCCAGATACATAGCAAAGTGTGATACTTGTCAAAAGGTGAAAGCTATACATTTGAGGTCTGCTGGTGAATTACAACCATTACCTATTCCATCTTGGAAGTGGGAGGACATAAGTATGGACTTTATTGTTGGTCTACCCAAGACATCAAAGGGATTTGACTCAATATGGGTTATTGTAGATCGACTAACCAAGTCAGCACATTTTCTTCCAGTTTAGAATACATATCCCACTATACGGTATGCCAAGATGTATTTAGAGCGAATTGTGAGTCTCCATGGAGTACCCAAGACTATTGTGTCCAATAGGGGTACATAGTTTGTCTCCAACTTTTGGAAACAGTTGCATTCTTCATTGGGTACCAAGCTCCTGTATAGTACATCTTATTATCCGCAGACTGATGGACAAACTGAAAGAGTCAATCAAGTACTTGAAGATATGTTAAGGTGTTGTGTCCTTAACTATTCCAATAAGTGGAACGAATGCTTACCTTTGGCCGAGTTCTCATACAATAATAGTTATCAGGAAAGCATTAGAATGGCTCCATTTGAAGCACTCTATGGTCGTAGATGCAGAACATTGCTGAGTTGGTCTGAGCCTGGAGAAAGAAGATTCTTTGGAGTTGACCTTATGAAAGAAAGCGAAGACAAGGTTAAGCAAATACAAAGTAATTTGAAGATAGCTCAGTCCAGGCAAAAGAGTTATGCAGATAAACGACATAGACCATTAGTGTTTAATAAAGGAGATTTTGTATATCTGAAAGTATCACCAATGAAGAGAGTTACCCGTTTTGGTGTTAAAGGCAAGTTGGCAACTCGATATATTGGACCATTTCAAATTTTAGAGAGGTATGGAAAAGTGGCATATCGCTTGAAATTACCAGAACATCTCGCAACTGTGCATGATGTGTTCCATGTTTCTCAATTGAAGAAGTGTCTCCGAGTGCCTGAGCAGAATGTTGAGGTTGAAGAAGTGGAACTTGAACTAGATTTGACTTATTCCGAATATCCTATCTGAGTTTTGGATCAGAAAGATCATGTTACTCGAAGGAGGACAATCAAGTTCTACAAGATACAATGGAATCAACATTCAGAAGAAGAAGCTACTTGGGAATCAGAAGATTACTTGTTAGAAAATTTTCCAGAGTTTCTTGCGTCAATATAGAGTAATGTTAGTTGAGCTAGGTTGTTACAAATTGTGTTCTGTAAAGGGACCTTAGCTATTTTATGGATAGGTTTTGGATGTTTTTTAACTGACACATTTCCTTTTCCATTACTTACCCTATGGCTTTGAATCTTGGGGCGAGATTTCTTTTAGGGGGAAGGATTGTAACACCCCAGGTGTTTAAATATTAAAAACAGGACATGTCATCATATGCATTGCAAGGCATTGGTCATATTGCAAACTTTGATATGCATTCAATAAAACAAGTTTACATTTATGTTATGAGTGTTGAATTCAATTGTTTGAATCAAGTTCAAAATTTGGTTTGGATTTGGAATTTTCGAGAAAACCCTGATTTTCAGCATTTAAATTCTACCCTGAAAACTCATTTCAAAATCTAAGCATATTTTGGGGTTGAGCCTAAAAGCAAAAGTGTAGATCTTGTCAAGTTATACAAAGTTTGTTTTTGGAGTTTTCAAAGTTGTTATGAAAAATTTGAAGTAATTCGAAAAGGCGTAATTCGTTAAATATTCCCTATTTGAATTCAAAAGTTCATTTCAAAATGCAGACCGAATTAGGGGTTGGTTATAAAAGCAAAGTTGTAGAACTTTGAATTTTGAACTTTTATTTTTGGAGATTTTTGAGTTGTTATACAAAATTGGGAGTAATTTAAATTTGAAAACGAATGGCAATTCCGTAATTATTGTGAACGGTGTTCACCGCCTAAGCTACATGGCCGGTGACCTTCTTCGGCGTTCCACGCGCGTCGTGGCCATCTGTGGTGTCACGCTGGCATGGGAAAGGGCTCCGTCGTGGCTTCCTTGAGCTTCTGAGCCACGTTATAAGTACCGAGACGCCATCGTCGACCTTCCCTTCGATGCTCTGTTTTTCCCGTCGCTCTTGCTCATCTCCGGTGAGCCCTCGTCGTTGAACCAGTGCCTCTACCGTCGCAGCAAAGCATCCATTAGTTTTGCCTATTCCTTGCGCGCCTAGCCATCCTACTATGGTCGTTTGATTCCGTCGAGAACCGCCGCTAGCAATCCTTCTTCCTCGCGGCCAGCAACCTCACCCGAGATTCCGTTTCACAGCGGCCAACGTCATCCGGTGAGCCATTGCCCTTGCTTGTTGCCCCTACAGCTTTGTCTTGATGTTGTGGTGCTTAATCCATTCTTGCTTGGTCATTTTGCCCACTGCAGTCGCCAGAACACCGTCGTTGACGAAGTCTGCTCCGCCGTGACCGCTGTCACCGTCGACCCGCGTCACCGTAGCTTCTCTAGCCTTGTTCTTTGCTTCAACACGTTCGGGGTGAGATGCTGATCCTTTCTAAGTGCTTAGTTTGACTGTTACTGGCCTTGTTTCGCTGGCGCAGTGTCACCGAGACGCCGCGTCCACCATGGCCGACGTCGAGCTAGTATAGGGCCATAATCAGTACAGATAGGGACGTCAATCGATGCGCCTAGTCTTGGTGATCGTTTTGGTACCTTGGCCGTCGTCGTTGGACTCATCATCGGCGAGTTTACGTCGGTCAGCGCAGTCACCGGCGTGGTCAAACGCGCGAGGTTAGGGATGACAGGTGGGACCCGATGTCAGTGACACAGCGTTCAAATTGGATTTTTCTATTTTCAGAATTGAATGAATAGTATCTATTTTTGTTATTTTTGTGTAGATTTATTTAAAGCTCCAAAAATTTTGAGCATTTTTGTGTGACCTCTCTGTGATGTATATTATTTAAGAAAAATGTGAAATGTTATTTTTTAGCACTTTTTGAATGTGATGAAAATTGCTCAATTTATTAATAAGTGGATTTCCATGATTTTTCTAGGCTTATTTAATTGTCCAAAAATTATGAAATTTGTTTTGCCACTTACTTATCATGTGATAAACATTTACAAAAATTTTGAGGTCAATTGGAACAAGTTGATTTATTTCATAATTATTAATTAAATAATTAATTCATAAAAGCAAATAGTAACCTTTAGTGATTTAGGTTTTGTTTGAATTTTTGATTGAGTGATGTCCTTGGGTCATTAGTTGGTAATGATCTTTGGCAATTGATGTTAGTATTCCAGAAAGGTCTAGTTAGTTTGTTTCCAGAAAGGTTTAGTTAGTTTGATTTGTTAATTTTACATCCATCATCAAGCATCATGTTTCGTATTCCGCATCATGTTAAACCTGGCATTGTTACTACGTGTAGTGAACGAAGGTGAACACGTGGTAGTTAATGAAGTTGCAGAGGAGGGTAATCCGTCTGTTGAGGTCGGATCGAATACTTGTGGAACGTCGCAGGAACCGGACTTTTCCGTCAACGAAGGCAAGCCCCGGATGCATACAACCCTACCTTGTGTTTTACAAATTAATTTCTCTTTTGCTTTTCTGTACTGCATTAAGTGATTAGGAGTTAAGTAAAAGCCTAATTGGTGCATTACCAATATTGTTTTTTCCGTACCTACCTTGTTACCCGTTTTACGTCATAAATGTCTAGTTATGCTTAGCCATGCTTAGACAGGTCAAAGTCGGGTTATTACCTATCACCTGCAGGTTTTAAATGGATCTTTGGTTACTTATGTTATCATGTGATATGAGCATGGGAAGTAATAAATCTAGACCAGGCGGACTCGGTGTGTGTGAGCCACTAGACATGGAGGTTTTATAAGCGGGTTCTTTCCGTCTGTGTCGGTTAAGGTCCTTACCGTTGTTGAACTGTGTGCGGTGAGACTTTGTAGTACTAACCACATACTCCGGTAAGCCTTAACTTGGCTATTCTATTACGAGAATGGCTACTCGCGCACTGGGAGTGGAGAGATGGCGGGAATAGCATGTACCCACGTGGCAATGGGCTGGATTGGTGGAGTACTATATTCTCGGGTGGCGCGGACCCGTTCTTGTTTTAGAGGATCCAAGAATAGGTTGGTATATGTAGGTCGGGGACCTGCATATGTCGTGTGGTCTGGAATCCCCAGCTGGGTTATAATCGGTTCGAATCGTCGTTGCTCCTCGGTTATGGAGACTCACTTCTCTGTTCATCATCGTAGTTTAATAACTGAAATTTGAGAAGGCGTTGGATATGAAGTTTCATGATCTCAATACGGATCATGTCATCTTTGTATATGATTTTATGAAGTTTTAAATGTCAAATTAAAGGATTTTGTTAAAAAGCTTTTACGCAAAATAACTTTGATGATTGCTAAATCTATACCTTGAATCCCTGAGCTTGCATTCCTGAGTTTATAAGTTCTTATCTCGGTTAAGTCTTGTTGAGTACTTTTGTACTCAGGGTTCGTTGACCCTTGTTGTAGGTGAGCCTCATGAGCAGATCTATTTTGGATCGTGCTGCATGACTATTGTTCGATCTGACGATGAGAAGTAAATGTGTGGCCCTTGGGCAGGGCAGTTCTATTGTGTGTTTTGTATTATGTATAATGCCACTCCACTACTTTGGTTTGTAATAAGTATCGAACTTAGTTGTATGGTTTGAAACAAATGGTTTGTAAACTATGTTATTGTAAGTCTTCCGCTCTTTTTACTCTGATGTATATATTTGAATAAATGTTGTAATACTGCAATGACTCTGTAATGTGATCCTGCTCGGAAATCGTGGATGATTTAGGGTTCCCCGAGGACACCCGACAGACTTTTTAAGTTACCAGGAACATGTGCATGGATGTCAAAGGTCGTTGAACAGTGATAAGTGCATGTGGGCCCTATAATTTAGGAGGGCAATTGAAGATAGGCAATAAGAAAATAGGCAATAAGAGGACAATTGAAGATAAATGACAAAGCAACATTCATGCATATGCAATGCAATTCTTGAAAGTAAATCTAGTTGATTGTCAAGTTTGATCCAAGGTTAAGCTTCTTCACATGCTTTGCGATGGTTATCTTAATCATGTTAGACAAGCCCTATATGCATTACCATAAAGTAAGCATGTTGTATATTACAATGCAATGGAAGGGACAACACAAGCTCATTTTTTAGTGAAGTTACTAAAATCAAGAACATTGAGCTCATTCCGCAATCGACAAAAAGTTGCCTCATCTAGCGGTTTAGTGAAGATATCCACCAATTGATCCTCGGTCCTTACACCTTCTAATGAAATATAATTCTTTGCAATATGATCTCTAAGAAAGTGATGGTGGATATCAATGTGCTTGGTGCGTGAGTGTTGAACCTGATTATTTGCAAGTTTTATCGCACTTTCATTGTTGCACAAAAGAGGTATTTTTTCTAGAACTACACCATAGTCTAGCAAAGTTTGTTTCATGTAAAGAATTTGTGCACAATAAGTACCCACGGCAATGTATTCCGCTTCGACGGTGGACAAAGCCACGCTATTTTGTTTCTTGGAGGACCAAGACACAAGTGATCTACCAAGCAAATGGCACCCTCCGGATGTGATTTTTCTATCCACTTTGCAACCAGCATAATCCGAATCAGAATAGCCAACTAATTCAAATATAGCTCCTTTGGGATACCAAAGGCCAATTCTTGGTGTGTGCTTAAGATACCTAAGGATTCTTTTAACGGCAATCAAATGAGTTTCCTTAGGATTAGCTTGAAATCTAGCACACATACACACATTAAACATGATGTCAGGCCTAGATGCGGTTAAATATAAAAAGCTACCAATCATAGAGCGGTAGAGAGTTTGATCAATCGTGTTACCTCCCTCATCTAGGTCGAGATGTCCATTAGTTGGCATTGGTGTCTTGATTGGCTTACATTCATCCATCTTGAATCTCTTGAGAAGATCATTTGTATATTTCTCTTGAGAGATGAAAATCCCTTCTCTCATTTGCTTGACTTGAAAACCAAGAAAGATTGTAAACTCTCCAATCATTGACATCTCGAACTCCTTCGACATCAATTCACCAAACTTTTTGCAAGAATATTTATTTGATGATCCAAAGATGATATCATCAACATACACTTGACAAATGGAGATATGCCCATCAAGCTTCTTGGTGAATAGTGTGGTGTCGACCTTCCCAATGGTGAAGCCCTTCTCAATAAGGAAGTCCTGAAGGCACTCATACCAAGCTCTTGGGGCTTGCTTAAGCCCATATAATGCCTTGGACAACCTATAAACATGATTAGGATATCTAGGGTCTTCAAACCTAGGAGGTTGATCAACATAGACTAGTTCATTAATAAAGCCATTTAAAAATGCACTTTTCACATCCATTTGATATAGTTTCATGTCATGATGTGATGCATTTGCAAGGACGATACGAATGGCCTCTAGTCTTGCAACCGGTGCAAAGATCTCTCCAAAATCCAAACCTTCAACTTGAGAGAACCCCTTTGCAACTAGTCTTGCCTTGTTCCTCACAACTACACCTTGATCATCTTGCTTGTTGCAAAACACCCACTTTGTTCCAATGACTCTTACACCTTTTGGCCGCTCTTCAAGAGTCCAAACTTCATTGCGGGTGAAGTTGTTCAACTCTTCATGCATGACATTTATCCAATCTGAATCTTGAAGAGCTTCTTCTACCTTAGTAGGCTCAAAACAAGAGACAAAAGAGTGATGTGCAATAAATGAAGCAAGTTTTTATGAGCGAGTCATTACACCCTTTGATGGACTTCCTATGATAAGATCTTGTGGATGATCTTGTAGTAGAGGTGTGTTTCTTCTACTGACCACTTGAGGAGGATGTTGTGGAGCATCAACATCTTGTGCTTGTACCACCATTTAATCATGGGAGACATGAGTGTCTTCATTTTCTACTCTCCCATCTTTTATCACAATCTTGTGGCACATTTGATGAAGAAGGTGGATCAATTACTTGTACATCATCTTCATCATCTTTAGGCTTGATGTCTCCAACCAGAATGTTCTTCATAGCCTCCCTCAATGGTTCATCACCTACATCATCAAGATTCTCATGTGCTCCTTGGGAGCCGTTAGATTCATCAAACTCCACATCATATGTTTCTTCAACCAAGCCGGTGGCATGATTAAATACTCTATATGCTTTGGACTTTGATGAGTAACCAACAAGAAAACCAATATCACAACATCTTTGAAACTTCCCTAGGTGTTGCCGCTTCTTGTAGATGTAGCATTTGCAACCAAACACTCTAAAGAAGGAGACGTCTGACTTCTTCCCATTGAGCAACTCATAAGGTGTCTTGCCAAGGAACTTTTGAAGAAATAGGCGGTTGGATGCATAGCATGCGGTGTTGATAGCTTCTGCCCATAGGGCTTCGGGGGTGTTGTACTCATCTAGCATTGTTCTTGCAAGAGTGATCAATGTCCGGTTCTTTCTCTCAACTACACCATTTTGTTGAGGAGTATATGTTGCAGAGACATCATGCTTGATCCCAACTTCATCACAATAGGTTTCAATGTTTGTGTTGTCAAATTCCTTCCCATTGTCACTTCTAATCTTCTTGAGCTTTACTTCAAACTCATTTTGTGCTCTCTTGGCAAACTTCTTGAAGCAAGATGCAACTTCGGATTTGTCATGAAGGAAGAATACCCATGTGTATCTTGAATAGTCATCAACAATCACAAGACAATAAAGATTTCCTCCCAAACTCTTGTATGTTGTTGGTCCAAATAAGTCCATGTGAAGGAGTTCTAGCACTGTTGTGGTTGACATGAAAGCTTTTGTTGGATGAGTATTTGCAACTTGCTTGGCGGCTTGACATGCACTACAAAGCTTGTCCTTCTCAAACTTCACATCCTTCAACCCTCTCACCAAATCATTCTTCATTAGTTTCTTGAGTGAGCTCATCCCAACATGAGCAAGTCTTCTATGCCATAGCCACCCAAGTGTTGTTTTGGTGAATAGGCATGTTTTCAAGTTAGCGTCTTCGGAGGTGAAATCCACTAAGTATAGGTTGTTGTATCTAAATCCTTTGAATATCACTTGATCATCATCCTTCTTAGATACAACAACTTCCTTCTCGGTGAATAAGCATTGGAAGCCAAGATCACACAATTGTCCAACGGATAGCAAGTTGAAGTTCAATGAAGCAACATAGAGCACATTTGAGATAGAATGATCATTTGATATTGCTACTTTGCCCAATCCTTTAACCTTGCCCCTAGAATTATCTCCAAATGTGATTCTTTCTTGTCCATCTACTTCTTCATCTAGTGAGGTGAATATACGAGGATCACCGGTCATATGTTGTGTGCAACCACTATCAATAACCCAATAACTTCCACCGGTCTTGTAGTTCACCTACACACAAGAGATCAAGCTTTAGGAACCCAAACTTGTTGAGGGCCCTTCACCTTCTCAACAAGTGACTTTGCAACCCAAATTTTCTTAGGCCTATTCTTGTTTGGAGGTCCTAAGAACATGACTTTCATCTTTCCACTAGAATCCTTTCTAAGCATATAATGAGCATTGAAGGCAAAAGGTCTAGCATGCTTGGGCAAGGTTGTGGTGGTGGAGTTTGGCACTCATCGAAAAAGTGGCCTTCTTGTCCACACTCAAAACACTTCTTTGGCTTTGGCTTTTGTTGTTGTTGAGCTTGAGCCTTCTTCTCTTTGTTTGCCATGTACCCAATGCCACTTCTATCCATCTTCATGACAGTGTTCATTAGTAGCTCACTTTGAAGATGCTTGCCTCTTGTGAACTTGCTCAATCCAATCTTGAGATGCTCTTTCTCCAATTTGAGCTTCTTGTTCTCTTCCTTGAGAGCATCATTATTTTTCTCTTGCTTGAGCTTCTTGTTCTCTTCTTTGAGCTTCTCATTCTCAAGAATCAAGTCACCATCATGATCACTAGTTTCAAACACTATGGTGTTGGTGGTCTTGAGCTCTTCAAGGTCTTTCTTGAGCTTTTCATTGTCATTCTTGAGCTTGACAAACTTGACAAACTCATCATAATCATCGGCCTCAACCACTTGCTTGCCCTTGCTACTAGAACTTTGCTCAATGCTCTCAATGATCAAATCATCACATGATGTAGCTATATCAATCTTAATAACATTGTTAGTAGCATCATGTGGCTCATTGGATAGAAATTCTTGAGCAATGATAAGATTATTATGATTAAACTTAAGAGTAGTATATTCTTCTTTTAGCTTGTTGTGGCTAGTGATGAGCTCATTGTATATCCTCTCAAGTTTATCATGTTTATCTTTAAGCTCTTTCTTAGAAGATTTGAGTTCCTTGAGCTTAGATGATATAGCATCATTTGCTTCTCTAAGCTCAACACTAGCCTTTTTGACTACATCACATTTAGCTAAAAGAGAATCATTCTTAGCTTCTAGCTTGTCATTCTTAGCTCTAGTTTTTCTAATGATTCTAGTATATTTGTTTAGCAATTTGACAAGTTTATCATATGAAGGTGATTCAAATTCATCATCATCACTATCACTATCACAATCATCATTGTTAACATGATCATCACTACTACTATCATCATCATTTGATACCTTTCGTTCACCCTTGGCCATAAGGCATATGTGTGTAGAGGATGATGGCGGTGGTGTTGGTGAAGATGATGAGGAGTCAATCACAATGGCGGCCACCTTCTCATTATTACTATCATCATCAGATGAGCAACTTGATGAATCAATGTCCGTGAGCCAATCACCGACGATGTATGCCTTTCCACTCTTCTTCTTCTTGTGGAAGTCCTTCTTCTTGTCATCTCTCTTCTTGTATGGCTTGTTTTTCTTCTTCTCATCTTCTTCTTCATTGCTTAAGTCATCTTTCTTGCCCTTGTACTTGTTCTTGTACTTGTCTTTCTTGGGCTTTATGCTTTGATGTGCTAGATGACCAAGTTCTCCACAATTGTAGCAATCTATCTCCGAGATTGGCTTCCTTCTAGAGCTTGTGAAGAACTTCTTCTTCTTGCCATCGAACTTGATGCCACTCTTGTTGAGTTTCTTTAGCATCTTGGCGGTTCTTTTCACCATGAGAGCAAGGCTTTCATCATCAACTTCATCATCACTTGAGCTCTCATACTCAAGCCTTGCTTTGCCCTTCTCTTGGCTAGCCTTGAATGCCAAGTCTTTGTCTTTCTTCTTGTTAGAGGATGAGCCATCTTGAGGTGTGATGTGCATGTACATCTCATGACCATTGATCTTTCCTAAGATTTGTGTCGGTGTAGCGGTGGAAAGATCACCTTGATGAAGCACGGTCACAATATGCCCATATTTGTCAATGGGGAGGACACTCAAGATCTTTCTTACAACATTAGATGGTTGCATTTGAGTTAGTTCAAGGCCATTGACTTCCTCTACAAGAACATTCAAGCGTGAGTACATTTCATTAGCACATTCTTAAGGAAGCATCTCAAAAGAGTTAAGCTTTTTCATGACAAGATGATAGTGTTCCTCACGCTCACTCTTGGTTCCCTCATAGTGCATGGGCGTCTTTGTGGTTCCTCACCCGGTTGAACACATCTTTACAAAGGCCTCTAAAGATGGTGTTTCGAGCCTTTGCATTCCATTTTTCGTAATTCACCTCATTGCCTTATAGGTGTGTAGCATCTTGAGGTTTTGGGAAGCCTTGTGAGGCGGCTCTAAGTATTCTAGCATCTAGAGCTTTTAGATACGCCTCCATGCGGATTTTCCAATATGGAAAATCACCCCCCTCAAAGATAAAAGGAGGTCCATCCCCGTGAGACATCTTTCTCTAGGTGGTTAAGCCTAAGTACGTGAGTACGAGGCTCTGATACCAATTGAAAGGATCAAGATATCCAAGAGGGGGGTGAATTGGGCTAATTCTAAATTTCTGTGCAATAATTAAGTCCTATGGTTAGCCCAATTAACCCCTGGTGCCTAGAAAGTGTTTCTATTGATCTACCGCACAAAAGTTTAGCAACCTAAGTTCTAATCCTACTCTAGCATAACAATTCTATGAATGTAAATGACAAGAATTGAATTGCTCAAAGTAAATGCTCAAAGTAAAGTGAGAAGGAGGAAAACAGCGATGTTTTGCCGAGGTATCAGAGAGTCGCCACTCCCCACTAGTCCTCGTTGGAGCACCCGCGCAAGGGTGCAACTCCCCCTTGCTCCGCGCAAGAATCAAGTGCTCTCTACGGGTTGATTCTTTGATACTCCATCGCGGTGAATCACCCACAACCGCTCACAACTTGAGTTGGGTCATCCACAAGCTCTGTCGGATGATCACCAAGCTCCCAATCACCACCAAGCCATCTAGGTGATGGCGATCACCAAGAGTAACAAGCACGAACTCTCACTTGACCACGACAAGCCTAATGAGAAGGGTGGATGCACACTTTGCTACTCTTGATCTCACTAATGAGGACTCTGGGATTCTCAAATCTCAATCACCTCACTAGGACCTTGCTCTTCTTGGCACTCAGAAAGGTGTTTTTCAGCTGTTGGAATGAGCAAAAGTACCCCCACACACGAATGGAGGAAGTATTTATAACCATGGCTAAAAAAATGAACCGTTATGTGCCTCTGCGGGGTGACTGGACGCTCCAGTCATGTTGACTGGACGCTCCGGTCAGTTCTCCCCGAACTCCAGTGTTTAAGTGGTGACTGGACCCTGGACAACGTCCGGTCGTGATTTTCTCTCTTTGGAACCTTACTGGAGTCGACCGGATGCTGGGACTCAGTGTCCGGTCACTTCACCTCTCAGCATCCGGTCACTTCACCTCTCAGCGTCCGGTCGCACCAGATAATTTCACCTTGATCAAGTGAACTGACCGGACTCTGCGCCAGCGTCCGGTCACCCCGGAGCCAGCGTCTGGTCAGTATTTGACCCTTCATTCACTTCCAACTCTTGATCATATGTAAATGAAGTTTGCTTCAAAGGATCTAAGAGCTTTTTAGGAGCTACATAGCGCTAGATTTAGCAAGTGTGCACCACACCTAACCCACTAGACTCACCTAGGTCAAGCTACCCGTCCATACCCCCCTTAATAGTATGGTCAAAGAAAAAATAAAGTCCTAAACTAATCTAAGTGTCTCTTCAACTCCAATCGACACTAAGAACTAGTCCATCCTTAACCTTGTCGTCCATCATTTGAAAACCGAAACGATTTTCATCGTAGGGGCATGACCACCATGATAGCCCAATCGATCTCTATTACCGTGACCTAACTTAATTGCCTCTGCAAAACACATGTTAGTCACAGTAATCATGTATTATCATTAATCACCGAAACCCAACTAGGGACCTAGATGCTTTCATGCGCCAAGGAAAAAAATCGCGCCAACGGTCCCATGCAGCGGCCAACGCGAGCACCAAGGAAAGTAATCCGCGCGGCAAGGGAAAAAAAACGCGCCCACAGTGCCATGCAGCGAGCCTCAACGAATCAGGCAAGCGCCAACGAAAAAAATCGTGCGCAAAATTGACACATTACACAAAAAAAAAATGACAACGCGAGGGATCAAACACTACCCTCGTGGCTCAAGCCTCAACGAGCTAACAAACCAAGCTGCAAACGTTTGTTGTATTGGGGATACCTGCTACCCTATTTAATAAGGACAGACAGAAAAAAGTACATCCTAATTAATCACTTCTTGGAATGTTAAATCCTGTTCAAAACGACTTAAATTTTTAGCATGGAGGGAGTACGCCTGCCCTGCCGATTTTCTAATAAAAACAATCAGTCTATGATAAATAAAATCGTCTGCCCAGTACCTCTCCACCAGCTTGTTCACTTGTCGGTTTCAGCTAGGGCTTATCAGCCAGCCAATAATATTTTTCTCTTACAATAAATCAGCACTAACTGGGCTTATCAACCCACGAACCAAGGTTCTGGTTCCGCAGCTTGACAGCCACCGTTGCTGCCAACGGCGAGCTGTGTTCCCCCGCAGTGCGTCACCTGTGCCTCTGCTCTCAGTCTCTAGCAGCGTGGAGATGATGGAATGGTACAGCACTCCCCTTCTCTGTCAATGCAGCAATATTACTTTCAGCTTCTTAACAAGCAGGCTGCATATTTTATGTCCAGGTAAATGCAGAAACCAGTTTGTTTTTCTTAGCTTTGATTGTCAACACGATTCTGAATGTGAATACATAGGGATTGCTTTATTCTGATTGTCTGTTAACAATGTAGCTGAAGCAACCAGTTCCAGTATGGATGCTTCACTTTCATGAAGGCGTTGACTGTGAACAGGTGAGTAAAGTGCATGACCATATTAGTTGTTACATGGAGACTATTACACATTTTTATGTTTTCTACTATGTATTTAACCCATATTGATGTCATTACCTTCTATTTTATAGTATTGTTGCTATGTCAAAATAATGAGCTTGACTGATTCCCTGGAACGAAATAGGTGTGCAGAAAAAAATGATGTTTCATCCACCATTTTCCCGCTTGAGAAAAGCCCGTCATATTACCAACAGAACTCATTATTTTGTGCCTGCACATACATTTCAAGATATATATACACCTGTCAATGAGTGTTACTTCTTCCCATATAAGCAAATCCTAATTTCTTCTATGGAAATGCAAATGATAAAGATTTCCATGTCTACCTAAGAATAGCGTTCTTTGTGTTCTACTCTCTGCAACAAGATTAATCTTAATATAGAAACCTTTACCTTTGTATTTCACTACATGCCTACTACCTCATTACATGCGTCCCATCCTTCAGTCTCTAAATAATCCGCTTTAGCTTCTGATGATGTTGTTTTCGTCTGGATAAATCCTTTGGGTCTATTCCTTACCGCCAGCTTCAGTCTACTACTTTTATATATTGTCTATGGTATCCAACTACATAGTTGCTTCACGCTCCATTCCATTGATACGCATCTTTTTTTTGGTTATGTCATGCTATGATCACATCTACTTGGAAACTTTTTTAGAGAAATTCAACATATATTTTCAGCACTATTCTGGCAAGACGAGCTATAGTTCTCCATTCTACACTGAAAGATATTGAAAATTTATTGACAAGTAGCTGTTTTGCTGGATGCTCTGCATATATGATTTCAAATTTGTGATTTCCTACTTACCATCAGCCTGTTCGCTCGGTCGTATTTAGCTTATAAGTCATAGCTTATCAACCAATGAACAATATTTTTTCTCTCACACCAAACCAGCCAACAGTACTTTCAGCCATGGCTTATAAGCCAAACCAGCCCAAACGAACAGGACGCATAACCCAAAGGGTAACAAAGTAGTCACAGGTCAGACTACTCGCCATTAGTGCACATGTGGTTTCACAATTTTGGCTAGCAAGATGTGGGGGGTGTTCGGCTGGTACAGAAAAGTACTGTATTTCGGCTGATTTAATAGTGTTCTGTGAGAGAGAATAAGCTGAAACAAGTTGAGACTAGACAAGCTGAACAGGCGGGTCTTTGAACTGAAATGCAAATATTTTTTTTGTAGTTTAGGCTAAGAGGCTTCAAGCTATGCATTAGCATTCTATTTGAATTAAGTGATTGTTTAGTATGGCTAGAGCTGAAGTTTAGGACTTGAAAGAGAAGTCGAAACTGATAAGACAAGGACTCAATTCGAATGGAAATTTCTTTTTGAGCGATATCCACCGAATGTTTAGATGATCGTTGCCTCACCCAAGTTTCTATGTGCTTCCCTTAAACTTAACAATATGATGACTCATAGTGTTACAGTGCTACATCTTCACAGGAACGTTTTAAAATGCATATCCCCATTTCAGGATATGGCGAATTGAACATGGAGTTAACAACATTTTGACTGATGTTGCCTGCTATTCGTGTCTACTACATATATCTCTAATCTTATGTCGTTATTGCTACCTATGGTTGTTTTACAGAAATTCTAATAGCCTTTTCTTTGTTTGGTAGGAAACGTAATTGTTTCATGCTGATGGACCCCTAGCGTGTATACAAAAGTGGTGCTTGGCCCTGTTCACAGGCTATTTATAGGGTCATATTTTGTAACAAACGAATACTTAGATAGCAAATTAGTCTATTTGGAACAACTACATGTCCATGTATCCTATGTTATGTTCCAATGATTTGTGCTAAAGATCCATATGCGAACTGTGAGGCATTTGTAAACGACATAACAGTATTAGAATTTACATTAGTCACATAAGTTCTAGCCATACTAAACAACTCGGCTGGACTTCATTTATATGCCCGCTGCAAACCTATGGGTTTCATGTAAACGACATAACAGTATTAGAATTTACATTAGGAAAAAGTCTACTCCACCCCTCAACTATGGGGGTTGGTCTACATAACCCCCTCAACTATGAAACGGTCTGATTTACCCCCCTGAACTTTCCAAAACCGTCTATTCTACCCCCAGGCGGTTTTTGACGGCGATTTTGCTACAGTAACCGATGTTTTGCTACAGTAACGGCGGGTTTGCTAAGATGGCAGCGGTTTTGTCTTTTTTCTTATTTCCGCTGAATCTTTGAAAAATCATAGTAAATCACAGAAAAATCATAAAATGGAAAATCTAATTTTGTTGGACTCCACATGAGTAGATCTACACAGTGAACATATAATACGGTATGCTTTAGTACAATTTTTTTTTGTAGCTTTAGATTAATTGGAAAATCTAATTTTGTCTGTAATTAATTAGAATTTATCTATAACTAAGTTATACATAGTCCAATGAGTATGAAATTTTTACTATAGTTCAAGCATATAATAATTAGCGTACCATAAAAATTTCACCACAATTGGACCATAGAAGCTGCAGCTATGAATTATTCCAATTAATTACGGACAAAATTAGATTTTCCAATTAATCTAATGCTACAGTAAAAATTTTGTACTAAAGCATACCGTATTATATATTCACTATGTAGATCTACTCATGTGGAGTCCAACAAAATTAGATTTTTTATTTTATGATTTTTCTATGATTTACTGTGATTTTTCAAAGATTCACCGAAAATAAAAAAAGGAAATTCAAACCCACCATTACTGTAGCAACCACCGTTACTGTAGCAAACGGCTGTTAAAAACCGCCCGGGGGGTAAAATAGACGGTTTTGGAAAGTTCAGGGGATAAAACAGACGGTTTTGGAAAGTTCAGGGGGTAAAACAGACGTTTTCATAGTTGAGGGGGTGAAGTAGACCAAGTATGAAAGGTTGGGGGGTTAAGTAGACTTTTTCCATTTACATTAGTCACATAAGTTCTAACCGGAGTGCAGACCAATGCAACATTAGCACACAACTGACACGAGGCTGAGGCGGGCGCCTCCCGTCCGTCCATCCGTCTCTCTCTCTCTCTCTCTCTCTCTCTATATATATATATATATATATATATATATATATATATATATATATATATATATATATATATATATATATATATAGTCAGCTGCAAAATAAGTTATTCTGTAGCCACCTCTATTTACGATAATTTTATATACTAATTTACGATAATGTCAATACATATTTACGATAGTTGGGTTACTATAACACATAAGGATATTTACCATAACGTTATAGTAAACCACTTAGTAAGAAGTTACTATAATCTCGTAAATTAACATAGTAATTATCGTAACTCAAAAGTGGCTACAAAATAAGTTATTTTGTAGCCAGCTACAGGATTGTAACTTGGGTGCATTCTGTGAAGCGAGTGCACCCGATACGCGAACGCGAGCCACGAGACACGCAGAGCGCGGCGAGCGCGAGGTAAGTCCACGCTCCTACATGCAAAACTAAATGGAGACAACCGACTACGTGATACCACCTAACAGCTCAATCCACCCACCAGGAAGCATACATGCAGGGAATCTTTTATTGATTCCAAACGAAAAATGCGATATCTTCTAAACTACAGATCCGATTTTAGATCTGTTTGAAGTAGGCTGTTGAAAAAAATATGCTTAACAAAACGAGATCCATGAAGGCTATATTTGATGAAGTTTTTTTTTTCAAATACGTAATTGTAATATGTTGTACTATGAGTTGCAAACACTTCTATAATACGATTGTAACTTGGCTATAGCGTATTTAGCACTGGTTGCAACTAATTATAATCTAGTGTACCCTTGTTACTTCTTGTTGCAATTATTCACTACTTAGTAGCAACCCAGTTATTACTCTGATTATAACCAGGTATGCTTACAACTCCTACTGAATAGAAATGCAATCAGTTAGTACTTAATTGCAGCTAGCAAGTACTCACTTGTAACCTAGTTGGTAGATGCACCTGTCCAGTTGCAACCCCAGTTAGTACTGGTTGTAACTCGTTACTACACAATTACTACTGGTTACAACAAGTTACTATCGGATTGTAAACCAATTACTACTGATTGTAACAAGTTACTACTCAATTGCAACAAAGTTGCTACTCAGATATGATTGCAACTCAGAATTGCAACTTGGCGTGATTATAGTGACCAGATGCATATAATACATAGAGTTATAACTAGTTGCAACTAGGTGGTAGACATAGTTACAATCGGTAGTACATTGACATGCAACTCGCTTAAAAGGATAAAAAAATATATCCATATTGGATCTAGTTTTGCTCAGAATATTTTTTTGAGTCGGATGCAACAAACGGTTTGTCAATCGAGATTACGGTTTGGAGAAAATTTGTTTCAATGATTCGAACCAATAAAAAATTTCATGCATGCATGTATGCAGTCTAGTGGGATTTGTATGCTAGGTAGCTTTACGTGGTAGGTGGAAAAAACAACTTAACTTAGAGAAGCATGCACTGCATGTTCGTTTGGGTGCGCTGGTTGCTCCAAGTTGGTGCGCCCGCCGGCCTAGGTGCATTCTATATACATGATGTACTCAGGTGTATTATAGCAAAACAGTGTGTGTGTATATATATATATATATATATATATATATATATATATATATATATATATATATATATATATATATATATATACATACGGTAAGACTATTTTGCAGCTGGCAATAGAATACACCTTGATTTACGATAATATTTGTACCAATTTACGGTAATAACAATACACATTTACGATACATGGGTTTCTATAATTCAAGATGATACTTAGCGTAATGCTATAGTAAATCACTTATGAGGGAGTTACCATAATCTCATAAATTAGTATAGTAATTATCGTAACTCAAAGTGGCCACATAATAACTGATTTTGCGGCCAGCTACAGAATAAAACTACTACTCTACAGCTGGCTATAGAATAACTTATTCTGTAGCCACTTTGAGTTACGATAATTACTATGTTAATTTACGAGATTATAGTAACTCCTTACTAAGTGGTTTACTATAAAATTACAGTAAATATCGTCATGTGTAATAGTAACCCAACTGTCGTAAATATGTATTGACATTATCGTAAATTAGTATATAAAATTATTGTAAATGGAGGTGGCTACAGAATACCTTATTTTATAGCTGTCTACTGTATATATATACACACACACACTTCTTGGAGTAGTTACTCCCATAATCAATAAATCACATTATGTATGTGTACATACTTATTTATCAGTTTGAGTATGTTGATGTACTAATATTAAGATACTCTAGATCTTTACTATGTGAATTTTTTTTCAAAAGAGCACATATTTTTTAATATATTATATAATATTATGATAGTAGCATATAAAATAAGTATAACCATATACTCTAAGTATACATATATACATGTCATACATAATATCATAGATGGTCTAGTATGATGATATACTCCATCCATGTATATCTGAAGGTATCACCTATGAAGTGAGTCAACCGTTTTGGTGTTAAAGGCAAGTTAGCACCTCGTTATATTGGACCATTTCAAATATTGAAGAGGTGTTGAAAGGTAGCATATCACTTGAAGTTACCAGAACATCTCTCAGCTGTACACGATGTGTTCCATGTCTCCTAGTTAAAGAAATGTCTTCAAGTGCCGGATCAAAATATTGATATTGAAGGAGTGGAACTTGAACCTGATTTGACCTATTCGGAATATCCTATCCGAGTTTTGTATTAGAAAGACCGTGTCACATGAAGGAGGACAATCAAGTTCTACAAGATACAATGGAATCAACAATCATCAGAAGAAGCTACTTGGAAATCCGAAGATTTCTTGCTAGAACAGTTTTCGGAGTTTCTTGCGTCGATATAGAATAATGTAAGTTATGTTTTGTCTTTACGAACCATGTTTTGTAAAGGGACCTTAGCTGTTTTATAGTCAGGTTTTGAATGTATTTGCTTGTCACATTTCTTTTTCCATTACTTTATCCTAGGACTTTTAAATCTCGAGACGAGATTTCTTTTAGGGGGAAAGGTTGTAACACCTCTGGTGTTTTAAACCCTAAAAGATGCCATGTCATCATATGCATTGCACATCATTTTGAGTTAGTGAAAACTTTGATATGCATTCACTAAAATAAGTTTGTTTTTATGATTATATGTGTTGACTTGTATGGATGAATCAAGTTCATAACTCTAGTATTAAATTTGAATTCCAAAACCCTAATTTCCAGCCTTTAAATTCTGCCCTAGAAAACCTAATTCAAAATCTAAGCACATTTTGGGGTTGAGCCTAAAAGGAAAAGTGTAGAGCTTGTCAAGGTGTACAAAGTTGGTTTTTAGAGTTTTCAAAGTTGTTATATAAAATTTGAAGTAATTTGAAAGGGGATAAATTCTTAAAGTGCCCCCTTTTGGTTTCAAACTTGCATTTTCAAATCTAGACAAAATTTGGGTATGGTTATTAAAGAAAAGTTGTAGAACTTTGAATTTGGAACAACTTTTATTTTTGGAGATTTTTGAGTTTCCATACAAATTTGAGAGTAATTTGATAAATGAAGTGAGTGGCAATTCGGTAAATAGTTGGAACAGTGCAAGCAGGCAGACTCTCACCGTCGGTGAGCTTCTACCGGCTTCCAGGCACGGCCGTTGCCACCTCCTACTTTGCCTGGCATGGGGAAGCTGCTGTGTGTCGTCTCTGTGTTCCTTGGCCGCGCTATAAAGCCGGGACGCCGTCATCGTCCTCATCCGTTCCTTCCTCTATTTTTCCTGTTAGCGCCGCCTTGCTTCGACGAGCTCACGCCGGAGTCGTACAGCCTTCCTAGTCTCAGCTGAGCATGTCACCATGATCGCCATCACCTAGCGCCTCTAGATCACCCACTTGCCTAGCTTCTTTCCCTTTGATTTGCCTGGCGTAACCCCGTATTCTCCAACTCCAGCAAGGCTCCGCCGAGATCAGTTCCATCATGGACAGGGACTTCGGGTGGGATTCTTGTTTTAGCTTTTGCTGTTTCTTGATCTTCATTCTCTCATGATGCTCATGAGCTTGATCGTTGATCGTTTGGTTGGCTGCTTTACTCAGAATGGAGCTTCACCGTGAGTACACGCCGCCGCCATCGTCTCCAACGTCGATGACTTAGCTTCGACTCGCCGCAGCCGTCGTTCTCGGGTGCATCAGCTTCGGGGTGAGCCACTAATCATGCCTCTATGGTCTTTTTAATCTCTACCACGCCATAGCCACCGGACCGCGGGACACCGGTGAGTTTTGCTCTGCCGTGCCGCTGCGCTCATCGCTGCTTGCGTTGTAGGGTGTTGGGGGTTCTATTAAGGGCTCGGTTAAGTCCGTTAGGAGTTGCTGAGTACGCCGAAGATCTTTGTATCGCTGGTGAAGTCATAGATCACCGGGCACATGTCGACTGTGCTCCGCTGAGCCGCCATCGTCGCCGGCAAGGTCGCTCCAGTGACCTAGAGCTTCAACCCGCGCCACCGGTGTGTGCGTAATGTCAAGGAGGTCATGTTGGTCCGAGTCTCGTCGCCGGAGACCTCGCCGCCGGTGAGAACACACCGGTCAGAAGCTCGACGTCGCGCTGCTCTCACTGACGAGTGGGGTCACTCTATCAGTGACTATTTGTTTGAAAATGAATTTTCTATTTTTAGGAATGGTTAAATAGTGCTATGATTTGTTTATTTTGTGTAGAATTAAATAGAGCTCCAAAAATTATGAAATTTTTTATGTGACCTCTCTGAGATGTGAACTATTTAGGAAAAATATTAAATATTACTTTTGAGTACATTTTGAATGTGATAAAAATTGCTCAAATTAATTAATAAATGGGATTCCATGATTTTTCTAGGCTTAAATATTTATCCAAAAATTATGAAAATTGTTTTGCCACTTAGTTATCATGTGATGAGCCTTCACAAAAATTTTGAGTTCATTTGGAGAAAGTTGATTTATTTCATAATTTTGAATTAATTGTTTAATTAATAAAAACAAATATTAACTCTTAATGACTTAGGTTTTGTTTGGATTGGGGATTGAGTGATGACCTTGGGTCATAAGCATAAAATGATCCTTGGCATTTAAAGTAAGTGTTTGAGTTTATAAAAAAGGTTTAGTTAGTTTTTGGCTTGTAACTATACCGCGAAGGAAAGTTGTATTCAAGTTATTAATTTTTGCATCCATCGTCAAGCATCATGTTTTATATCTCGCATCATTTTAATCATGGCATTATTACTATGTGTAGTGAACAAAAGTGAGAACGTGGTAGTCAACCAAGTTGTTAAGGGAGTTAATCCGCGTGTTGAGGTCGGGTTTGATATCTGTGGAACATCTCTGGAACTGGACTTTTCTAACAATCAAGGCAAGCCCCGGATGCATTTAAACCTACCTTGTATTTTACAAATTTATATCACTTTTGCTTTTAAATACTGCATTAAGTGATTAGGAGTTGAGTGGAAACCTAATTGGTGCATTACCAACCTTGCTTTTCCATATCAACCTTGTTACTAGTTTCAATTCGGGAATGCCTACTTATGCTTAGCCATGCTTAGACCGATAGAAGTCGGGTGATTACCTGTCACCTACGAGATATAAATGGATTTTTGGGTACGATTGGGTATTTATGTTATCATGAGGTATAATCTTGTGGCGTAATAATTCTAGACCAGGCGGACTCGGTGTATGAGAGCCACAAGACATGGATGTCTTCTGAGCGGGTTCTTTCCGCCTGTGTCGGTTAAGAACCATCCGTTGTTGAATTGCATGAGGTGAGGCTTTGTAGTACTGGCCACGTACTCCAGTAAGCCTAGACTTGGCTATTCTATTATGAGAATGGCTACTCGCGCACTGGGAGTGGAGAGATGGCGAGAGTAGCGTGTATCCACATGGCAATGGGCTGGACTGGTGGAGTACTGTATTCTCGGGTGGCGCGGACCCATTCTTGTCTTAGAGGATCTGAGGGTAGGTTGGTATATGTAGGTCGGGGACCTACATATGTCGCATGGTTGGGAATCCCCAGCTGGGTTATAATCGGTTCGAATCGTCGTTGCTCCTCGGTTATGAAGACTCAACTCACTGTTCATCATCGTAGTTAATAAATGAAACTTGAGGAAGATTTGAGAAAGGGTTGATATGAAGTTCATGATCTCAATACGGATCATGGCAGATTCATATATGATCTTGATAAGGGTTATTTTTTGAAAGAAAGAATCTTGTTAGAGAGCTTTTACGCAAAAGAACTTTGATTCTTGCTAAAGCCCTACCTTGAATCCCTGAGCCTGCATTCCTGAGTTTTCTCTATTTATACGTCGGTTTAGTCTTGTTGAGTACTTTTGTACTCAGGGTTCGTTAACCCTTGTTGCAGGTGAGCCTCATGGGCAGGTCTGTCTTGAACCGTGCTGTATGACGGTTGTTCAAATCGAAGATGTCTAGTAAATTTATGGCCCTTGGGCAGGGCACTTTAATTATGTGTTTTGTTTTATGTTACTAAGCTACTCCACTACTATGGTTTGTAATAATAATCGTACTTAGTTTGTGAAACAACTGTTTTGTAACTAAGTTATTGTAAGACTTCCGCTATTTTACTCTGATGTATATTAATGAATAAACTGTTGTAATACTGTAGTGACTCTGTGATGGATCCTGCTTGGAAGAAATCATGGATGATTTGGGTTTCTCGAGGACATCCGATAGGCTTCTTAAGTTACCGGGAATATATGCATAGTCGTCAGAAGTCATTGGACAATGACAGTTGCATGTGAGCCCTATAATTTAGGAGGTTCTGCCATAGAATGGTATCAGAGTGACCATTACAAAGTTTTTGTAGTATTGTTTTACAAAAACTTCAAAACGATTTGGGGCAAATAAATTTAATCTATTAATTTGGTCCAAATTGCTTCTGACTTATCTTAATTCATTCTCACCATTCCTTATTTTATTAAAAAGGTTTTGTATGGTGGAGTAGTAATCTTATTATGCCCTATATAATAAGAACTATTGTGTATATACTTTAGGAGCTTTGATGTTTAAGTTTTGTAAGGATGACTCATGCATCATGATTAATCCACTTGTTAATTACTTTCCCTCTTAGTTTGGGTTGAGTAGTATAAGTCCCGTTCTTACTACTCTTTAGACTTTTCTCAGATTATCTTACGGTTATTAAATCTTGCTTTCTATAGTATGGCTCGTACCAAGGTAATGCCCCATAAGTCCGTTGGACCCAAAGGAGTTCCTCGTCACCAGCTTGCCCCTAGAAGTGATGGTGCTAGCAGTAGCAGCTTTAGGCCTGATCCCTAGGCTAAGGTATAGGGGCTTTCAACAGAGTTAGCACAGGCTACTAGAGATAGGGCCTTGGATGCCATCCTAGTGGGCAAGTTACAGGATCAATTGAGGTGTCTTACCATCGCTCACAAGAACTATGAGCGTATGTTAGTTCGTATGGTGGAAGGAAGAAATGAAGCTTGGCATAGAGAAGATGTAGCTAGAGCCCGAGTTCATGAGTTAGAGTTCTATGTAGAAGACTTAGAAGAATATTATACCAATCTGCATGAAGAAGTCTATAGGATGAACAATCTCCTGAATCCAAATCATGAGCCTCAAGCTGATGTGATGGACCCATGTGTCGTCATAGCAGATGATGATGAGCCTAAAGAGGAAGAAGAAGAGGATCCAGAAGAAGTAGTGTTGGTCAATGAAAGTGATGATGAAGGCGAAAATGTTTCAGGAATGGATACCGATCCTGAGGTTTGATGTGATCAAGGAGAAGAGTAGAGTTGTAATATAGTGAGTTCTAGTCTAGCTAGGTAGTCTTGCTTAAGTGCAAACTTGTGTATAAATAAGTAAACCCAATGTAATGTGTTTGTAGTAAGCTCTTTTAATATTTCAATAAATGTTTGTGAGTAAAGTTTGGTTTGTCATGAACAGATGCCTTGTACTCGGGCTTCGGATATTCCTGGTTCTTCGCAAGACGAGGGTGGTGTTCCTGATCCACCACCAGTTCCACCAACTTTGGCTGATGCTATCGCGGCACTGGTCCATGTGATCGTAGATAATACTCGGTTGCTTCAGGAATTAGCTCAAAGCAATCAGAATATGATGCAAGGGAATCGTGGTTGTAATCATCAAAGGCAGGAAGCTACGTATGTTGACTTCACGGATACACGACCACCAGTATTTACCAAGGCTAATGAACCACTTGAAGTTGATGATTGGCCTCGTACCATAGAGCAGAAGTTCGACCTCATTCCATGCACTGAGTTATAGAAGCCTATTTTTGCTGCCCAACAGCTTAGAGGTGTAGCGGTGCTTGGTGGGCGAACCTTGTGGCCATGCAACCAGCCGGTACTCGGTTAACTTGGGCCGAGTTCCGCACTGCTTTCCATGCCCATTATATTCCAGATGGAGTTATGGCCATGAAGCTCGATGAGTTTCTTGCTTTGAAGCAAGGTGATCAAATAGTCATGCAGTATGTGGGCAAGTTCAATCACCTTTCACAATATGCACATGAGCATGTTAACACGGATGCCAAGAAGAAGAAGTGGTTCATGCGTGGTCTTAGTACCAAACTTCAGACCATGATGACTACCTGCACAAATGTCATGTATCATGAGGCAGTTAACATTGCTATTGCTTCAGAGGAAAAATATCGGCAGCATAAGGAAATTAAGAAGAAAAAGAGCATGCCATCTGGGTCTTTTGGCGGCAATCAAAAGAGACAGAAGATAATTTATCATCTGGTGAATCACTACCATCCTTCTTATCACCCGCCATAGTTCCAAGCCGGTCATCAACCAAATGTCTGTCCTGCCATAACTTACCCGAACTCACAACAGACAAATGCTCCTGGTGTTCGTGCTCCAACACCCCAAGGCCACAATTACCCATGTTTCAATTGTGGGAAGTCAGGTCATTTCTCTAGGGAATGCCCGTATCCTAAGCAGTATAATCCAAATTTTTAGAAGGCTCCCAAAAATCAACAATAGGGTCAAGCTCAGGACAAGAACAATAACCAAAATGCTCAGAAGGCCAAAAATGAAAAGAAGACGGGGTGGGTTTTCTATACTCAAGCTGGGGAGATTCCAGAAGGGGAACTCGTAATGCTGGGTATGTTTCCTGTCGCCGATCATCCTGTAGTTATGTTTTTTATTCTGGTGCATCTCATACATTCATCAATAGAACCTTTGTCATAAAGCATGAAATTTCAATTAGGGAAACAAAGGAAAATTTCTATATACAGTCACCCGGGGGACGTCTGTGTACTAAGAAAATGGTGTACCATGTACCCATAAACCTGGGTGGGCACATTTTTCCCACTACCATGATTATTTTAAAAGATCAGGATATAGATGTGATCCTGTGTATGAACTGGATGTATCAGCATAAGGCTGTTGTAGATACTTTGAATAGGACAATAAGGTTGAGTTTGCCAGATAGTAATTCTTAGCTTCTTATCCAACTTCCAATCTTAAAGAGATCAATGGAAAAAGTTTGTGTAACTTCCGTCAAAGAGATTAGAGATATCCCTGTAGTCTGTGAGTTTCCAGATGTTTTTCCTGAAGATTTACCCGGTCTCCCACCTGATAGAGATGTTCAGTTTGGAATAGATCCTAAGCCTGGAACAGCTCCGATCTCTAGGAGAGCTTATAGGATGCCTCCCAAGGAATTAGCTGAGTTGAAGACTTAATTGTAAGAGTTGATTGATAAAGGTTTTATCCAACCTAGTTCATCACCTTGGGGATGTCCTACAATTTTTGTGAAAAAGAAAGATGAGACCCTAAGATTGTGTGTTGACTATCAACCATTGAATGAAGTGACAATTAAAAATAAATATCCCTTACCTCGGATAGATTTACTTTTTAATCAACTGGCTGGAGCCAAGGTTTTCTCTAAGATTGATTTGAGGTCAGGATATCATCAAATCAAAATTAAGCCTGAAGATATTCCCAAAATGACATTTACCACCAGATATGGATTATATGAATACCTGGTAATGTCTTTTGGTTTGATGAATGCCCTAGCTCACTTCATGTATCTGATGAATTTAGTGTTCATGCCTGAGCTAGACAAGTTTGTAGTAGTCTTTATTGATGACATCTTAATATATTCCAAGAACAAGAAAGAACATGCTGGACATCTTAGAGTTGTTCTGACATGCCTAAGAGAACATCAGTTATATGCCAAGTTCAGTAAGTGTGACTTCTGGTTAAAGAAAGTGCAGTTCTTAGGGCATGTCTTGTCAGCTAAAGGAGTTGCAGTAGATCCAAGCAAAGTTAAGGATATACTAGATTGGAAACCACAAACCACTGTTCATCAAATTCGAAGTTTTCTAGGAATGGTGGGTTATTACCGTCGTTTCATTCTAGATTTCTCTAGAATATCCAAATCCATCACTGGATTGTTGAAAAACCAAGTCAAGTTTGTCTGGTCACCTGACTATGAAGAAGCTTTCTAGATCTTGAAGAGATTATTAACCACTGCACCAGTGTTAGCACAGCCAGATATCAAGAAGCCGTTCGATGTTTATTGTGATGCTTCTGGTATTGGTATTGGATGTGTTGATGCAAGAAGGTCGAGTCATCGCCTATGCTTCCAGACAACTTAAGCGACATGAAGAACATTATCCAACCCATGATCTGGAGTTAGCAGCAGTTGTCCATGCTTTAAAAATTTGGTGGCATTACCTGCTTGGTAATACTTGTCATATTTATATAGATCACAAGAGTTTGAAATATATCTTTACTCAATCAGAATTGAATATGCGTCAAAGAAGATGGTTGGAATTGATTAAAGATTATGACTTGGAGGTGCATTACCACCCTGGTAAGGCAAATGTGGTTGCAGATGCACTCAGTCGTAAGAGTCATTGCAATTGCATGACCATGAAGACAATGGATCCAACTTTATGTCATGAGATGGGAAAGTTGAATATAGAGATAATTCAACAAAGTAGTTTGACCAATATAACTATTGAATCAACTATTCGAGACCAAATTATTGCCACTCAGAAAGAAAACAAGGGTATAGCCCATATCAAAGAAAGAGTCAGGAATGGAAAAGCGGCATGCTTCAGAATAGATGATGCAGGTGTGCTATGGTTCAAGAATCGCCTTGTGGTACCAAAGGTCCCTGAGTTGCGACAGTTGATTCTTGAAGAGGCACATACCACCAGGTTCTCTATTCATCCAGGAAGTAATAAGATGTACCATGACTTGAAACAGAGATTTTGGTGGACCAAAATGAAGATAGAGATTGCTCGATATATAGCCAAGTATGATACTTGTTAAAAAGTAAAAGCTATACATTTGAAGTCCCTGGAGAGTTATAGCCATTGCCTATTCCAGCTTGGAAGTGGGAGGATATTAGTATGGACTTTATCGTTGGTCTACCCAAGACATCAAAAGGTTTTGACTCAATATGGGTTATTGTAGATCGACTAACCAAGTCAGCACATTTTCTTCTAGTTAAGAGTATATATCCCACCATCTAATATGCCAAGATGTATTTAGCACGAATCGTGAGCTTACATGGTGTACCAAAGACCATTGTGTCGGATAGAGGTACACAGTTTGTCTCCAACTTTTGGAAACAATTGCATGCTTTGATGGGTACCAAACTTCTGCATAGCACTGCTTATCATCCACAGACTGATGGTCAAACTAAAAGAGTAAATCAAATACTTGAAGATATGTTAAGGTGTTGTGTCCTTAACTATTCCAATAAGTGGGATGAATGTTTGCCTTTGGCTAAGTTCTCATACAATAATAGTTATCAAGAGAGCATTAAGATGGCTCCGTTTGAAGCACTCTATGGTCGTAGGTGCAGAACCTCACTGAATTGGTCTGAACCTGGGGAAAGATGGTTCTTTGGAGTTGACCTTGTGAAAGAAACAGAAGAGAAGGTTAGGCAGATACAAAATAATTTGAAGATAGCTCAGTCTCAACAAAAGAGTTATGCAGACAAACGACGTCGACCATTGTTGTTTAACAAGGGAGATCATGTATATCTGAAGGTATCACCAATGAAGGGAGTCAACCATTTTGGTGTTAAAGGCAAGTTAGCACCTCATTATATTGGACCATTTCAAATATTGGAGAGGTGTGGAAAGGTAGCATATCGCTTGAAGTTACCAGAACATCTCTCAGTTGTACACGATGTGTTCCATGTCTTCTAGTTAAAGAAATGTCTTCAAGTGCCGGATAAAAATATTGATATTGAAGGAGTGGAACTTGAACCTGATTTGACCTATTCAGAATATCCTATCTAAGTTTTGGATCAGAAAGACCGTGTCACACGAAGGAGGACAATCAAGTTCTATAAGATACAATGGAATCAACAATCAGAAGAAGAAGCTACTAGGAAATCCGAAGATTTCTTGCTAGAACAGTTTCCGGAGTTTCTTGCGTCGATATAGAATAATGTTAGTTGTGTTTTGTCTTTACGAACCATGTTTTGTAAAAGGGACCTTAGCTATTTTATGGTCAGGTTTTGAATGTATTTGCTTGTCACATTTCCTTTTGCATTACTTTATCCTAGGACTTTTAAATCTCAAGACGAGATTTCTTTTAGGGGGAAAGGTTGTAACACCTCTGGTGTTTTAAACCCTAAAAGATGCCATGTCATCATATGCATTGCACATCATTTTGAGTTAGTAAAAACTTTGATATGCATTCACTAAAACAAATTTGTTTTATGATTATATGTGTTCACTTGTATGGATGAATCAAGTTCATAACTCTAGTATTAAATTTGAATTCCAAAACCCTAATTTCCAGCCTTTAAATTCTGCCCTGGAAAACCTAATTCAAAATCTAAGCACATTTTGGGGTTGAGCCTAAAAGGAAAAGTGTAGAGCTTGTCAAGGTGTACAAAGTTGGTTTTTAGAGTTTTCAAAGTTGTTATATAAAATTTGAAGTAATTTGAAAGGGGATAAATTCTTAAAGTGCCCCCTTTTGGTTTCAAACTTGCATTTTCAAATCTAGACAAAATTTGGGTATGGTTATTAAAGAAAAGTTGTAGAACTTTGAATTTGGAACAACTTTTATTTTTGGAGATTTTTGAGTTTCCATACAAATTTGAGAGTAATTTGATAAATGAAGTGAGTGGCAATTCGGTAAATAGTTGGAACAGTGCAAGCAGGCAGACTCTCACCGTCGGTGAGCTTCTACCGGCTTCCAGGCACGGCCGTTGCCACCTCCTGCTTTGCCTGGCATGGGGAGGCTGCTGCGTGTCGTCTCCGTGTTCCTTGGCCACGCTATAAAGCCGGGACGCCGTCATCGTCCTCATCCGTTCCTTCCTCTATTTTTCCTGTTAGCGCCGCCTTGCTTCGACGAGCTCACGCCGGAGTCGTAGAGCCCTCCTAGTCTCAGCCGAGCATGTCACCATGATCGCCATCACCTAGCGCCTCTAGATCACCCACTTGCCTAGCTTCTTTCCCTTTGATTTGCCCGGCGTAACCCCGTCTTCTCAAACTCCGGCAAGGCTCCACCGAGATCAGTTCCACCGCGGATAGGGAGTTCAGGTGGGATTCTTGCTTCAGCTTTTTGTTGTTTCTTGATCTTCATTCTCTCATGATGCTCATGAGCTTAATCATTGATCGTTTGGTTGGCTGCTTTACTCAGAACGGAGCTTCACCGTGAGTACACGCCGTCGCCATCGTCTCCAACATCGATGACTTAGCTCCGACTCGCCACAGCCGTCGTTCTTGGGCGCATCAGCTTTGGGGTGAGCCACTAATCATGCTTATGCAGTCTTTTTAATCTCTACCATGCCGTAGCCACCGGACCATGGGATGCCGACGAGTTTTGCTCCACCGTGACGCTGCGCTCGTCGTTGCTTGCATTGTAGGGTGTTGGGGGTTCAATTAAGGGCTTGGTTAAGTCCGTTAGGAGTTGCTGAGTACGCCAAAGATCTTTGTATCACCGGTGAAGTCATAGATCACCGAGCACACGTTAGCTATGCTCCGCTGAGCCACCATCATCGCCGGCAAGGTCGCTCTAGTGACATAGAGCTTCAACCCACGCCACCTGTGTGTGCGCAATGTCAAGGAGGTCATGTTGGTCCGTGTCCCATCATCAGAGACCTCGCCACCGGCGAGAACGCGCCAGTCAGAGGCTCGACGTCGCGCTGCTCTCACTGATGAGTGGGGTCACTCTGTCTGTGATTGTTTGTTTGAAAATGAATTTTCTATTTTTTCAGGAATGATTAAATAGTGCTGTGATTTGTTTATTTTGTGTAGAATTAAATAGAGCTCCAAAAATTATGAAAATTTTTGTGTTATCTCTTTGAGATGTGAACTATTTAGGAAAAATATTAAATGTTACTTTTGAGTACATTTTGAATGTTATAAAAATTGCTCAAATTAATTAATAAATGGGATTCCATGATTTTTTAGGCTTAAATATTTATCCAAAAATTATGAAAATTGTTTTACAACTTAGTTATCATGTGATGAGCCTTCACAAAAATTTTGAGCTCATTTGGAGAAAGCTAATTTATTTCATAATTTTGAATTAATTGTTTAATTAATAAAAACAAATATTAACTCTTAATGACTTAGGTTTTGTTTGAAATGGGGATTGAGTGATGACCTTGGGTCATATGCATAAAATGATCCTTGGCATTTAAAGTAAGTGTTTGAGTTTATAAAAAGGTTTAGTTAGTTTTTGGCTTGTAACTATACCGCGAAGGAAAGTTGTATTCAAGTTATTAATTTTTGCATCCATCGTCAAGCATCATGTTTTATATCTCGCATCATTATAAACATGGCATTATTACTACGTGTAGTGAACGAAAGTGAGAACGTGGTAGTCAACCAAGTTGTTGAGGGAGTTAATCCGCCTATTGAGGTCAGGTTTGATATCTGTGGAACATCTCCGAAACCGGACTTTTTCGACAATCAAGGCAAGCCCCAGATGCATTTAAACCTACCTTGTGTTTTACAAATTTATATCTATTTTTCTTTTAAATATTGCATTAAGTGATTAGGAGTTGAGTGGAAACCTAATTGGTGCATTACCAACCTTGCTTTTCCATATCAACCTTGTTACCAGTTTCAATTCGGGAATGCCTACTTATGCTTAGCCATGCTTAGACCGATAGAAGTCGGGTGATTACCTGTCACCTACGAGATATAAATGGATTTTTGGGTACAATATGGTAGTTATGTTATCATGAGGTATAATCTTGTGGAGTAATAATTTTAGACTGGGCGGACTCGGTGTATGAGAGCCACAAGACATGGATGTCTTGTGAGCGGGTTCTTTCCGCCTGTGTCGGTTAAGAACCGTCCGTTGTTGAATTGCATGAGGTGAGACTTTGTAGTACTGGCCACATACTCCGGTAAGCCTAGACTCGGCTATTCTATTATGAGAATGGTTGCTCGCGCACTAGGAGTGGAGAGATGACGAGAGTAGCGTGTACCCACGTGGCAATGGGCATGGACTGGTGGAGTACTATATTCTCGGGTGGCATGGAGCTATTCTTGTTTTAGAGGATCTGAGGGTAGGTTGGTATATGTAGGTCGGGGACCTACATATGTCGTGTAGTTGGGAATCCCCAGCTGGGTTATAATCGGTTCGAATCGTCATTGCTCCTCGATTATGGAGACTCAACTCACTGTTCATCATCGTAGTTAATAAATGAAACTTGAGGAAGATTTGAGAAAGGGTTGATATGAAGTTCATGATCTCAATACGGATCATGGTAGATTCATATATGATCTTGATAAGGGTTATTTGTTGAAAGAAAGAATCTTGTTAGAGAGTTTTTACGCAAAAGAACTTTGATTCTTGCTAAAGCCCTACCTTGAATCCCCGAGCTTGCATTCCTAAGTTTTCTCTATTTATACGTCGGTTTAGTCTTGTTGAGTACTTTTGTACTCAGGGTTCGTTAACCCTTGTTGCAGGTGAGCCTCATGGGCAGGTCTGTCTTGGACCGTGCTGCATGACGGTTGTTCAAATCGAAGATGTCGAGTAAATGTGTGGCCCTTGGGCAGGGCACTTTAATTGTGTGTTTTGTTTTATGTTACTAAGCTACTCCACTAGTATGGTTTGTAGTAATAATCGTACTTAGTTTGTGAAACAACTGTTTTGTAACTAAGTTATTGTAAGACTTCCGCTATTTTACTCTGATGTATATTAATGAATAAACTATTGTAATACTGCAATGACTCTATGATGGATCCTGCTCGGAAGAAATCATAGATGATTCTGGTTTCCCGATGACACCCGATAGATGTCACACCCAATTTTAAGGATAAAATTGAATGCACAAAACTCGTGTGTGCCCAGGAATCAATCACACACACAAGCTGACAAATTACATAAAGTATCATCACGGTGTCTCTTACATCAGAGTTATAATAAAACTTAGTCTTATACATCACAGCAGAATAATAAAAAGATAATAAAACTCTCGTGGCCGTCATCACACGGAAGGTCAATTGGTTGACCACAAGCCTAATAATCCTCCGGGAAATCCTTATACCCGTTGTCATCTGTTACCCATCCGGGATTTTTATCCAAGTAAAGAAAATAAACAAGTGTAAGTACATTCCGTACTTAGCAAGCTAACATGGGGTTATGAAGCTCAAAAAGGGTAGACTCTGGTTTACTGCAGTTGGCATTTTTAATAGGTCAAGCTTTTATTCTCAATTATTATCAAGTTATGCTTAAGCTCCCATTTAATTCCCATAAGAACAAATATCGGGGTCAGGTGTACCATATATCATCATTGAACAACTTTAAATGATCATCAACAATTAACCAGTTATTCTGTGAGTTTTTCGGGCCGCTCGTAACCATGAGCACGGCTGTTATAACAGTTTGTTACCCTATGCAGAGGTGGTGCACATTCACCGCGAGTCGTGATCCCCATATGCCCGGGTTAATTACTCCCATGTCACTACCAAGGTGAGCGGGCAGGGTACACTATGAAGCCATTTCATAGGTTTCCCTAACAAGTTAGGGCCGCTAGGTTTCCTTGGCAGGCGGATGTAGGGACCCCCCTTTCCTATGGCATAAATCCATCACGGCTATACTCATAGGAACAGAGGCAGCCCTATACCCAAAGTGGCAAGCCCCATTTGTGCCAAAAAGGTAACCTCTAACTAGCTAGGAAAGGTCCTATTACTGAGCTAAAGTCAGAGCCATATGACTCTCCCGATTGCACTGTCAGTCCTAGCTTTTGCCGACAGATAAGTCCTTATGGAGGGCCGGGAGCAACATGAACAAAGGTCATTTGCACTTTTGCCCTATGGAACAGTTGTTATAAATCATGTTACTCACTTTGTTCCATAGTATCATTCATCAACATGTATGTCAAGTTTAGTTAGAGCACTAGCAATCTACCCATATGCATGTAACCCATAGGAGACAAGGAACAGGATAAACAATCACTAGGATGTCCTTATGGGTATCAAAATTAGACACATGCAAATGAGTAATTGATTAAAGTGAAATAGGACATCAAGGAAGGCCCATGTTATACTTGCCTTGGTTCACAAACTCATGCTGGTCCTGCTGGTCGTCGAAGAGTTCTTGGTCTCCAATGTTTTCCTCACCGTCTGAACACGACCAACACAGCAACATACAACATTCCAAAAGCATTCATGCAAAGCAAACATTCCTATCATTAGAACAGTACACCAACAGTATTGAAATCAAGATAAAATGTTTGTAAAACTATTCTACGTCTCGCTACAATCACGTCAACGCGAAGTTCATGAAAAACGGAGCTAAAATGCGAAAGTTATGATTTAAACGGGTTTTTCCTATAGCCATATATTTAATTAAATCTAATCTTGAAATTAAAAAGTTCTAAACTTGACTAACAGTAGCTCCAACATGTAGCTTATGAAATTACGAAGCTAACGCGATTTGAATGGATCAATTCGGAGCTAAAACGACAATTTTATAAGCAAAACAATTCAAATGGCATTTCTGTAATTACTGAAAACGTATTTTTGACTTAAGCCGTGGAGTTTACGCTTTCCAAATGGGATTGCGCATTCGGGAAATACGCTTTGGGCTGCGGGTTAGGACTTAGAAAAGTCCAGGGACTCTTTAGCAAAATTACCCGCGAAGGGGTAACTTCTAATCCTGGCCGTTGATCTCGCGATGGGCGGCTAGGATCGGCCTGGGGGGGGGGTCGGCCGTCCGGAACAGTAACACCGGCGGCCAGGCACCATGGCCGGCGGCAGTGGTCTCACCGGAGGGCGCGGTTAGGGCCTACGGTTCACCAAATGGACCACCGATTGTACCAGGGGACACGGGGGAGGAAGGGGGTTGCGGCCATGCCGCTTCGACGGCCGGGAACGGTGGCTAGCACGGTGGCCGCCATGACCGGCGACCATGGCCTGTGGAGCTCGCAGCCAAGGCTCAAGAAGCCAACAAAACGAGAAATAAACTACTCGAGGAGATAGAGGGGAAGACGGCGAGTCTCACCGCGGTGAAAACCGGAGCGGAGGCGGCTCGGCGATGGAGGTTCACGCGGAGGTCCCGAGCTCGACGATGGCGGATCCCGGCGACCACGGCTGCGGCGGTTGCGGCCTTCCCCGGTGCTTGGCAAGCGCGAAAATGAGAGCGGGGGGCAGCCAGGTGCGCGCGGAGGGGTCAGGCTGCTATTTGAAGCGGCCGAGGCACGAGGAGGGGCGCTCCCACGACGCCGTTCATGGACGACGGTTGCGGCGCGGGGCGAGCGGGAGGTTGGGGACGGCGCCGATAGGTGGGCCCGGGCGTCAGCGGCAGGGCACGGGGGGCGTGGGCGGTTGCCTGGCGCGACTGCTGGGCCGAGCGCGTGGGTGGGCTGCGGTGCCGGGCTGAGCGGGGGAAAGGGGAGAGGGAGAGCTGGGCCGGCGGTTGCCAGGGGAATGGCTCGCGGGCCAAAAACAAGGAAGGAGGAGATGATCATTTTCACTTTTTATTTTCCAAACAAATTTTCCTAAAAGCATTTTCAAATAATTTTTTTTTGATTTCATTTGAACTCTAAATCAAGAACAATCATCACATGAATAAATAGTGCAGCAACATGTATGCATCAAAAGTTTCAAAACTTATAATTGATTTTTAATTCCCCAAAAATTATTAATTTCCTATAATTGAATGCACACTTAATAACATAATTAAATCAAATTTACTTATTTTAAAGAATGAAAAATTTTGGGTGTTACAACAGACTTTGTCGGGTACCATAAAAAGGGGTCCCCTAAGAGAAAACCGAAAAAATCGCTTAGACCCTATCAAAATCAAAGCCAAGAGACAACTATTGGCTAACCCCTGACCTTGTCCGAGGCTACCAACTCTCCGCCTCGCTCGAGGCCTCGCACGAAAGGCCTCGGACGGCCTACTAACTCTCCGCCTCGCTCGAGGCCTAGCGTGAAGGGCCTCAGACAGGGAACCGATTCTCCGTCTCACTCGAGGCCTCACACGTAAGGCCTTGGACGGGGTATCAATTCTCCATCTCGCTCGAGGCCCTGCGCGTAAGGCCTCGGACGAGGTATCAATTCTCCGTCTCGCTCGAGGCCGGCTCGGCAACAGCCCCGTCGCCTCTGCCTCGACCGATTTCCCTGACAGAACGTCACGTCCAACTAACGTGACCAACCACTCCCGCGATGTCAGCCGGACGACGGCTCGACGCAGTGGAGTGACCAACGAGATGGGAGTCGCATCAACACCATGCTGCCCAGGATAGGATAGGGCAGGGGTTACCGATTGCTGTGCTCGGCGCTGTGCCCATGACTGACGCCCGTACTGTACTATGCTACCTAACCCCTGCTCCAAGGATAGCGCTGCGTGGGGAGTCAAGTCCGGGTACCTGTAGCCTCGGAATCAGTGTACAGGACCAACTGCTCCCTCCGAGCCTCGGTAATCCACTTTAGGGTCTCGGTAGCCTCGGGATTCGTGCCCGCCGAGCCCCCACGATGGCTCGGCCTCGTCACCAACTGAGCCTCGGCTCTTTACACTATCAACACACAGCGATCGGCACGTCGTCCGCCATGCCCTACGTCAAGCTATCACTGGAGCTCCCACGTCGCACAGGATCGGGTGTGACCGGCACATTGCACCAGTGCATCGGTTCGAATCGTGTTGCTCCTCGGTTATGAAGACTCAACTCACTGTTCATCATCGTAGTTAATAAATGAATTGAGGAAGATTTGAGAAAGGGTTGATTGAAGTTCATGATCTCAATACGGATCTGGCAGATTCATATATGATCTTGATAAGGGTTATTTTTTGAAAGAAAGAATCTTGTTAGAGAGCTTTTACGCAAAAGAACTTTGATTCTTGCTAAAGCCTTACCTTGAATCCCGAGCCTGCATTCCTGAGTTTTCTCTTTTATACGTCGGTTTAGTCTTGTTGAGTACTTTTGTACTCAGGGTTCTTTAACCCTTGTTGCAGGTGAGCCTCATGGGCAGGTCTCTTGGACCGTGCTGCATGACGGTTGTTCAAATCGAAGATGTCGAGTAAATGTGTGGCCCTTGGGCAGGGCACTTTATTTGTGTTTTGTTTTATGTTACTAAGCTACTCCACTACTATGGTTTGTAATAATAATCGTACTTAGTTTGTGAAACAACTTTTGTAACTAAGTTATTGTAAGACTTCCGCTATTTTACTCTGATGTATATTAATGAATAAACTGTTGTAATACTGTGACTCTGTGATGGATCCTGCTCAGAAATCATGGATGATTTGGGTTTCTCGAGGGACATCCGATAGGCTTCTTAAGTTACCGGGACATATATGCATAGTCGTCAGAAGTCATTGGACAATGACGTTGCATGTGAGCCCTATAATTTAGGAGGTTCTGCCACTAGAATGGTATCAGAGTGACCATTACAAAGTTTTTGTAGTATTGTTTTACAAAAACTTCAAAACATTTGGGGCAAATAAATTTAATCTGTTAATTTGGTCCAAATTGCTTCCGACTAATCTTAATTCATTCTCGCCATTCCTTATTTGATTAAAAAGGTTTTGTATGGTGGAGTAGTAATCTTATTATGCCCTATATAATAAGAATCTATTGTGTATATACTTTAGGAGCTTTGATGTTTAAGTTTCGTAAGGACGATTCATGCATCATGATTAATCCACTTGTTAATTACTTTCCCTCTTAGTTTGGGTTGAGTAGTATAAGTTCCATTCTTACTACTCTTTAGACTTTTCTCAGATTGTTTTACGGTTATTAAATCTTGCTTTCTACAGTATGGCTCGTACCAAGGTAACACCCAGTAAGTCCATTGGACCCAAAGGAGTTCCTTGTCACTAGCTTGCCCCTAGAAGTGATGGTGCTAGCAGTAGCAGCTTTAGGCCTGACCCCCAGGCTGAGGTACAGAGGCTTTCAGCAGAGTTAGCACAGGCTACTAGAGATAGAACCTTGGATGCCATCCAGGTTGGCAAGTTACAGGATCAATTGAGGTGTCTTACCACTGCTCACAAAACTATGAGCGTATGTTAGTTCGTATGGTGGAAGGAAAAATGAAGCTTGGCATAGAGAAGATGTAGCTAGAGCCCGAGTTCATGAGTTAGAGTTCTATGTAGAAGACTTAGAAGAATATTATACCAATCTGTATGAAGAAGTTTATAGGCGGAACAATCTCCTGAATCCAAATCATGAGCCTCAGGCAGATGCAATGGACCCAGGTGTCATCATAGCAGATGATGATGAGCCTGAAGAGGAAGAAGAAGAGGATCTAGAAGAAGTAGTGGTGGTCAATGAAAGTGATGATGAAGGCAGAAATGTTTCTAGAATGGATACCGATCCTGAGGTTTGATGTGATCAAGGAGAAGAGTAGAGTTGTAATATAGTGAGTTCTAGTCTAGCTAGGGTAGTCTTACTTAAGTGCAGACTTGTGTATAAATAAGTAAACCCTAATGTAATGTGTTTGTAGTAAGCTCTTTTAATATTTCAATAAATGCTTGTGAGTAAAGTTTGGTTTGTCATGAACAGATGCCTCGTACTCGGGCTTCAGATATTCCTGGTTCTTCGCAAGACGAGGGTGGTGTTCCTGATCCACCACCAGTTCCGCCAACTTTGGCTGATGCTATCGCGGCACTGGTCCATGTGACCGTAGATAATGCTCGGTTGCTTCAGGAGTTAGCTCAAAGCAATCAAAATATGATGCAAGGGAATCGTGGTCGTAATCATCAAAGGCAGGAAGCTACATATGTTGACTTCACGGATACACGACCACCAGTATTTACCAAGGCTGATGAACCACTTGAAGCTGAATGATTGGCTTCGTACCATAGAGCAGAAGTTCGACCTCATTCCATGCACTGAGTTCTAGAAGCCTATTTTTGCTGCCCAACAGCTTAGAGGTGCAACAGGTGCTTGGTGGGCGAACCTTGTGGCCATGCAACCAGCCGGTACTCGGTTAACTTGGGTCGAGTTCTGCACTACTTTCTATGCCCATTATATTCCAGATGGAGTTATGGCCATGAAGCTTGATGAGTTTCTTGCTTTGAAGCAAGGTGATCAAACAGTCATGCAGTATGTGGGCAAGTTCAATCACCTTTCATAGTATGCACATGAGCATGTTAACACGGATGCCAAGAAGAAGAAGTGGTTCATGCGTGGTCTTAGTACCAAACTTCAGACCATGATGACTACCTGCACAAATGTCACGTATCATGAGGCAGTTAACATTGCTATTGCTTTCAGAGGAAAAATATCGGCTAGCATAAGGAAATTAAGAAGAAAAAGAGCAGTGCCATCTGGGTCTTTTGGCGGCAATCAAAAGAGACAGAAGATAATTTATCATCCGGTGAATCACTACCATCCTCCTTATCGCCCCGCATAGTTCCAAGCCGGTCAGCAACCAAATGTCCTGTCCTGCCATAACTTACCCGAACTCACAACAGACAAATGCTCCTGGTGTTCGTGCTCCAACACCCTCAAGGCCACAATTACCCATGTTTCAATTGTGGGAAGTCAGGTCATTTCTCTAGGGAATGCCCGTATCCTAAGCAGTATAATCTAAATTTTTAGAAGGCTCCCTAGAAATCAACAACAGGGTCAAGCTCAGGACAAGAACAATAACCAAAATGCTCAGAAGGGCAAAAATGAAAAGAAGACGGGGTGGGTTTTCTATACTCAAGCTGGGGAGATTCTAGAAGGGGAACCCGTGATGCTAGGTATGTTTCCTGTCGCCGATCATCCTGCAGTTATGCTTTTTTATTCTGGTGCATCTCATACATTCATCAATAGAACCTTTGTCATAAAGCATGAAATTCCAATTGGGGAAACAAAGGAGAATTTTATATACAGTCGCCCAGGGGATGTCTGTGTACTAAGGAAATGGTGTACCAGATACCCATAAACCTGGGTGGGCACATTTTTCCCACTACCATGATTATTTTAAAAGATCAGGATATAGATGTGATCCTGGGTATGAACTAGGATGTATCATCATAAGGCTATTGTAGATACTTTGAATAGGACAATAAGGTTGAGTTTGCCAGACTAGTAATTCTCAGCTTCTTATCCAACTTCCAATCTTAAAGAGATCAGTGGAAAAGTTTGTGCAACTTCTATCAAAGAGATTAGAGATATCCCTGTAGTCTGTGAATTTCTAGATATTTTTCCTGAAGATTTACCCGGTCTACCACCTGATAGAGATGTTTAGTTTGGAATAGATCTTAAGCCTAGAACAGCTCCGATCTCTAGGAGAGCTTATAGGATGCCTCCCAAGGAATTAGCTGAGTTGAAGACTCAATTGCAAGAGTTGATTGATAAAGGTTTTATCCAACCTAGTTCATCACCTTGGGGATGTCCTGCAATTTTTGTGAAAAAGAAAGATGAGACCCTAAGATTGTGTGTTGACTATCGACCATTGAATGAAGTGACAATTAAAAATAAATATCCCCTTACCTCGGATAGATTTACTTTTTGATCAACTGGCTGGAGCCAAGGTTTTCTCTAAGATTGATTTGAGGTCAGGATATCATCAAATCAAAATTAAGCCTGAAGATATTCCCAAAATGACATTTACCACCAGATATGGATTATATGAATACCTGGTAATGTCTTTTGGTTTGACGAATGCCCCTAGCTCACTTCATGTATCTGATGAATTTAGTGTTCATGCCTGAGCTAGACAAGTTTGTAGTAGTCTTTATTGATGACATCTTAATATATTCCAAGAACAAGAAAGAACATGCTGAACATCTCAGAGTTGTTCTGAACACGCCTAAGAGAACATCAGTTATATGCCAAGTTCAGTAAGTGTGACTTCTGGTTAAAGGAAGTGTAGTTCTTAGGGCATGTCTTGTCAGCTGAAGGAGTTGCAGTAGATCTAAGCAAAGTTAAGGATATACTAGATTGGAAACCACCAACCACTGTTCATCAGGTTCGAAGTTTTCTAGGAATGGCGGGTTATTACCAGTCGTTTCATTCTAGATTTCTCTAGAATATCCAAGTCCATCACTGGATTGTTGAAAAACCAAGCCAAGTTTGTCTGGTCACCTGACTGTGAAGAAGCTTTCTAGATCTTGAAGAGATTATTAACCACTGCACCAGTGTTAGCACAGCCAGATATTGAGAAGCCGTTCGACGTTTATTGTGATGCTTATGGTATTGGTATTGGATGTGTATTAATGCAAGAAGGTCGAGTCATCGCCTATGCTTCTAGACAACTTAAGCGACATGAAGAACATTATCCAACCCATGATCTGGAGTTAGTAGCAGTTGTCCATGCTTTGAAAATTTGGCGCATTACCTGCTTGGTAATACTTGTCATATTTATACAGATCACAAGAGTTTAAATATATCTTTACTCAATTAGAATTGAACATGCGGCAAAGAAGATGGTTGGAATTGATTAAAGATTATGACTTGGAGGTGCATTACCACCCTAGTAAGGCAAATGTGGTTGCAGATGCACTCAGTCATAAGAGTCATTGCAATTGCATGACCAGTGAAGACAATGGATCCAACTTTATGTCATGAGATGGAGAAGTTGAATATAGAGATAATTCAACAAGGTAGTTTGACCAATATAACTATTGAATCAACTATTCAAGACCAAATTATTGTCCGCTCAGAAAGAAAACAAGGGTATAGCCCATATCAAAGAAAGAGTCAGGAATGGAAAAGCGGCATGCTTCAGAATAGATGATGCAGGTGTGCTATGGTTCAAGAATCGCCTTGTGGTACCAAAGGTCCCTGAGTTGCGACAGTTGATTCTTGAAGAGGCACATACCACCAGGTTCTCTATTCATCCGGGAAGTAATAAGATGTACCATGACTTGAAACAGAGATTTTGGTGGACCAAAATGAAGATAGAGATTGCTCGATATATAGCCAAGTGTGATACTTGTCAAAAAGTAAAAGCTATACATTTGAGGTCTGCTGGAGAGTTATAGCCATTGCCTATTCCAGCTTGGAAGTGGGAGGATATTAGTATGGACTTTATCGTTGGTCTACCCAAGACATCAAAAGGTTTTGACTCAATATGGGTTATTGTAGATCGACTAACCTAAGTCAGCACATTTTCTTCTAGTCAAGAGTATATATCCCACTATCCAATATGCCAAGATGTATTTAGCACGAATCATGAGCTTACATGGTGTACCAAAGACCATTGTGTCGGATAGAGGTACACAGTTTGTTTCCAACTTTTGGAAACAATTGCATGCTTCGATGGGTACCAAACTTCTATATAGTACCAGCTTATCATCCACAGACTGATGGTCAGACTGAAAAGAGTAAATCAAATACTTGAAGATATGTTAAGGTGTTGTGTCCTTAACTATTCCAATAAGTGGGATGAATGTTTGCCTTTGGCTGAGTTCTCATACAACAATAGTTATCAAGAGAGCATTAAGATGGCTCCGTTTGAAGCACTCTATGGTCGTAGGATGCCGAACGTCGCTGAATTGGTCTGAATCCTAGGGAAAGATGGTTCTTTGGAGTTGACCTTGTGAAAGAAACAGAAGAGAAGGTTAGGCAGATACAAAATAATTTGAAGATAGCTCAGTCTCGACAAAAGAGTTATGCAGATCAAACGACGTCGACCATTGGTGTTTAACAAGGGAGATCATGTATATCTGAAGGTATCACCAATGAAGGGAGTCAACCATTTCGGTGTTAAAGGCAAGTTAGCACCTCATTATATTGGACCATTTCAAATATTGGAGAGGTGTGGAAAGGTAGCATATCGCTTGAAGTTACCAGAACATCTCTCAGTTGTACACGATGTGTTCCATGTCTTCCTAGTTAAAGAAATGTCTTCAAGTGCCTGATAAAATATTGATATTGAAGGAGTGGAACTTGAACCTGATTTGACCTATTCATGAATATCCTATCTAAGTTTTGGATCAGAAAGACCGTGTCACACGAAGGAGGACAATCAAGTTCTATAAGATACAATGGAATCAACAATCAGAAGAAGAAGCTACTAGGAAATCCGAAGATTTCTTGCTAGAACAGTTTCCGGAGTTTCTTGCGTCGATATAGAATAATGTTAGTTGTGTTTTGTCTTTACGAACCATGTTTTGTAAAAGGGACCTTAGCTATTTTATGGTCAGGTTTTGAATGTATTTGCTTGTCACATTTCCTTTTGCATTACTTTATCCTAGGACTTTTAAATCTCAAGACGAGATTTCTTTTAAGGGGGAAAGGTTGTAACACCTCTGGTGTTTTAAACCCTAAAAGATGCCATGTCATCATATGCATTGCACATCATTTTGAGTTAGTAAAAACTTTGATATGCATTCACTAAAACAAATTTGTTTTATGATTATATGTGTTCACTTGTATGGATGAATCAAGTTCATAACTCTAGTATTAAATTTGAATTCCAAAACCCTAATTTCCAGCCTTTAAATTCTGCCCTGGAAAACCTAATTCAAAATCTAAGCACATTTTGGGGTTGAGCCTAAAAGGAAAAGTGTAGAGCTTGTCAAGGTGTACAAAGTTGGTTTTTAGAGTTTTCAAAGTTGTTATATAAAATTTGAAGTAATTTGAAAGGGGATAAATTCTTAAAGTGCCCCCTTTTGGTTTCAAACTTGCATTTTCAAATCTAGACAAAATTTGGGTATGGTTATTAAAGAAAAGTTGTAGAACTTTGAATTTGGAACAACTTTTATTTTTGGAGATTTTTGAGTTTCCATACAAATTTGAGAGTAATTTGATAAATGAAGTGAGTGGCAATTCGGTAAATAGTTGGAACAGTGCAAGCAGGCAGACTCTCACCGTCGGTGAGCTTCTACCGGCTTCCAGGCACGGCCGTTGCCACCTCCTGCTTTGCCTGGCATGGGGAGGCTGCTGCGTGTCGTCTCCGTGTTCCTTGGCCACGCTATAAAGCCGGGACGCCGTCATCGTCCTCATCCGTTCCTTCCTCTATTTTTCCTGTTAGCGCCGCCTTGCTTCGACGAGCTCACGCCGGAGTCGTAGAGCCCTCCTAGTCTCAGCCGAGCATGTCACCATGATCGCCATCACCTAGCGCCTCTAGATCACCCACTTGCCTAGCTTCTTTCCCTTTGATTTGCCCGGCGTAACCCCGTCTTCTCAAACTCCGGCAAGGCTCCACCGAGATCAGTTCCACCGCGGATAGGGAGTTCAGGTGGGATTCTTGCTTCAGCTTTTTGTTGTTTCTTGATCTTCATTCTCTCATGATGCTCATGAGCTTAATCATTGATCGTTTGGTTGGCTGCTTTACTCAGAACGGAGCTTCACCGTGAGTACACGCCGTCGCCATCGTCTCCAACATCGATGACTTAGCTCCGACTCGCCACAGCCGTCGTTCTTGGGCGCATCAGCTTTGGGGTGAGCCACTAATCATGCTTATGCAGTCTTTTTAATCTCTACCATGCCGTAGCCACCGGACCATGGGATGCCGACGAGTTTTGCTCCACCGTGACGCTGCGCTCGTCGTTGCTTGCATTGTAGGGTGTTGGGGGTTCAATTAAGGGCTTGGTTAAGTCCGTTAGGAGTTGCTGAGTACGCCAAAGATCTTTGTATCACCGGTGAAGTCATAGATCACCGAGCACACGTTAGCTATGCTCCGCTGAGCCACCATCATCGCCGGCAAGGTCGCTCTAGTGACATAGAGCTTCAACCCACGCCACCTGTGTGTGCGCAATGTCAAGGAGGTCATGTTGGTCCGTGTCCCATCATCAGAGACCTCGCCACCGGCGAGAACGCGCCAGTCAGAGGCTCGACGTCGCGCTGCTCTCACTGATGAGTGGGGTCACTCTGTCTGTGATTGTTTGTTTGAAAATGAATTTTCTATTTTTTCAGGAATGATTAAATAGTGCTGTGATTTGTTTATTTTGTGTAGAATTAAATAGAGCTCCAAAAATTATGAAAATTTTTGTGTTATCTCTTTGAGATGTGAACTATTTAGGAAAAATATTAAATGTTACTTTTGAGTACATTTTGAATGTTATAAAAATTGCTCAAATTAATTAATAAATGGGATTCCATGATTTTTTAGGCTTAAATATTTATCCAAAAATTATGAAAATTGTTTTACAACTTAGTTATCATGTGATGAGCCTTCACAAAAATTTTGAGCTCATTTGGAGAAAGCTAATTTATTTCATAATTTTGAATTAATTGTTTAATTAATAAAAACAAATATTAACTCTTAATGACTTAGGTTTTGTTTGAAATGGGGATTGAGTGATGACCTTGGGTCATATGCATAAAATGATCCTTGGCATTTAAAGTAAGTGTTTGAGTTTATAAAAAGGTTTAGTTAGTTTTTGGCTTGTAACTATACCGCGAAGGAAAGTTGTATTCAAGTTATTAATTTTTGCATCCATCGTCAAGCATCATGTTTTATATCTCGCATCATTATAAACATGGCATTATTACTACGTGTAGTGAACGAAAGTGAGAACGTGGTAGTCAACCAAGTTGTTGAGGGAGTTAATCCGCCTATTGAGGTCAGGTTTGATATCTGTGGAACATCTCCGAAACCGGACTTTTTCGACAATCAAGGCAAGCCCCAGATGCATTTAAACCTACCTTGTGTTTTACAAATTTATATCTATTTTTCTTTTAAATATTGCATTAAGTGATTAGGAGTTGAGTGGAAACCTAATTGGTGCATTACCAACCTTGCTTTTCCATATCAACCTTGTTACCAGTTTCAATTCGGGAATGCCTACTTATGCTTAGCCATGCTTAGACCGATAGAAGTCGGGTGATTACCTGTCACCTACGAGATATAAATGGATTTTTGGGTACAATATGGTAGTTATGTTATCATGAGGTATAATCTTGTGGAGTAATAATTTTAGACTGGGCGGACTCGGTGTATGAGAGCCACAAGACATGGATGTCTTGTGAGCGGGTTCTTTCCGCCTGTGTCGGTTAAGAACCGTCCGTTGTTGAATTGCATGAGGTGAGACTTTGTAGTACTGGCCACATACTCCGGTAAGCCTAGACTCGGCTATTCTATTATGAGAATGGTTGCTCGCGCACTAGGAGTGGAGAGATGACGAGAGTAGCGTGTACCCACGTGGCAATGGGCATGGACTGGTGGAGTACTATATTCTCGGGTGGCATGGAGCTATTCTTGTTTTAGAGGATCTGAGGGTAGGTTGGTATATGTAGGTCGGGGACCTACATATGTCGTGTAGTTGGGAATCCCCAGCTGGGTTATAATCGGTTCGAATCGTCATTGCTCCTCGATTATGGAGACTCAACTCACTGTTCATCATCGTAGTTAATAAATGAAACTTGAGGAAGATTTGAGAAAGGGTTGATATGAAGTTCATGATCTCAATACGGATCATGGTAGATTCATATATGATCTTGATAAGGGTTATTTGTTGAAAGAAAGAATCTTGTTAGAGAGTTTTTACGCAAAAGAACTTTGATTCTTGCTAAAGCCCTACCTTGAATCCCCGAGCTTGCATTCCTAAGTTTTCTCTATTTATACGTCGGTTTAGTCTTGTTGAGTACTTTTGTACTCAGGGTTCGTTAACCCTTGTTGCAGGTGAGCCTCATGGGCAGGTCTGTCTTGGACCGTGCTGCATGACGGTTGTTCAAATCGAAGATGTCGAGTAAATGTGTGGCCCTTGGGCAGGGCACTTTAATTGTGTGTTTTGTTTTATGTTACTAAGCTACTCCACTAGTATGGTTTGTAGTAATAATCGTACTTAGTTTGTGAAACAACTGTTTTGTAACTAAGTTATTGTAAGACTTCCGCTATTTTACTCTGATGTATATTAATGAATAAACTATTGTAATACTGCAATGACTCTATGATGGATCCTGCTCGGAAGAAATCATAGATGATTCTGGTTTCCCGATGACACCCGATAGATGTCACACCCAATTTTAAGGATAAAATTGAATGCACAAAACTCGTGTGTGCCCAGGAATCAATCACACACACAAGCTGACAAATTACATAAAGTATCATCACGGTGTCTCTTACATCAGAGTTATAATAAAACTTAGTCTTATACATCACAGCAGAATAATAAAAAGATAATAAAACTCTCGTGGCCGTCATCACACGGAAGGTCAATTGGTTGACCACAAGCCTAATAATCCTCCGGGAAATCCTTATACCCGTTGTCATCTGTTACCCATCCGGGATTTTTATCCAAGTAAAGAAAATAAACAAGTGTAAGTACATTCCGTACTTAGCAAGCTAACATGGGGTTATGAAGCTCAAAAAGGGTAGACTCTGGTTTACTGCAGTTGGCATTTTTAATAGGTCAAGCTTTTATTCTCAATTATTATCAAGTTATGCTTAAGCTCCCATTTAATTCCCATAAGAACAAATATCGGGGTCAGGTGTACCATATATCATCATTGAACAACTTTAAATGATCATCAACAATTAACCAGTTATTCTGTGAGTTTTTCGGGCCGCTCGTAACCATGAGCACGGCTGTTATAACAGTTTGTTACCCTATGCAGAGGTGGTGCACATTCACCGCGAGTCGTGATCCCCATATGCCCGGGTTAATTACTCCCATGTCACTACCAAGGTGAGCGGGCAGGGTACACTATGAAGCCATTTCATAGGTTTCCCTAACAAGTTAGGGCCGCTAGGTTTCCTTGGCAGGCGGATGTAGGGACCCCCCTTTCCTATGGCATAAATCCATCACGGCTATACTCATAGGAACAGAGGCAGCCCTATACCCAAAGTGGCAAGCCCCATTTGTGCCAAAAAGGTAACCTCTAACTAGCTAGGAAAGGTCCTATTACTGAGCTAAAGTCAGAGCCATATGACTCTCCCGATTGCACTGTCAGTCCTAGCTTTTGCCGACAGATAAGTCCTTATGGAGGGCCGGGAGCAACATGAACAAAGGTCATTTGCACTTTTGCCCTATGGAACAGTTGTTATAAATCATGTTACTCACTTTGTTCCATAGTATCATTCATCAACATGTATGTCAAGTTTAGTTAGAGCACTAGCAATCTACCCATATGCATGTAACCCATAGGAGACAAGGAACAGGATAAACAATCACTAGGATGTCCTTATGGGTATCAAAATTAGACACATGCAAATGAGTAATTGATTAAAGTGAAATAGGACATCAAGGAAGGCCCATGTTATACTTGCCTTGGTTCACAAACTCATGCTGGTCCTGCTGGTCGTCGAAGAGTTCTTGGTCTCCAATGTTTTCCTCACCGTCTGAACACGACCAACACAGCAACATACAACATTCCAAAAGCATTCATGCAAAGCAAACATTCCTATCATTAGAACAGTACACCAACAGTATTGAAATCAAGATAAAATGTTTGTAAAACTATTCTACGTCTCGCTACAATCACGTCAACGCGAAGTTCATGAAAAACGGAGCTAAAATGCGAAAGTTATGATTTAAACGGGTTTTTCCTATAGCCATATATTTAATTAAATCTAATCTTGAAATTAAAAAGTTCTAAACTTGACTAACAGTAGCTCCAACATGTAGCTTATGAAATTACGAAGCTAACGCGATTTGAATGGATCAATTCGGAGCTAAAACGACAATTTTATAAGCAAAACAATTCAAATGGCATTTCTGTAATTACTGAAAACGTATTTTTGACTTAAGCCGTGGAGTTTACGCTTTCCAAATGGGATTGCGCATTCGGGAAATACGCTTTGGGCTGCGGGTTAGGACTTAGAAAAGTCCAGGGACTCTTTAGCAAAATTACCCGCGAAGGGGTAACTTCTAATCCTGGCCGTTGATCTCGCGATGGGCGGCTAGGATCGGCCTGGGGGGGGGGTCGGCCGTCCGGAACAGTAACACCGGCGGCCAGGCACCATGGCCGGCGGCAGTGGTCTCACCGGAGGGCGCGGTTAGGGCCTACGGTTCACCAAATGGACCACCGATTGTACCAGGGGACACGGGGGAGGAAGGGGGTTGCGGCCATGCCGCTTCGACGGCCGGGAACGGTGGCTAGCACGGTGGCCGCCATGACCGGCGACCATGGCCTGTGGAGCTCGCAGCCAAGGCTCAAGAAGCCAACAAAACGAGAAATAAACTACTCGAGGAGATAGAGGGGAAGACGGCGAGTCTCACCGCGGTGAAAACCGGAGCGGAGGCGGCTCGGCGATGGAGGTTCACGCGGAGGTCCCGAGCTCGACGATGGCGGATCCCGGCGACCACGGCTGCGGCGGTTGCGGCCTTCCCCGGTGCTTGGCAAGCGCGAAAATGAGAGCGGGGGGCAGCCAGGTGCGCGCGGAGGGGTCAGGCTGCTATTTGAAGCGGCCGAGGCACGAGGAGGGGCGCTCCCACGACGCCGTTCATGGACGACGGTTGCGGCGCGGGGCGAGCGGGAGGTTGGGGACGGCGCCGATAGGTGGGCCCGGGCGTCAGCGGCAGGGCACGGGGGGCGTGGGCGGTTGCCTGGCGCGACTGCTGGGCCGAGCGCGTGGGTGGGCTGCGGTGCCGGGCTGAGCGGGGGAAAGGGGAGAGGGAGAGCTGGGCCGGCGGTTGCCAGGGGAATGGCTCGCGGGCCAAAAACAAGGAAGGAGGAGATGATCATTTTCACTTTTTATTTTCCAAACAAATTTTCCTAAAAGCATTTTCAAATAATTTTTTTTTGATTTCATTTGAACTCTAAATCAAGAACAATCATCACATGAATAAATAGTGCAGCAACATGTATGCATCAAAAGTTTCAAAACTTATAATTGATTTTTAATTCCCCAAAAATTATTAATTTCCTATAATTGAATGCACACTTAATAACATAATTAAATCAAATTTACTTATTTTAAAGAATGAAAAATTTTGGGTGTTACAACAGACTTTGTCGGGTACCATAAAAAGGGGTCCCCTAAGAGAAAACCGAAAAAATCGCTTAGACCCTATCAAAATCAAAGCCAAGAGACAACTATTGGCTAACCCCTGACCTTGTCCGAGGCTACCAACTCTCCGCCTCGCTCGAGGCCTCGCACGAAAGGCCTCGGACGGCCTACTAACTCTCCGCCTCGCTCGAGGCCTAGCGTGAAGGGCCTCAGACAGGGAACCGATTCTCCGTCTCACTCGAGGCCTCACACGTAAGGCCTTGGACGGGGTATCAATTCTCCATCTCGCTCGAGGCCCTGCGCGTAAGGCCTCGGACGAGGTATCAATTCTCCGTCTCGCTCGAGGCCGGCTCGGCAACAGCCCCGTCGCCTCTGCCTCGACCGATTTCCCTGACAGAACGTCACGTCCAACTAACGTGACCAACCACTCCCGCGATGTCAGCCGGACGACGGCTCGACGCAGTGGAGTGACCAACGAGATGGGAGTCGCATCAACACCATGCTGCCCAGGATAGGATAGGGCAGGGGTTACCGATTGCTGTGCTCGGCGCTGTGCCCATGACTGACGCCCGTACTGTACTATGCTACCTAACCCCTGCTCCAAGGATAGCGCTGCGTGGGGAGTCAAGTCCGGGTACCTGTAGCCTCGGAATCAGTGTACAGGACCAACTGCTCCCTCCGAGCCTCGGTAATCCACTTTAGGGTCTCGGTAGCCTCGGGATTCGTGCCCGCCGAGCCCCCACGATGGCTCGGCCTCGTCACCAACTGAGCCTCGGCTCTTTACACTATCAACACACAGCGATCGGCACGTCGTCCGCCATGCCCTACGTCAAGCTATCACTGGAGCTCCCACGTCGCACAGGATCGGGTGTGACCGGCACATTGCACCAGTGCATCAAGGACAGGACCACTCCGTCAACCATGCCACCACAGTGATAGGCTACAGGGCTTGGACACGCCATCTCCGCTTACAAGATGCCGCGTAGCAAACACATGTATCACCCCTGTCACCCCTTCAACTATAAAAGGGAGAGACCGTGGCCGTTTCTAGGGATGGGCACGAACATGGACAGACAAACTCACTCACTCGCACGCAAGCAACACTCTGTAACACATGCTTCCCCGCTGCCTGAGATCAACATCTCAAGCAATTCACACCACTCCACGTAGAGACCTGGGACTAGCTCCCTCTCTCGCCCTGCTTGTAAACCCCTACTACAAGCACCTTAGTGCAAGGAATACAAGATCGATCTTGTAGACTGGACGTAGGGCACTTATTGCCTGAACCAGTATAAACCTTGTCTCTTTGCGTCACCATCCGGGATTAGGGGCACGCAGTACATTTTCACTAGTTGGTTGAGGGCCCGCCCATCCAAAACACTAACAGTTGGCATGCCAGGTAGGGGAGCTACTGCGTGTCATCTTCGTCATCCCAACAAGTTCCGGATGGTAGACCCCACGCGACCACTGCGTCTCGGCACGATAATCTGGTTTGGGAGCCTAGAGTTCATGTCTCTAGGACATGAGTACGATATGGTACTCCTCTCACCCCAAGCCCCACCGACCGTCGACGATGTCATGCCCCAGCAGCCTAGGCACAGGCGGCGCCCAGTCCACCACTCTCATCGTGCTTGCCAAGCACGGCATGGGTGGGACCACCTTGACCCCGCACAAGCTCAGGGTGACACGCCGTGCTCCGCTGGTATCCCATGCCCAGCTGTTGGCACCAGGTCCCTGGTTGGGGGCTTGTCTAGTCTGAGCCTGGACAGGGGAAAGGCACCGGTGGCGCCCAGCAATGCCCCGTCATCAAGCTCTGCCCCGCCACCTCCTGAGGAGTCGACTCCGGTGGAGCAAAGCACGGTGATGGCACCATCCCTGTACCCCTTTGGGTTAAGGAATGTCGCCGCCACCTATGCTTCCGCCTACGCTTCCGCTCACGCGGAACCCTTAGGATGCCACCAACGCTTCACCCTCGACCTCGACGTCATGACCTCGACCCACACCCATGCTGACTCCTCAGAGGAGAACGAGGCATGGGCCAGAGCGGACTTCTCCGGGCTTCGCGACCCTGAAGCCATGCACCGCTTCCTGGCCGCGAGCGACTACTGCTTCGGCTACTCCGACTCTGATGACGAAGGCACTTACGACCCCACTCGTGAGTGCTTCCACATCGATCTCGGGATGCCGAGCGCGGGCGATGAGGACGAAGGGGTAGGTTCTCGCTCCCCGCCCCCCAAGGGGGCGGGCAGCACCGCACATCCACGCATCGAGCCTCGAGCAGCACGGAACGAGAACCTTGCCCCCAAGCAACTTCAATGCCCGGACCTAGAGCAACTCTGTGAGCTTTAGGCCAAGGTCAAACAAGACCGACTCCTGCTACAGTAACTCCGAGACACTCTCGAGCAGGAGCAGCGGGGTCGTGGTGATGGCAAAGCAGCTCAGCGGAGGGCCCGCGACGTCCACCACCGCATCAACAATGACGAAGGGGACGATCAACCCCCTATCTTCCATCACGCTAGCCAGAACATCGCGGCAGCAGCGATGCTACTCCGAACAATGCCTGAGCCCTCTACCACGGAGCGGCGACGAGCCCATGGCGAGCTCTGAGACCTCCTTGAGACTATCGCAGTGCAGCAGGCCGAGAGTTCTGCCTCTCGATGGCGTGGAGGCGCCTCAAAACTTCCCACAGCACCACCTCGATAGGATAGGGAGGCCTTGGTTCGTCCCAAGCCCGCTCGAGCACCAACGGCCAACAGGGTCCCCTCGATGCACGACCGCCTCGGTGACCGACGCAAGGCGCAAGGCGACCACGATGTGGTCAGCAGGCGACGGCGCCACGACAACGAGGGGCCCACCTGGGGCTGCCATCCGCACTAGGGTGGCCGCTATGACAGTGGGGAGGACCACAGTCCTTCTCCTGAGCCGCCTGGCCCTCGAGTCTTTAGCAGAGCTATCCGCGCTGCTCATTTCTCGGCCCGGTTTCGGCAACTGGCCAACCTAATGAAGTACAACGGCGAGACCAATCCCAAACTTTGGCTGGCCGATTACCACCTGGCTTGTCAGCTAGGCGATGCGAACGATGACCTGCTCATCATCTGCAACCTCTCGTTGTTCCTGTCAGACTCGGTGCGAGCTTGGCTCGAACACCTCCCTCCCTCACAGATCCACAGCTGGCGCAACTTGGTAAGGGTCTTCGTCAGGAATTTCCAGGGCACATACGTGTGCCCCGAGAACTCCTAGGACCTCAAGAGTAGTCGCTAGAGGCCGGATGAGTCTCTCTGAGACTTCATCCGACGCTTCTCCAAGCAATGCACCGAGTTGCCCAGCGTCGGTGACTCAGAAATCATCCAGGCTTTCCTCTCTGGCACCACCTACCAAGACCTAGTTCGAGAGTTAGGCCAAAACGTGCCGACCTTGATGGCCGTGCTCCTCGACATCGCCACCAATTTCGCCTCGGGCGAAGAGGCTGTCGGAGCCATCTTCCCCGACAATGAAGCTAAGGGGAAGCGGAGGGACGAGGCCCCCGAGGCCTCGGCTCCCCACCTCCCCAAGAAAAAGAAGAAGGGTCGCCAGGGGAAGCAAGAAGTCCTCGAAGGCCGTCCTAGTCCGTGGCCGTAGAGCGCAAGAATCCTCAAGGCCCTAGAGGCCCTGGGCTCTTCGACGATATGCTTAAGAAACCCTGCCCTTACCACCAGGGCCCGGTGAAGCACACCCTCGAGGAGTGCACCATGCTCCGGCATTACTACTGCCAAGCTCGGGCTCCCCGACGACGATGCCAAGAAGAGGGGCACCTGGCGACAGGGACGACGACAAGGACGACGGGTTCCCCGAGGTGACACAATGCCTTCATGATCTTCGAGTGGGCCTTCAGCGTGCCTCACGGCACGACCAGCGAAGAGGGAGTGCCGGGAGGTCTTCTCGGTGAAGGTGGCCGCTCCCCGGTACCTCAACTGGTCTCGGGAGGCGATCACCTTTGATCAGGATGACCACCCCTGATTATGTCCTGAACCCCGGGCAGTACCCACTTGTCGTCGACCCCATCATCGGCAACACCCGGCTCACTAATGTGTTGATGGACGAAGGCAGCGGCCTCAACATCCTCTACGCCAACACCCTAGAGCTCCTAGAGCTCGACCAGTCATAGCTCCGAGGTGACGCCGCGCCTTTCCATGGCATTGTGTCGAGGAAACGCACGCGGCCCCTCGGGCGCATCGACCTGCCTGTTTGCTTTGGTACTCCCTCTAACTACCGCAAGGAGGTCCTCACCTTCGAGGTGGTTGGGTTCAAGGGAACCTACCATGCCATCCTGGGGCGGCCGTGCTACGCCAACTTCATGGCGGTCCCCAACTACACCTACCTCAAGCTCAAGATGTCGGGCCCCAACGGTGTCATCACTGTCGAGTCCATGTACGAGCATGCATACGACTGCGACGTCGAATGCATCGAGTACGCCGAGGCTCTCGTAGAGGCCGAGACCCTCATCATCAACCTCAACCGACTTGGCAGCGAGGCGCCCGATTCCAAGCGTCATGCCGGGACTTTCAAGCCCACGGAGGCCATCAAGCTCGTCCCGGTCGACCCCAATGGCCCCGATGACCGGGCGCTGAGGATCAGCGCCACCCTCGACATCAAATAGGAAGCCGTGCTCATCGACTTTCTTCACGTGAATGCCGATGTATTCGCGTGGAGTCCCTCAGACATGCCGGGCATACCGAGGGAGGTTACCGAGCACGCCTTGGACATCCGAGCCGGCTCCAGGCCGGTGAAGCAGCGCCTGCGCCGATTCGATGAGGAAAAGCGCAGGGCCATCGGCGAGGAGGTGCAGAAGCTTTTGGTGGCCGGATTCATCAAAGAAGTGTCCCATCCAGAGTGGTTGGCTAATCCTATATTAGTTAAGAAGAAAAATGGGAAGTGGAGAATGTGTGTAGACTACACTGGTCTGAATAAAGCATGTCCAAAAGTCCCTTTCCCATTACCTCAAATCGACCAAATCATTGACTCCACTGTGGGATGTGAAACCCTATCCTTCCTTAATGCGTATTCCGGTTACCATCAAATCAAGATGAAAGAATCCGACCAGCTCATGACTTCTTTCATCACACCATTTGGCATGTACTGCTATGTGACTATGTCGTTCGACCTCAGAAACACGGGGGCCACATACCAGCGATGCATGACCCAGGTCTTTGGCGAGCACATCGGGCGAACCGTCGAGGCCTACGTGGACAACATCATGGTCAAGTCCAGGAAGGCCAGTGATCTTGTCAATGACTTGGAGATAGCCTTCAACTGTCTTAGAGAGAAGGGCATCAAGCTCAGCCCCAAAAAATGTGTCTTCGGGGTCCCCCGAGGCATGCTCTTGGGATTCATAGTCTCGGAGCGTGGCATCGAGGCCAACCCAGAGAAGGTCTCGGCCGTGACCAACATGGGACCAATCTGAGACCTCAAGGGAGTACAGAGGGTTATGGGATGCCTTGTGGCCCTGAGCCGCTTCATCTCGTGCCTTGGCGAAAAAGGCTTGCCTCTGTACCGCCTCTTGAGGAAATTGGAACGCTTTTCTTGGACCCCCGAGGCCGAAGAAGCCCTCACCAAGCTCAAGGCATTACTCACCAATCCTCCCGTCCTAGTACCGCCGGCCAAGGGCGAGGCCCTCTTACTCTACGTTGCTACAACGACCCAAGCGGCCAGCGCGGTCGTGGTGGTCGAGAGGCAGGAAGAGGGGCATGCCCTACCCATCCAACGACCTGTTTACTTCATCAGCAAAGTGCTCTCTGAGACCAAGACACGCTACCCCCACATCTAGAAGCTGATCTATGCCATAGTCTTGGCTCAACGCAAGCTGCATCACTACTTCGAGTCCCACCCGGTGACCGTGGTGTCATCTTTCCCCTTGGGAGAGATAATCCATAACTGGGAGGCCTCGGGTAGGATAGCCAAGTGGGCTGTCGAACTCATGGGGGAAGCCCTATCTTTTGCGTCTTGGAAAGCAATTAAATCTTAGGTCTTGGCTGATTTCGTGGCTGAGTGGACCGACACCCAACTGCCACCTGCTCAAGTCCAGGTGGAATGTTGGACCATGTACTTTGATGGGTCCCTGATGAAGACCGGGGCAGGCATGGGTCTGCTCTTCATCTCACCCCTCAGAGTGCACATGCGCTACATGATTCGGCTCCACTTCGCCACCTCCAACAACGCAGCCGAGTACGAAGCCCTCGTCAACGGCTTGCAGATCGCCATCGAACTGGGGGTGCGGCGTCTCGACGTGCAAGGCGATTCGTAGCTCGTTGTCAACCAAGTGATGAAGGAGTCGAACTGCAATGACCCCAAAATGGAGGCGTACTGCAAGCTAGTACGTCGCCTAGAAGACAAGTTCGATGGTCTCAAACTCAACCACATCGCGCGTAAATTCAATGAGGCCGTGGATGAACTGGCAAAGATAGCGTCGGCATGGGCCCCGGTCCCCCTGAACATCTTCGCTAGAGACCTCCATAGGCCTTCCATTGACTACACCTTAGTGACGGAAGAGGGCCCACTAGTCAAGCCCACCGCAGGGCCCGAGGCCCCCTCTGTCAACGAGACCCCTTCGGCCGAGCCTGAGGTCATGGAAGTCAACGCGGAGCCTCCCAAGGCCAACCAGGGCATGGACTGGCAGGTCCCACTCCTTGATTGCCTTGTTCGAGGAGAGCTTCCCACAGACAGGATCAAAGCCCAACGGCTTGCTCGGTGAGCCAAGACATACATCCTCTGCAATGGCGAGTTGTACAGGCAAAGCCCATCTAGCGTCCTCCAACGATGCATCACCACCGAGGCAGGTCAAGCCCTACTTTGGGACTTGCACGTGGGAGCCTGCGGGCACCATGCAGTGCCTCGGACGCTCGTTGGAAATGCCTTCCACCAAGGGTTCTACTGGCCAATGGCGGTTGCTGACGCCACCAAGCTAGTACGCTCCTGCGAGGGATGCCAGTACTATGCGCGGCAGACGCACCTCCTAGCCCAAGCCCTCCAAACCATCCCCGTCACATGGCAGTTCGCCGTGTGGGGGCTCGACATGGTTGGGCCTCTGTAGAAGGCCCCCGGGGGCTACACCCATCTGCTGGTAGCAATCGATAAGTTCTCCAAGTGGATCGAGGCTCATCCGATCAATCGAATCAAGTCCGAGCAAGTGGTGCTGTTCTTCACTGATATCATCCACAGATTCAGGGTTCCGAACACCATCATTACCGATAATGGGACGCAGTTCACCGGCCACAAATTCCTGATGTTCTGCGATGACCACCACATCTGTGTGGCCTGGTCGGCCGTGGGACATCCTAGGACAAACGGCCAAGTAGAGCGTGCCAATGGCATGATCCTATAGGGCCTCAAGCCAAGAATATACAACCGGTTGAAGAAATTTGGCAAGAAATGGCTTGCCGAACTCCCGTCAGGTCATCTGGAGCCTAAGGAACACCCCGAGCCGAGCCACGGGGTTCACACCATTCTTCCTAGTCTATGGAGCCGAGGCCATCCTCCCCACTGACTTAGAGTATGGTTCCTCGAGGCTATAGGCCTACAACGAGCAAAGCAATCACACTGCCCGCGAGGATGCCCTCGACCAACTGGAGGAAGCCTGAGACATTGCATTATTACATTCGACCAAGTACTAGCAAGCCCTACGACGCTATCAAGCCCGGTGCATTCAAAGCCGAGACCTAAAGGTGGGTGACCTAGTGCTGAGACTGAGGCAGAACAACAAGGGCTGCCACAAGCTGACCCCGCCATGGGAAGGGCCGTACATCATCGCCCAAGTGCTGAAGCCCGGGACCTACAAGCTAGCCAACAAAAAGGGCGAAATCCTCACCAACGCTCGGAACATAGAACAGCTACGTCGCTTTTACCCTTAAATTTCCAAGCATTGTATACATTGTTTCTTGAAATACAATAAAGAAGCGTTCTTTAATTGTTCTATTTTTTTAGAAACCCCCCGAGCCCATCGTGGGCCTCAGCGTTACGATAACACCATAAGGGAGACTTGGCTCCGCCTCTACAGAGGTGCCCACCGCAGGGCTCGAATAAGACATGACTCTGCCTCTACAAAACTGAGCCTCCCTCAGGGGCTAGAAGGGGGGACTCCCCCCTAAGTCCCATGCACCATTTTAGTCATTTTTCAAAAAAATTCTATGCCAAACTCTCTAGCGTACTCTGACAAATCGATTGTAAAAGACCTAAGGACCGAAAGTCTGTCTCAGGGCGAAAAGGCTGGCCGAGTCACGAGACGGCCTATGCCTCCGGGCTACGGCACTCCCTCACCACCTTTTGCCCGAGGGGCAGCTTAGGCTCCGAGGAAGTTTTTTGCAAGAGATATGTTCAGAAACGAGACAAAGGGCAGAGGCTCGGAAATACAATAAAAAACGATTAGAAAGCGTAGACGCATAAGTACTTTAAAAAAGGCCTCGACGGCCACAAACATCACGATAATAATCATAATTTATTTACACGGCCCCTTTGGCTCAGGATCTCCTGCGTCGGCGGACGGCGTGGGAGGAACCACCTCCTCTTCGAACAGCTTGGCCAGCACCGTGTCGGGGCCCTCAGCCGCCTCCATCAGCTTTGTGACCTCCTCATCGGCCTCCTCGTCGTCCTCAGCCAGGACGTAGCCATCACTGATGGCCTCGAGGTCGACGCCTGGCATAGTGCGAAGGTAGACGACGGCCAGGACACGCTTCACGCCTGTGTGCAACGCCCCCAGAGTCGCTCGCGCGCTTGGCCGCTCAACGTGGTCAAGCGGCTCCTAAGGGAGCTGCCCGACTCGACCCCCTCAAACTCCAGGGCCTCGCAGACGGTTCTGGCAGTGGTCTGCAGCGCGTTGTGCTCCCCGATTTTGGCCTCGAGCACCGCCTGCACTGCGATAGAGGCCTCAGCTACCCGAGAGACCTCCTTCTCCAACCCTACGCCAAAACAAGCAGGATGGGGTTAAGCACAAAAGAAAATGAGCCAAACAGGGGTGGGGCCCTACAGGACTCACCCTCGGCTTTCTCTTTCCAACATTGACCTCGACCAGGGAGGCCTCATCTTTCTCCTTCTAGTGCTGAACCTCGACTCGAGAGGCCTCGGCCGCCCTAGAAGCCTCCTTCTCTAGCTCTGCATCCCACCAGGGAGTTAGGGGTCAAACACAAGAAAAACAAATAAAACAAGGGGAACATGACTCACCCTCGGCCTTTCCCTTCTAGACCAGAGCCTCGGTCCAGGAGGCCTCGGCCACCTTGAGGGCCTCTGCCAGGGCGCCTTTCATCAGCAGGTGCGTGCCCTGTTCGCCCTAGCTGCCCAGCGAGGGCCTTGGCAGAGGTTGTCGCTTCCTCAGCCTAGGGACCTAAAGGTGTCCCGATCGTCGGCCACCCAGGTCAGCTCCTCCTCTAACTCCTTGATCCGCGCCGCTAAAGGGGTGGCCTGCTCCTGAGCCATGGCTGCCTCAGCCTTCATATCAGCACAGCGAAGGCGGAGGTCCTCCACCTCCATGCTCCGCGCCGATAGAAGCTCGTTGGCATTGGCGAGCAGGTCCTTCTGCTGCCGAAGCTGGTCCCAGACATCCCTCTCCCACCGAAGGAACAACGACTTCCTGAGGGACCAGGCCTCAAGCTCCGGATAGGCAAAACGGACGTCAAGCGCTGCGAGAAAACTTGGGAAAAAGATGACACCGCACGAGAAAAGAAGGCGCGTACCTGGGTGACCCCGGGCACATCGTCAGCCATGACGGATAGCGTTGTCCGCAACGACCGCTCCGCCAGACGGTGGTATTGCTCGAAGGTGTCCCAACGCCCCCCTCGGCCGCGTCCTCGAGGGTGAACAGAGGCTCCCCCTTAGGGTCATCCCGGCTCCTCCATGAGACACGCGGGTGATCCCACCCACGGGGCTCGGGTTGTACCCTTATGAGGGCCAAGCTTCCCTCGGCAGAGGTCGGAACCGTCTGCTCCACGGTGCTGGCCGCCTCGGCATCCGCCACCTCCTTCCCTCAGGAAGTATCATCGGAGGAGATCGAATGGACCTCCACTTCTCGGGCGCTCTCCTGCAATGGCGGTGGGCCTTGGACTGGCGGCGGTATTGAGGCTTGCTCTGCCTTCGTCTCCACTCCCTAGGCCATCGGCTTTGCCGCGCTCACGCTGGCCCCCGCAACCCTGACCTCGGTGGTCTCGGGGGCTCCGGTCCCCGCCACTTCGTCCTCGGTGGTCCTGGGCGCCCCGGCCTCCATCGCCTAGGCCTCGGAAGTCTAGGGGGCCTCGGCCTCACCCTCGGTGGCCTCGGCAACTGAGGGCGCCTCGGCCCCATATGACTCGTGGGCCTCAGCCCCACGGGGCGTAGGCTCCTCCTCCCCCGCTTGCCTTGTGGCCGCCTCCGTAGCCTCTCCCTGGGCGACCGGCTCCTTCGGGTCGGTCCTCACCATCGCCACGCCACGTTGTATGGTGGCTTGCGCCTCCACCACCCATTGGGCAGTGGAGCTGGTGCTCACCTTGAGCGCCTTACGTGGTGCCAAGGCGGGCACTTCCGCCTAACGCTTTCGACTAAAAGCAAAACTCCGACAAGATCAGCATACGACCAAGGAACGAATGGGAGATGCTGCCAACTCCGCCAAAAAAACACTCACCTCGAACGGGGACACAACCGCTTTGGCGCTGCGTCCCTCCTCTGCAACGGCAGTGGCGGCGGTGGTGGCACGGCCTCTGTGTCCACCAGTGCCGACCAGCCCTCGTCGGACTCTGACGCCCCCTCGACCCTCTACGGGGGTAGTTGCATCGCCCCCGCTGCCGCCTACTCCACCTCTGCCATCGAGCCCACCGGGCTGATGGCGCGCTTCCCTAACGCCCGTGCCTTGGGCATGTCGGCCTCAGCCTCGGGGCGGGCGATCGCTGGCCCCGAGGCACCCTCCCCTCCCCCTCCTGGGAACACCGAGCCACTTGCCGATGCCCCAACGTCAGGGAGATGGTCCAGGGGACCCCGCCCCACCTCGCTCTCATCATCTTCGCCCAAAGAGTCCGTCGACAGTGACGGCGATGGAGACGCCTCCACCAGGAGACCGTCCTACCTCTGCTGCCGGTGGCGCTTCTCCAGCTCTCGCGCTCAAGGATCTTCCTCTTGCGCTTTGCCTCCTCGGCGTCCTTCCGCTTCTTCTACGCCTCGGCGTGCGCTTGGTTCACCGCCCGCCGCTCTGCGTCCTCAGGAATGGGTGGCAGGGAGGCTCGCACATCCCTCATCCCCTACAGGAACGGCGAACACAAATAAGGGAACAGGAAATGGTGAGGAATAAGGAGGCCTCGGGGGCCGCAGCAGCGCATGCCTTACCAGAGAGAGGTACCCCCCGCGATGGGCACATCACGAACGGGGTCAGACCACCGATCCTCAGTCGCCCCTCCACCGTCTCTCACACCTGACGTAGAATCTCCTCGTCGGAGAGGGCGACGGCGGACATCCGGATGCCCTCGATCGGCTCATCCGGTGATATGTCGAACAGGTGCCGCCGTCGAGCCATCAGCGGCAGCACCCTCCGACGGTGGAAGGCCGCCACGACCACAGCTATCGTAAGGCTGTGGCTATGTAGCCTCTCCAGCCCCTCCAGGAGCGGCTGCAGCTTGAGCCCCTCCACTTCTCTGGCTGGCTCTCCACGATCCACCCAGTGTAGGGGGGAAGTCCGTCGTTGTCGTTGCAGAGGTAGAACTAGCTGGTGTACCAGCGGCGATTGGATGATGCGAGCTAGGTCGAGATGTAAAGGTGCTACCGGTCTTGGCGCACTTAGAGAGTGCAGCCACCGGTCCTCAATCGCCTTCCTCATGCCCATCGTGCCCGTTGGCTTGGTGGTATGCCCCGCCCGGAAGAGGTGGAGCCATAGCTCCCAATGGGGGGCAATGCCCAGGTACCCCTCGCAGACAGCAACGAAGATAGCCGCCCGCGCGATGGAGTTGGGGTTGAAGTTGTGAAGCTCCACGCCGTAGTAGTACGGGAGTGCCCGCATGAACCGGTCCGCTGGCAGGCCGAGACCGCTCTCATGGAAGGACACGAAGCTCACGATGTAGCCATCGCATGGCCTCGGCTCCGGCTCGCCCCCTGGAGAAATCCACTCTAGCCTATTGGGGTCGGTAATCGGGCAAGGAGGGCCGTCATCAACAAGCGACTGCAGCGTCTCCACGGTCACGTCGGACGAACCCTAAGGATCTGCCTGGAGGATAACAGGGCCGCCGACCATTGCGTGGTGGAGAATGCAGCTACGACGGTAAACCTCGCTCTGCCTCTCTCTCTCTCCCTCTCCCTTCTCCCTTCTTGTCCCCGTCGCTCTCTGTTCCTAGCAACGGCTCAAGGGCAGCAAGGGCGAATGCTGGAAAGGTAAGGAGGGGAGGGGTGAGGCTCATTACATATTTATGCAGGAAGGGGGCAAAATGGACGGGCGACGAAATCGGGGAAGTTTCCCTCAAATCTGATATAGTTAATCCAGATCCAATTTTACCACCCACGCGCCCACCTTTTCCTTATTAATCTCATGCATAGTTATGTCCCATCCGCTGACACCGCGTCGCATCTAACCGCAGCAGCGACAGGTGCCGTTCCGCCTCCCCGAGAAAACCGCCTCAAAAGGCGCACCTACCATTGTCAGCCGATGGGAGGGGAATATCCCCCACCCGATTCCTTTCAGACGAAGGAACTGGGCACCTGAGCCCGTTACTGGTCTAGGGGTTCGAAGGCTGGGCCCCCGAGGGTCTCGATAGCCGCCCCAGGACAACTAGAGTCAGAGACAACTATGGTCGAGCCCATACATGGCCGAGGCCTCGAGCAAGCGATCGCTCAGGATGCCCTAAGTCATGTCCGAGACCGGCAGGGAGGTCTCCGAATGGGATCCCACCGTAGGGAGGCATCGAGCCCCCGGGGCCAATCGAACGGCCCTAGGACCCACTAGAGAAGCCCTCTGGTACTTTTGGAGTGCGTCTCTAGACCGCTAGCCGACCCCTATCGAATGGGGCATGGGCCTCCACTCGGACTTACCCGATAACAGCTCACCGAAGTGTCACCGCTCGCGCCCACCGAGGGTAGCCTGGCATATTCCACCCCTCCTTTCGAACAAAAAGGATGCGTGAGGGTCGCACAAAAGCCAGGGGAACTCTTGATCACCCTCTCGCTCCATGTAGAGGCTCGAGGGCTCTTCCTGCAACCATGTCGAGACCCAGCGACCTAGGCTTGCACTCGAGGGCTCGACAAACAACCCCTCCTTCTGAACGAAAAGGATGCGCGAGGGTCGCACAAAAAACCAGGGGAACTCCTGATCGCCCTCTCGCTCCGTGCAGAGGCTCGGGGGCTCTTCCTGCAACCATGCCGAGACCTAGCGACCCAAGCTCGCACTCGAGGGCTCGGCAAACAACCCCTCCTTCCGAACGAAAAGGATGCGCGAGGGTCACACAAAAAGCCAGGGGAACTCTTGATGGCCCTCTTGCTCCGCGCGGAGGCTCGGGGACTCTTCCTGCAACCATGCCAAGACCCAGCGACCCAGGCTCGCACTCGAGGGCCCGACAAACAACCCCTTCTTCCAAACAAAAAGGATGCATGAGGGTCGCACAAAAAGTCAGGGGAACTCCTGACCGCCCTCTCGCTCCGTGTGGAGGCTCGGGGGCTCTTCCTGCAACCAGGACGAAGACAAGCAACCCAAGCTCACACTCGGAGGCTCAGCAAAACACGACAAAGGGCACCGAGCCCGTTACAGTCTAGGGGTTCGAAGGCTGGGCCCCCGAAGGTTTCGACAGCCGCCCCAGGGCAAACAGAGTCAGGGATGACTATGGGTGAGCCCATACATGTCCGAGGCCCAAGAAAGCAATTGCCTGGGATGCCCTAAGTCATGTCCGAGACTGACAGAGAGGTCTCTGAATGGGATCCCACCGTAGAGAGGCACCGAGCCCCCGAGGCCAATTGAACGGCCCTGGGACCCACTAGAGAAGCCCTCTGGTACTTTTGGAGTGCGTCTCTGGACCGCTAGCCGACCCCTATCGAATAGAGCACGGGCCTCCACTTGGACTTATCTGATAACAGCTCACCGGAGGTGTCACTACTCGCGCCCACCGAGGGTAGCCTAGAATCCTCCACCCCTCCTTCCGAACGAAAAGGATGCGTGAGGGCCGCACAAAAAAGACATGAAAACTCCTAATCGCCCTCTTGCTCCGCGCAAAGGCTTGAGGGCCCTTCCTGCAACCAAGCCAAAGACCCAGCGACCCGAACTCGCACTCATGGGCTCGGCAAATACAATGAAACCCCTCGCATGACGTGAGAAAAGCCCCTAGAGGAATAAATCCACTCCTCCAGGGCCTCGGGGGCTACACCCGGCGGGTGCGCTCGCGCGCACCCACCGAGGCCTCGAGTACGAAATACCATCCCGCCAGGAGCTGCCACGAACCGAGTCTCGTCAAAACCTCAGGGAGAGCGCTCACACTCTCCCTGAGGCTCAGGGGCTACTGTCGGGTACTATAAATGGGGTCCCCTAAGCGAAAACTAAAAAAATCGCTTAGACCCTGTCAAAATCAAAGCCAAGAGATAACTATTGGCTAACCCCCGGCCTTGTCCAAGGCTACCGACTCTCCGCCTCGCTCGAGGCCTCGCACGAAAGGCCTCGCCACAGATTCAGGGTTCCGAACACCATCATTACCGATAATGGGACGCAGTTCACCGGCCACAAATTCCTGATGTTCTGCGATGACCACCACATCTGTGTGGCCTGGTCGGCCGTGGGACATCCTAGGACAAACGGCCAAGTAGAGCGTGCCAATGGCATGATCCTATAGGGCCTCAAGCCAAGAATATACAACCGGTTGAAGAAATTTGGCAAGAAATGGCTTGCCGAACTCCCGTCAGTCATCTGGAGCCTAAGGAACACCCCGAGCCGAGCCACGGGGTTCACACCATTCTTCCTACTCTATGGAGCCGAGGCCATCCTCCCCACTGACTTAGAGTATGGTTCCTCGAGGCTATAGGCCTACAACGAGCAAAGCAATCACACTGCCCGCGAGGATGCCCTCGACCAACTGGAGGAAGCCTGAGACATTGCATTATTACATTCGACCAAGTACTAGCAAGCCCTACGACGCTATCAAGCCCGGTGCATTCAAAGCCGAGACCTAAAGGTGGGTGACCTAGTGCTGAGACTGAGGCAGAACAACAAGGGCTGCCACAAGCTGACCCCGCCATGGGAAGGGCCGTACATCATCGCCCAAGTGCTGAAGCCCGGGACCTACAAGCTAGCCAACAAAAAGGGCGAAATCCTCACCAACGCTCGGAACATAGAACAGCTACGTCGCTTTTACCCTTAAATTTCCAAGCATTGTATACATTGTTTCTTGAAATACAATAAAGAAGCGTTCTTTAATTGTTCTATTTTTTTAGAAACCCCCCGAGCCCATCGTGGGCCTCAGCGTTACGATAACACCATAAGGGAGACTTGGCTCCGCCTCTACAGAGGTGCCCACCGCAGGGCTCGAATAAGACATGACTCTGCCTCTACAAAACTGAGCCTCCCTCAGGGGGCTAGAAGGGGGGACTCCCCCCTAAGTCCCATGCACCATTTTAGTCATTTTTCAAAAAAAATTCTATGCCAAACTCTCTAGCGTACTCTGACAAATCGATTGTAAAAGACCTAAGGACCGAAAGTCTGTCTCAGGGCGAAAAGGCTGGCCGAGTCACGAGACGGCCTATGCCTCCGGGCTACGGCACTCCCTCACCACCTTTTGCCCGAGGGGCAGCTTAGGCTCCGAGGAAGTTTTTTGCAAGAGATATGTTCAGAAACGAGACAAAGGGCAGAGGCTCGGAAATACAATAAAAAACGATTAGAAAGCGTAGACGCATAAGTACTTTAAAAAAGGCCTCGACGGCCACAAACATCACGATAATAATCATAATTTATTTACACGGCCCCTTTGGCTCAGGATCTCCTGCGTCGGCGGACGGCGTGGGAGGAACCACCTCCTCTTCGAACAGCTTGGCCAGCATCGTGCCGGGGCCCTCAGCCGCCTCCATCAGCTTCGTGACCTCCTCGTCATCCTTAGCTAAGACGTAGCCATCACTGATGGCCTCGAGGTCGATGCTGGCGTAGTGCGAGGAGACAATGGCCAGGGCACGCTTGACGCCTGTGTGCAGCGCTCCCCAGAGTCGCTCGTGCACTTGGCCGCTCAACGCAGTCAAACAGCTCCTAAGGGAGCTGCCCAACTCGACCCCCTCAACCTCCAGGGCCTCACAAACGGTACGGGCAGCGCTCTGCAGTGCATTGTGCTCCCTGATCTTGGCCTCGAGCACCGCCTGCACTGCAACAGAGGCCTCAGCTGCCCGAGTGACCTCCTTCTCCAACCCTGCGCCAAAACAAGCAGGATGGGGTTAAGCGCAAAAGAAAATAAGCCAAATAGGGGCGAAGCCCTATGGAACTCACCCTCGGCTTTCTCTTTCCAACACTGGACCTCGACCCGAGAAGCCTCGGCCGCCCTGGAAGCCTCCTTCTCTAGCTCTGCATCCCACCAGGGAGTTAGGGGTCAAACACAAGAAAAACAAATAAAACAAGGGGAACATGACTCACCCTCGGCCTTTCCCTTCTAGACCAGAGCCTCGGTCCAGGAGGCCTCGGCCACCTTGAGGGCCGTCTGCCAGGGCGCCTTTCATCAGCAGGTGAGTGCCCTGGTTTCGCCTAGCTGCCAGCGAGGTGCTTGGCAGAGGTTGTCGCTTCCTCAGCCCTAGACCTAAAGGGTAACGATCGTCGGCCACCCAGGCAGCTCCTCCCTAACTCCTTGATCCGCGCCGCTAAAGGGGTGGGCCTGCTCCTGCGCCATGGCTGCCTCAGCCTCTATCAGCACAGCGAAGGCGGAGGTCATCCCCCTCATGACTCAGCGCCGATAGAAGATCGTTGGAATTGGCGAGCAGGTCCTTCTGCGCCGAGATGGTCCCAGACATTCCCTCTCCCACGAAGGAACAACGATTCCGAGGGACCAGCCTCAAGCTCCGGATAGGCAAAAACGGTACGTCAAGCGCTGCGAGAAAACTTGAGGAAAAAGAGACACCGCACTGAGAAAAGAAGGCGCCGTAACCTGGGGACCCGGGCACATCGTCAGCCATGTACGGATAGCGTTGTCCGCAACGACCGCCTCCGCCAGACGGTGGTATTGCTCGAAGGTGTCCCAACGCCCCCCTCGGCCGCGTCCTCGAGGGTGAACAGAGGCTCCCCCTTAGGGTCATCCCGGCTCCTCCATGAGACACGCGGGTGATCCCACCCACGGGGCTCGGGTTGTACCCCTTATGAGGGCCAAGCTTCCCTCGGCAGAGGTCGGAACCGTCTGCTCCACGGTGCTGGCCGCCTCGGCATCCGCCACCTCCTTCCTCAGGAAGTATCATCGGAGGAGATCGAATGGACCTCCACTTCTCGGGCGCTCTCCTGCAATGGCGGTGGGCCTTGGACTGGCGGCGGTATTGAGGCTTGCTCTGCCTTCGTCTCCACTCCCTAGGCCATCGGCTTTTGCCGCGCTCACGCTGGCCCCCGCAACCCTGACCTCGGTGGTCTCGGGGGCTCCGGTCCCCGCCACTTCGTCCTCGGTGGTCCTGGGCGCCCCGGCCTCCATCGCCTAGGCCTCGGAAGTCTAGGGGGCCTCGGCCTCACCCTCGGTGGCCTCGGCAACTGAGGGCGCCTCGGCCCCATATGACTCGTGGGCCTCAGCCCCACGGGGCGTAGGCTCCTCCTCCCCCGCTTGCCTTGTGGCCGCCTCCGTAGCCTCTCCCTGGGCGACCGGCTCCTTCGGGTCGGTCCTCACCATCGCCACGCCACGTTGTATGGTGGCTTGCGCCTCCACCACCCATTGGGCAGTGGAGCTGGTGCTCACCTTGAGCGCCTTACGTGGTGCCAAGGCGGGCACTTCCGCCTAACGCTTTCGACTAAAAGCAAAACTCCGACAAGATCAGCATACGACCAAGGAACGAATGGGAGATGCTGCCAACTCCGCCAAAAAAACACTCACCTCGAACGGGGACACAACCGCTTTGGCGCTGCGTCCCTCCTCTGCAACGGCAGTGGCGGCGGTGGTGGCACGGCCTCTGTGTCCACCAGTGCCGACCAGCCCTCGTCGGACTCTGACGCCCCCTCGACCCTCTACGGGGGTAGTTGCATCGCCCCCGCTGCCGCCTACTCCACCTCTGCCATCGAGCCCACCGGGCTGATGGCGCGCTTCCCTAACGCCCGTGCCTTGGGCATGTCGGCCTCAGCCTCGGGGCGGGCGATCGCTGGCCCCGAGGCACCCTCCCCTCCCCCTCCTGGGAACACCGAGCCACTTGCCGATGCCCCAACGTCAGGGAGATGGTCCAGGGGACCCCGCCCCACCTCGCTCTCATCATCTTCGCCCAAAGAGTCCGTCGACAGTGACGGCGATGGAGACGCCTCCACCAGGAGACCGTCCTACCTCTGCTGCCGGTGGCGCTTCTCCAGCTCCTCGCGCTCAAGGATCTTCCTCTTGCGCTTTGCCTCCTCGGCGTCCTTCCGCTTCTTCTACGCCTCGGCGTGCGCTTGGTTCACCGCCCGCCGCTCTGCGTCCTCAGGAATGGGTGGCAGGGAGGCTCGCACATCCCTCATCCCCTACAGGAACGGCGAACACAAATAAGGGAACAGGAAATGGTGAGGAATAAGGAGGCCTCGGGGGCCGCAGCAGCGCATGCCTTACCAGAGAGAGGTACCCCCCGCGATGGGCACATCACGAACGGGGTCAGACCACCGATCCTCAGTCGCCCCTCCACCGTCTCTCACACCTGACGTAGAATCTCCTCGTCGGAGAGGGCGACGGCGGACATCCGGATGCCCTCGATCGGCTCATCCGGTGATATGTCGAACAGGTGCCGCCGTCGAGCCATCAGCGGCAGCACCCTCCGACGGTGGAAGGCCGCCACGACCACAGCTATCGTAAGGCTGTGGCTATGTAGCCTCTCCAGCCCCTCCAGGAGCGGCTGCAGCTTGAGCCCCTCCACTTCTCTGGCTGGCTCTCCACGATCCACCCAGTGTAGGGGGGAAGTCCGTCGTTGTCGTTGCAGAGGTAGAACTAGCTGGTGTACCAGCGGCGATTGGATGATGCGAGCTAGGTCGAGATGTAAAGGTGCTACCGGTCTTGGCGCACTTAGAGAGTGCAGCCACCGGTCCTCATCGCCTTCCTCATGCCCATCGTGCCCGTTGGCTTGGTGGTATGCCCCGCCCGGAAGAGGTGGAGCCATAGCTCCCAATGGGGGGCAATGCCCAGGTACCCCTCGCAGACAGCAACGAAGATAGCCGCCCGCGCGATGGAGTTGGGGTTGAAGTTGTGAAGCTCCACGCCGTAGTAGTACGGGAGTGCCCGCATGAACCGGTCCGCTGGCAGGCCGAGACCGCTCTCATGGAAGGACACGAAGCTCACGATGTAGCCATCGCATGGCCTCGGCTCCGGCTCGCCCCCTGGAGAAATCCACTCTAGCCTATTGGGGTCGGTAATCGGGCAAAGGAGGCCGTCATCAACAAGCGACTGCAGCGTCTCCACGGTCACGTCGGACGAACCCTAAGGATCTGCCTGGAGGATAACAGGGCCGCCGACCATTGCGTGGTGGAGAATGCAGCTACGACGGTAAACCTCGCTCTGCCTCTCTCTCTCTCCCTCTCCCTTCTCCCTTCTTGTCCCCGTCGCTCTCTGTTCCTAGCAACGGCTCAAGGGCAGCAAGGGCGAATGCTGGAAAGGTAAGGAGGGGAGGGGTGAGGCTCATTACATATTTATGCAGGAAGGGGGCAAAATGGACGGGCGACGAAATCGGGGAAGTTTCCCTCAAATCTGATATAGTTAATCCAGATCCAATTTTACCACCCACGCGCCCACCTTTTCCTTATTAATCTCATGCATAGTTATGTCCCATCCGCTGACACCGCGTCGCATCTAACCGCAGCAGCGACAGGTGCCGTTCCGCCTCCCCGAGAAAACCGCCTCAAAAGGCGCACCTACCATTGTCAGCCGATGGGTGGGGAATATCCCCCACCCGATTCCTTTCAGACCAAGGAACTGGGCACTGAGCCCGTTATGGTCTAGGGGTTCGAAGGCTGGGCCCCCGAGGGTCTCGATAGCCGCCCCAGGACAACAGAGTCAGAGACAACTATTGGTGAGCCCATACATGGCCGAGGCCTGAGCAAGCGATTACTCAGGATGCCCTAAGTCATGTCCGAGACCGGCAGGGAGGTCTCCGAATGGGATCCCACCGTAGGGAGGCATCGAGCCCCCGGGGCCAATCGAACGGCCCTAGGACCCACTAGAGAAGCCCTCTGGTACTTTTGGAGTGCGTCTCTAGACCGCTAGCCGACCCCTATCGAATGGGGCATGGGCCTCCACTCGGACTTACCCGATAACAGCTCACCGGAAGTGTCACCGCTCGCGCCCACCGAGGGTAGCCTGGCATATTCCACCCCTCCTTTCGAACAAAAAGGATGCGTGAGGGTCGCACAAAAAGCCAGGGGAACTCTTGATCACCCTCTCGCTCCATGTAGAGGCTCGAGGGCTCTTCCTGCAACCATGTCGAGACCCAGCGACCTAGGCTTGCACTCGAGGGCTCGACAAACAACCCCTCCTTCTGAACGAAAAGGATGCGCGAGGGTCGCACAAAAAACCAGGGGAACTCCTGATCGCCCTCTCGCTCCGTGCAGAGGCTCGGGGGCTCTTCCTGCAACCATGCCGAGACCTAGCGACCCAAGCTCGCACTCGAGGGCTCGGCAAACAACCCCTCCTTCCGAACGAAAAGGATGCGCGAGGGTCACACAAAAAGCCAGGGGAACTCTTGATGGCCCTCTTGCTCCGCGCGGAGGCTCGGGGACTCTTCCTGCAACCATGCCAAGACCCAGCGACCCAGGCTCGCACTCGAGGGCCCGACAAACAACCCCTTCTTCCAAACAAAAAGGATGCATGAGGGTCGCACAAAAAGTCAGGGGAACTCCTGACCGCCCTCTCGCTCCGTGTGGAGGCTCGGGGGCTCTTCCTGCAACCAGGACGAAGACAAGCAACCCAAGCTCACACTCGGAGGCTCAGCAAAACACGACAAAGGGCACCGAGCCCGTTACAGTCTAGGGGTTCGAAGGCTGGGCCCCCGAAGGTTTCGACAGCCGCCCCAGGGCAAACAGAGTCAGGGATGACTATGGGTGAGCCCATACATGTCCGAGGCCCAAGAAAGCAATTGCCTGGGATGCCCTAAGTCATGTCCGAGACTGACAGAGAGGTCTCTGAATGGGATCCCACCGTAGAGAGGCACCGAGCCCCCGAGGCCAATTGAACGGCCCTGGGACCCACTAGAGAAGCCCTCTGGTACTTTTGGAGTGCGTCTCTGGACCGCTAGCCGACCCCTATCGAATAGAGCACGGGCCTCCACTTGGACTTATCTGATAACAGCTCACCGGAGGTGTCACTACTCGCGCCCACCGAGGGTAGCCTAGAATCCTCCACCCCTCCTTCCGAACGAAAAGGATGCGTGAGGGCCGCACAAAAAAGACATGAAAACTCCTAATCGCCCTCTTGCTCCGCGCAAAGGCTTGAGGGCCCTTCCTGCAACCAAGCCAAAGACCCAGCGACCCGAACTCGCACTCATGGGCTCGGCAAATACAATGAAACCCCTCGCATGACGTGAGAAAAGCCCCTAGAGGAATAAATCCACTCCTCCAGGGCCTCGGGGGCTACACCCGGCGGGTGCGCTCGCGCGCACCCACCGAGGCCTCGAGTACGAAATACCATCCCGCCAGGAGCTGCCACGAACCGAGTCTCGTCAAAACCTCAGGGAGAGCGCTCACACTCTCCCTGAGGCTCAGGGGCTACTGTCGGGTACTATAAAATGGGGTCCCCTAAGCGAAAACTAAAAAAATCGCTTAGACCCTGTCAAAATCAAAGCCAAGAGATAACTATTGGCTAACCCCCGGCCTTGTCCAAGGCTACCGACTCTCCGCCTCGCTCGAGGCCTCGCACGAAAGGCCTCGGATGGCCTACCGACTCTCCGCCTCGCTCGAGGCCTCGCGCGAAGGGTCTCGGACAGGGAACCGATTCTCCGTCTCGCTCGAGGCCTCGCACGTAAGGCCTCGGACGGGGTATCAATTCTCCGTCTCGCTCGAGGCCCCGCGCGTAAGGCCTCGGACGAGGTATCAATTCTCTGTCTCGCTCGAGGCCGGCTCGACAACAGCCCCGTTGCCTCCGCCTCGACCGATTTCCCTGACAGAATGTCACGTCCAACTAACGCGACCAACCACTCCCGCGATGTCAGCCGGACGACAGCTCGACACAGTGGAGTGACCAACGAGATGGGAGTCGCATCAACACCATGCCGCCCGGGACAAGACAGGGCAGGGGTTACGGTCGCTGTGCTCAGCACTGCGTCCACGACCGACGCCCGTACTGCACTATGCTGCCTAACCCCAGCTCCGAGGACAGCGCTGCGTGGGGAGTCAAGTCCGGGTACCTATAGCCTCGGAATCAGTGTACAGGACCAATTGTTCTCTCCGAACCTCGGCAATCCACTTCAGGGTCTCAGCAGCCTCGGGATTCGCGCCCGCCGAGCCCCCATGATGGCTCGGCCTCAGCACCAACTGAGCCTCGGCTTTTTACACTGTCAACACACAGCGATCGGCACGTCGTCCGCCATGCCCTGCGTCAAGCTATCACTGGAGCTCCCACGTCGCACAGGATCGGGTGTGACCGGCGCGTTGCACCAGTGCATCAAGGACAGGACCACTCCGTCAACCATGCCACCACAGTGACAGGCTACAGGGCTCGGACACGCCATCTCTGCTTACAAGACGCCACGTAGCAAACACATATCTCACCTCTGTCCCCCTTCAACTATAAAAAGGAGAGACCGGGGCCGTTTCTAGGGACGGGCACGAACACAGACAGACAAACTCACTCACTCGCGCGCAAGCAACACTCTGTAACACGCACGCTTCCCCGCTGCCTGAGATCAATATCTCAAGCAATTCACACCACTCCACGCAGAGACCTGGGAGCAGCTCCCTCTCTCGCCCTGCTTGTAACCCCCTACTACAAGCACCTCGGTGCAAGGAATACAAGATCGATCTCGCAGACTGGACGTAGGGCACCTATTGCCTGAACCAGTATAAACCTTGTGTCTCTTTGTATCACCATCCGAGATTAGAGGCACGCAGTACATTTTCACTAGTTAGTTGAGGGCCCGCTGGTCCAAAACACCGACAGACTTCTTAAGTTATCGGAAACATATGCAGTCGTCAGAAGTCATTGGACAATGACAGGTGCATGTGAACCATATAATTTAGGAGGTTCTGCCACATATAGGCTCTAAATCTAGAGATATACACATAGGAGTAACTACTCCATAGGAGTAGAAAATAATTTTCGGGGTGCATTTTCTATACTCCCTACTTACTCCCTACCTATTTTGTACTACAGCTACGCCAACACCGCTGACCATAACGGATCCGCATGTGTTCAATGTGATCCAATTAAGCATGTGCCTAATCGGTAGAGGTAATTCAGGAATCAAATAAAATAATATTGGACCAGTATCAGTAGAGGTTTCCGACGTATTCATATTTTCGACGTACTCATATTTTAAAAACAATGTAGAAGAGTTTCATCTCTATAAAACTATCTCTATTTTCATAAAACTTTCGTCATCAATACACTGCCATATCAATATATTTAATGCTCATAGAACTCTACAAAATTCCCATTAAGATTGGTCTTATCTACTACTTTGTTGCCGTGATTCTCGGTTTGGTACTGCATCTCAGTCGCTACCGTATGTACGCATACTCAAACGTGTTTTAAGTATATGCGTGTGGACAAGAGTATATACACATACATATTCATACTTTTTGAAGGAGTATATAAGCGTACTTTTTTTTCTTGAAAGGCGTATTTATTCATACTTTTTTAAATGGAGTATGTACGCATACTTTTTTAGATGGATTACATTTTAAAACAAAGTTAGTATATTTACATACTTACACGTATGAGTATGGCCATATACCTAAATGTAATAGTATGCGTGTACACAATTCAGGTTTGAGTATCATTATATACCAAGTTTCACATGCGAGTATGACCAGATACAAGATTCAGATTTGAGTATGATTGTATACCAAAGTTTTATACGTGAGTATGACCATATACACGATTTAGATTTGAGTATCATTGTATACCAAGTTGTGGATGAAGTACCACCGTATACTTTTCTTCCATTTTTAAACAATCGAAATAGACATACGAGAAAAAAAAATACAAACTTTCAATAACCAAATCTGAGCATACTTTTGTGACAAGGGAGTATGTGTATATACTTTTTCGTGAAAATTACGCCAATGTAATACTCACATGCCAAAATCAAATCATCACTAATAAAATCCAAAGATAATTGAATAGTATCCAAATCAGAAGCACAGTAATTTAGCATATGAAACATAGAAAATCAATTTCTGGAGTCATCAGACCAATCAGAGCAGGAGCATGTCGACGGCCCCTAGCCGGGAGCCTGGGATGAGGGGGCTCGGCCTCCTCCCTGCTGCCGGACCGGCCTCCTTGGAGGGTAGAGATGGCATCACCGCTCCACACAAGATCCATGGGCGGGTGGAGATGGCATAGCCGCCGTTGGGGAAACGGGCTGCCGGGGGAGGAAGGTGCCACCGCCGCCTTCAACGAGGCCCTTACCTCTTCGGGAGAAGCGGATGCCATCGGAGTGGCCGCCGCCGCCGCCGCCATGGCCATGCGGGCTGGAACACGGCACCGCCCATGGATCTTGGGAGGATGTGGTGCCGTTGGTGGTGGGGACGCCGCCGTCGGTGGTGGTGACGCCGCCTATGTATATCAGACGATGTCGCAGCCGGGAGCGCCGAGGGCGCCATTGTTGTAGACGGGAGGGGCGCGGGAGGCGCCGCGGTTGCAGCCAGCCACGAGGAGCCCGCCGCGGTGGAACGGGAAAGAGGCCGCCGTGGCAGGGCCCCTCGGCCACGCGAGGCCAGTGACGAGTCGAGGAAGAGGCCGGGAGGTGCCTGACGGTGGGGTGGGAGGAGGGAGAAGAGAGCGCCGCCGCTGGGTGGAAGCGCTGCCGCTAGGTGAAGTCGGGGTCGGGACGAATCACCGTCTCCAGATGCGGTTGGCCTCTGGAGTCAGGCAGATATCTACCTATCTCATCTAGCGTGATGACTGGTATAGATTTTTTTTTTAATTTTAACACTTTTTGATAATTAATTTTAAATCTAATACTGCATTTTTTTTTAAACTATCACTTTTGGCCGCGCCTATTGCTCTGGCGCGGCTAAATGCCTGTGCCGCGCTATGCATGGTGGCGCGGCAGAGGTCTGACGTGGCGATGACTAGTTTCGGTGATAGGTGACGTGGCAGCTCTTGCTGCGCCACCGCCCTTGGCACGGCAGTGACGCGCCCTGATCCGTGGCGCGGCAATGCCGCGCTCTGACCCGTGGCACGGCAGAGCCGAATAAATACCGCGTCCAGTCCCGCCTGCCCGAGCAGCAAGCCCGCCTGGCCGTCGCGCCCGCTGCCCGGCCGACAGTACCTGAATGGTTTAATCCGAACGTGTCGCGCCGATAGTGAGAGTTATTCTAAGTATTGCTTGACGTAAAATCAATAATAGATTTGTCTCTCTTTTGTTGAATTTTTTTCATGGCCGACGGGTGAATTTGATAAGCCAATGATTTGTTTTCCGTCTTTCATAATACGGTTAACCACCATTTTAACTAATCGATTATGAAAAATTGCCACCGGCATTGAGATACGCTGGGACTGCCAGTTCCCGAAGTAGTTGGTATATAATCTCGCCGGCAGTGCTGCCGCGACGCAAAGAAACGAATATGAAACAGATAAATAAAGTCCGTATGCAAGTTGATAAGCTGCCACATAAGATTTTCATTGTTTTGACATAAATTTGACATAACATAATCAAATAACCCCACAAGTTTCGGATGCCAACATTCGTTTGACCTAACAAACTAAGACCCAGGAGTGTAAGGATCTCTCGGACGCCTCTATCTCTTTGGATTTGTTGGCAACACATTGGGAGTATAGCCAACGTCGGCATGGTCGCATCGACAGTGCGTATGGCTCGTACCCTGCAAGTATATGATACGCACGATTACTTATAATTCTTTATGATCGTTAGTTCATAGAGCCTACGTATTTAAATAAACTATCTTTGATAGTACCTGTGAGGCTCCTTGGGTACCAAGCAGGGCACCACCTAGCTGAGACATGCCGATCTCGTGCTGCGGCCAATTGTCCCACTGGTCGTGCTGTCTGCGGAAGCCCGAGGGGTCGTCGTCCTCGTCGTCCTCGATTGCAGGGTCCTTCCCAGCGCTATGATATGGTTCCTCATAAGGAGTGTCCATGCAGCTCAACTTCTGAGCTAGCTTCCTGCAGCTCTTCTTCACCTTCTGCATAAATAGACGTTAAAGTTAGTGCATTACCCAAACGCATATACACTAAAGAAACATTTTCGGAACGGACAAGTTTATGTTACATCCACAAATGCCGCGATAACGCCTGGCCCCTGACCTCTAGACTCGTGAAGCCAGAACGCTGCTTCGTTGGACAGCCTTGACAATTGTGTCGTCTGGGTACAGAAATACGGTTGGACAGTTTTAGTACACATACTTAATACCAAAAGGATAACAAATTGTACCATTCAAGTATATTACCACATATCTTTGAAGCGGGGCTCTCTCTAGCTATATGTCCTCCCTAGTGGTAACGTCGTACACATCTTCGATGACATCTTCCTCCAAGTCCTTGTCAATCGCCACGTCAGTGTACGGGGGCTTGATATGTGTCCTCGTAGACCTGTGAAGCCACTACAGGTACTCGTCGAAGGTGTGCTGGTCGTGTGCAGGACCCGCATGGACCGGATGTCGTACCCTATTCTGCCACAAATGGATGCGCGAGTTGTGTGTCATGTGCCAATCCTTGGTCTTGTACCTCTTCCTACGGTCATACCTGCAACAAAACGATGTTAGTTGTACCACACACCTCTAGATTATAGTATTGTTATTAATCAATAACGCACACGTGCAATTCTTGGTTGGTGGAGTAAAGCAGTGGTGGGCAGCCTGTTATTCTCCCAAACTGTCTGCAGACCTGGATGGGCAAATGAATCTCGACCACATGGAAGAAAATAAGAGGGACGTCGTAGCGATACTCGTCTGACTCGTCCCTAGTGACAGGACTGAGATAGTACTGGAGCTCCGAAGCATCCCAAGGACACCAATGCACCTGAATTTTGTAATTGAGTTAGGTTGTGATATAGTGTACATCAAACAAGACACATGTATGATAGTAAAGAGAGCGTAACCTGGTGATGTGTCAGGATATCGAGACCGTCCATGTACTCCCTGTACTTGTGCCTCACATTCCCTCTAACTAACTCTGCTTCCGTCCAGATATACAGAGCTATAGGGAGTATATCCTGTCCGTTCCATTGCTGCATTGAACACGATAATGAATTAGCCATTAATAATGAATTCATATGTAACTGCCTCCAAGAATATAGTGAACCAAAGTACTTACCGGTAAACCATTATTAAGGGGCCTCCCAACAGGCCATCGTTCCCAACACCACACCTGGAGTAGGTACGAGCAACCCCCAAGGTTCGTATATCTTGAGGTGTGACGACAGGCAACGCATAGCTGTCGATACGTCCATGCCAGGACTACGCTGCCCCAGCTGTACGCCGCTATGTTCTCCCATGGCTGTCGTAGTATGTCAAGGAACATCCAGCTGATCGTGTTGCCCGAGGCGTCTGGGAAGAGGAAAGCACCAAAAAAGTGCTAGAGCCACACACGAGCGAACCTATCGATCAGAGCCTCCTCAGCCTGTGGGTCCAAGTAATCAAAGCGCTCCGTGATCCAGGACAACGAAACCTCGGAACTTTTCCTGAAATTGACCAAAGAAAATGAGACCCCATGGCTACAGGAAAGCAATGCAAGTATTAAATAGGCTTGAATTACTCACTTATTTTTCTTGGAAGCATCGTTGTCTGATGGAAGAAAGCCAGTAAACTGAGCCACCAGCTCCCTCCAGTGATCGTTGTCAACTATCCCTGTCACTGGAAGTCCCCCCAACCGAAGGTCTAAAATAACCTTCACGTCCTGCAACGTCAAGGTCATCTTACCATAAGGTAGGTGGAATGTGTGAGTCTCAGGCCTCCACCTGTTATAAGAATAGAACGACTGTTAGTTGCCTCAAATTTGATAGAAGAAAGTTTACATACAAAGAATGCACTCGCACCTGCCTACAACTGCAGTAAGTAGTGCTGGGTCAAGGGACAAAAGACTGTGGTTGACAACATGGACAAGCTCGAGGAAGCCGGCACGCCGTATGTACGGCGCATAACGCTCATCCCACTGATGCGCCTTGGTGTGCGTGCGGAGCCTCAAAGGAGGCAACGACACCTATGCGTCATTGTCACTCAAGATGTGTGCTTGGTGCTGGTCGTCGTACTCCACCTCAAGAATGAGATACAACGAGTGCTACATGGGAGGAGCCATCCTGTTATGAATTGATAAACAAAGCATTAGAGTATTCAAATTAATAAATTTTAAATTGACATTAGTAAGTTCACAAACAAATCACTAACCTAACTATCCTAAATCCCTAAACCCAAAATCCTAACTATACTAGATAATAAATACATAATCAATCCCTAAAATACCTAAACCCTTTTGGGTTTAGAGTAAACTAGTATCTATACCCAAAATCCCTAACTAAATAACTAACTATAAACTAAATAATAAATACATAAACAATCCCTAAACCCTAAATCCTAACTAAACTAGAACACACAGTCTCAAACCTATGTAAATCACAAACAAATTCACTAGCCTAACTATCCTAAATCTCTAACTATCATAAATCAATACCAATCATAAAACCCTAACTATCCTAAATTACTAACTATCCTAAATCACTAATTATCCTAAATCAATAATAATAAAAAAATATGAAATCAACCCTAACTATCCTAAATCACTAACTATCCTAAATCAATAATAATTAAAAAAAATATGAAATCAACCATAACTATCCTAAATTACTAACTATCCTAAATCACTAATTATCCTAAATCAATAATAAGCAAAAAAAATATGAAATCGAGAGGAGGTACCTTAGGAGCGGGCGGCCTTGACGCACCAGCGTTCATGGCACGGCCGGCGCGAGCGTTGCGCGGCGAGAGTGGCCGGGCGCGACGTGGTCGGGCGGGCGCTGGCGCCGGGCGCTGCGCGGCGGCAGGCGGCGCTGGCGGCTGACGGGCGACTGCAGGGGCTGGCGACGGGTGGGCAGGTGCATGCGTGCGGGCGGGTGGGCGTGCGGGCGGTATTTATTCAGCTCTGCCGCACCATGGATCAGGGCGAGGCACTGCCGCGCCAAGATCAGTGGCGCGGTAAGAGCTGCCACGTCACCGGTCACCGAAACCGGTCGTCGCCACGTTAGACCTCTGCCGCGCCACCATACATGGCGTGGCACAGGCATTTGGCCGTGCCAGGGCAATAGACGCGGCCAAAAATGTTAGTTTAAATAAAAACTTGCAGTGTTAGATTTAAAATTAGTTATAAAATAGTGTTAAAATTAAAAAAAAAATTCCTGGTATACGCAACGCGATGGACCGTATACATGCTATTGGGTTTACTCGTTCGTGACCCGCCAAGAGTAGTTTGAATGTGTGGCCGCGTGGGCAGTGCATGGTTACCAGGAGGGAGTAGTTACTCCCACGAGTAGGAAAAGTTATATATATATATATATATATATGTATATATATATATATATATATATATATATATATATATGTATATATATATATATATAGAGGCTATTCCCTAGGCCGTACGTGCTTTTAACGCATAGCACCCACGTGGATGGAGCTGCCCACACAAACCTCTATGCAAACCACATGCTCTCGTTTTACTCCATCTTCCTTTATTTTTATCAGCTTCTTCTTGAGTGACGATCTAATTGTTTAACTTCTAGATGCGTTAGAATCTGATAGTACTATGGAAGCACCAATCAGCAGGCTATATGCAGATTTTCTAATCCAGCACGCGTGCTCCATCAATTTTCACTAAACTTGTGCGTGGCCGGGCGGATCCACCACCCTAAGCCTCCTCCAATGAGTCGAGGAGATGGGGGATCCGCCGACCCTAAGCCATAGGTTAGTGGTTAGGGTTTTGAGGTTGGAGATTTATGTATTCTCTAGTCATGAAGAAAAGTTTAGGGAGGTTGCCGAAACGATGGTCGTGACGATGGTTGGGATGCCGCCTGTCGAGAGGTGGGAGAGACTGGTTCGATGGTGCCAGCAGCAGGGCAGTTAGGGATGGCAACAGGTCAGGTAAGGTGGAGGTGGAGTAAAAACCTGCCCTTAACAACGCTCGTGATATTTGGCTATACACACGCCGTCAATATGAGACATGCGGGTGCAATGTCGTACCTACACCCACATTCATGGGTCTCGGGTCACCCGCTAGTGTGTTAATAAGAGGCCAATATATAACAAAGAAGTTATAAAATTTGAGATAAAATAGCACACAATTATCAATTTATCATCACTAATGAATCGGAAGTTCACAACAACTTAAATCTAGTCTCACTACTAGGAATATCCACTTCTATGATGATCAACTTTCGTCACTGAAGGAGCCAAATTCATCATAATTTTAGTTTTATGACGAATTTAGGACGAAAATCGGTTCGTCATAGAAGTCGCGTCATACTTGAACTTTTATAATGATTTTCACAAATTCTCATAGAAGTGGCTTGATCTTTGATGAAAACAGAACATCATAGAACTATTTTTGCATGCATGGCAGGAGGGCTGCCACGCTGGTGGGTGCCTCCGTTGGAGATGCTTTCCACCTGTACATGCTATAGCTGGTTGCATTGGAGATGGTTCACGTACGTGTCACCTTCTTATTGCACAACGTGGCCATCTCTGGTTCTTGCACGTTTCAGGTCGTTACTGGACCACGTGTCGGTTCCTTGTTGTTCTACATGTCAGTTTTCTACTGGCACACGTGTCGTGTTGCAGTTAGATCATGTGTCACTTCTTCATTGGACCTCGTGTCATATTTTTATTGGTCCACTTGTTCGTTTCTTATTTGATCACGCGTCACGATGCTGTCCGTCCACGTGCCGTATTTTTATACGTCCACGTGGCTTAACAATTTCCTTCCATGTGTCAGATTTTTAATTGCCCACGTGTCGTGCCCTGGCCAATTCACGTGTCATGCACTAGTTGGTCCATATGTCGCATTTTTATTTGATCACATGGCTTGTCCTGGTTCTACCGTGTGCAGGACTAATTACATCAGAAAAGTAATTCGAGATCGTCACTACTGCACAGATTGACAACATAATTATTCAAGCTAGCAATCAAATACCAACTTTTAACATTTCATACGTCAGCAGCAAGCCACTAATAGAGTTGCACCACAACAAACTATCACATGAGTCCACACAACTAACCACAAATGTTCACCACATCAAGCGCAGGAGTTGAAGGTTGAGAGTTAATTACCAGGAGAGCTTAAGCGCATGACTTGCTCATAGAGCCTTTGTACTCCTCCTGTCGCTGTTTCTTGAATTCCTCAAACTCCCTTTTAGACTCTTCTATCTTCCTCTTCAGTTCATCCACTAGTTCAACGAGGGCAGCGGTACTTTGTTGTTCACCAGCAAGCTGCTCCCGAAGTGTCATCTCTGCCTATGTCTCTACTCTGGTGGAGCTTTTTAGGGTACCAACATTCTTCAAAAAAAAGTTTTTGCTACTTGCCTGGGAGGGGGGCTTGCCCTGGTAGAGGCAGAGGACCTTGTAAACAACATCAACACTAGTCATTGGTTGCTGCTCATCAACAACAGGTTCTACTTGCATAGCGTCCATAGCTTTCTACGAAATTCAATCAGTAAAATATTATGTTATAGATAGTGGAAGAGGACTTCAATTGAAAACCCAAGAGATTAATTCATAACAAGTAATGCATACGACTGCCTCAGCCTACTGCTGATAGAGATTACATAAGCACAATGCATAGGTCTTTTGCAGCCTATTGTCGATAGAGATTACATAAGCACAATGTACATGTACCATATTGATTGGTGTAAAATTGCAACTACAAAATTAAATGATGTTGCCACATTAGGCTCCTGCTGTGTTTCCTTCTTTTGTGATAATGGGTTTAGTAGATTTCAAGGAAAGCAAATGAGGGTACTTACAACTGCTGCTCTTATAGCATCGCTCAGGCCCTTTTTCGTACTGGTATGGATGTCCTTGAAGACTTCCATAACATTAACATCTTCATCAGGTCAACCATGTTGTTCAAGTCCTGGATCATCATGTTGTTCATCAAGTCCTTGATCATGTTCTGCGGCCTTCCTCTCGTTCTCCTTGTATTCACATTGCACATGAGTTTTTGTTTATATTTATACAAAGGCAAGAGTAACAATAAAAATACAATCATCACTTATAAATGTTTGCAGCTAGACAACTTAGGAGCGAGATCCTGTAGACTGGTGGTATTTCACTTTTGTGGGGTTTCGCTTGTTCGTCTCAGATGTTTCATATAGCTTCATTTGTGTTAGACTGCAGCACAAGTAGACCATAGCAAGACTAGACAGGAAATTGATGGGTTCACACACACCTTGTTCTTAGCACTAGACCAAGTCTCAATAAGTTCGCACCACTGTGCATTGGTCATGGATGGGATAGGAGAGGTCATAGGGATCTGATCAGTAGGGACACCATTGAAGTAGGTTTGCTTCAACCTTTGGCGTGCCTGTTGTACCCCAGACTACAATATATTCTAGCAAGCTTCTTGTGTTGGTGGGTAAGCCTTGTCACTGTCTAGCCTTGACTGCACGCAGTAGTGTGAATGAAAAGTAAATTCGTTAAAGTTGCTCAAAGTAGAGTTAAATTTCAAGAGAGGATACCCATACATGTAGTTAGCCTATCCACAAAATTCCTATAATGGATGACACCGGAGGGCTTCTTGTAATATTTCCAATGCGTCAAGATTGGTATTTGATGCCTAATTAGTACACATGCCTTTGAGGCAAACTTGGCAGCTTGCACTAGATCATGTGGCCTTTTGTTCCCCTCGACAACAGAGATGGGCATCCTCAATCCTCCCATTGATTTGCTCATTTTGTCAAGCAAAATTTCACGAGTTCGAGGCCTTGACTTCCTCGCACTTCTCAACAATGGTACTACAAAGTTTTCATACATTCAGATTGTTAGAAAAGTAACATAGATATCAAATAGCTAGTGTGAATTGATCGATAGACATCTGTAAGGTAATACCAATCTAGGCAACTTTCATTGTTCTACGGGTGGGTGGAGACGGGAGTTTGCTCAGAGGGCTCCTATTTGGCATGGCTATCATCATCTGGCCATGGACAGTCTCTCACAGTGCTAGGTAGCTCAGAGGGCCCCTCTTTGGCATGGCTATCATCATCTAGCCATAGGTAGTCTCTCACAGGGCTAGGTAGCTTAGAGGGCTCATCTTCCGCATGACTATCATCATTTGGCCATGGGCAGTCTCTAATAGGGCTAGGTAGCGTGACGTCCTATCAAATGTCTCCAGTCAATTCATGAAGTTTGAATTGATCCCTACGTATAGGTGTCCGTGGTGATGGAGAATTATGTTCACCTACTACTAATACCTCCACCCTTTTGCTAGCGGCTGCCCTCCGAGTACGAACTCCATGAGCAAACTCTCCTTGTCATGTTGAATTCAACCTCTTGGAGTGCCTTTGCCTAGGACTCATGGTAGTGCTACCTTTTATCCTACTGGAAGAGCCTCCTCTATGGCTCCTTCGACCCGTCACTGAAATTGGAGATACAAACTTAAGCAGCAAGCATTTACAAATTGCATTGCTATCCAAAGAGTAAAGCATTGCATTGCCACCTACACCCCCTCTGAACTAAATACAAGATAGAACAAGCACCTCAATTGCTAGGGGTACTAGCTCATCCTCTAAATATGAATCTGTTTCATCTGTGACATCAATTCCCTCAACTACCTCCCCTGGTTCAGGGATATATTTGAAATCTTCACCGTGTCTACCCTTTGTGCTTGACTTTTTTTGCCTTTGGAGACATAGGTTTTGGGCCCACACGTATTCCAAGTTCTTCCATCTTTCTAGATTACAAAGGTATTTATTAACTAAAGTTTCTAGGGAATATCAACGCAATAGAGCAAGAGTATGCAAATAAGTGTCTAACTAGTAACTACAGCTTATACGGAAGTCATTAATCAAATAAAGCACATGTCAACTACACTCAACTATAGGAAATATGTGACCCATCGCTATCTACATATCCTTGGTTCAGCCTCTACAATAGAGCACACATCATAAAATGAATTTGGGTACCTCTTCCTCCGTGTTCGTGTTTAGATCCGGTCTTATCATCGTGGTCATGAAGCTGGTGTGGCCGGCGTTGATGAAGGGGTAACAAATCTGGCTTTGGCTAGGGTTCAGATCTGGTTGATCATGGTAGGTGCCGAGGTAGGGGATCCAGATCTGGCTTGTACCATCGTCGAGGCTAGGGTTAAGAAATGTATGAGAGAGGGTGCGGCTGGAGAGTGGAGAGGGAGTCGAGCTGCTATGTCGATGGCTCCTATGGTCCGGAGCAGGGTGGTAGAGGGGGTGGTTGGAGAGTGGAGAGGGAGGCCATGGGAATAGGATTTGGAGCTGGAGGAAGATGGAGAATGGAGATGGAGGCAGAAACAGTGACTCTTTGCGCTTTTATGTGACCATCACATTACCAAAAATGCCCTTGTCTAATTTTCGGTAAACCTATTTTCCGTGCGGAGGGCAAAAGTCAGACATCTAATTTTCAGTGCGTGTTGGCGGGACTACTCGGCGCGCGGGCGCGATGCTTAGTAGATACTGTAATTTATTCTATGTTTTTATAGGAAATGATTATGACAAAATGTTACTTACGAAATATCCATCTTTTCATTTTTTTCTCCTATGCACCTGTTTATATATCCGATGAGTTAGTTGTTGCCTTTTTGGGTTTTTCAGAATAATATAAATAAACATAAAACTAAAGGAGGATGATAATAAATAAATAATTAAAAGATGCATGAATTTGACACCTAAAAATTACCAAAAAAAGAAAAAAATAAACCAACTCATTGTAGCTTGTTGCGCTGCATCTGTCGATTTTTTTATGTGTGTCACTACATCTGCGGCTGTTTGAACTAAGGCCTATAATTTGGAAGCAAGGGGAAGGCAGGCCCAGGGATAGAAAACCCTCCATAAATAACTAAATGGGTTATTGATATCACCATGGATTTCCCAACTTAGAAAAAGTCATGGATTCTAAGGGGATTTGAGTTTCCAAAGAAAGAGAAAAAAGCATCCTCCTCCTCGCTAGTTCTGTGGTGATTCGCTGACTCTCCTGACTCATTGCTGGACGAGTCATAGTACTCCGGATCGTCCTCCTCCTCGCTGGAGTCGTAGTCGGTGCTGTACATGCCATCGTTCGAGTACGTTCCCATTGCTCATCGCTGTTACTACTCGAATTGCCATTGTAGTAGTCGAGGGGTTGACGTATTTCCTACTCTGATAATGAGAAAGTCCGCCTCTCTATGTATTTAACGTGCTAGACTTTCATGTAATCAGAGCAGGAAAACGTGCCAATCTCTCGACTACTACTTTGACTGCTCGTATTCTGAATCTATTTTATGAGTAATTAGTAATGCTACGGGGACTCATGTCTTCTAACGTTTATTAGCGTCTACGTCGAGTATAAATATCCTTCTTGATCTCTTTTACTTTTCACTTGCAAGTTGCTTGGCAAGGAAAGGAGGTAGTGTTACAACTTCGTTAGCACCTGTTGCCTGTAGAACAACAGTGATCGTCCTTGTTGAGATGAGTTTTAGTTTCTTTTTCATTTTATTCTAGTTAGGATCTCAATCAAGGCTAAGATATGGCCTAGGCAATATTCTGTTCCTTTGTGCTGGTTCTTGCTTGTTCAAGATGTAGTGTTTCATATGTGTTTTTTTCTAATGATTTTTCCTTCTGTTTTTTGTTCTGTATGTATATAGAGAGATGTCGTCGTAACACAACACCCATGTTTACTCCATTAGTAAGCTTGCGCTTTGGCAGCTAGGAGTGTCGCTAGGTATTGTACAAGGGGTGCTTGTTGCTTGGGGATGTCATGTTCATCAACAGCCCTGACGGATCATTGTTGAAGCTGCAGTTCTCTATATGCTTCGTAAAGATTGCTTTGTTATAGTTGTCGAAGACTATGATAGTGGCAAGATTTTTGTCCATGTTAGGAATTTCGAGCAAGTGAAAAGACTTGGTAGTGTTACTATGTTTGTGGGAGGATACTCTGCCATCTTCACTCATGTTGATCGACTGAATGCAATTTGTCAACCGTCTAACATGAGTCCCCTTGGTAAGATGAGTTTTTTAGACATGAGAGATTATAGAAATACTACGTAATGTACTTTTGTATATAATGGAATGAAGTTTTTATGTTGGTCCAACTATATTTATCGTCCTTTATTTCTTTCATACTTCATATACTTCGGTTGATTCTTATTACATTGAGTTTTTTTATTTTGTCAAATTTGACAATTCTAACTCATCGATTTGGGATGGTGGGAGTAGTTGAATTTAGATTTGGGCTGATTGCAACCGTCAAAGGATGGATGCACAACTGTTGAAATGTTTTTGCACCCTATAGACAGAACGATCCTTTAAAATTTTCACTAGCCGGACACTAGTGGAGCGATAAGGTTTATCATAGAAGGTCCAACGGTTTAAAATCGTGACTACCCGGATGGTATTGATGAATGACGTGCGATGCCTGTTTTTGTCTTGTAGGCCCTTGGATTCCTCTGCAGGCACACGCACATGGGTGGTGTCAGCAGGCAGTTCCAGCAGGGACGTTGCCTCGTAGCCTGTCGCATTAATGTGATGGGATGAAGCCGAACCTCCCACCCAAGCAAATGTGTCAGTGGTCATGGGGCGTGGGGTGGTTCCATGGCCCCCAAACTATAGAAGACACATGGGTGCGAGAGGGAAGGTTATCTGCTGCCTTCTCTGATCATCTACCTTCCCTCCTTAGATCTCCTCCTTCCAGTCCAAAGCTTTTGTCCTCCACACTATTACGCCCTTTGCGCCACCGATGCCTCTTATGAGGACCATGCCCACGTAGTGGATGAAGTCGTCCATCGACTGCAAGGTGTTCGACGAGCTACGACTGAATACGGTGATCCCAGAGGCCACCGACATGACCAGGTGGAGAGTCCCACCAAGAACTGAAGGGGAGCCAAGGTCGGAGGAGAATGAGGTCGTCTCGTTCGCCCATTTCCACTCTTTTGGGTTCGGTGTGCCAGCGCAACCCTTACTCCGGTGGTTGCTGTACTACTATAGGCTCCGCCTCCACGACTTGACCCCATAAGGGATCCTCCACCTCTCCATCTTCATCATGATGTGCGAGGGCTTCCTGGGAGTCCCTACCCACTATGAGTTCTGGCGGTCTTTATTCTGGGTGGTTCGCTTAGTGCCTAGGGGTCCATCTTCCTCGGATGGGGGGCACCATGATCGAACTTCATCCCTGAATGGAGGATAGATACCTGAGCCTTGACCGCTACCCTTCTACGGACTTGGGGTGGCAAAAGTCATGGCTCTATGTCCCTAATGAGAGACCGCCCCTAGAGGTCTTATTCTCCTGATCAGTTACGTGGTGACCTCCCGGAGTCATGGGAGGAGAGACCGCCCTTGGAGGCCTACAGGCAGCATGTGCCCAACTTGTTGGATGCGATCAAGGACCTAAAGGACTAGGGCCTGATGGGGACAAGGGTGATCCATAACTTCATCGGATGTCAGGTCCTCCCCTTGACGATGAGGCACCACCCCCAGTGGGAGTTCTGAGGCCCAGCGGACCCTACAATCGAGTCGAGGGTCACTGTCCACGAGGATGACCTAGACCAATAGGTGATGAAGGTTATTGGAGAGTACACGTTGGATCGTGGTAGCGAGGAGTGCTCGGAGGCCTTCAGCGCCGACCATCCTCCATCGACAAATGGACCTATCATCGGCATGGTCTTACACCCGCCCTCAGTTCCTACTGATGAGGTGATTTTTTTCGTGTACCATTATTTATGTTGTTTCTCTTCATTAAATTAACTAGAGTATGCAAGCAATGCTCATGCTAGTATTTGTGTTCATGCTACTTAATTTAACTAGTATTTGGAAATTGCCTACTCTCTCAATAGGTGGACGTGGGCGTGATGGCCTCCCGAAGATCGTTGGCCCTAGAGCCAGGTTCTTTGTTTGTGGTTGCGCTCAGAAAGCGGCCCCGAGAACCATCCCCTGGTGGTCGTAGCCACCAATGACGATTTTGTCCCCTGCTTAACCAGACAGTCCCATGAGTTGTTTGCCTTCTCAATCAGATCACTCTTCCCCTTATCCTTTTGGCTTCCATTGTGCAGAGAGACGTCCCGTCGCCACACGTCGTCACCGATCTCATCTGACCCCGGATAGTCTTCTAGTGTTGAATCATCAGATGACGAAGAATACTATAAGTTAAAGGAGGCTTACCACAAGTCCACATAATTGTACTCAGGGGACAGTCTAGACGCCGACAAGCTGCGTGATGAGCTGAAGGATGCACGCACTGCACTTGGTGTCACCCAATAAGAAGCCGCCCTGCGTGAGATGAGAAGGCGGCCACTGAGACAGAGGTCTAGAACCTACTTGTCAACACTACTGCCGCCTATGAGGCCACCTTCCCCATGCAGACAGTGGACGATCCAGCCACTGCACCAGAGGAGCACCTATGAGCCCTGCTGGCCCACATTCGAGCCGTGGTGTCCGAAGCCATCTGTCAAGGGGCTGCCACGGCACTGGTCGTTGTCCAACTTCAGTTTGGCACAACAGTGAAAGTCCTAGTGGTGCATCAGGGTTTTCCATCACCACTGGATGATGAAGATTATATGGATGATCTATTTGAGCACGTTGAGCCAGCCGCCAATGCCGTCTTAGCGAAGGTGAATGTGGACGAGATCCTACACACCCGCCTCGACCGTTGATCTATGTGGGATGTATTAGTAGTACAAGTTATGACTAGGTTTGGTCTATGGGATGACCGTATGTGAGTCTTAATTATTTGCATGCATGTCTATATTAACTTTTGTTGAACTTTGTATTAGTTCAGTTAAACTCTATTGAGCATGGTGTAGCTCAGGTCCTTTGGATATTTGGTAACTGGTTTCTAGCCCCTGTTGGTTGCTTTTGCCTATAGATTTGTTGAACTTGAAAGAACTATGCAGTGAGGAGTTTATCTAAACAAGTCTCACCTCGATCTAATGCAGAATGGATTAGCCATAGCTGTTGACTTTTACTATGAACACTAGAAAGTCCGCCCGCTGTGTATTTGATCTCGTAGGATAGTATAAAGTGTTGTAGCAATCAGTCTGCCCCTCGACTGCTATGATTGCTTGGATTGGAGTGAAATAAGTATACAGAAAAGACCTATCACAACTGCCCCTGGCATGTCATGGTGGTCAAAAGCTCTTTTTCTCGATTCATTTATTGTGTCTAGCTTTCCTACCTCATTCGCTTCACTCTCGTTAGCCATGCAAGGTCTATATGAAAGGAGGGCCCCCCTTCTCCTCTGGGAGTGTGGACGATCAAACATAGCTGAGGGAGTGTAGATGATCAGAACCTATGAAACCATGTGTCATGGGGTCAAAACCATGGCAATATGTTGTTCAAGTCGGTGTTAGAGTATGGATCTCCGGTGGCTCGGGTGGACTTAGGAACACAAGAATCATGCAGGGGAGACGGAACGGTTTATCCTGGTTTAGGCTAATTTGGTCTCTACATCTAGCAGCTGATGATCCTTATACTCAAGAGCACCCAAAATCAGGGGGGTTACAACAGAGTGTAAAGGAAGAAGATTTGGTAGAGGGGTTAGCTTGATGCTAATCCTAAGGTTGCCTTGCCACCGATGAAGCCTTCCCCCTTGCCGGAGAGGAGGAAGATGATGTGATGCGGTGGAGGAGAGGCATTCAGTGCCCCTCTCTAGGTTGCCTTGCCCTTTGTGCAGAGCAGAGGCAGATGGAATGGAGTGTCTGGTGGTCGAAATGGGATCCTCCCCCTTCTAGGTCCGACCTTATCTCTTATATAATGAGATAGGTCGGGTACATGGTGGTTTGGGGGTTTAGTGTATGGTCTACGTGCGTCGAAGTCTAGGAGGGTCTTGCAGCGGTGTGCCATGGACCATGGTGGTGTCTTGGAGCCAAAGAAGCCTTGGGCGTCGTTTGGCTGCTCTATTCTAACACTCTACGTGCTAGGCGGTGTTAGTTTGGACCGGCCTCCCCTAGGTGAAACCTTCTAGAGTCTTCTTGGTGGCGGAGGAGGTCAGCTCCTAGGGCTGATGCATAGTCCTAGAAGCCCATGAGCCCCTAGAGGCCATGGAAAGCTTTGTTTTCTTGTGTCATGCCCCAGACGTGATCCTGTTGGAGGAGCAGTTGGTAGGGCCACACCTAGGGAGCGACGCCGAGGATTCCTCGAGCATCGGTAACTCAGGGCTTGTCTTCTTGTGCCTGGGCCTTGGCTGGCATCATGAGCCGGGCAATAGCTAAGGACCGAGCTTGGTCATGCCATAGATTAGGAGCCCAAGGCTTGGGGAAGCCCTCGAGCCCTAGGCGGAGGCTGCGGTCGAGTTAGGCTCGGCTAGATGTCTTTGCTAGAGGTTGCGCATGAGCGTGCCCAATGGGTATAGCCCTGGAGCCTCTAGGCAATCCTGAAGGGGTTGGTCGAGGGGTATTTTTCATTTGAGGACCATTGGACCCGAGGCTTAACATACCTATTTGTTAGGATCTCATTAGGAGCCCTTGAGCCCTTCCTGGCCTCACCTGGCATGATGGCGATGAAGGGCTGAATTTGATCATCTGGTGACCGAACCCTCCTTGGTGGGGACATTTTCTGCTAGCGAGAGCGTTGTGCCCTGCTTGGGGCCTTATTCTCCAAAGTGATGAGCGTTGCTCGGCTGTCGGGGCTAAGCAAAGATGGTGTTGATCCCTTTGTGAGCCTATGTCACATGGGTCTTCGACTTGAGCGAGAGATCGGTGAACTCATCTGGGAGTCACCGACCGTAAGCCTAGGGGCGCCCTCATTTTTTATAGGAGCCTGCCATGGTCTGGGTGATCAAGAGTGCTGGGCTTAGGTTCGAGTCCATCTGATCATCCGGAGCACCATGCCATTCTAGGGGCTGCGATAACAGGTCCCGATCTTCTCAAGCTGGCCTTCTGGGGCCAACCCTCTGTAGCCATAGGTCAGGGAGATGGGAGTGTGCCAAGGCTTGGACGGAGGCCCTCATTGGGCCCACTACTCAGTGGCTCCCGACCCAACTCTAGGGAGTTGGTTAGTTTTTTGGGGGATGAGCCACCCGAGTGCCCGTCGATCGAGGGGTCGGGCTACTCCTTCTAGGGAGTCGATGTAGCCCCTGAGGCCATTGTGGGGCCTCCTTGCTTGTGGGAGGGGTGGCTTCTGGGTGTGTCCCATCCGCTGTCGTCTTGTGTAGGCAGTTGATGGCGTCTAGGCCATCATGCCTGGTGGAGGAGTTATGGTGCGCAACCCCTGTGCCATCCCATCTTGTCTAGGAGATTGGACATCAGGGCCACGTGGAGCAGATCCAGTGGAGGAGGAGCGATGGCACTTGTTACGCATGGATCCAAGTGGTTGATGATAGCTGGTGGGCTCAGAGGGAGCCGGATCCCCCTAAGTCCCGTGAGGAGGCGTGCGTGGAGTGGGCGGTGCACCCAGGTTGTCCCGTGTTCATTCCTACACACTCAGGTTATAGAAAAATCCAGACATGGGACTGAGTGGTCATACCTTTCACTCTTGCTCTGTCACCACATCCCTATCTAAGCGCCATTGAGCCTACTTATGCTCCCCCTCAGGTTTGACTACAATGGTGGAGTGGGACATGCCGAAGGCTAAAGGCGAGATGTTGGAGGTGGCCCAGGCATGGCTGATCCTCCCCCCTTCTGGATGGGATTTGCCGGATCTAGGGGCATCAAAGCCCATGCCAGGGGAGTCATAGGTCATCTCCTTTGTCCCCTTCCACATCGCTAGTTTGGGGTCCCCACACATCCGTTTGTGGGGAGGTTCCTCCGCGACTTTGGGCTATGACTTCATGATTTGACGGGTGGTGCACCTTGTGGTGTTTGTCACCCTGTGCGAGTGCTATCTGGGGATTGATCCCCACTTTGACTTGTGGAGGAGGATCTTTCGCCTAAACCTAAACAAGGATGATGTTGGATCCATTCAATGGATCGGTGCCATTGCCATCTAGCTACGCAACAATCTGAAGTCACGGTACTTGGAGCTTTCCTTCCCCACCTTGGAGAAAGGGTGGCACCAAAAATGGTTCTACCTCTCTGACCCCTCCAGGTCCCTTCAAGCCTACTCTCCCAATCGTCTAGGGCCGGTGATGGCGTCATCTTGGAAGAGCATGCCAGAGGGGCCTGCTCTTGAGGTTGCGGAGGGGTTGCTAGACTGGATCACCACCATGAAGGATGCCGGACTGTCTAGCCAGATGGTGCTCCGGGTATTCTTGTTCCACTGGATCCTCCCATTGATGGTGAGGCCATCTCCGATGTGGGAATACCTTAGGCTAGGGGACCTATCTACAGTGGTGGAGGGACATCTTCTAGAGAAGTCTATGACTAGAGTGGCATGGATGGTGTTAGGGTCTGCATCAGGGGAGTCAGTGGTTGACAAAGGCTTGGCCCCCTTCTCGGTGTACAAACTGAGGCCCGACTATCTTCCGTATCTAGGGGCGGTCTCCATCACCCCTAGCCTCGAGGGGTAGGGGGACAAGGTCACCACCGAGGGCCCTTCTTCGCCGCTGGGAGGTGCGTCCCTCACCCTATCTTTGGGGGAGTGTAACAACCCGGCTTTTTGAGCATCCAAAAAGTGAGCTTTTAAATTTTTTCCTGCAATGTGTGAAGCATGTAGTTGCAAGGTCAAACCTAAGTCAAACCTGCTAATAAATTGTTGCACTCATGTAGAATTGATTGTAGAGTGTGCCTTGTCCTTGAGTTGGTTTTGAGCTTGAGTTTGTTTTTGAGTTTGGAGTGCACAAATCCATGGCAAAAAATCCTCTTGAATTCGTTTCGAATTCATCTCCAATCCCTTTTGAATCTCTCTCAAATTACTAATTCATAAAAGGAAAAAATTCTTTTTCCATTTCTTTCTCAATTCAGCCCAGCCAGCCCACTACCCCTCTCCCACTTCCCTCACCCATCGGCCCAGTATAGCACCTTCCCCACTCCCTTCCTCGCCTGCTAGACCAAGCCGCCACCTAGGCCTTGGCTTCATTCATCCTGAGCAGCCCAACCTACCCTCTCCATCCTTCTCAGCCCAGCTATGAGACCCCATGAGCCCACGACCCACTAGCCCCTGTAGGACTGCCAGCACATCTGCATGGCCCCAGCAGGCTCGAGCTGCGCCCCTACCCTAAACCCTAGGGTGGGCGTAGATGCTCCTAGGCGCCACCGCCAACTGTCCCATCCTCATGCCTCAACATCTGTACCACTGCCCGTAGGATGCATGCCACATGTCCCCACCCCTGCACAGACGATGAGGATCACTAGCTCCCCTTGATAGCCCTAGCCACGACACCTATAAGTACCGCCGCCGCTCTCTTCTTGTCTCCCTATAGCCGCCGCTGTGCTCCTCTGCTCCCTTCCTCCTCTTCCTTGTGAGCCCTAGCTGGCCATGGCTACCACTCCACTCACCGCTGCTCCCCTTCCTCCAAGCAGCACCGACCACCGAGCCAACACCGTGCGCCATCGGTCTCCTTCACCGCGTGAACGCGCTTGAGCAGCCACACCTTCCCTAGAGCATGATGACCTCGCCTCACCAGCCCCCACTCCACCACCTTGATGTCGTGCTATGACATTGAGACACCACCACCAAGTGCCCTCCTCTGAGCTCCTCCTCGCGTCAAACTTCATCGAGCACGTGATGTCGTGCACCTCTCTGTCCATCACTCTACCGCTGCTTCTATGACCATGACCACCACCACATCGAAGTCACCCCACCAAGCTTCATCTGCCCTTCCTCCCACGTCATCCTCACCAAGCAGTAGAGCACCGAGCCCGACAACCCCGATGTCGTGCCCTGCCTAGCTTGTCCTCGGTGCTACCTTGCCAGCACCTAGGAGTCAAGCACCGATGCCCAGGAGTCTGTCTACCTCCACTCCAGTATCTTGCTGCTCATCATGGCCTCCAACCACCGTGGTCAGCAGCACCTCGCTAGAGCTCCATCTCTATTGCCGGTGAGCTCCCAAAGCCCAAACTTTGCCTTTCTTGCTCCCTATCACCATTCATGTCTGACGGTCGCCCCTTGTGCCAAGACCCTTCACCGTCATAGGAAGGCTACCGACCCTACTATGCTTCCTACCTCACCAGTCTCCTTCCTCGCCACTGGAGCCACTGGGTGCTACCGCTGCCACTAGAAGCCATACCCGAGACACTGCTGCAGCGCACCATGAACCCAATAGTAGCCATGTCTGGCCACCTGCAGCAAGCCATAGCCAACTCATGGGCAGTTGCAGTCCAGTGGGACATGTCACTGCAGGCCTCCGCCTCCAATGTTGAACCTTTGAACCCCATCAACGCCATCCTCGATGTTGGCAAAGCCCTTGTTTTTCATTTCTTTCCTTTTTCATACTTGTCATACATGATCATCTATCTATATCTATGCATGTGCCATGCCTTCATGCTAGTCTATCTATCTCTTGTGCTATGGATATGTGCTACTCCATGTTGTGTTGTTGGTTTAGTTCTTGTGTTGTTGTTTGCCTATGGACTGAGCCTTCGAGCCGGTTGAGAGAGCGATTGTTTGAACATTGCGATCGTGAGCTCATCTCACCGTACGCTGAGCATATCCCTTCTCTCATGCTTTAGTTGTCTCCAACGAACTATGATAATTAGCCACCCTCTTTGGCCCTTGGATGTGGCAACTATGGACTCAACGTCGGTGCGCTCCCTACCCACACCTAGCGAGCCATTCGTGACCTAGCCTAGTGGGAGAACTAGGGGATGACCATCGTGGAATGATGGATGCCAACTCATTTAGGTGAAGCTCATGGCCGTGAGTCCCCTAGCCATGACCCTTGGGCTCTACCTCTTTTGCTCTTTTGTTCTACTTTGCTTTTTTGTGCTTCCTAACCATCTCGTATGCTTGTGCCACATTGACCATAGCATTTCTTCAGTTCTCATGGTGACAACAGCACTGCTATGGACCCAAGGGATAGCAAAGTGCTGATCTAGTTGCACATCGATCATGGTGCCCTACTAGTTGGTGTGGATCGAGAGTCCATGGGATTTGTCTCTTTTCTTTCAACCCTTGCCCATCCCCATGGCATGTTGGTGGAGAGAATGTGGAGACCCCTCTTACATCTTCTCTTGTTCTCTCTTTTCAATCCTCGTCGATCCAGTAAGATGTGGATTGAGCCCTCTCATTCCAACTTCTTCGATTAATGTCTTTTGCCATGACATGTGGATTGAAGTGCCATGGAACCAAAGTCCCTTTCACTTGTTTGTGTCTATTTGGTGTTCTTTTATTGCTCTCTTGATTCCACTCCTTTAATTCCCATTGACAGCTATGGCGAGTGAATCAAAGGATGGTGAATCCCTTTCCCCTCTCTTTTGGCTCTTTCATGCACAAACCCCTTGTATGTTTGTACCTATTTTAGACCTTAGCGCACATTAGGTTCTCGCGGTGACAACCACACCACTAAGACCCTAGGGGTGTCTTGGTGCCATTTAATGCACGTGGGTCAAGGTACCCTATGAGTGGATTTGGGCATTTGTGTTCTCTTGTGTGTCGCTCCTTTCTGATGCTCCGTCTTTTGCCATGGCATGTGGATTGGAAGAAGCAGACCACCGCCCTCTCCTTTCTCCTCTTATTCCATCCTCTCTTTGGTTCCCGTCGATTACAATGGCGTGCGGGTTGAGAGAGACTAGAACTCTTCCTTGCCTCTCTTGCTTGCAATCTTTTTGATTCCCATCAACCTCCATGATGCCCGGATCAGAAGACCGTGAGCTGTGGTGATTGCTTAGGATGAGCTAGAGTCTAGGCAATTATTCTTGATGTCGTACAGGTCAACATGATCAGCTCGGGAAGTACTGGCTAGGCTGTGACTTAAGCTTGTGCTTAGCAAATAACCACTTCCGCCTCTTTTCAGCCCAAGGATCAGACATCCACCATGAGGGCTAAGCCTTTTCCTTTGGTGGTCTTCGCTTTTTCGTGTCTTATCACCTTTTTAGGGTATTGATTGCTTATTGCCTTGTTTGTCGCTCTATCGAGGTAGTTGCATCGAGGATAGCGTTGATTGGACCGAAACCCATTGGAGTGTGGATTGGAAGAAGTAGACCACCGCCCTCTCCATTCTCCTCTTATTTGATCCTCTCTTTGGTTCCCGTCGATTACAATGGCATGCGGATTGAGAGAGACTGGAACTCTTCCTTGCCTCTCTTGCTTGCAATCTTTTTGATTCCCATCAACCTCCATGATGCTCGGATCAGAAGACCATGAGCTATGGTGATTGCTTAGGATGAGCTAGAGTCTAGGCAATTATTCTTGATGTCGTATAGGTCAACATGATCGGCTCGGGAAGTACTGGCTAGGCTGTGACTTAAGCTTGTGCTTAGCAAATAACCACTTCTGCCTCTTTTCAGCCCAAGGATCGGACATCCACCATGAGGGCTAAGCCTTTTCCTTTGGTGTTCTTTGCTTTTTTCGTGTCTTATCGCCTTTTTAGTTATTGATTGCTTATTGCCTTGTTTGTCGCTCTATCGAGGTAGTTGCATCGGGATAGCATTGATCGGACCGAAACCTGTTGGAGGAAGGACTTGGAGGAGAACGACTATGAGTACATTGAGGATCTTTGAGATGACTAGTGAACAGGTGCCACGTCCCACTCAACCTCGTAGAATTCTATTAGACATGCAACAATGTAGCTGATAGTGCTTTACTTTTATGCAAATGATCTATGATAGGTTGCATGGTAGAATTGCTTGAAAGCCATTACCTTGACAAAACCTTTACCCCTGCACACCCGTTGTTAGGATAGGTGCTCACATACTACTTACTACTTGCTTCTACTATGCATTATATATGTGATGTGATGCTTGGTGGATGATTGTTTGTGAGTGGCTAAGGCACTTGGTGCCGATAATATGGTAATAATGTGATGACAACTTGGGGAGATCTTAGCATGCTTCTTGGGTGTGTTGTGAGGGTTGAGTCAACCGAGCAGGATCTACGATGAGCTATTGAGCGAGTCTTGCTAGAGTGTGACCTGAGCACTCCTCAAGAGTTGTACTTGTGGTTGGTACCAGTTTGTGGTATAGACTCTAGGGAGGAGTGTTCTTCGTGGGATGAATCCCCAGAGTAGAGGTGCTGTTGAAGCATGGGGTGTCGGAACCCCTTTGTGAAGATGTCTTGTTCGGTCACCCTAAGGACTTATATGTTCTAGGAAATGGTTCATAGGAATCCTTGCACCCCATTCGCTCCTCTCTAGGGAGGAGACAATTGTGGACTAATCTGGGTGATGCCATTACTGCTAGGTTGTAAGTTGATAGTGTGGGGGGTGAGGATGTTGAATCTAGAACCCCTCTAGGTGCGTACTACCACTTGTGGGGCCCGGTATTTACATTCCATAGTCTCAGCATGCTGAAGAAATCCAGGGTGCCTCAGGGCTGAGTGGCAGGATGGTATCATTGCAGAATAGAAAGCAGCCAAAATCAGCCTAGATGAGCCGGATCGTCGATGATGGTGTATCATGTGGGTAGTGTAAACCTCTACAGAGTGTATGGTTGATCGATCGATACATATGCCATCTTTTTGGCTATGGACCTTTCCTATGTTACTGCTTCACTTGACTAGATAGAGGTGTCCTTTCTTCTTCTCCCCCTGGGTTTGTTGGACTTTGGCTGTTAGCCAATAAGGCAAGATATGAGATGGAGTTGTCCTTGTTGCCTAGAGAGTGAGAGTGTGGTGAGATGTGTGTGATGGGATGGGTGAACATGTGGATGAGATGGGTTACAACTTGATGAACTATTATAAAATATTGATGAACTTGCATAGGAAACCTACCACCATATATTGGCCTTTTGCTCTACCCTTGCATTCCACTTACTACAAAGCATACACAAAGCATAGGGTGGGAGCCAGTGGCCAGTACAAATCATACTAAAAGATATTTGGCAGGTTTGGATGCCATCTACGATGACAACAATGGAGATTAGAAGGATTAGATGGTTTTGTACCTGCGCTCCAGTTTGGTTGAGGAGATGAAGATGAAGTCTACGCTTGCTGATGTTCTATGCCTACTTTGATGATTGCCCATGAAGGAGGAGCCTTCACCCATTGACATGCTATGCCAACTCTAATGAAGCCCTGTGTGCATTTCTGCTAGTATTACGTTGTACTTAGGTGTGTTACCAAGAGTTGTAATACCTTATAAACTTGTACTTCCATGATGTATGAACTGTGGTATCAACTGTTATTTGAAAATGTGATGGCTAGATCTCATGGACTATCACATTATAATTCATATCTATGGATTTTCCCTTAGTGGAAATCAGGATCGTCTTAGGGAGTCACCCGCCACCTGGGTGGCTGGGAAGCACCCTCGCTTGAGTTCCCTTAGGGCGAGGACGCCTTCATGGAAGAGGCGCTCTGCCCTGAGGCTTTCTTTGAGCAGTAGGTGAGGTCCCCTACCGGCTAGGCTGCTTCGGTCCGACGGTCACTTGTCCATTGCTTGATGACGCAGAGCTTAACTTGTAGGGAATCTTCCTCAGTGGGGGCTTTGGGCGGCGCGGCGGCGCCGGTCCAGCCACTGGTGCTGAAGGTGCATCGCCGCCTGCTGTTGCTCCCCCAAGTGAATGGGACGTCGACGCTGGACATTGTTGCGATGGGGCCGGTCGTTGTGAACCTAGTGCGGTAGGCAGGATCTAACGTAGCTAGGGGGCCTTCCTCCTGAGGCGAAGGTGAACCTAGAAGAGGTCATCATCACCAGTCTCCCCCTACCCCCAGGGCATGAGGAGGCTAGCTCCTCATTGGTGACTGTGTAGGCTTCTTTCACTCCGCTAGCAGGGGGGCCGCACGTCCTAGATGATGGCCCCTAGGCGGACGCGTGGCTGGAGCTGATGAAGCAAGGTGGCACCTTCGACAAGCTGGTTGCCTTCTTCTACAACACCTTCATGGTGATGACAAGCCACATAGGGGAGTTCTTCAGTCTTCAGCAGGGGATATGACTCTTGTGGGGTGATTATCGTTGGATAAAGTACGACACCGTGGCTGGTGTTGAGATTTTACCTGAGTTGCCTTATCGTCGTGGTTGTAGGTGCTATGCCAGTTCTCCTAGAGGAAGTTAGACCTCGTCTAGGAGTGGGAGAAGGCTACCCCATAGGTACCTTCTGGTCCACCTAGTGGGGGTGAAAGGTCCATCCCACTTGGCTACCCAATCCTGACCCTTTGCTCGGCAAGTGAGTGGCCACGCTGATGGAAGTGCTCATCAGGGAGCATGATGGGGCACGTAGCACCGTGGCATGGTTAGAGTCCAAGCTAGCAGCGGAGCAAGAGGCCAAGCATGCCACGAAGGCAAGGGCTGAGGAATCCCAGTAGAAGGTTGTAGAGTTGGAGGAGGCCCGCCGGATGGCTAAGGGCTTGGTCATAGAGCTGAGGGGCTCCCTAGGCCTGCTGGAGACCACAAGGGATGCCACCCATTCTAAGCTCCATGGGGCCTAGCAGATCATCATAGGTGCATCCTCTGCTCTTCCTTCCTTCCCTCACCTCTAGGGTGGGGTCTCTTGCCCCAGGCCGCCATGAACCCGGTTCTCCCCCTTTTGCGTGGCGCAGGGCTACGGGTGGAGCTGGCGGACGAGAGCGGCAAGGCCCTCTAGCTAGAGGAGGTGGTGGAGATGGCATAGGCAAAGTGTGACCATTTGTGGAGGGAGCTATAGGTAGAGGTGAAGGTGTCGGTGGATGGCCAAACCGCCCTAGCAGAGCATGAATGGGAGTTAGACGTGGTGTGGGCAGAGTTGCAGGGACTCGTTGCTATCGCCGAGGAGGCGTGCAACGCCCTGCTTCTGCCGCCGCCCCTAGAAGGAGAGCATGACCTCACCAAGTGGGTGCGCTCCCTTGTGACACGCCCCATGAGTCGTTAGGGGCATGATCCGCCAAGGTGCCAGTGTGGCCCTAACCTTGACAAAGCTTTGACTCCCTAAGGTCGACTTGGGCCTCCTGGCCATAGGCATCCCTAAAGAGACTTCTGACAAGTAGATGAAGGAGGCCGAGGATGCGGTGGCACCCTTGGTTGCTGCTGTGGCTGGGATCAACGATGACAGCTGCTACTGACCGACGAGTATCCAGAAGAGGACGACGTGCCCATCGGTCCCCCGACGTCCCCATGACCTGTGCAAAAACTTGGTTGTAAAACTTATCATTGTAATCCTGGGGGTTTGTTCTGCTTTGAACAATTATGACATTAGGGGTGTTCCTTCCCATCAAATCTTTGCGCTTTCATTACCGCTTGTACTCCACGCTCTGTTCGTCTTGGTGGGGAGCGTCCCCGATGCCTGTTTCCCTTTTCTAAGCCCGGTGGTCGTCAGTTGTTAGCACTGTTAGCCTAGGACATGCCTGTGTGGCATAAGGGTGTTATCTTATCCCATTCGGTGGTCAAGGAAGGGAAAATAGGGTGGCTCTGCTCCCCGACCGCAAGATCGAGGCGAGGAGGTTTGCGGCCTGAGAGTGGGTCGATTCGAGTAGGGTGGGCGCGTGATGAGGACATGACACCCATGCATATGACCATGTTTGGCACATGGTATGGAGGGGTAGGAGGCAAGCAAGGGTGTCCAAGTCAAGAAGGAAGCCTGAGGCTCATTCGGTTTGAGTCCCCGAGGTGGAGGCCCAAAGCAACTCAAGTTTGAGCCCGTCTTAGAGTCCTAGAGCAGCACGCACTAAAAATGACGCCTAGGTCACATATAGTGTCCGTTTTGGGAGTTATTTATATGGATGGAAAGACAATTTCATGGATCTCCGAATGGCACCAGTCCCACATTAAAATTTGATCGGAGTCAACAGGAATCATCGAAACAATTGGACGTCCAGAATCTGTCAAGGTCCTGCTCCACCGTCTTTTGGGCCATTGGCCCGTGTGTCGCGTTGGAGCCCATAGGGGCGCATCTAGGGGAGGTATCCATGACCTAACCCTCATATATTCAGTAGCCATCGCCACATTAGGTTTTGGGTTTTGCTTAGATTAATCTGTCAAGAACAATTTCGCCGTTTATCGGTTTGTGAGACCCCGACATCGTGAGATTAATCATTCATCTGCAATTTGGTTGTTTTCTTTCTTGTTCTTGCTTGAGTTCTTTGTTGCGCGGGCAAGGGTTCGCCTTCTTGGTGAGGTCAACTAGATCCATGTCTTGGTTGATAACCAGAGGAGTTATGGTGCTAAGATTGCCGGGTTCGATCTTTTGATTTGAAGCTGGATCGGTGTGTCATTCTCCGCCTCAATGATAGTTACCTCTACCTAATGGATCAAACCCTACAATCTTAGCACCACAACTCCTCAGGTTATCAACCAAGACATGGATCTGGTTGACCTTGCCAAGAAGGCTAACCCCTGCCTAGGCAACGAAGAACACAAGCAAGAACAAGAAAGATAATGAGATAGGTTAGGTACATGGTGGCTTGGGGGTTTAGTGTATGGTCTACGTGCACTAGAGTCTAGGAGGGTCTTGTAGCAGTGCACCATGGACTGTAGCGGTGTCTTAGAGCCAAAGAAGCCTTAGGCATCGTCTGGCTGCTCTATTCTGACACTCTATGTGTCAGGCAGTGTTAGCTTGGACTGGCCTCCCTAGGGTGAGACCTTCTAGAGTCTTCTTGGTGGCGGAGGAGGTCGGCTCCAGGGGCTGACGTGTGGGCCCAAAAGCCCACGAGCCCCTAGAGGCCATGGGAAGCTTTGTCTTCATGTGTCATGCCCTGGTTGTGACCCTATCGAAGGAGCAGTTGGTAGGGCCACGCTTGGGGAGTGGCTATTGGTGTATTTTAACGCACATAGATAAATCCGCAAGCGCACGGATACCGTTGTAGCTTTCACCCGGAAGTATTCCAAGTATCGTATCCTTAGGGAAACATGCGAGACTAACTATGTTCTAACTTAACTAGGGGTAGCAACAAAGTTAGGATAAATAGAAGCCTAGAGAGGATAACTGTGGTTCTCTACTTCTAACTTGGGTAAGCTATGTCTTTTACTATTCAACTAGGGACATTACTAGGGAAAGACACCAACAGAGGATGCTTTCCTTTGCAACTATGTCCTACTTGCGCCTACAGACAGGAGGTGGACTACAAAGGATCAATGAAGCTATATAGTACAGGCTATATAGAACTTATGTCACACACATGATCTATGACCTTTCGGAATGCAGGGGCATCCACCATTAACCCAAGTCTAAGCACCACGCTTACACTTATGATTAATACTTTAACCTAGAGCATCTATAGATTAAAGCAATCAAAAGAGAGTCGTGATCCTGATGAATAATATAAATAGTTACTTACTTGAATAAGAAGTTGATTACCAGAGAAATCTTGAAGGCAAGCTCAAGTAGAACTTGGATCCACCAAGGTACAAGCTCTAGAGAGAGCACCGATAGGCTGACACCTCCTCAAAACTCTTCCCTCACTCTCTATCTCACTATTATTTACAAGACTAGATCCTATGGAGGACTAATCTTCTGTTGATAGCTAGCTCTGATCCTCATGATATGAATTAGGGTTTTAGGGATCTACTAAGGGAGAGGGGTACAATGCCATTTATACAGGCCAGAGCATCCATCATGAGCCCTTGGATCAAACCAACTTGAAAGAACGGCGTAGATGCAATCTAGGACACAGTGGGGAACCGACTTTCAAAGCAGAGGCTGATCGGTGGACCCCATAGGCCGGGTGGCTTGGGGGTGGGGCCAACCGGCCCCAAATGGCAGCCCCTTGGGGTCTGCTTCAGTGGAGAGGCTCCTAGAGTCTTCTAGATCCTTCCCACGTTGGTTTCGCTACGAAATTACATGATTTCCTTTGACGAATATGTCCCCCTTGGTGGTTTTCGGGATAAACCCTGCTGAAAACATAGATTCACCAAAACTCATGGAATTTATTAGTTTAAAACCCTAGTCCTATGTTTGGTGATGGAATTAAGTATATATGCAGGTTATGTTGATGGTTTATAATTGATGTTAGTGACTGTCAACAAGCTCCCCCAAGCTTAACCTTTGCCAGTCCCTAGTCAAAGCCAAACTCAGCAATGGATCAGGAGTTGCTACAATGCTTTCATGCCTTAAAAGTACACATGCATTCAATCAAGAATTCTCCTTCAGATAGAATAAACTGATCTAACTTTCAAACTTACCCATACTACCTTCAACTATGGGGCTTCTTAGCCTTCACTTGGGTCTTGAGCAATTGAAAGACAGAACGATCAAGTCAAGCACTATGTCTCTAGTTCTTTGTTTAACCATTGTTCTAGAGTTTTTATAAGTTTTCAAAATAAAACTCAGAGATTCCATTGTATGACACTCTCAAGTCTCTCAATATATGTGGTATTTGTGGATCCTCACCAAGGTAATAAAGATGTTATGCCTTTTTCTCTTCCTACCACTAAGGCTTATGTGGAGTTCATAGGTATGGAGAAAGCTAGAGCATACTTGCAATGCATATATTGTAAAGTCAAATAATGGATCCAAAGAGAGTTGAGTCATATAATTAAATCAAGATGTGCATGTGTGTGGAATATATGGTGGCTAATCCTAATTCTATTTTGCTCCTTGAAAACTTATCTCTCTTTTAAAAGTTGGAAACACTTGATAGAGAGCAGGGGCTATCTTATTCATCTCTCTTTTTTTAGGCAGGCATCTAAGTACCCATTGTGTTAGATATCTCGAACACTTATCCATTTTTTTCTCAATTCTTTTTTTCTTTTCTCTCTTTTTTTCATGAATAACTTTTGCATAGCCCCATGTCTCTTTTCTACAACAAAACTTTGAGAGATAGCAACAAGAACTTTGGAGCATTTATTTGGTGGATGGAAAACCTAACAAACATGTTTTTGGTGTTCGCTCCCAGTGTAGGAGTAGAACATTTTTGGGTGGATCTAGATGGAAGGCAGGATTTTGCATACTCCTAGTGTAGGAGAAGTATGTATATGTGGTGTGTATGTGATCTTGATTTTAAGAGCATGACAAACCTCTCATAAGGGTCAACAAAGCTTGACATAACTTAATGCAAAAGCAAGCAGCATATATATGGAAGTTTTTCTAGCCTAAATAACATGTATGGCTCTGGTGGGAATTCAAGCTTTGTCATACATGAACTCATTATGTAGCATTTTTGTGTTTTTAAAAAGATAAATCTATAGAACTTTAGTGTCACTTGGAAAAAGGTAAACAGCAGCTCAGGCCTTCTCATTTCAAATCTGTCAATTACCTAGACTTAGATCAAGCATATGCTACCCATGAGTTTCAAGTTCAGAGTAAATCCTTATATATAAACAATCTTATCCAAAATTCGGGAGAATTCAAGGCTGAAAGCGGTGCACTTGAAAGGAATTACAATAGAGCAACTATTCATCATTTCTATTTTAAGAGAATATTATGAGTCCTCTTTATTTTATTCAGCTCTTAAAAACAAATTAAAGCAAACTAGACACACCTTTTATTTTGTTTTCAATTTCACAAAATCACACATTATTACTATAGCTATATATATTTATAATAAAGATAACTTTTTTTATTTTGTTTCATTCATCATTTTCTTAACTGTTGAAAAAGAAACTAAAATCTAAAACAAAAGGAGAAAGAATACTTACCTGGATACACGGGAGTGCTTCTCCCCCAAGCTAGCTCTTTAGGTGAGGGTTCGGTATTGTAAGTCCTTCGAACCGAACTTCTTCTTGTGAAGTTCATTGATCAAGTACCTCGATTTGTTTCTTGTGATGACGCCTCTAATATTAATGTCACCCTCTTCCGCCAAACCTGTCTTGATTTTAAGTTTTGATATTGGTTTAACAGGTTCAGGACCTTCACTTGTAGAAATTAGGGAATTAACTAACTCCTCCACATTTTGCTTGAAGTGTGTCCTGCTCATAAAGACAAGGTAGAGATCAAGTGCATAGGCTCTGTTGGTGGGAAACACCAACAAAACAAAAACTTTCTTTATTCCTCTCTATCCTTTAAGCGTATTGAACAAGATGAAGTTGATGTTATGTGTGGTGTTCAATTATGTCATATGTAATAAGATCAGAAGATTCAGTTGCTTAAACTATGGAAGGATTATCCATAAGGTATTAATCTTTACATGATTATGACTATCATCTTCTAGAATTAGGATGTGCACTATTCTGCTTATTTGGTTAAGACTATGGGATCAAGAAAGTGGTGCTAGGAACAAGCTTAAAGAACAAGACATGTGGAGCTAGTCAGGTTTGATCAAATAAATTGTAACTCAAATATATTTTGTTTCTTATTTATGTGCCTACCAGAATCAAGGAAAGGCTTTTTAAATAATGACCATTTACCTTTGGATGTTACCTTTGTCATTGGAGCGTGAAGACACCATATGATGAAGGGTAGATGACTTGTGATGGTCCATCCTTTTTGCTTGAAGTTTTTCTTTTTTAGCTACCCTCGCATCTTGAGCTGTTCATGAGCTTCTTGTCTCCCAGATTGCACCATTTCTTTCTCATCCTTTTGTCATGCCATCTTTTTGCTCTTGGATCTTTGACATTCTTTTGGATCTTTCACTTCACTCATTGTTTCATGCCTGCAAAGGATTAGTGGACAACACATACCCAATGGATTGTACAAATTTGAACTATGGGTTGTTGTCCCTAAATTTTGTGAATTGCTTCCATACGAATGAAAAGATAGTTTTGGGATTACTTTTAGCATAGAGATCATGTTTTTAATACTTGCATAGCTCAAGGCAAAGGTAATTTGCAGCAAAAGACAAAGTGAATGAACATTGGTACTTACAGTTCTTTCATCCATGTTGAATGAGTCGTGTCTTCTTTGTGCAATATTATCGAAGTTCATCATGTGCCTTGCTTCATCTCCAATTTGAATTCATCTCATGACTTACCCAAATTGAATTGAGAGTTTCCTACAGGGGTTAGTCTAATAAAATATCCAGTATCTACTATAGCATACTCTTGGTTCAAAAATCAACCTAGACACCACATCTAATTTGATTTAGGAAGACACTAAACCTTTGTAAGTAAGATGAGCACTCCTAAACTAAGCACCATGCTTAATTTAAAAAGATGTATGAACATACCCCAAACCTTAAGCATACTATAGTAAACAAAGGTAGCATAAAAGCATTATAAAGATTTATTCAATTGGAGATGAAAGAGCATGATTTAAAGGTAGAGACAACCAAGATGAATTAGCAACATGGAATGAGAGATTTTTTTAGAGAAATCCATCCCCCATGCTTGAATCTTGCAAGGCAGAATCAAGTTTGGATGGATGTGATTCAATGTTGCATGATGAGTGGTTGGACATACCTGGTGCTATCATCCTTCGTTCTTTGTGCTTCAAACCTAGAATGGTTAGTGACAATAATACCCAAAGGAATATTTTTCTCAATTATTTTTCTATGCTCATTTCACAAGGGCGTTATAGTAAAAGGTGAAAGCTCATTTTATCTCCCGAAAGTGCTTGCTTTAGGACAAAAGCTCATCCTTGAGAAACCTTCTAATTGCTCTCAAGTTGGTGAAGTGGTTTCCCCTCCAACACCGACCTTTATGTACCTATCTCAAGATTCTCAAACGAGATTTACAATATTTATGATAAATATATGCATCTACAACCACCCTTTCAAAGTCTTTATGAATAGGGAGAATAAGGGGGTTGAAGATCTCATGTGTGGCAATGTTAGAGAGACCAATTGATTTAGGAGGTTTCTCATGTGAGCATGGATTTGATGAGGTGCTAATGAAGTAGCTTCCATGCTCGCTGATGTAATCTTCCTTTTCAAGCTCTAGGGTTGATTCTTCATGAATGTCTATAGGCGGAAACATTGTCTCCATCATTCCATGCCTATCACAGTCATTGGACGTTTTATTGTCCAAGATTTTCCATGGATTGGTGGCTCTCGGGTTGATCTCATCTAAGGCTTCCTCCAAACTTGGATGAGTCATGTTTATTAAAGAGATTGATTTAAACTCAATATTTGAATCTAAGCCAAATTTGGATTCTACCCTTAAGGTTTCGTCCTTGTCCATCCATTCTTTAGCAATGGCATATGAGTTCTTCATACATTCCAACCATTGTCATTGCATTTCTTGGTCATCCTTTTGGTCTTCATGATTCCTATGCTTTGGTTGTCTTAGTGGATTTCTAGGGTCATCATGAGTCTTAGGAGAAAGAGCATAAAAGGGATCATCGGGGTCTAGGATGGGTTGAGAGATGGGTTTAGATAAGACATCTAATGTGGACATAGAAGGGGAGAGAATAGGAGTTGCTTCTAAATGGCTTAGCTCTCCTTCTATGGCATCACTTTACATGCCATCTTTGAATTCTTCCCAACATCCCACATGGGAATAAGGACGCTTTCTAAGAGATGCCTTGTTGAAAGGATTTGAATTATATTCGCTCGAAGGTCTCTTATGAAGATGAGAATTTAATGTTCTCCCAAAATCAGCACCAAAGAGGTCATCCTTAATTTCAACAGGGATTTCCAAAGGTGGAATTCCTTCTTCTCATAGGGGATATTGAGGTATTGGTGGTTCAGGATTGATAGCTAAATCTTGGGATTGAAGTGGTTGTGCTTTGGATATCAGAACTTCCTCTTCTTGATCGGGAGATGATTTCTTCTCTTTCTCGGGGAGTTCATTATGAATGCTAGTGCAGGGTGTCTTTTCACTAATTCTATCAAGCATAGCCCTTGCCTCACTAGTAGACAAATGAAGGAAAGCTCCTCTAGAGGATGCATCAAGGGATTCCATGGAATCCTTGCTAAGACCCATGTGAAAATGTTGAAGAAGTACATGGTCTTGAATGGCCAGGTCCGGGCCAGTGATGATGAGTTCATTAAAATGATCCCAAGATGTACCAAGAGATTCTTCTTCTAGTTGTCTAAAATTTAGAATCTCTTTTCAAAGGCTAACCACTTTAGAGATAGGAAAGAAACGTAAACAAAATTTAGAGCATAACGTTTCCCAATCTCCTTGCATACTTCCTACGGTTAGACTGTACCAATGTTTAGCTCTTCCCATCAAAGAGAATGGAAACAACTTCCATCTTAAGGTTTTGTCAGGCATGCCAGCGATACACAAGCATGCACAGGTCTGTTCAAACTCTTGTGGGTGTGAGTATGGGTTTTTGTTGCCTTCTCCTGAGAAGGATTTATCCCGAATCAATTTTATAAAACACGGGCACAACTCATAGCCAGGTGTTAGGATAGGCTCTGAAGATTTTGGTGGCTCTAGGCTTATGCTTGTGGGTTTAGCATATTGATAGATAGGAGTAGAATACATGCTAAAAGAAAAAGTAAAATACAAGAAAGATAAAAGATAAAATGTTAAGCTAGGCTCGAAGTTAATTCAGCAACCGTTTCCCCAGCAATGGTGCTAGAAAGCTTGTTGGTCTATTTTAACGCATACAGATAAATCCACAAGCGCACAGATACTGCTATAGCTTTCACCCAAAGGTATTCTAAGTATCATATCCTCAGGGAAACATGTGAGACTAACTATAGTCTAACATAACTAGGGATAGCAACAAGGTTAGGATAAATAGAAGCATAGAGAGGATAACTGAGGTTCTCTACTTCTAACTTGGGTAAGCTATGTCTTTTACTATTCAACTAGGGACATTACTAGGAAAAGACACCAGCAGAGGATGCTTGCCTACCCAACCACATCCTACTTGCACCTATAGACAGGAGGTGGACTACAAAGGATCACGAAGCTATGTAGTACAGGCTATATAGAACTTATGTCACACACGCGATCTACCACCTTCCAGAATGCAGGGAGCATCCACGATTAACCCAAGTCTAAGCACCATGCTTACACTTACGATTAATACTTTAACCTAGAGCGTCTATAGATTAAAGCACTCAAAAGAGAGTCACGATCCTTATAAACAATATAAACAAATACTTACTTGAATCAGAAGTTGATTACTAGAGAAATCTCGAAGGCAAGATCAAATAGAACTTGGATCCGCCAAGGTACAAGCTGTAGAGAGAGCACCGATAGGCCGACACCTCCTCCAAACTCTTTCCTCACTCTCTATCTCACTATTATTTACAAGACTAAATCCTATAGAGAACTAATCTTCTCTTGATAGCTAGCTCTGATTCTCATGATATGAATTAGGGTTTCAGGGATCTACTGAGGGTGGGGGTACAGGGTTGTTTATATCAGTCGGAGCATCCATCGTGAGCCCTTGGATCAAACAAACTTGAAAGAACGGTGTAGATGCAATCTAGGAGGTGGTGGGGAACCTACTTTCAAAGTGGAGGCTGACCGGTGGACCTCATAGGTAGGCTGCCCTAGGGGTGGGGCTGGCCAACCCCACATGGCAGCCCCTCAGGGTCTGCTTTGGTGGAGAGCCTCCTGTAGTCTTCTAGATCCTTCACACATCAGTTTTGCTGTGGAATTACGTGATTTCCTTTGACAAATAGGTCCTCTTTGGTGGTTTTCTGGATAAACTCTGCTGAAAACATAGATTCACCAAAACTCATGGAATTTATTAGTTTAAACCCCTAGTCCTATGTTTGGTGATGGAATTAAGTATATATGTAGGTTATGTTGATGGTTTATAATTGATGTTAGTGACCGTCAACAATGGCGCCAAGGAGCTTATAACACCCTAGTGTTAAGCATTGCATTTGACAATTGCATTTCATGAGCACAAGCATCATCCAAGCATTCATGAACATGAGCATATGAAATTTCATCTCATTCTTATAAATACATTATCGCATGAAATGTTGATAATATATATGCATATGCTTGTAATCATGTGTGACCCATGTATGAAATGGTTGTGAGGTCACAAGAATACCTTAGACACACCTAGAATGATAATTAGAACAATATTTATATTCATGACTTGAACCAATTTTGCTTTTAAGTATTGGTTTACTTTGAAATGCCTTTTCATGATGCTAGTTTGACTAAAGTTGAATAGTAGTTTAGAGAGCTTGCATGACTGTGTGACCTAAAAAAAAGTTGTAGTTCACATCATGGATAACAAACTTTATTTAAGGGTCATGAGCTGAATCAGTGCCTAACGTGGTCAAAAATAGCTCCAAAGTAGAAATGAAATGTTTTTTCTGGACTTGGAAATTTTGCTGTCCCGAATGCTGATTTCAGTTTCAAAAGCACCACTTTAGAGCTTTGTAGTTTGAAAACTAGCTCAAAATAGACCAGGCTCCCTAAAGCAAAGTTGTAGTACTCATGTATGTCTACAATTTCTATTAAGGAAGTTTTTACTAAATTGCCACAGATTAGGAGGGCTGATCACTTGAACTTGCTTCGTCAGTCAGGGTCAGTGGTGTTTGAACTGGCGCCGCACGCATGCAGTGTGGACGATCGGCGTTAGGCCATGGCCGCCACATGGAAGCTGTCCACTGGCGTTGGGCCCATGTGTTAGGCCAGGGTGGGTAGCAAAACTATTGCTCTTTCTCATTCGTGCTCATTCTCTCTACTTCGCTCTCGCTTCCGTACTCACCGTGCTAGAGCAAAACCAAGCACCGTCACCATTGCTGCCGACCTTCATCGAGCTCACACACCACTTCTGTCATGCCATTTCTTGATAGCCCATGCACAGAACTCCGCCATGCCCTGCTGCACTTTCCCTAGCCATTAGTCATACCAATTGTGCTTAGGTTAAGCCGTTGTTCGAGTTCACCGCCACCACGCCATCGTCGGAGCTCCCCTAAGCTCGCGTTTGCCATGGCTGTGCTCCACTGAGCCATCTTGCGCATGCCTTTCTCTCATTAGGGTTAGCCTAGGGTTAGGTCTAGGTCACGCCGCTGGCCATTGAGCCAACACCGGCACATTGGAGTTGGAACACGGCTGCGCACTACCGTGCTTTCGCCATCGCCATGCCACGCACATGGCCAAGCCTCACCGCTGCTTCATAGTGACTTGATCCATGCCTTAGAGCTTCGCTAGGGTTCCTAGGTGTCGTAGCTGCGCTTGCCTAGCCATGCCATTGTTAGAGACGATGAGCCCATCGTAGCATAGCGCTGCCATCCGCCATTAGCGCCACCGCCGTCGACAATCATCGTTAGAGGTTCGACCATCTAGCTCGCTGGATGCGGAATGTGATGGGGAACATGTTAGTGCCGACCACACCGCCGGAGACCTTGCCGTCGATCAAGCCGGTGCTCTACTCTGGTTCCACTAATGAGTGGGCCGAGTTGACTGCGGGCCCCAGCTGTCAGGCACCGTGAGTGTATAGACCGGGTGTACATAGCATTTAGGGTTTAGTTGGTTTTTGAATTATTTTTCTCAGATTTGAATGCAAACTTCAAAAATTCATATCTGGAGCTAGGAGTATCCAAATGGGGTGAACCAAATTTTGTTGGTTTATCTTGAAGTGTACTATTTGATAAAAAAAATTAAATATATTGTTTAGAGTATTTTTCTAGGAGAATTAAATTGAGCAAGATAAGTGCTTTTAAAGTAGTTTATATCTTATAAAATGCATAACTTGAGCTAGGAAAGTGACAAAATTGTGATTCCAATTTTGCTGGTCTTGTGTTGACATGCTATAGATAGAAAAAATACTAAACCTACAGTAGACATACTTGTAATATGGTCTTCCTATTTAATCTTAGTTAATTGTTAGATTCTAGTGAAATAAATTGGTGTAAAAATACATAACATATGATCATATAATTTTTACACAGTATTCTCATGCTAGGAGGAAAGTAAGAAAAATATTAAATCTATTTCTTGACACTTTTCACTATGCTAAACTATGTTTGCTAAAATAAGCATATGTGACTTGTCATTTTTGTAGAGGTAGCTATCTTATCCAAATGACTTGAAATTTGTAAAGTAGACTATTAGGGTCATGTGTAGCCTACTATAATTTTATCAGAATTTATTGAGAACTTGAAATATTTACTCTGTAAATCACCTTATTATCTAAGGAAATTAATAAATAAATATAAATAAATTAGTTTGGCTCAACCATGATGTTTTCTATGATTTTTATGATGCATATGATTTGTTGGTGCTATTAGTTAGGCTTAGAAGTAATTGGTTATAGTCCGCTAGTTAATTATTGCTTTATAATTCAACTAGATGGCTGCATGTATAGTTTCTGTTGTCATGATAATTTTATGATGATAATGATCTTTTCTGTAAAACTTGTTAATAACAAAGTTGTATATAACTTACTTATCTACCTTGTGTTGAATTTTCATTGTCATAAGCCTTATGGTTTAAGAATTATGGCTGTTAGAATTATGCTATCAGAAATGCTTGTTTACAAGACATATCGGAAAGATTGGATTGTTTGACCTAGATAACTGCTGAATCACCTTAATATGATTGAAATAAAGTTGTAGGAAATTTCATAAGCTTTCTAGAAAGTCCACAACCATATTATTTGGATGTGTATAACTTTAGCCATGGTCAAAACAAATGGTTGCTGTCTTGCAGTCCAGAAAATATTTTACATGAGTGTTTGTTTAATTACTAGAGAAGAGATATGCACCAACTCTGTAAAATAAAATTTATCTTGTTATCACCTTAATGCAATGTTATTGAGAACACTTATGAGGATGCATTCATCACATCATATCATATTATACATGTCATTATATATGCATCCATGATATCTTATTTCTTGCTCATGCATATAGGATCGTCCGTGGGGATAACTCTATTCGAATTCAACGAAGAGCTAGAGGAACAACATGAGGCACCTTAGCTCATAGCTCTAGAAGGCGAGGAGCAAACTCTAGAGGAGTTACTTGAGTGCTTGGATCACCGGCCAACTTCTTTCCTCAAAGGCAAGCCCTGGAGCATTCTAAGTCTCCCATATTTTATAAAATATCACTTGAGTCCTTTATGTTTGATGCATTAGGTTATAAGAATTGATTTGGAAACACTTGATGCATAGAACTACCTTGTCTAGAGATATACCTTTAACCCTGTGTAGGTCTAGGATCGAATATATGCTTAGCCATGCTTAGACCGATAGAAGTCAGGTGATTTCCTATCACTTGCGAGATATAGGTGGATACCGGAGTACGGTTGGCTATATTTGCTATCATGGAAAAGAACCATGGGATAATGTAACTAGAACTCGGATGGAGTCTATGTGTAGGTTGACTCAGGTGATTTTGTATGTGCCGATTAAGGACTATACCGTTGTTAGCACTTTTTGTCAAGATTGAACGCATGGCTCTCACTTAGCTGGCCGGATAACTCGTTTCGACCACGAAGCCAAGTAGCTCAACTTAGGCCGGCCCCCATTCTATAAAAGTGCACACTCTAGATGGTAGTAAGGATGTGCGGGGTGCCAAACATGAGCCCAAGGGTAGGCTGGGCCCAAACATCCTGGCAGTTGGTTGTCCCTGGTTGTGCAGCGCTGATCGAACCCGCAAGATATGGACCTGAGTTATACCACAGGTGACCTAAGGCTACCATGGCTGGTAGACCTAGGTTTGTATTAGGAATAAATTCCCAGCTGGTTGAAATTGATTCGAATCACCATCTCTCCTGGACAGTGAGAAACTTGACTAGCCCCAACATCGTAGTAACTAAATTATGGAATGATGGTTACGATGGACATGCAATTATTACACCAGCTATGGTTACTATTGTTATGCTACTAAATGACATACCACATGTTTGGCACATGTTAGTTGCTAGTCTAGAAATGAATAGCTATAATTAACTTGAGGACAAAATTATAAAATGTATAGCTGAATTAGTGGCTTTTTATGCAAAATGTTGTCAAGCTAACTCCACTTATACAGCCTTGCATGATCCTTGGGGTCACTTTATTTTTGGTTTATGATGGGTAAGTCTAGCTGAGTACCTTCTTGTACTCAGGGTTTATTTCCCACTTGTTGCAGATAATACCCTGTATCATGGCTACTGTAAGAACTGCTTTTGTCCCACCATGGAAAAGGAGTAGGGCCCTAGGAAAGGCGTCTCTCGTTAATCCTTCTATTATGCTTTTGTGGTTGTGATCCTGAGCTGGCATAGTATTTAAACAATGATGTAAAATGTTGGTTTGAAACTTTATTTGCTTCCACTACAACTTATTTGAACATGGTTTGTAATAACTTTTAATCATACTCTGATGTATGGAATTGTAATTGTGAACTTTATGTAACATGTGACATGTATGTTGAATCATGTATGATCTTGGTTGTATGTTCATGGTTAATCGAGACCCTTCATGGTACTCAATGGACTACTGGGTTTATATGGGCTCGAGTATGATAGTGTGACCACTTGTGGGCTGCCATTGTACTTGTGCTCTTATAAATTGGACGGTTCTGCTATGGAGCCCCCGATCATCGGTAGCCCGGGGCCTATCTTCTTGTGCCTAGGCCTTGGCTGGCATCGTGAGCCAAGTAGGAGTTAAGGACTGGGCTTGGTCGTGCCGTAGATCGGGAGCCCAAGGCTCAAGGAAGGCCTCAAGCCCTAGACGGAGGCTACGGTCGAGTCAGGCTTGGTCAGATCTCTTTGCTAGAGGGTGCGCATGAGCATGCCCGATGGGCATAGCCCCTGAGCCCCTGGGCTATCCAGAAGGGGTCAGTCGGGGGACTTCTTCATTTGGAAACCATTGGACCCAAGGCTTAACATACCTGTATGTTAGGATCTCGTCACCATGTAGCCATCTTTAACTAGCTGTTGTGAGCCTGGGACTGCTTGGATTGTAATGCACTATGCCATTGTATACTCCATCGGATGATAGAAGGTCCGACCCATCTAAAATATTCACTACTTGGAAGCCTATTCTGGCCCTGGCATCCCTGTGTGTACAAAGCCTGGCCTCACTCCCATTGTTTGACTCCCCCTAGCATTGGGCAAAGGTCATTACGAGTTCCCACGCTAGTTCATAGAGGGTATTTTAAGAACTCCTACTATAGCCCCTGCTCGGCGGCCTCCCCCACTTCCTCCTCAATCAACCTACATCGCGCCACTCCACCTCTATAGGCCCTTAGCTCACCGCCGTCCACACACCATAGCTCAATCCACGCCGGCAATCATGTCGCTGATGATGCTCCCTACCGAGGTGCAAATTGTGATCACTAGCCACCTCATTATGACCTCAGAGCGGCCCATGGATGACCTCCATAGCCTATAGGTGACCTGCTCATCCATGCGCTGCATCTGTGGTGACCCCGTTGTCGGTCGGCGTCTGGCACTAGATCTGTTCAGACACAAAAGGACATGGGATGACCCCATTGACTATGAAGACCTCCTTGCTAGCCTAACCCAAGTAGGCAACCTAGAGTCTTGTTTCCTCACTAGGATACAAACCATAATCATGGAAAAGCACAACCCCTAGCCATGCCTCGACGATCTCGTTGGTGCTGCAGATGGCAAGCATAATCTAGTGGCCTATCTGGTAGCACTATTGCTCTATAGGCACAATGGCGATGCCGGCGACGACAACACTATGAGATGGTACATAAGATGGGTCGAGTGCGAGGAAGTATCATGGTCAGCGGCGGCGGGCGGTGGTGGCGAACCAACGAGTAGGTGGCTAAGCAATAAGGGGTGTGTGTGCTATGTTGCCTCCCGGCCACCGAGGTGGTCCTCCAAACGATGTGGGGCAAGTTGTCACTACCACTGCCGGCACAGGAGCTTGGTGATCTTTCGTGCACAGGCGGCATCTGCGAATATGCTGACGGATGGGACAGAAGGGCTCTATATTGTAGCGAGGACTGTAGGCTTTGCCAAGAAATCCATTTTTGAATGGGAAATTAGAATAAGAAACTAGTAATTCACTCTTTTCGAATGTAGTGTATTCTGGCATATGAAATTTGTCCTCAAATATAGTGTATTCTATAGCTTTTGATTTCCTATTGCTTTTACTTTTCTGTTGTTTTGTTTCAATTATATTTGTTTCCTTTAGGGATTCAATGAAAGTACTAGTACGAAACATGTTTCCCTGTATAACATGAGATATGTCTGGTCCAGTCAGATTTACAATGCTTGGACTTTCTTATGTGTGCAATAAACTTTGAATACCTATGTGGCTCCTCCATTAGGCATTAGATCGATGGGAGACTTGATTGGATGAATTCCGTTATGCATATTTACCATACTACAGATCAGAAAGAAACCAGTAGGCAAAACCAACCAACAGGGGCTAGAAAATGGCTACCAAATGACTAAAGGACCTGATCTACACCACGCTCAACAGAGTTTAACCCACGCAATTGCTATGTCTACGTTAACTTTCGTTGAACTTTGTATTAGGTGGGTTAAACTCTGTCTAACCCCAGTTGGTTGCTTTTGCCTATAGTTCTCTTTTTGGTTCTCTTTCTAATCTATAGTATACTAACGGTGTTCGCCCTTTCTGATCGGAGGACATGGGCATATAGAAGTTGAAATTTTTTGGAGCCTAAAACAGTCCGACCCTAGGAAATATAGATGGTCTAGATCACTATGAGTCGATGAACAATGAAGGACAGTGATGGAAACTATCAGGGGCCATCCAACTAATCCATAGAACCCAACAATTAGTTTAGGATACAAACATGTATGGACTAACAAAACAACTAATTGTCTAATTTTTAGCCATGGCTAACTAGTCATAGTCCATCCAAACAGGGCCTAAGATAGTCCGATACTTAGAAATCTTCACATGCCGAATAATACTTTTGATGAAACAACAAAATATAGATGGTGTCAACTCTTGCGCTGAGTTCACCACTCCATCCATTGTTTGTCTTGCACACCTCCACCTTGAGCTTAGCTTCATCGTCCTTTAGCTCCTCCTCCCATTCCTCTAGCTCCTCCTCGTCGTTGTCGTCATGCTATAGGTGGCCACATGGATCACGCTAAAGAAGTAGGTGTCGCCAACATTGAGGTTGTTGTCAGTGTAGAAGGTGCCCCACCCGTACTTGAATGACACTCGCCAGACTTTGTTCATGAAGGTCCTCTCCAAGCCCATGCACCAGGACTACCTAGCCATCTGCAGCTCAACGATGCTCCACTACTTGTAGTCGTGCGCTCGCTCAAAGTCCACTGGCATGTTCTTCGCCTCGCTCAAAAAAAGACTAATGACAAAGATGACAATGGTAACTTGCAACATCATCGGTATGCTCTACCTCTTGCGTGAGTGCTCACCAGATACTTTGCTTTGAGGTGGTACTTCTTTAGGATCACTACAAAACTCCTTGGCTCTATGATGGGTAGGGAGAGCTGATTACCGACAGCTTTGAAGTCATGCAGGTATTGCTTGCGGTAGTTGGTAATGTCGAAGACCTTGAAGTCAATCTATGACTGTTGACGGTAGTTAACAACCATTATAAACCATCAAAGAAACATGAATAAGGGCATAAATATGATTACCAACAAAGGTCTAGGGGTTTAAACTAATAAATTCCATGAGTTTTGGTGAATCTATATTTTCTATAGGGTTTAACCAAAAAACCATCAAGGTGGACATACATGTCAGATTTAATTGGCTTATCCACCACAAAACAGACACTAGAATGTTCTAGAAGATATTAGAGGACACCACGCTAAGGTAGAGAGGCAGAGGCTACCAGGTGGGGCCGACTGGCCCCACTTGTAGGCCGTCTGGCCCCTAGTCCCACCTGTCGGTCTTCACGTTGCAATGTCAGTTCTCCATCGCCTCCTAGGTTGCATCTACGTCGTTCCTTAAGTTGGTTTGATCCAAGGGCTCACATTTGATGCTCTAGGCTATATATACCCGCATCTGCCACCCCCTCAGGCATCAAGTCATTTGAGAAGACAGAAACCCTAATCATGCTCAGAGCTCCATTAATTCAATGGCATAGCTAGTTAGGTTAGGTCTAGAGGGAGGCAAGCAGGCTTCGCTTGGATTCCCGATCGTGTCAAGAGTGTGGTTTGGTATAATCCTTGTACCCCCTCTCTTTTATATCTCTATTATTTTTATATGCTTGCTACAATTGTTATGATGACATTACTGTTCATCTTATTCATATTCTTTGTTATAATGTTCATCGTCTACTTTAATTATATACTTAGTATAGCTAGTTTATGATTATGTTTATGCATAAGTTCATACAACGCTCGCTCCAAAGTACACAGGGTGAGTGGTTGACATTGTGTAAGCGTGGTGCTTATATGTTGTTTACCTGTGAATACACACTATATTCTAGGCCATGTGGTAGATCACGGATGTGACACCCCCATTGAGTCCTTTGTAGTCCACTCCCTGATATAGGTAGCACGTAGGATGTGGTTAAAGGAAGGACAAGCTCTGTTCTTAATCTTTCTTAGTAATATCCCTTATGTGTAGATATAAAGATGATCTTATCCATGATTACTAGGTGTAATTGCACTAATCAATGTATGCTTTGACTAGTAATTAAGAATGACTTAGGAATTATTCCTCTAATATTCTACCTGACCATGCTAATGCCATAGAAAGGAGTACACTGAGTGATTTATTATTATCATTGATAAAGACTTATGATATATACATACATACAGACTTGCCCTTGTTTTGAGTAAAATATTGGTTATGGTTTACTTCTCCATCAATAGTATAAGTTATCAATACTTGTCCATGCTAGACCTTCCCTGTGGTAAAATATAAATAACTATACCTGGAATACTCTCAGGTGAAGTGCTACAATGGTATAATTATATGTGCGCTTGCAGATTCCTTTTCATTCATATATCTTTATATTCTTTCTGGTCACATAAAATGATAAAGAACTACTTAGTATCATTCTAGTAGTGATGCTAGGCAGTACCAATAAGCATCTCTGGCACCATCACTAGGGATGATAACCTAGTAAAGTAATGTTAGAAGATGTAGGTAATTAATAGATGGCTACTAAAACAAGTGACAAGTTAATAAATACCAACAAGCATTTCTGGCGCCGTTGCCGGGGAAGGTAGCTAGACAAAGTATTGATAAACTTATGCTTATTGATGTGATCGAGATAAACCACTAACCTCTGCTCAAACAGGCTTACCCTTGTTTTGTCTACTTTTGTATCTTATGTAGGGTAATGTATGGTCGGTTTTAACCATCTGACAAACTACGTTGAAGATCCCAAAGCATTAATCAGGAGAACTAGAGCCAAACTTAAGAAAATCCTAGCTTCAGAATCCGAAGACAACCGGATAAGGCAAAGCTTAACACCTGAATTTGAAGCCATGGCTGACAAGACTTTTCGTGAATTCTCTGCTCCAATCACTGCCAACATTCGTACTGGACCTAATGTCAATGTTGGAGATAATGGATTTGAGCTCAAGCCAGCTCTCATCAATATGGTGCAAGCTAGCCCGTTTTGTGGAAAGGCACATGAAGATGCGAGTGCACATCTCCAACACTTCCTAGAGATCTGTAGCACTTTCACCATCAAAGAAGTAACCAAGGACGCCATACTACTTCGCCTCTTCCCATTCTCATTTTTGGGGAAGGCGAAGTAGTGGTTCTACACCAACTGTTGGTATTTATTAATGCAAATAGAATATGAAGGATTCCACAAGCACACAGAATACCATTGTAGCATTTTATTAGGAGTATTCCAGGTATTGTTATTTATATTTTACCACAGGGAAACAATGGAGTAAAGATTTATTGGAGAATAAAGGAATGTATACTAATCAACATACCAACATAGCTAAAGCAAGGGGTAAAGGTAATGATAAGAATTAAGTATAATGACACTCGGGGGATAGGTCACTAAGATAATGTAAACTAGTCAACTCGGGAGAACAACAAGTGAGGTAGATTCCTATAATATTCTTATTATAGGATCAAAGTATATGTATACCCAACTATAGCTAAAACTAACTCTACTCTTATACACTTTGGGATTCTGCTTAGACGGTAGAGCACCTACAATAGATAACTCTATTTAAGAACATGCTCAATTCGGAGTGGACTACAAAGGATAGATGAGGCTGTCAGCTCCTGCTACTACCACCCAACCAGAGAACAGGGTGTACTCATAGGTAGAGCATCGTATAAGCACCATTGTTATTAGAGACTCAGCTACTTAGCCCAATCGATAAACTATAGTAAGCTAAGTGCTCGATGAACCCGCACACAAAAGCAATGATAATCTTAACTAAGCAAGATATATATTCAAAGTAAGCATAGCCATGTAGACAAGAATATGATGAATTAATAATAAGTCTTACAAGATGTAGAAGTAAAGATACAAGGCTTCGCCGAGCCTCCAAGACTAGATCCAGAACTTGAGCATGAGCCCAACTTGACTCTCACTCCCAAGCTACTAATCTACTACACTGGAGAGCTCTAGACCTAATCCCTCTCATGTATGCTGATCTAAAGGAGAGATATGAATTAGGGTTTTAGGATCTGCTAAGGGAGGCGGCAGGGGCTGGTATATATAGCCCTGAGGGTCCAACGTGAGTCCATGGATCAAACGAACTTAAGCAACGGCTTAGATGCAATCCTTAAGGCAGTGGGGAACCAACATTCAAAGGAGGCTAATAGGTGGGGCCAATAGGGGCTGGATGGCCCCTCCTATAGGCCAGCCAGCCCCACATGGTAGTGGGTTGAGCCCCGCTTTGGTGATTCACCTTCTGGACTCTTCTAGAGTCTTCCCATGTTCATACCGTGGCAGAATTCCGTGATTTCCTTTGACGATTAGGTCCTCCTTGGCGGTTTTCTAATTAAACCCTATTGAAAACACAAATTCACCAAAACTAGTGGAATTTATTAGTTTAAACCTCTATACCTATGTTTGGTGATGGAATTAAGTATAAATGCATGTTATGTTGATAGTTTATAATTGATGTTAGTGACCGTCAACAAGTTCCCTGTCACACCCAATTTTAAGGATAAAATTGAATGCACTAAACTCATGTATGCCTAGGGATCAGTCACACACACAAGTTGACAAATTATAAAAAGTATCATCACAGTGTATCTTACATCACGATTAATAACAACACATAGTCTTACACAACATAGTGGAAGATAAAATGATAACTCTCTCGTGGAACTCCATCACAGAGAAGGTCAACTGGTTGACCACAAGCCTAATAATCCTTAGGAAACTCCACATATCCGTTGTCATCTATTACCATCCAGGATTTTTATCCAAATATAGAAAGTAAACAAGCGTAAGTACTTCCCGTACTTAACAAGATAACATGGGGTTATGAAGCTCAAAAAGGATGACACAGGTTTACTACAGTTAGCACTTTTAGTAAGTCCAAATTTTATTAACAAGTATAATCAAGTTATGCTTAAGCTCCCATTGAAACCCACATAAGCAGATATCAGAATCATTTGCATCATATTATCATCGTATACCATCATAAATGAACCACAATGAGTAACCAATTATTCTGTGAGTTTTCTGGGCCGCTCATGACCGTGAGCACGGCTGTTATAACAGTTTGTAACCCTCTGTAGAGGTGGTGCACATTCACCGCGAGTCGTGATTCTCATATGCCTGGGTTAATTACTCCCATGTCACTGCCAAGGTGAGCGGGTAGGGTACACTATGAAGCCATTTCATAGGTTTCTCTAATAAGTTAGGGCCGCTAGGTTTCCTCGATAGGTAGATGTAGGAACCCCCCCTTTCCTATGGCACATATCCATCGCGGCTATACACATATGAACAGAGGCAGCCCTATACCCAAAGTGGCAAGCCCCTTATGCGCCATAAAGGTAACCTCTAACTAGCTAGAAAAGGTCCTATTACTGAGCTAAAGTCAGAGCCATATAACTCTCACGGTTGCACTGTCAGTCCCAGCTTTTGTCGACAGATAAGTCCTTATGGAGGGCTTAGGGCATCATGATCAAAGTCATTTGCACCTTCGCCCTATGGATTAGTTGTTATAAAGCATGTATTACCTTTAGTTCCATATAACCTTTAACCATTGTTTAGATCATGTAAAGTTAGAGCGCTAGCAATCTACCCATATGCAATTAACACATAGGAGTCAAGGAAACATGTCATCAAATGACTAGGATGTCCTTATGGTTATCAAAGTTAGACACATGCACATGAGTAAATGATTAAAGTGAATAGGACATCAAGGTAGGCCCATGCTATGCTTGCCTTGGTTAGCAAACTCTTGCTGGTCGTCAAAGTACTCCTGGTCACCAACGTTCTCCTCACCGTCTGAACACGACCAACACAGCAACATAGAACATTCCAGGAGCATTCATGCAAAGCAAACAATACTACAGTTAGAATAGTACACTAGTAGTATAGAAAACAAATTAAAATATTTATGAAAAGAATCTACGTCTCGCTACGATCACAGCAACGCGAAGTTCATGAAAAACGGAGCTAATACGCGAAAGTTATGATTTAAACGGGATTTCCTATAGCAATTTATTTACTTAAATCTAACCATGAAATTTAAAAGTTGCAAACATGATTAATAGTGGTACTAACACGTAGATTATGAAATTACAAAACTAACGCAATTTGAACGGGTCAATTCGGAGCTAAAACAAAGTTTTTATGAGCAAAACCAATCTAGTGGAATTTCTATAAATACTAAAAACGTATTTTGGACTAAAATAGTATACTTTATGTTTTCAAAATGAGAAAGCATACTCTAGAAACATGCTTTGGACTGCGGGTTAGGACTTAGAAAAAATCAGGGTCTCTTTAGCAATTATGACAGGGTGAAAGGGTATCGGCCATCGGTGGCTGTTGGATCAAGAACGGATGGCTCGGATTAGAGAGGGGAAGAGAGAGAAAGGGAGGCGCCGGCCGGAACAGTGCGGCCGTGGCGGTGCAGCCACTGCCAGCGGTGAGGTGGTGACCAGCGCGCGTGGAACTTGGCCTATGGGCCATGGTTCGAAGAACCGAGGGCACCAGGAGAAAGAAGGGGAGCAGGGGACCTCGGCCAGGCCGATACGGCATCCGGAGGACGCAACCGAGGCGACGATCGCCATGGCCGACGGCCGGGAGCTATTGGGCGCACGCGAAAACGGTCATACAAGCCATGAAAATCAAAAATAATGGCATGGGGAGGTAGAGAGAAGCAAGGAGGTTCTCACCGCAGGGAAAAAATGAGCGGAGGCGGCTCGGGGACGGCTGTCCGCGTGGAGGGGTGGACGGCGGATCCCGGCGATGTGTGTGTGGCTTCCTCGTGCATAGGCGAGCGTGGAATTAGAGCGGAGACAAACAGTAGGGAGAGCGGCGGGGCCACATCTCGCTTTTGTAGAGACCAGGCATGGGGGGGGGGGCGCTCCCACGACATGGATGTGGGCACGGAGCGGCGATGGTTGCGCCAGGACTAGGCGCGGCAGTTGTGGGAGGAGGGGGACGGCGCTGACGCGTGGGCCTAGGCTGGCAGTGACTGAGGGTGGACAAAGGGCACGACAGCGGTTGCCTGGCCGACCTGGGCTGGCCCAGGAAGGGAAGAGGGGAGGGCGAGCGGACCGCGGGGAAAAGGCCGGCGAGCCAAATGAGGAAGAGAGGGGAGAGAAGAAGGAAATTCTTTTTGTTTTTCCAAATAAATTTTCCAAACTCATTTTCATTTTGAATTTGAATTCAATTCAAATTTTAGTCAAAGCTAATCATCACAAAAACAAATGTGCAGCAGCATGAATGCATCAACATGTTTCTATCCTTATATTTACTTTTAATTTCATAAAAATATTATTTCCTAAATTTGAATGCACATATAATTGCATAAATAAATCAAATTTACTTATTTTAAAAGAATGAGAATTTTTGGATGTTACAATTCTACCCCCCTTAAGATGAATCTAATCCTTGAGATTCGGGTGATTGCTTACTCAAACAGTTGGGGATAAGACTTTCTCAGATCCTCTTCTCTTTCCCAAGTGGCCTCATCCTCTGTATACCGATTCCACTACACCTTGCACATCTTTATAGTTCAGCTTCTTGTAACTCTTTTAGTTGTTTCTTAAGCTCTTCTAATTCATTAACCCCCATTCTATATGGATGTTTAGCTATTGGTGCAGTTCCAGGTAATAATTCAATAATGAATTCAATGTCATGATCAGGTGGCATACCTAGCAAGTCATCGGGGAAGACATCCGAGAACTCCACAACACGATCTTGTTCATTGGCATCACCATCCAACTGATTCACAGTGGCTGTTGGATGAGCTTGCACTACCACTTCAACACATATTCTATCTCCATTGGGTGATGTCACAACAACAGATTTCTCCTAACACTAAATCACTGCCCGGTGTTGTTTCATCCAATCCATTCCCAGAATAAGATCAATTCCCGCTGTTCTCAACACAATAGGTTTTACTTTGAAGACTACCCCCCTTAAGGAAATGCTAGTTGAGGGACTCCAATAAGAAGTGGGCATACTACCTCCTGGTGAATTTACTAGTATGGGGTTTTTCATGGCACACAAAGGTATGCTATGCATTCTAACAAAAGCTTGGGAAATAAAAGAATGCGAAGCACTAGAATCAAAAAGTACTGTAGCAGAGATAGAGTTGACACTGAACGTACCCAACATGACCTCAGGCATCTCCTGAGCTGCATCAGATGACACATAGTTCACCTTCACAGTATGAGGTGGTTGGGCGTTGAACTTCTGATTGCTAGTCTGGTTCTAAGGAGCTTGCTGGTTCTGCTTCTTTGGACACTGATGAGCATAGTGACCTACTTCTCCACAGCGGTAGCATGCATTGGGGTTATTGGGTGCACCACTCTTCATAGGAGCATTGTTGGGCATTCGCTGGCGTGTTGCCGGATTGCCAGTCTGTTGCGGGGGACGCTGATTACCATACTATGTTGGTACTAAGGGCATTCCTAGAATTGGTTACGCTGAGGATACTGACCATGGTTTCCCTAGTTAGATAGTCCTTGATCCCTCTGCTGAAAACCCTACTAGGGATAGGCATGCGGGCGGGTGTTGCTTCCAGAAGCTTGCCCTTGAAGCCTTCTCTTCTTGGCTCCCATCTCTTTGCGCTTATCGTCAATCACAATAGCGCGGTTCACCAAGGATTGAAAGTTAGGGTAGGTGTTGGACATCAGCTGGAGCTGCAGACCATCATAAAGTCCCTTGAGGAAATGGTGTTGCTTCTCCTTATCCTCAGCTACATCATTTGGAGCACAATGTGATAGTTGAGCAAACTTGTCATGATACTCCACCACAGTCATGGATCCTTGCTTAAGGGATCTGAATTCCTCTTGCTTCAATTCCATTAGTCCATCGGGGATATGATATGACCAGAAGTTGTCCTTGAATTCCTGCTAGGTGATAGCAGGAGCATTGTTGGGGTGTCCATACTGGAAAGAATCCCACCAATCCTGAGCTACTCCCTGGAGTTGACCAGAAGCATACAACACCTTCTTAAGATCGTTGCATTGTGCTATGTTAAGTTCCTTCTCCACAGCACGCAACCAATCATCTGCCTCCATAGGGTCTGAGGCATGGGTGAACACTGGTGGGCGACCCTTCATAAACTCTCCACGCTTATCTCTGACCAGAACAGGTGGTAGTCCTCTTGCAAGTTCATTATCCAAGCGCTGCATCATAGCTTGCATCAACTGCGCTTGCATTCTCATCAATTGTTCCATAGTCACTGGTGGCGGTGGTGGTGGATTTATGAGAGCATCACGTCCACGACCACGGCCTCTGCCTCTTCCTCCTCTTGCGGCCATTTGCTTTCCAACAAATGCGCAAAATTTTAGAGATTTCCAATTTATAGAGAGCTTATAAAGATAAGAAACAATGCTGAAAATTTTCTGGACAAGATTCAAATACAGCAGTTCAGTAAATCTGTTATAACTCGAGTTTCAGAGATCCAACAGAGGTGTACCAAGAACGGATGGAAATCTTAGGAGATCAGCTACAACTTTTATTTAGATCACTTCTACAGATTCAGACATACACATGGTCAAAAACAGCGCTAAACCAAATCTGTTCTTGGTTCCAGTCTGCGCAGAAACCTCAACTTGTGACAACTAGATCTCACAAACCTGAATAGATATTGACGTGATTCTAGACACATTTGAAAGATACAAAAGTCTAGATATCTCCACAAAAATTTCAGAATTTTTGGCAGCCCAGATTTCAAGATACAAAATAAAGATCACAGGCTGCTCCAGAAAACAGCACAGCAGAGATAAGATAAAGCAAACTCATCTACATTAAGAACATCATCTAAACTTAAGGTTCCAACCTAAGGAAATTGTGGACATGCCCACAAACCTCCAGCAATCAAACAAGCTCCAAATCATCCAAGTTCACAATTAAAGACATCTAATCATTAAAGTTCACAAGACCAACAAGACTAGACATGACTCACGAACTAACAACGTTGTAACATTAAACAAGGCACCTAACACCTATGGGGCGGTGTCAATCATGGTGAACGACCGACGCTTCTTCTTGTAGATCGGTGGCTGCCCAAGTTGAGCACGTAGTTCATCAAGTTGCTTTTGGAGACGTCTCTCGACCCTCTGTGATGCACGCAGCTCTCCCTTGACCTCTTCATCTACCCCCTGCATGGCATGGACATGTTGCACTGTTGCTTCCAGAGTTGGGTCACTCTCTGGTGGAGCCAGGACTTGCCAGTTACCCTCATGATCATTGTGAGGAAGGTACCTAAAATGATCCTCCTTCATGGCTTCAAAACGACGGCCATGGTAGTAGATGTAGGTGTCCTGCGCTGCATCTTCCATGCCATCCAATGCATGGGCCCTTCTGGCAGTGGCACGGTGGACAGTCTCCACCTCATGTCCATTCTTTATGTCATTCCAAGCAGTGATAACCAGCTCTACCTTCCAAAAGGTTGCCTCCAAAGGATGCTGGTACTCTGCACAATGATAGCTGATGGAGGCGTGCAGATTAGGATAGTAGTCATCCAGCACATGTGTAAGGAGGGTGTGGTAGTAGGCCATCTCTGGGGCTGGCTTGAAGTAGTACTTGCACATCTAGCCTACCTCCTCTTCCACCACAGGGACAGCTGGGGATGGCACAGGTGTAGGTGAAGTAGCTGATGACTCCTTGGGTGTAGCTACAGTAGGATAGATAGGTGCATCCGCTGGAGTAGGAGCACGTGCAGGTGTCGGGGTAGCCATCTCCTCATCATCGGAGATGATCACAATCTCCTTCTCTGCCTATGGAGCACGGGGGTGAACAAGGCACGGTAGCCTGCAGTGCCGAGGCGGGTAGTCTTCGGGTTATGAGACATCTATAGATTTAAAGTGAGATAGAATTAGAATCAACAATTTTATATAATAGATTAAGGTATGAAAGCATAAATGTTTTAATAAAATAACAAGAATAAGACAGTAAGCATGAAACTAGAGAAGCAAAGATGCTAAAACAACCGTTTCTAACTAGGCTTGCGTCCTACAATCAACACGACTCTCATACCAATTTGTCACACCCAATTTTAAGAATAAAATTGAATGCACTAAACTCATGTGTGCTCAAGGATCAGTCACACACACAAGTTGACAAATTATAAAAAGTATCATCACAGTGTATCTTACATCATGATTAATAACAACACATAGTCTTACACAACACAGCGAAAGATAAAATGATAACTCTCTCATGGAACTCCATCACAGGGAAGGTCAACTGGTTTACCACAAGCCTAATAATCCTCAGGAAACTACTCATACCCGTTGTCATCTGTTACCCATCCAGGATTTTTATCCAAATATAGAAAGTAAACAAGCGTAAGTACTTCCCGTACTTAACAAGATAACATGGGGTTATGAAGCTCAAAAAGGATGACACAGGTTTACTATAGTTAGCACTTTTAGTAAGTCTAGATTTTATTAACAAGTATATTCAAGTTATGCTTAAGCTCCCATTTAAACCCACATAAGCAGATATCAGAATCATTTGCATCATATTATCATCGTATACCATCATAAATGAACCACAATGAGTAACCAATTATTCTGTGAGTTTTCTAGGCCGCTCGTGACTATGAGCACAGCTGTTATAATAGTTTGTAACCCTCTGTCGAAGTGGTGCACATTCACCGCGAGTCGTGATTCCCATATGCCTAGGTTAATTACTCCCATGTCACTGCTAAGGTGAGCGGGTAGGGTACACTATGAAGCCATTTCATAGGTTTCTCTAACAAGTTAGGGCTGCTAGGTTTCCTCAACAGGCAGATGTAGGAACCCCCTTTTCCTGGCACATATCCATCGCGGCTATACACATAGGAACAGAGGCAACCCTATACCCAATGTGGCAAGCCCCTTATGCGCCATAAAGGTAAACTCTAACAAGCTAGAAAAGGTCCTATTACTGAGCTAAAGTCAGAGCCATATGACTCTCACGGTTGCACTATCAGTCCCAGCTTTTGCCGATAGATAAGTCCTTATGGAGGGCTTAGGGCATCATGATCAAAGTCATTTGCACCTTCGCCCTATGGATCAGTTGTTATAAAGCATGTATTACCTTTAGTTCCATAGAACCTTTAACCATTGTTTAGATCATGTTCAGTTAGAGCGCTAGCAATCTACCCATATGCAATTAACACATAGGAGTCAAGGAAACATGTCATCAAATGACTAGGATGTCCTTATGGTTATCAAAGTTAGACACATGCACATGAGTAAATGATTAAAGTGAATAGGACATCAAGGTAGGCCCATGCTATACTTGACTTGGTTAGCAAACTCTTGCTGGTCGTCAAAGTACTCCTGGTCACCAACGCTCTCCTCACCGTCTGAACACGACCAACACAGCAACATACAACATTCCAGGAGCATTCATGCAAAGCAAACAATACTATAGTTAGAACAGTACACCAGTAGTATAGAAAACAAATTAAAATATTTATGAAAAGAATCTACGTCTCGCTACGATCACGGCAACGCGAAGTTCATGAAAAACGGAGCTAATACGCGAAAGTTATGATTTAAACGGGATTTCCTATAGCAATTTATTTACTTAAATCTAACCATGAAATTTAAAAGTTGCAAACATGATTAACAGTGGTACTAACACGTAGATTATGAAATTATGAAACTAACGCAATTTGAACGGGTCAATTCGGAGCTAAAATGAAGTTTTTATGAGCAAAACCAATCTAGTGGCATTTCTGTAAATACTGAAAACGTATTTTGGACTAAAACAGTATACTTTACGTTTTCAAAATGAGAAAGTGTACTTTGGAAACGCGCTTTGGACTATGGGTTAGGACTTAGAAAAACTCAGGGTCTCTTTAGCAATTATGCCAGGGCGAAAGGGTATCGGCCATCGGTGGTCATTGGATCAAGAACGGACGGCTCGAATTAGAGGGGAAGAGTGAGAAAGGGAGGCGCCGGCCGGAACAGTGCGGCCGCGGCGGTGCAGCCATTGCCGGTGGCGAGGTGGTCATCGGCGCACGTGGAACTTGGCCTATGGGCCATGGTTCGAAGAACTGAGGGCACCGGCAGAAAGAGGGGGAGCAGGGGACCTCGGCTAGGCCAATACGGCGGCCGGAGGACGTGGCCGAGGCGACGGTCGCCGTGGCTGGCGGCCGGGAGCTATCGGGTGCACGCGAAAACGGTCATACAAGCCATGAAAATTGAAAATTATGGCTTGGGGAGGTAGAGAGAAGCATGAAGGTTCTCACCGCGGTGAAAAAATGAGAAGAGGCGGCTCAGGGACGGCTGTCCACGCGGAGGGGCGGACGGCGGATCCCGACGATGTGCGTGCGGCTTCCTCATGCACAGGCGAGCGTGGAATTGGAGTGGGGACGAACAGCAGGGAGGGCGGCGGGGTCATGGCTCGCTTTTGTAGAGGCTGAGCGCGGGGGGCGCTCCCACGACGCGGACGTGGGCGCGGAGCGGCGACGGTTGCACTAGGACTGGGCGCGGTGGTTGTGGGAGGAGGGGGACGGCGCTGACGCGTGGGCTCGGGCTGGCAGCATCTAAGAGCGGACGAAGGGCGCGGCAGCGGTTGCCTGGCCGAGCTGGGCTAGCCCAGGAAGGGAAGAGGGGAGGGCGAGCGGCCGTGGGGAAAAGGCCTACGGGCCAAATGAGGAAGAGAGGGGAGAGAAGGAAATTCTTTCTCTTTTTCCAAATAAATTTTCCAAACTCATTTTCAATTTGAATTTGAATTCAATTCAAATTTTAGTCAAAGCTAATCATTACAAAAACAAATGTGCAGCAGCATGAATGCATCAACATGTTTCTATCCTTATATTTACTTTTAATTTCATAAAAATATTATTTCCTAAATTTGAATGCACATATAATTGCATAAATAAATCAAATTTACTTATTTTAAAAGAATGAGAATTTTTTGGATGTTACATTCCCCCAAGCTTAACCTTTGCCAGTCCCTGAGCAAACCTAAACTCAGCAATGGATTAGGAGTTGCTACTGTGTTTTCACGCCTCAAAAGTACACAGGTGTTCAATCAAAAATTCTCCTTTGAATTAGAATAAATTGATCTAACTTTCAAACTTACCCGTATTACCTTCAACCATGGGGCTTCTTAGCCTTCACTTGGGTCTTGAGTAATTGAAAGATAGAACAATCAAGTCAAGCACTATGTCTCAAGTTCTTTGTTCCACCATTGTTCTAGAGTTTTTTTTCTAAGTTTTCAAAATAAAACTCAGAGGTTCCATTGTATGACACTCTCAAGTCTCTCAAAATATGTAGTATTTGTGGATCCTCACCAAATCAATAAATATGTTATGCCCTTCTCTTCCTACAACTAAGTCTAATGTGGATCTCATAGGAGTGGAGAAAGCATGAAAGAGCGTACTTGCAATACATATATTGTAAAGTCAAACAACGGATCCAAAGAGAGTTGAGTCATACAATCAAATCAAGATGTGCATGTGTGTGGATATATATGGTGGCTAACCTAATTCTACTTTGCTCCTTGAAAACTTATCTCTCTTTTGAAACTTGGAAACATTTTTGCGAGAGAACAGGGGCTATCTTATTCATCTCTTTTTTTCAGGCGGGCATCTGAGTACCTATTGTTTTCAATATCTCGGACACTTTGTGCCCATTTTTTTCTCATCATTTTTTTCTTTTTATTTTTTTTATGAATAACTTTTGCATAGCCCCATGTCTCTTTTCTGCAACAAAACTTTGAGAGAAACCTTACAAGAACTTGGAGCATTTATTTGGTGGATGAAAAACCTATCAAGCATGTTTTTGTGTTCACTCCCAGTGTAGGAGTAAAACATTGAGTGGATCTAGATGAAAAGCATGTTTTTGTGCCTACTCCTAGTGTAGGAGTAATGCAAATGTGGGTGGAGTGTATGTGATCTTGATTTTAAGACCATGACATACCTCTCATAAGGCTCAACAAAGCTTGACAAAACTCAATGCAAAACAAGCATCATATATGTGGAAGTTTTCCTAGCCTTAATAACATGTATGGCTCTGGTAGGAATTCAAGCTTTGTCATACATGGAACTCATCATGAAGAATTTTTATGTTTTTCAAAAAAGAAATCTCTAGAACTTTAGTGTCACTAGGAACAAGATAAACAACAGCTCAGACATTCTCATATCATATCCATCAATTATCTAGACTTAGATCAAGCATATGCTACCCACGAGATTCAAGTTCAGAGTAAATCCTTATATCAAAACAATTTTATCCAAAACTCGAAAGAATTCAAGGCTGAAAACTATGTACTCGAAAGGAATTAGAATAGAGCAACTATTCATCATTTCCATTTAAGATATTTTTCTGAGTCCTCTTTATTTTCTTCAACTCTTAAATATAGAAAACTAGACATATACTTTTTATTTTGTTTTCATAATTTAAAATCACACCTTATTAATATATATAACTAAGATAAATTTTTATTTTGTTTTAGTTTGTTAAGCATCTTTTTATTTCTTTTGTAAATATGAAGCAAACTTCAAAAAATAGTAGAACCAAAAAGAGAAAGAAATACTTAGCTAAATACATGGAGGATGCTCCTCCCCCAAGTTGGATGTTGTCGTGGTCTTTCTTATCCGTTCAGAAGTAGTGTTCCTCGCGTAGCAGGTGTAGCAGCGGTTTGGAAGAATGTACTTCAAATGGATGGTGTTGCTCTTGATCATCCTGCAAAATACTCCAACAAAAACACCAAAACTCATGGCGCATATTAGGATAAGGGGTTGCGGTCAGTCATTCAGAGATTTGTTGTCCTTGGAGGTTTAGAAATGTTTTGTTATTGACCAAGTTCTACAGGATGTCTATTTAATATTTTTGGATTTTCTTATTTATATAATGTAGATAGAAATGTGTATGTATGGTATTTTATATTTTTATGCCACCATAGTAAATATTCCTACAAGCTTTTACACATCATAGATTTATTCACATGGGGCTTTAAGCTTTAATGATGCAATGATGTAATGCAGTAATGAAAAACTTTTTATTATTTTTCTTATCTAAATGCAATGCTAATGCAGAAAAATAAATATGATAAAAGTGAAAATAATTCATGCAATGTTAAAAAGTAAATATGGATAACTACCGATGTTACCTCACGGCCAGGGTTCGGATTATTAAGTCCTCTTGATAGGCCTAGATCCAACTACGCCGGCGAGCTCACTCGTCGCGGCCATGGCGCCGCCGTGCTCAGCGCCACTCCAGCGATCCCGCCCCTCCTGATCTATTCTGCACCATCTGTCGTCGATCCGACGGCTTAGATTTGAAGATATCAGTTCGGTCGGCCCTTTTGCAAACAAGCCCCTAAAGTTTTCTATGTGTTCACCCATGGTCCAAAGCGTATTCCTGAGAATACATTTTCCTATTCTGAAAGCATAATTTCTTTCTAGTAGATTCAAAATACGCTTTCGTCTATTTACAGTTTTGCCACTAATCTTATTTTAGCCATAAAATCATTGTTTTAACTTCAATTTGATCCGTTCAAGTTGCGTTAGATTCGTAATTGTGTGATCTAGATGTTTATACTATTGTTAAATATATTTTCAACTTTTGAAATTTGAGGTTAGATTTAATCTATTATTTTATTAAAGGAAATCTTGTTAAATTCATAACTTCTTCGTTATAGCTCCGATTAGTGTGCTTTTCACGTCTGTGTGTTTGTAGCGAGACGTAGATTCATTTTACAAACTTTTCATCTTGATTTTATGTTTGGTGTACTATTCTAATTTAGTCCTATTGTTTGCTTCGTGTATGATTGCATGGATGTTTGTATGGTACTTTATGAACATGTCCAGTCAGTGAGCTATACGTGGTGAATCAAGAAGCAGATCTTTAAAGATTTGGAATAGAAGAAGATCAGAGTTTTAAGGCAAGTATAGCATGGGATCTTCCTTGTTGTCCTATACACCTTTAATCATTTAATTCATGATGCATTTGTCTACCTTGACTACCACTAAGGATTTTCTAGTACTTTGTTACCTTATACCTTGTTACCTATAGGGTATTGCATTGGGCAGTATGATGCTAGTGCTCAAACCAAAGCCATGATCTTGTAACTTGACTAATGGTATATGCAATAAACATTAAAATATGCTTTTTAGCAATATGGAATCAAGGGGCTAGAGCATTAGGCTATTTTTATGATGCTCTAGATTCCTCTCCCTAAGGACTTATCTATAAGCGAACATCCAAGACTTATAGTAAAACTATGAGGGCTACATGGCTCTGGCTTTAGCTTAGTATGAGGACCTTTTCTAGCTTGTTAGTGGTTACCTTTATGGCACAAGAGGGGCTCCGATAGGTATGATCTTGGCCTGCCAAGAGGGTGCACTTTGGTTTCTTGGTATTTTGTTAGTCAGTCCTTGGAGGGGGGTTCATGCTTATTGATGGGGAAACCTTAGCGGCCCTAACTTGTTAGACGAACCTTTGAAAGGCTTCATAGTGAACCCTGCTGACCTTCCTTGGCAGTGGGTCAAGAGGCTGATCACCTTGGGCGAAAGGCTAAATCACGACTCACAGTGAAAGTGTACAACCTCTGCAGAGTGTAAAACTATTATAACAACCGTGCTCATGGTCACGAACGGCCTTGGAACCCTTACAAAATAGATGATGAACACTGATGGTACTAATGATAAAGATGCTCACTAATGATTATTGTTTTTGCTATTCATTATTCATGTTTACCTGATCATGTGTTTATATGGGCTTGTGAATAAACTTGTTGCCACCCAATTGCTGAAAGATGACTCATTGAAAGCTAATCGTAGTTAAACCAGTGTTAGCCTCATGAACCCCATGTTATATTTGTTGAGTATGACATGTACTTATGCTTGCTTTATTTTTCAATTATTTGGATAAAAATCCTGGATGGGTACCAGATTGCTAGGGTCTGAAGAAGTTAGGCTTGTGATCAACTAGTCAGTTGTCCCTATGGAACTGGAGTCTTCACCCAAAGATCGGAGTTGTCTTTCCGCTATTTGTTGTTTAAGGTTATATCCTTTATACTAAGTACATTATATATTGAGCACTGCCTATTGATATTACCCTTATTTGTATCTATATGTGAGATTTAACTTCCTAGGCTCACATATGGTGTGTATCTGGTTTTGTTCTTAAAATTGGGTGCTACATGGGTTTTGATTTTTTGGCTTAGCAGGTTCATCCTTTCTTGACTTGTTCCTCCTCCTTGTTTAGCGTTTCGAAGTTAACCATCGGTAATAGAAACTGGCGATATCTTGTGTGCATCATTATTGTCGGTTTAGAACTTTCACTTGTAGAATTTGGGGGATTAACTCTCTCACACTTTGCTCAAATTGTGTTATGCTCATAAAGACAAGGTAGAGATCAAGTGCATGGGCTCTATTGGTGGGAAAACACCAATAGAACCAAAACTTTATTTTTCTCTAGCCTTAGGCACATCGAATCATGATAGAGTTAATGTTATGTGCATTATTTATTCTTATAACATGGGTGATAAGATCAGAAGGATGACAAAAAGAGTGGAGTTGCTTAACCTATGGAAGGATTATCCATCTTTATAATATATCAAACTTTACATGACTATGACTATCATCTTCCAAAGATAAGATATGCAATATTTTAGCTCATTTGGTTAAGACTATGAGATCAAGAAAATGGTGTTAAGAACAAACTTAAGGAACAGGACATGTTGAGTTAATCAGGTTGGATCAAGAAAAGTTTTAACTCAAACATGTTTGTTTCTTTTTTATGTGAATACCAAGATCAAAGGGAAGCTTTTTAAATAATAACCATTTACCTTAGGATGTTACCTTCATCATTGGAGCGTGATGACACCATGTGATCAAGGGTAGATGACTTGTGGTGGTCTTCTCTAAAAGCTTGAGTTGTTCATGAGCATCTTATATCATATGTTGCACTCCTTTTCTCACTCTTCCATTATGCCATCTTTTGTTCTTTCTTGGCACTTTGATCAGACCTTCTGCTCCTCTCATTATTTCTTCTCTGCAAGGGATTAGTGGACAACACATACCCGGAAGAATATACAAATGATTCAAAGCAAGGATAGTGCTGTCATAGAGCCAAAGGTCACCTTCTATGCTATAGAAATGTTGGTTTTAACATTTTAATTTGTATAGAATCTTTATCCCATGTTTTAAATAGTGTACCTTGATTGTTCACCGCTACTTCAAATTTTCAACAAGGTTAAGGAAAAAGTGTGCAAAATTATTTTGAAGAATTCCTCTAACCTTCATTTGTTTCTACGAATGATCTCCAAACATTCCCAACAAAATTTGAATATTTTCATGCAAGGGTGAGTCCACATATACAACTGAATTCTATGCAAGTATGTTTTGATTTAATAATCATGTCTGAATAATATTCTCAAGCATACTTATAACAGAACAAGGAAGCTTGAAAGACTAAAGAGATTCATTAAAGTAGAAACAATAATATGAATGGTGACCCAAAGGAGCATGATTCTTTAAATTTTTACTTGTTAGAGATTTAGCAAGTTGAGCTCATCATAAAGGTAGGGATGACCAAGACAAACTAGCAGCATGATGTGAGATGTTTTGAAGAACTCCATCCCCCGTACTTGAATTTTGCGAAATGCAAAATCAAGTTTGGATGATAAAATTCTCCAATGAATGAGATTTTATGTTGCATAATGCTTGGTTGGATATACCTTATGTTTTCCTTCTTTTTATTGAAATGATTAGTGACAAACATACCTGAAGGAGGCTTATCTGACTTACCTATTGGCAATAGCTCATAGTCCATTGAGCAGGACCTTTCCTTACATTAAGCTTTGTCTTTGCACCATCCAATGAGGGTACGGACAATTGCATGCTCTTCTTCCATCAACCTTTCTTGATTTTTGTTGATTCTTGGTTGGTGAATTGCGATTCATTGGAGATGCAACTCAAGTTTCTCCTTGGTTGTCTTTGTCCTCTAATGGCGTGGCGGAGAGTTCTTCTTTGTTTGTTAGCGTACGCTGGCGGAGAGTTCTTCTTTGTTTGTTAGCGTACGCTAGCTATCTTGATGATCAAGGAAGGAACTTCATTGGAATTTGTATGAAAGCTTCATATCCAATGGCTTAGGGGTGTATTTTGTGTGTTCATGGTCATTCACAGCCTTATGAGACACCATAGGCGGACCATTGGTCGAGAATGTACGCCATGATGTGGTGGCATCCCATCATCTTGGTCCTTATCGCCGACGTGCGAGTTGGTCTTTTCGAAGATGATGAAAGTAGGTGTACTCTAGCTAATACGAGGTGGGTTGCACATTGCTTCTCATCAGCCTCCTAGCTTGAGTCCTTGAAAATCTCAATGCTAGGTCGCTTTTGACATTACTTGAGGCCCATTGATTTGTTCATCCACTTCCAATGAGTGAGTGCTTCTATTGTAGATTCTTTTTGTGGCACTCATCTCTTTCTTCTTTGTTCCATCGCTGAAGTGGTGGTTCGACTTGAGTTCATAGATCCATACCAAACCATGAATAGGCATAGCTTATATTCATTTTTCCTACAAAATGTTAGTGGACACATACCCGAGGGTATACAACAAATTTGAAACGCGGGTTGTTGTCCATATCTTTTATATTTTTTCTCTATGCTAATGAAAAGATGGTTTTAAGATTACTTTAGCATAGATTTCATTTATCATGTTTTATAACAAATTTTATTTGTTTGTTGCATTCTAGCATGGTTCAAGGCAAAGGTAACTTACAGCAAAAGACAAAATTAATGAATTTTGACACTCACAGTCCTTCCTTCAATGAAGTATGAGCTATGTCTTATTTTGCGCAAAGTTGTTGGAGTTCATCACATGCCTTGATTCATCTTTGATGTGAATTCATCTATTGACTTACCCAGATTGAATTTGAGAGTTTTCTACAGGGGTTAGTCCAACAAAATATCTAGTGTCTACACAAGCAACTTTTAGTTCAATAACCAAACTAAACTCCTTGTCTAATTTGATTAGGGAAGACTATTTAACCTAAGCACTATGCTTAATTTTAAAAACCTTTGGAAGTATGTCTAGTACTTCCAAACCAAAGCATACTATGGCAGACAAAGGGAATATGTGTAACACCCTAAATTTTGGGTTTTTAAAAATAGGATTAAAATGATTTAATTTGGAATTTTGTGCTCATAAAATATAGGAAAATAAAATTTTTCATTAATTTAAAATTTATCTTAAGGTAGCAACATGAATGTGCATGCATGCTGTGGCATATTATTTTTGTATGAAGTGGTTTGATTCAAAATCCAAAACAAAAATTGAAAACTCATTTGAAAATGGTTAGAAAGGAAAGGAAAAGAAAAAAAGAAAATGGAAATAATCACTCCTCTCTCTTTTGGCCCGGTTGTCTTTTGGCCCGGATGGCTACTCAGCCGACATGCTCTTCCTCGCTTCCGACGGCCCAAGCCATGGCCCAGTTCGTCACTCCGCTTCGCGCTGGCCCGTTCTCCTCTCTCGTGTGGGCCTGCAGCGCCGCAGCCTATCAGCTAACCGCACAGAAGCCGAGCCCTCGCTCTCCCTCGCTGACACCCTGGCCCCGCCTATGTGCCTCGCTGACGTGTGGGACCAAGCTGTCAGCCGCATCTCCTACCTCCGTTGTCTCGACGTCGGACTCTGCCTCGATTTTGAAATCTGCCACTGCGACTTTTGCTCGCGTCTTGGCTTGCGCTGCACGCCATCGAGCCCCATAAATAGCGCCCCAGTTCGCATCTGCACGCCGCTTCCTTTGCCCTGGCCCTAGCCTTGTTCTAGCTCCATTTTTGGATCTCGCCATCGAGCAGAGCTTGCCGCCGCCGCGGTAACCATCGCTAGAAGCCCCTCCGTTGACTCACCCAGGTCGTTGGGAATCTCTCCGAGGTAGCAAACTTCCTAGCATCGTCATGTCTCTCTTTCTTCCTCTCTGTTGTTCATACGCCGCTGCCGATTGCCGCAGGTAGACCGGAGCTTCTCGTCGAGCTGCACGCCACCACCGAAATATCCCCGGCCGACACAAGTACCCTAGGTGAGCTCATCTCAACCTCCTCTCTCCTCCCGTGCTTTTCCCGTCGACATTCATGCACCGTAGGCCGTGTTTCGTGTTTCGCCGCCGAGCTTCCTAACGCTGGTAATGGCGCTGCCGTCATCTTTTCCTGTTCCGGCGTCAGCTCTTCCCCTCTCCGTTCTCGGCCGTCCGATCTTAAATTAAGAGATCAGATTAGATCATACCCCTTCACGTGGACTTTTGCTAAAGAGTCCCTAGAGTTTCTCAATATAGAACCCGCGGTCCATTACATATTACAGAGAATACGTCTTCTTCTTTTAAAAAGCGTATTTACATTGGTTCACTTCAAAAATATGTTTTCAGTTAATTACAGTTTTGCCACTGGATTTGTTTAGGCCATAATTTTTCCGTTTTAACTCCGATTTGACCCATTCAACTTGCGTTAGGTTTGTAATTTCATAATCTACATGTTTATACTACTGTTAGATGTGTTTTCAACTTTTAAAATTCGTGATTATATTTAATCTATTATTTTATTAAAGGAAAACTTGTTTAAATCATATCTTCTACGTTTTAGATCCGTTTTAGCCCACTCAAGTTGCGTTAGATTCATAGCGATGAGTTCTACGCGTTAGTAACAGTGTTTACCATATTAATATTTCTGAAATTTCATGGTTTAGATCATATCTTGACTAATGATTATGCAACTGGATTTTATAAATCAAATATGATTTGTTTTACTTTAGTATTATATTTCAAACTTAAATTTGACTTAATTTCTATTATCTATAGAATATATTATATATGATTTCATATAGTTAACACGCATGAAGCTCATAGTTTTATGAGTAGATCTCTCGGTAGTTGTATCTTTTCAACCGTAGCTCCGGTTAGCGTGCTTTTCGCGTCTGTGTGTTCGTAGCAGGACGTAGATTCGTTTTACAAACTTTTCATCTTGATTTTATGTTTGGTGTACTGTTCTAATTTAGATCTATTGTTTGCTTCATGTATGATTGTATGGATGCTTGTGTGGTGCTTTATGATTTCATCCAGTTGGTGAGATATACCTGGTGATCAAGAAGAAGAAGAACGTTGAAGATTAAAGCTTACCGAAGGACCGGTGTTTAAGGCAAGTATAGCATGGGATCTTCCTTGTTGTCCTATCCATGATGCTCACTAAAATACATATGCATGTGTCTTCCTTGCTACCTATGGTAGGAATTCCTAGATTTTGAATACTCAATTACCTTGTCACCTTGGGAGGTTTGCATTGGGTAGTTCTATTGCTAGTGCAACAATCATGATCTTGAAACTTGATTAATGAATATGCTATAAACATAAACAAGATGACTTTTTAGCAACATAAGGTCTTGTCTTGTAACTGATTATCCAGGATTTAACGTACAGCTGTGAGGGCTATATGGCTCTGGCTCTAGTCGCCTGAGAAACCCTTTTCTAGCTGGTTAGAGGTCTGCGAGTTGGGTATAGGACAGCCTTTGTCCTGTTGAGCCTAGCTTTGGAAGCGGCCTTTTACTTTATTTTTGGAAGGGTAGTTCCTATATCTGATGACCCTGTGGCCCTGGCCGGTTAGACGAGCTCTTGGGTGGCTTTATATGGTTCTCTGTGTTTTGGGCCTAGCTAACCCGGGCATATGAGAATCATGACTCACAGTGAAAGTGTACACCTCTGCGTAGAGTTAACAAACTGGTATACTAGCCGTGCTCACGGATACGAGCGACCTTGGAACACTTACATTAAGGGATAATGACTTTTACTTGTTAAGATGATCATTTATGTTTGTTTAAGATATTGATTATTCATGTTCATTGATCATGTGTAAATGGGTTTTGCTACCACCTTGATGCTAATAAATGCTAAATTGGATGATCAATTAATTGCTAACCACGGTAAACCAGTGTCAGCTTATTGAGCCTCATAAACCCCTGGCTATATTTGTTGAGTTCGACATGGACTCACTCTTGCTATTTCCCTACCTCAAGAAGAGTTTAGGCTTGTGATCAACCAGTCAGTTGGATCCAGTGGAGTGAAGTCTGCACCCGGAGATCAGAGTTGTCTATCCGTTGATTGCTTTCTAAGGTTATCTCTTTTGCTAAGTTCACTATATATTAAGCATTATGAATTGATACTGCCCCTTCATTTGTAGCTATATGTGAGATTTGATTTCCAGGGCTCACATATGGTGTGCATTCGGCTTTGTCCTTGAAACCGGGTGTTACAATATGAAAGCATTATAGAGATTTATTCAAATAGAGATGAAAGAGCATGATCATGGTGAGAGATTTTTTTAATAAAAGATGCAAGTGACATTAATGTATGCAAGGAACTAAATGTGATGTGAATTTGATATGAGAGAATTTAAACTAAATGGGGTGAATGCATGGATCTTTTAAAGTAAACATGTAGTGGTATGCAAAAATTAAAAGATAACTACTCATCAAGTTTAAAGTCCATGAGCAAGACCATCTCACCTTTCTTGATCATACTTACCATGACACACATGATGGAATTTGTGAGTAGTGCAGCATCTATTTCCATCACTTGAGATGTGATTTGAATTCTTGTGACGTCGACCTTTTTCTCCAATGTACACATGGTTAGAGAATATATATATGTCTACACAAACCTGTGAGATGATCGGGTTCCAATGTTGATGGATCTTGAATGTTCAGGTACCCTGGGTTCTTCAATGTTCTTCTTCTTTTCTTGTGGATGTTTGCTGAAAGGTCAAAATGGCATCAGATGTACTGTCTTATTCCACAATTCAACAGAACAGGGGTAATCCTACTAAAGCTAGTGGTATGTTAATGATCTAAATCTTTATGCCAATTGTTTCCCCGGCAACGGCGCCAAAAATGCTTGTTGGTATTTATTAACGCAAATAGAATATAAAGGATTCCGCAAGCGCACAGAATACCATTGTAGCATTTTATAGGGAGTATTCCAAGTATCGTTATTTATATTTTACCATAGGAAAACAATGGAGTAAAGATTTATTGGATAACAAAGGAATGTATACTAATCAACATACCGGCATAGCTAAAGCAAGGGGTAAAGGTAATGATAAGAATTAAGTATAATGACACTCAAGGAATAGGTCACTAAGATAATGTAAACTAGTCAACTCAGGAGAACAATAGGTGAGGTAGATTCCTATGATATTCTTATTACAAGATCAAAGTATATATATACCCAACTATAGCTAAAACTTTGGGACGCCGCTTAGACGGTAGAGCACCTACAATAGATAACTCTACATGGCAGTGGGTCGAGCCCTGCTTCGGTGATTTGCCTTCTAGACCCTTCTAGAGTCTTCCCACGTTGATATCGTGGCAGAATTCTGAGATTTCCTTTGACGATTAGGTCCACCTTGGTGGCTTTCTGATAAAACCCTGCTGAAAACATAGATTCACCAAAACTCATGGAATTTATTAGTGTAAACCCCTATACCTATGTTTGGTGATGTAATTAAGTATAAATGCAGGTTATGTTGATGGTTTATAATTGATGTTAGTGACCGTCAACACCAACAAAGATAGAAATACTACATGGGATAACTGCTCCACTGCCTTCCCAGCTAAGTTCTTTCCCACGGGCAAGACCAATGCTCTACGTGGGAGAATTTCAAGTTTTCAGCAATAGCATGATGAATCTATCCCTGAGGCATGGGAACACTTCCAAGATTACATATCAGAATGTCCTCATCATGGGATGGAAAATTGACTACTCATGCAGACATTCTACCATGGGTTAACCAATAGTACCCATGAGACTTTCAATGCTGTTGCCAAAGGTTCATTTATGTCACTCAAACTTCTAGCTACAATAGCTCTTTTAGAGAAGATGGCCTCCAACCAATGTTGGAATGAAGAACGAGTTTAGACCCGCAAGAGAGGTGGAGGTATGCATCAACTCAAGGAGGTAGACATGTTGTCTGCCAAGATGGATCTACTAATGAAGAAGCTCAAAGACCGAGCTAATGAGAATCAAGAAGTCATGCACATTCATGATTCCCGCATGACATGTGAAGAGTGTGGCAACACTGGGCATTCAGGGAACAACTGCCCTAAAACCCATGAGGATGTGAACTTTGTCAACAACAACTACTTTCATCCTCAACAAACTCAAGGATGGAACCAGCAACAGAGGCCGAACTACCAAAGTAACTACCAAGGTAACCCTAAAGGTAACAATTATAATAACTTCAATCAACCACCCTTGAGAGAATTAATTGCTAGCCAATCTAGACTCATGGAAGGATTATCTAAGAAGGTAGCTAGCAATGATAAAATGCTAGAAAATATAAGTAATAGAATGGATAGCTTTGCTTCTGCCATGAAGAACCAGCATAGCTTTAATAAAATGATAGAATCACAAATAGCTCAGCTGGCGGCTGCTGTTCCTCCGTCTGACAAAGGTAAGATTCTAGGGCAACTAAAGATCTTGAAACTGCAAACCTTGTCGATATTCACAATGTTGCTTACTACTACACGGAGCCATCGATGGGAAGGTGGATAGATTATTCCCTACCCGACAAGAAGGGTGACCCGGGGAGACCTGTCATCCCCATCACCATTGGACCTCACATTTTCCAAGAAGCTATCTATAACTTCCGAGCAAGTGTCAACATCATGTCTAAGGTAATTTCTATGAAAATCCTAGGAGATCCTTTGTTATACATAAATATGCATTTGCAGATTGTAGATCAGTCACTCTGCTACCCCAAGGGAGTCCTTGAAAACTCCATTATTCAAGTGGGACAATCATATGTTCCCATAGACTTTGTGGTTTTGGAAATAGGTGGAAATGAAAGGGCACCCATCATCTTGGGCTAACCTTTCCTAAGCACCGCAAAGGCCATCATCTACGCGGACAGTGCAAACATTTGCTTCACAATCAAGGAAAAAAAGAGAAGTTTTCTTTCAAGAATGGTATCCTGCAATCTCCTAGACATCCGCAGATGCCGTACGTGTCCGAAGAGACAACAGTGACTAAGAAGAAGAACAATAGATGAAAAAGGAAGAACAAGGTTAGGCAGCCATAAGAAGAATCAGTCAACTTGATCAACAAACTCAGATCATAGTACGACCACCTCTTTGCTTCACCATTCCTAAGACCTTCTACGACATTGGATCGGGTGTCAACATAATGTCCAAGGTAACATATGAATATTTATTTGGTAACGAACCCTTGTACCCTACATATATGCAGTTGCAGATGGCGGACTAGTTAATCCGATTCCTGAAAGGAATAGCAAAGGACGTTATGGTAAGAATACATGACCACTTTGCCCCTACCGACTTCATGGTTTTGGACATGGGAGAAGAAGAAGACGATACACCCATCATCCTAGGAAGACCGTTCCTCAACACCACCAACGCGATCATCTACGTCGGATTTGGACAAGTCCACTTCCAATTGCATGGAGAAAAGGTACGTTGTTATTTTAATAGTTATACTACTTATGAGCAGCCGAAGAAGAACCGCTCTAGGAGGAGACATCGATCATCCTGACATCCTAGGAATGAACCCCTACGGAATGAATGGGAGGAAGATGAACAACCTGAAGAATTTGTGAAAAAGGAACCTACACCGCCTAAGTCAAGCCCACCGGCCAAGCATGTGTGGAAGGAGAAGGTGACATCATCAGACTCACAAGAGGTGCAACAATTAGGGTCTCCATCACCGAGATCGGATGATGCACCTAAAGAATGAATAAGACTGGAGTAAAGTCCTATCCGGAGGACTTAAAAATCCAAACCCTCACCACGAGGATGATCAAGAGCAAGGTCACTTGGTTGTCTTCATCTCACTCAACTCGTGGATGAGAAGGACATACGCCAACAAACTCGCTCTGAGAAAGATCAATCAACATCCAACGATCGACAACAGCAACATCCAGCATGGGGGAGGAGCATCCCCCATGTATCTAGCTAAGTATTTCCTTCCTTTAGTTTTACTATTAGTACGTTTGCTTTATATTAGCTAAAGATATAAAAAGATGCATAACAAAATAAAAATTTATCTTAGCCAGTTATATATATATATATATATATATATATTATAAGGTGTGATCTTAAAACTTGAAAACAAAATAAAAAGTGTGTTAGTTTTATTTCTAGCTTGATTTTTCTTAAAAAAAGAAAAGAGCTAAATAAATAAAAGGACTCTAAAGATAATCTCTTACAATGGAAATGAAGAATAGTTGCTCTATCATAATTCCTTTCAAGTACCTAGTTTTCAGTCTTTAATTCTCCCAAGTTTTGGATAAGACTATTTTGATATAAGAATTTACTCTAAACTTGAAACTCGTGGGTAGCATATGCTTGATCTAAGTCTAGGTAGTTCATGGATATGATATGAGAAGGTCTGAGCTGTTGTTTATCTTGTTCCATGTAATACTAGAGTTCTAGAGATTTATCTTTTGAAAAATATATAAATGCTTCATGTTGAGTTCCTTGTATGACAAAGCTTGAATTCCTACCAGAGCCATAAATGATATTTAGACTAGGAAAACTTCCACTCCGATATGTTGCTTGCTTTTGCATTGAGTTTAGTCAAGCTTTGTTGACCCTTATGAGAGGTTTGTCATGCTCTTAAAATAAGAATCACGTACACACCACCCACATATGCACTACTCCTATACTGGGGGTAGGCGTAAAAACATGTCATTCCATTTAGATCCACTCAAAAATGTTTTACTCCTACACTGGGAGTGAACACCAAAAAATATACCCTATAGGATATCCCCCAAATAAATGCTCCAAAGTTCTTGTTGCTATCTCTCAAAAGTTTTGTTGCAGAAAAGAAGCTAGCTATGCAAAAGTTATTCATAAAAAAGGGAAGAGTATTGAAAAAAATGGACAAGTGTCCAAGATATCTAAAACAATGGGTACTCTGATGCCCGCCTGAAAAAAAGAGAAGAAAGAAAGAGACGAATAAGATAGCCCATGTTTTCTTGCAAGGTTATGTTTCCAATTTCTAGAAAAAGAGATAAGTTTTCAAGGAGCAAAGTAGCATTAGGTTAGCCACCATATATACACCATACATCCACACACATGCATATCTTGATTTGATTGTATGACTTAACTCTCTTTGGATCCAAGGTTTGACTTTACAATATATGTATTGCAAGTATGCTCTTTCATGCTTTTTCCACTCCTATGAGCACCATATAAGCTTTAGTTATAGGAAAAGAAAGGCACAACATCAATTGCCTTTGGTGAGGATCCCACATACATTGAGAGACTTGAGAGTGTCATACAATGGAAGCTCTAAGTGTTATTTTGAAAACCTATAAAAACTTTGGAATAATGGTTAAGCAAAGAACTTGAGACATAGTGCTTGACTTGATCATTCTGTCTTTCGATTGCTCAAGACCTAAGTGAAGGCTAAGAAGCCCCATGGTTGAATGTAATATGGGCGAGTTTGAAAGTCAGATCGGTTTATTCTAATCTGGAGGAGAATTCTTGTTTGAACGCATGTGTGCTTTTGAGGAGTGAAAGCATTGAAGCAACTCCTGATCCAAATTTTGCTAAGTTTAATTTTGCTAAGGGACTAGCAACAGTTAAGCTTGGGGGAGCTTATTGATGGTAGTTAACAACTATTATAAACCATCAAAGAAACATGAATAAGGGCATAAATATGATCACGAAGAAAGGTCTAGGGGTTCAAACTAATAAATTCCGCGAGTTTTGGTGAATCTGTATTTTCTGCAGGGTTTAACGAGAAAACCATCAAGGTGGACCTACATGTCAGATTTAATTGTGCTTATCCACCGTGAAATGGACACTAGAAGGTTCTAGAGGACACCACACCAAGGTAGAGAGGCAGAGACTGCCAGGTGGGGCTGGTCAGCCGCACTTGTAGGCCACCTAGCCCCTAGGCCCACCTGTCGATCTCCGCATTGTAATGTCGGTTTTCCACCACCTCCTAGGTTGCATCTACGCCGTTCCTTAAGTCAGTTTGATCCAAGGGCTCACATTGGACGATCCGGCCTATATATACTAGCCCATGCCATCCCTTGAGGCATCAAGTCATTTGAGAAGACAGAAACCCTAATCATCCTTAGAGCTCCATCAATTCTAGGGTGTAGCTAGTTAGATTAGGTCTAGAGGAAGGCAAGTAGACTTCGCTTGGATTACTGATCGTGTCAAGAGCGTGGTTTGGTATAATCCTTGTACCCCCTCTTTTGTATCTCCATTATTTTTATATGCTTGCTACAATTATTATGACAATATTAGTATTCATCTTATTCATATTCTTTGTTATAATGTTCATTGTCTACTTTGATTATATACTTAGTATAGCTAGTTTATCATTATGTTTATGCATAAGTTCGCAAAGCGCTCACTCTAAAGTACACGAGGTGAGTGGTCGACATTGTGTAAGCGTGGTGCTTATACATTGTTTACCTACGGATACACCATATATTTCGAGCCATGTGGTAGATCGTGGATATGACACTTCCGTTGAGTCCTTTGTAGTCCACTCCCCGATGTAGGTAGCACGTAGGATCTAATTACGTAGGAAGGGCAAGCTTTGTTCTTAATCTTCCTTAGTAACATCCTTTATGTGTAGATATAAAGATGATCTTATCCATGATTACTAGGTGTAATTGCACTAATCAATATATGCTTTGACTTATAATTAAGAATGACCTAGGAATTATTCCTCTAATATTCTACCTGACCATGCTAATGCCATAGAAAGGAGTACTCTGAGTGATTTATCATCATCATTGATCAATAATTTTCATATCTCTTATCCTATGACTTACCCCTGTTATGAGTAGAATATTGGCTATGGTTAAATAATGAACCTAGAATACTCTCGGATGAAGTCCTACAATGGTATAATTATTTGTGCGCTTGTAGATTCCTTTTCATTCATATATCTTTATATTCTTTCTAGTCACATAAAATGATAAAGAACTACTTAGAATCATTCTAGTAGTGATGCTAGGTAGTACCAACAAGCATCTATGGCACCATCACTAGGGATGACAACCTAGTAAAGCAATGTTAGGAGATGTAGATAATTCATAGGTGGCTACTAAAATAAGTGACAAGTTAATAAATACCAATAGATGACAACCTAGTAAAGTAATGTTAGGAGATGTAGGTAATTAATAGGTGGCTACTAAAATAAGTGACAAGTTAATAAATACAAGCAGTGACTGGCCGCCATACCGCAATAAAAGAGGGTACCCATCATGGAGGTTGAGGGTGCGGGCGAAGTGACTCCATCCCTACCAGAGGTACAACCGGCTGCCATCAGTGATGTTGGGGAACACGTCCACCTTCCACCGGGCCAGGCTCTGCTCGTTGTCTAGACAAAGCTCGAGTTTCCAGAGACCTCCGATGGCTCGGGCAATCATAGCCGGTAGCTTCTGCGTTCACAAAGATCGACATAGCCACATAGAGGGACAAGTTCATTCCCAATGGCAAACCCAAACAAATCTTATTCAGCAAACAGAAAATGGGCACTTACCAATTTTTCTGCATACATTCCAGGATGAAGGATCTTCAAGCACTCTAGGATGCTCTGGCTCAGTCCTACCATGTATTCTTGCAGCCCGGCTATGCCAACTAGGGAACTTGACAATCTTGAGGAATCCTTGATGGTATATCTCTATTCTCGTTCACCTCTCGTGGGGGGCTTTCTTTTTCTGTGTTTCTGGTGTTGTTACAAATGCAAGGAGTGCATGCACTAACGAGGCATCAGTGGAGGAGCTAACATGTAGTGAAAACCAGTGCTGAGGCTCATGCCATCTCGTTGACGTAAATGGAGGAGACGTCCTTTGTTTTGATCAGTGTACGGTTGGGAAAATCAATGCTGCTGCATCTCTGGCCGAACACGCCTTCTGTGGTATGACAGGTTGTGATTCCCCAGGGAGCGCGATGGTACCCGAGGCAAAGCACACTAGCTGGAAAAATCTTTATCTTGCCTTGCCCTAGAGTCCCTATGATGGTCCGACCATTGTAAATTTGACCGAACCGGACACGCCATCAGTCTGCCCCTCAATTGCTATGACTGCTTGGATTGGAATCAAATAAGTACAGGAAAGACCTATCACAACCGTACCAGCCATTCAAGTCTCAGACATGTCAAAAGCTTCTTTTCTCGAATGACTTCTTGTGTCCAGCTTTCCTAACGCATTCGCTTCACTCTCATATTTTACTGTGCTGACAAGAAAGTCCGAAATAGGGCACATTTGATCTTGTCGGACACTATACAATACAGAGCTATGAGTAAAACTATTGCCTACGGAGTGCACTCGGTCACAACATTTATATCAGTAGTAGTAGTAGCGATGAGTGGCTTTGATCTGTGTTGAACCCAACTCATCTTATTTTCATGTATTCGATAAGATTTGTTGAACTTGCAAGAACCATGCATCAAGGATTATTTTTATTCAGAAATTTTATACTTTTATAGGATCACACAAGGTCTAGCTGTCTGAAATCTTGACTAACCAGACAACGTGCTCCTACATTCTCGCATAGGTGCGCGCGCATGGGTGGCGTCAGCAGCCTATTGCAGCAGGGGACATCGCTTCCTAGCCCGTCGCATTGACGTGATGGGGCGAAGCCCTGTCGCCCACCCATGCAAATGTCTCGGTCATGGGGTTGTCAACGGCCCCCAAACTATAGCAGCAGACATAAGGGGAGAGAGGGAAGGTTACACAAGCCTCCTACCAGGACCATGCGAAGCGGATGAGGTCATCTGTTGATGTGGAGTCCCCGGAGGCCTTCAACGCCGACAATCCTCCACCAACAGACGGATCACTCGTCGGCCTGCTCTCTAACTCGCCAGTTCCCCCATTGGAGGTGGATCATCACCGCTCTTCATGTTGTTTATGTTCATTTAACCAGAGTATGTGAGCAATGCTCACACTAGTATTTGTGTTCATGCTGTTTAATTTAACTAGTATTTGGAATTTGCCAACTATCTCAATATGTGATCGTGGGCATGACGGCATCCCAAGCCTTGATGGGTTCTTCATCCATGGTCACGGTTAGAAAGTGGCCCCACGAGGCATCCCCTGATGGAGGCAGCCACCCGTGATTTCATGCCATGCTGCGCCGATCAGTTCGGTAAAAGTCGTTTGCCTTCTCAATTAGATCGCTCTCCCCCTTATCCTATATGGGCTTGAACTTGGCTTACATTATGCAGCGCTTCCTCCATGGCAGCGCCATTCTCGGTCATGGGCCTTTCCACAGAGCTGTTGGAGAGTCATCCCGTCGTCGCTTGCCGCCGCCAAGCCCGTCTATCCCCACACAGCCCTCTGGTTCTGAAGTGGGCGAATCCTCAGAAGAGCGTGAATCCTCAGATGACATAGACTACCATCAATTATTGAAGGATTACCGTGAGGTCCAAGCGGTTTTGTCATAGACCAGGCTGAACTTCGAGATACTGCGCGGTGAGCTAGACGTCGCGCGCGACGCACTTTGAGCTTCCAAGAATCTGGTCTCCCAGGCATGAGGCAAATTGGCGATCGCCAATGAGCAGGCCCAACACATGATGAACCTTACTGAGGTACTGAGCGTGCAGGTCGACACTCTACAGCAGTCCGTGCTAGCCGCCTATAATGCGACCTTCCCCGTTGGAAACATGGATAATCTGTTCACCATAGAGGAGCACCTCCGAGCCCTGTCGGCCCACTTTCGAGCCATGGTGACTGAAGCTATTCGTCAGGGGCTACCATGGCGCTGGCTGCTACCCAGCTTTAGATTGGCACAATGGTGAACCTCGGTGTGGCGAAGCAGGGTTTTTTGTCGTGTTCAACGGACGATGACATCGCCTATCTGATCGAGAGTTTTGAGCTAGCTACCAACGCCATCTTACGGAAGGTGGACGTGGACGAGATCCTGCATGCCAACCTCGACCCTTGATCTGTGGGACATATCAGTAGTATTAGCAGTCATGAATAAGTTTGATCTACGGGACGCCCTTGCAAAATATGTGAACTCTTATTTGCATGTTGGTGTTAACTTTTGTTGAACTTTGTATCAGGCCTTGTTTGGATGCATGTGTATCCACATCAGTCCACATATGTTGGAGTGGAATGGAATGGAATTTAGTTTAATTCCACTTCAATCCACTTCAACACATATGGATTGAGACGAATACATGGACATTCTTGTTTGGATGCATGTGTATCCACTTCAATCCACATGTGTTGGAGTGGAATGGAACAAAATTTAGTTTAATTCAACTCCAATCCACTTCAACACATGTGGATTGAGATGAATACATGCGCATCCAAACAAGGCCTTAGGTGGGTTAAACTCTGTTGAGCGTGGTGTAGCTCAGGTCCTTTGGTCATTTTGTAGCTGGTTTGTAGCCCCTGTTGGTTGCTTTTCGCTGCAAATTTCTTTCTAGTTGTCTTTGATCTAATCTATAATATGCTAAACATTCATGAGTGTCTTTGATCTCTGTTAAAGCCAACTCATGTCTTTGATAAAATTTGTTGAACTTGAAAGAACCTTGCAGCAAGGAGCAAGTCTCGCCTCAGTCTAATGCAGAGTAGAGGAGCCATTAGTGTTGAAATGTTATTGCACACGTAAGAAAGTCCGATCGCAAGTCTCGCCTCAGTCTAGTAGAGCAGAGGAGCCATTGGTGTTGAAATGTTATTGCACAAGTAAGAAAGTTCGACCTCTGTATATTTGAACACGTCTGATAGTATCCTCTATAGTTTTTCCTCGTCTTCCTATGATGCTTGTTACTGTGTCGTTTATGATTTTAAGTTTGGCTAACTTAATAGTAGCATAGCCTAGCAGCACAATATGGTGGGTGCATTGTAGTGCTTTTGAAGTGTCATTTTTGTGTATTTTGGAGTGCCCTCATCAGCATACTCTATGTACCCATGACATTAGAAATCAATATAAGTATTCTACTACAGCTGAATTAATGGATGAAATGGCGACGAGAGTTGTAACACCACCGTAACACATGTGTGCACCAAACAAATAATTCAATTTGCAAACAAAACAAAGATGGCACACTAGTTTAGCTGAAAGAATGACAACATCCATCATTGAGGAAATTAACATGTCCAAAGACAAGCAAACAATATTGGTCCATTTAAAATGCATGACAGAGAGACACATCAAATGCAGCTTTATTTACTGCTCTGCTAATGAATCTAAGAACAAGGGAACATAAGGAAGATAGAATGGTTTGCAGATGAACTCTTTTTTAATGGTACATCTACCATAACGAAAGACACGAGAAGGGATGACACGAACACTTATGCGGTCTATGTCATATGCGATGATTGTTCCATCCTCCCCAGCAAAGAAATTTAAATTCCATTCTAGATGAACTGTAATCACTATGTCCTCGTCAACAAAATCTGGGCCTTCCAAACAGGATCCGCGTGGTGACCGTATGCTTCAATGTCCAATTATTAGTACCATAGTCTTCAAGGATCTAGATTGAAAGCTTGGAATCATTGGAACTACCAACAGTACATACGCACAAGTGACCCTAAGCTTGATGCATGGAGCGTTGAAGACCACTAGGCCCATCAATTTTCCTCCATGTGTTTCCCTCCATATCCACAGCAAGTATCATAGGGTAATCCCAGAGCGCCCCATAATGTACAGACAACTATTAAGAAACCCACTTGGTTGTCTGTAAAATGTCACATCTATATGCTCACCCCTCAAATTCCTTATAGATCCATGCTGCAGTTTGAGATGAGTAGATCTCCACACCTATGCACACAGCGTTGACATCCACATATTCAATCACATGGAAGTACGAGGAGGCTGTCGGATCGAATGCCAAGTGAGCCTCACCAACAGCATGGCCAACATCATGGGTGAAGAGGAAAATAATCCAACAAAGATCCATCAGTAAAGTCCACAACTCATACCAAATTACAACTTTAACGACCATTAATAATTTTCATGGTACGACCTCATGTAAATTTAGAGTAGCACCACATAGATATATAACTCAAACTAGAGTAGCAGTTAATGGAGTTGTAACCATTACAATTTCAGCAGTTAATTGAGCTTCCTCGGTTTTCACAAGTAGAATGTTAGTGAACAAATGGTAATGATCATCATTGGCATCAGTAGCAACATGTGCAGCTTAAACATTATTAGCCTTAGTGATGTGAATGATGGACACAAAGCATTGATTTGCTTTCGATGCCTTCCTCTTGTTTAGAACCAAATGGATAACTTGGTTGTCAACAAGGAGAAGACACAGAAAGCAAACATATGAGCTACATCCTAATACATCCAACACCATGTAGACATCATTAGCATAGAAATGTGGCCTCAGATATGTTACAAGTTCAAAATACCATAAGGACTCACTGGTGGCACTAGATAGAAAAAATAGTTTAAGGCAGAAGCGAAGGGCCTGTATGTTTGCCTAGACAGATACGTATAATCAAGCAAGCACTTGACGATTAACAGGCCTAGTTGTACACAGGCATTTATAGTAAGAACACTGAACATATGCAAAAAAACCAAGACACCAGCAGAAAACCAACCAGTGCAACCTCCTAGTTCTTTTCATCGGCATTGGCCTACTCAGATCTACAACGCTACAATGTTTCTTGTATACCTCATGTACAAGCAAGGACCAAAACAGTGAAGCGAACAGGAAAAGGCAAGAAAGGAGACATGCGGATCAGATCTGTCGTCTCTGCCATGGCACATAACGGACATGGTCACCAATGTAGCCACACTCCACCGGCAAGCCCCATCGCCTAGCCTCTAAAAGGACACCAGAGCCACCACAGCACACCGGGGATCCTCCACCGCCACCGCCGCTAGTCTAACAGGCACAGATTTGTTTCCACTTGAAGGGCAAATATCCAATATAGGTCAACCTATAGGGCAACCACATAGAGAATATAATACTATAATGACTCCAAAGACATGTCAATACAACTAGACATCTAGCGCAATGGTAAAAACCGTGCATTCCTTCCTCCGGGTCCCGGGTTCGACTCCTAGGCATTGAGGTTTTTTTTTAATTTATTAGACCCCAGCAGCACAAAAGGTACAAATGACACGTAAGCCGTCGGGTCCCATAGGTCGGATGGTCCCATAGGTACACGTGACACGCAAGCCATCGGGTCCCATAGGTCGGATGGTGATGGAGAACGGTCCCATAGGTACACGTGACACATAAGCCATTGGGTCCCACAGGTCGGATGTTGAAGGGTCCCGCAGGTACACGTTGGATGAAGAAAGGACCGAGCAGAGACTTTTATGACCAATTGCAAGCATCATGGATGAGTAACTGTAGGTCCCATAGGTACACGTCGGGTGGAGAAGGGCCCCATAGGTACACGTCGCATGGAGATATGACTGAGCGAAGACATTTATGACGAATTGCAAGTGTCACGGATGAGTAATTGCAGGTCCCACAGATACATGTCGGAAGGAGAAAGTACCATATGGAGATCTATGACGAAGCCGTTCGTTATAGATCGAATACTGTTCGTCACAGATGTGTAATTAGTTCAATGACGAAACCATGTTTGTCACAGTTTTAAAGGAGATTGTCACAAATGAGTCACATGAGTGATCTGTGACGAAACCCTGCGCTTTTCTATGACGTTTTTTGTGATGATGCCTGATTTCGTTATAGAAAGGGATGGTTGTAGGATCGTCACCACTGATTCCCTCTAGTCGGCCATCTTGACCTTACATCATCAAACTTTAAAAATGGACATCTTAGCCCTAAACTCTCAAAGTATTTAAGTTACCTTGCTGCCGGGTTCGAAATGTTTGTCAAGGCAATTTGATCGGTCTTTATACTCCCTGTGTCCTAAATCTAAGGTATCCAAGTGATCGATTTCAAGACCAAATAAAGACTCTGACCAAAGACTATAAATTGCCCATCTCTAATTAGTTAGTTTTGCTATCAACTTGTTTAGTTTCCTAGTAATGTATAGTTAAAAAAGACATGCATGCATGCCATTAATTTTGATTATGAAATATAAGCGCTATTTTGTACAAGATGGTGTTCAAAAGGCATATGGGTTTGAAAGGCAAGCATATATGGATTGGGTTGAGCAATTTAGAATGCCTTATAATTTAGAACAAAATTTGAACCTGTAATACATTGTATTTTTGAATGGAGGGAGTAGTTAAAAATGAGAGTAAGTACATGATAAGATTTTTAAACCACGAAAAATGTATCTAAGCTTGTAAAAGTTTCAAGAAAAATCCTATAGATAGACTAGGACATGACAAACTTAAATAAGATATTTAGAGCTAATGAAAGTATATTTGGAAGCTTTCAAAAATTAGATTAGGTTCTAGAAGAGTGGAACAAATATCCAAAAAAATGACATGTTTTGAAAATTTTCTGTAACAAAATCATGAGATGCAACTAGCATGCTTGAAAACTTTCCACAAAAAAGTGAGACGCAACTAGCATGAAAGGATAGCACAAATGTATCTTTTATGTTGTTGGTTGCATCTCATTTGTTATGGATATTTTTTAAATGCATTTAGATATCAATTAGAACGTTTTGGGTGTTTCCAAAAATTTTGAAGATATTTTGGCATCTTCTTAGAGTAAATCTAATTCTTGGAACCTTCTAGAGATATTAAACAAGCTCGAGATATTTTATTTGGGTTTTTGTGTCTCAGTTTATCTCTTGAAATTTTCAGAAGCTTAGAGACATTTTTCATGGTTTAAGACCTTATGAGGTATTTATTGGATTTATTTTTACTATAAAAAGAAGAAGCTGTCTTGGAAAGCACTTCCAATCCACCAGTGAGGTAATTTAAACAGTTTTGAAAGTCAAATTGTAGGATATCTGGTTTGTAGTCGGAGAACAAAAACCACACATCGACAAAATAGTTCGGACACATAAAATTAAAGGAATTCCCCCGGTATAACTTGTGAGTTGTGACAACATATGTCATTTGGCATATAATAATATTATAACACCATCTCATGAGGAGAAAACGCATGCTCAAAGAATTTTGTAGTGTTCACCAAACATGACAAAATCGACTTTACTTTTGTGCTTTAAAACAAACCTGCAGAAATATATTAGCATGTCAACAATCCAATTACACACCTATCTTAAGTTCATATATAGAAACCAAAGTTATCATGTCAACAATCCCGTTACCAAGAAACCAGTTCTTAATCCAATCGCACACCTATCTTAAGTTCATAGTAACCAAAATTTACACTAATATAAGTACAGTATAGTACCCTGTACATTCAGTTCAACAGCTAGCTTTTGTTGAAGAAGAGTGCATCTTTTCCGCCCATGTTCTCGCGGCGCGCGCTTGTTGTAGGTTCACTTGGGCTCCACCCTGGCGGACGGCAACCCGCCACTGCTGTAGTCGGCGAAGGGGCTATCTCTGCCGTAGGGGTGTCGCGGCGTCCGGCTGGCGTAGCTCATGGAGTTGGACGCGGACTCAGGCCCCGGGCCGCCGGCCATCTTGAGCACCCGCTCGATCTCGCTGACCACCTCGCCCATGGACGGGCGGTCAGCGCCGGCCTCCTCGACGCAGCGCAGCGCCAGGTCCACGTACTGCTCCAGCCCGGCCAGCGCGGACGGCGCCGCGCCCAGCGCCGGGTCCAGCAGGTCGTGCAGGCCGTACAGGTCCTTGGTCCGGTCCAGCGCCGCCTTCATCTCCCTGACGATGTACCGGCCGCGCTCCAGCGGCTTCCTCGCCGTGGCCACCTCCAGCATCAGCACGCCGAAGCTGTACACGTCGCTCTTGTCCGTCAGCTGCTGCGTCATGTAGTACTCAGGGTCAAGGTAGCCCATGGTGCCCTTGACTTGCGTGGTGACTTGTCCCCTGCCGTCGTCTCCTCCGAGGGGCTTGGAGAGCCCAAAGTCGGAGACCTTGGCGTTGAGGCGCTCGTCGAGGAGGACGTTGCTGGACTTGATGTCGCGGTGCACGATGGGCGGGTCGGCGAGCTCGTGGAGGTAGGCGACGCCCTTGGCGGCGCTGAGCACGACGCGGAGCCGCCAGCGCCAGTCGAGGCGCACGCCGGACTTGCCCGTGAGGCTCTCCTTGAGGGTGCCGTTGGGGACGTACTCGTAGACGAGAATCTGCTCTTGCTGGTCCAGGCAAAACCCCACCAGGCTGACCACGTTCTTGTGGTGGACACGGGAGAGCAGCTCGATCTCCGTCCGGAACTCCAGGCTCCCCTGCAGGGAACCCTGCTGCGACCTCTTCACCGCCACCAGCTGCCCGCTCGGCAGCGTCCCCCTGTACACCTTACCGTACCCGCCGTTGCCGATGTCGTTCGCCTCCGAGAAGTTGTTGGTGATCTTCCGAAGCTCGTCGAAGTTGAACATCCGCGCACCTCGCAGCTGCGGGATCACGCTACTGCCGCTCGTGCTCTTCATGTCCCAAGAAACTGCAGCAGCAGCAGAGATGGTTATACCTCTGTCAGTAACAACTAACAAGCACAACAGAGAAACTGTACAAACCAAAAGACTGGCTCCTCTCCTCGTTCTGCTTTGGTCTCCTCTTCCTCCTTGCGACGAAGATGACAAGCGCAAGAACTCCTGCCACAAGAACCGCTCCACCGGCCGAGACTCCGATGATAAGAGGTAAGTTGTTCGCTTTCGATTTGGATGGTATCAGCAGCTCTACGTTCATGAAAAAACAGTCACATATATAGCATGGTGTGCAAGCTGAACTCCTAATGTGTACATTTTTCCTGCTCGTCTTACCATTGCCAAAACTGTACTGCTGCCCAATGAAATAGTAGGGGCCGAAAACAGGGGGTGGCTTATACGTCTGGTTGCTGAGTATGAACCCAATGTCAGAGATATCCTGCTCACCAAACTGGGTCTTGCCGCTCGGGAACACCTCCAGCGCCATCTGCAAGTTGTTCACCGAGTTCACCGACGGGTCATGGAGGGCGACCGAGTCCACGGGGAGGCTGAAGCTCAGGAACTTGGCCTTGATGCCGCTCTCCAGCTGGCCCCAGTACGACCCGTTGCTCAGGTCGGAGAACGACGGCGACCTGAAGAACAAGGTGCCCCTGTAGGGCACGGCGCAGACGCAGCTTGGGCTCAGGAGCTGGTCTGACAGGCATGGCGGTGGCAGCCCCGAGCAGTTCTTCGGAGTGCTGTACGGCGGCGGCGTCGCCTGGTTGGATTGCCCCGGCGGCGTGCAGTATTTCTCGTTGCTCCCCGCGCTGCAGACGGGATTTCCGACTAGTCTGAAAAAAGCAGTAGATGCATGCGACTTGTTAGAAATGATGAATCCACAGCCTTCAGTGCACTGCAAGTTTGTTGCGACACAAAATTAGAGCAAAATGTTCAGTTCCTACGTACATGAGCTGTTTGTTGTACTGTGATCCACCACCGACAGTTATCTGGCTTATTTGGTTGTCTCGCAGATCGATCAGTTGGAGCTGAGTACTGAAGTCTGATCCGATAGTTAGCGTGCCGTTGAAACGGTTCCCCCGGAGCCTCCTGCGATTGTCAGGAAGTACCCAACCATCAAGAACTGAACTTGAAGCATGGACTCACCTCTATGATTGATCGTTTCTATCCCTATATTTTCCTTGACATGAGCAGTTTGTGCATAGAGTGCTAGTATAAACTTGTGGAGAAGCAAGCACTCACAGTGTCTGAACTGCAGGAAGGCTGAAGAGGTCTTGCGGCAGCTGCCCTGTAACACGCAGGTTTTCAAGGTACCTGCAACCGATAAACATTCAGCGTTTCAGACACAAGTTCTGGACTTGAGTAGGATAAGGAACGAGTGCAGAGAGGGGTTTACTTACAATGAGGTCAATGATGGCAGAGTAGTGAACCAGGAAGGAACATCAGATGCATTGAAACTGTTGTTGCTCATGTCCCTGTCACAAAGGAACATTACATTCAGAACTTAAAATTCTTTTATGACTCAAGAAAAGGAGAAACTTGAGCAAGAGTCACTTACACAAAACTTAGTGCACTCATTCCTGTAAGGTCTGGTAGTGGACCAGTCAGCTGGTTGTTTTCTAGGTGCCTAGTGTGAACAGAGAAGAGCGAGAGAGGATAGGGTTATAGCAGCTTCCTAGTACTATTGTACAACTGATACAGACAGACCAACAAGAGCATGCACAAAAAACAGAGTAACAGACTCACAGCTCTGCAAGCTTGGTGAGGTTGTTGATGTTGCTAGGAACTTGCCCGGTCAACTGGTAGTTGTTATCAAAACGCCTGTGCCGACATAATAATCTCACGATCAGAAAAGGTCCATACATGTCACGGTCAGAAGTACTCCTACTTGCTAGTGAAAATGTTATGACCGGCATTCCCTATAGGTGCAGGTCCAACAGTGGCTAGGGAGGCTGCCGGTCAGAGAGGGCTAAAAGCCCATAGTTATTCTATTTTATAGTATTTTAGAGATAATTTTCTATTATTTATTAGAGAGAGGCTTATATATATTGTAAATACCCTTTGGGATTAATTAAGCAGAAACAATTACTGTTTCCGGCTTCCTCAGGGAGCCGGGAGAAACCCTAGCCGCCTTCTTTCTTCTTCCTTCTATGAACAGTACCGCGGCACTGTAGCGACGGTACTGTAGCACCTCCACCCCCTGCCTTCTCGCGCCTCTGCGCCGTCTTCCTCGCTCGCTCAAGCCTCGACTTCCCCCCTCCCACTCATACAACCTGAGATCAGTTCCCGGTAGGACTAGGGTTCCTATCACCTTGGTATCAGAGATTTCCAGGACGATGTCCACAGCTCCGCAATCCTCCGGCGTCCTGCCGATGCCGGTGTCGTCCGTTCCGCTGCTGTCCGCATCCTCCAAACTCTCGGAGACCTCTGGCACCGCTCTCACCCTCGAGGGTTTAGCCGGTGTGATGGAACAATTTGCCCGCAACATGGATCAGATCGGCCGTACGGTGGATGCCCTCAGCCTCAACGTCTCCACCCTGCAGCAATCTGTGGCGGGCCTCCTTCCGCCGCCCCCTCCACCGCCCGTGTCGCAGCCGCCCCCGCCACCGCCTGCGCCGATGACGTCCCTTCCCACGAGTTTCTCCCTCGGCATGTCGCAGGGCAGCCAGGGGGTTCCCCTGCGTCAGCTGCGGTGGCCAGCCTCGCCGTCGCCCATCCCGTCGTGGGCACTGATGGGCACGACGCCGCCAGTCTACACGTCAGCTACCACCGTGACGCCGTCAGCCGTGTCCACCACCGTCGTGCCTTCGGCCACGGCGTCCGGGACGTTCTACGGGGGCACCGACGGGTCCCTGCTCTACGGCGGCGCTCCTGCCTCGTCTGCTGCTGGGGCAGCGGCCACCCCGATGCCCACGCTCCGCCGCGGTTCTACAAACTGGAGTTCGCCACCTACGATGGGGGCGTCGATCCGCTCAATTGGCTCAACCAGTGTGAGCAATTTTTCCGCGGCCAGCGTACTCTCGCCTCGGATCGCATGTGGCTGGCGTCGTACCATCTCCGTGGGGCGGCACAGACCTGGTACTACGCCCTCGAACAGGATGAAGGCATGCCGGCCTGGGAGCGGTTTCGCGCCGTCTTCCTCGCTCGCTCAAGCCTCGACTTTCCCCCTCCCACTCATACAACCTGAGATCAGTTCCCGGTAGGACTAGGGTTCCTATCAGAAAAAATCTCTAGATTTTCTCTTCTAAGTCATGACATGTAGGCGATGTACTTACAGGACTTCTAGTGTATTAAGAAGGCCCAAAGTAGGAGGAATGCTTCCGGTGAAGTTGTTGTTGTCAAGAAGCCTGGATACATAATACAAGCCATCCACTGTCTGAGCTTCACAACATAAATAAGCAAGTAATTATGAGTTGACAATTTGGGTTTCCTTACTTACAGATGTATCAGCTTCATCTGTGAGTTGAAAATCTGGCTCGGTATGGTTCCTGAGAGCTCATTGATCCCGAAGTGGCTGCGAAGAAATGGTCATGAAACCACAACTCGATCAGGGGACTCAAAGTATCCCAATATCAAGGAATTTAATTCTGGGGATCGGAATTGTACATACAAGTGCTTTGTATTTGTCAGATTATCCAGCCCGGGATTTGTGCCATCGAATACTGGAAGTCCTCCAGAGAGCTTATTGTCAGCCAGATCAAACCAGTATAGCTTCGAGAGTCTTCCGAGTGATGTCGGAATGGAACCACTGAACTTGTTTGAGTTCATAGATCTGCAGGCATGGAATACAATGACAAATCTTTCTTTTTTTTCCCCATCATAGTGGCAGTGAAGGGAAAAAATCATATTATACTGAACCTAAATACATAAATGCTGTGAGGATCAACAATCAGGTCCAATACTGGTTAGATGAACACACAACAGAGCTAAAGGTTGAGGATTTGCTCAGTTGAAAAGTAATATGACATTATGATGGCAATTCTATTTCTATCATCAAACGGACATTTGCTTGCAGTCACTTCTAAAGAATCCAGTAATTTTGTATGTTTGAAATGAACAAAGTAACATTTAGAACGAGTTGGTAGAAGACAAACTAAAGTTGATCCCCAAGTGATAGTTGGATAGATATATAGGTAAAAGCTTTTTGTTGAACAGAAGATACAATCCCAAAAATATATCCTTGTTTATGGTAGCTAAAAGATCAAAGTCATAGACATAAGCTATCAGGTTTGATCTCCTTACAAAAATATAAGCTTGGAGAGCTGTCCTAATTCTTTCGGTATTTCTCCAGAAAAGCTGCAACCAACAAGAATTCTGCAAAGGAGTCGGAGAGCAAATAAGTCAAAGAACAATTCATGCATTGAAATCTTGAAATCAGTGAGCAATTCGGACAAACTACCCACAGGTTTTCGAGGTTACTCAAACTTCCAATGGATGCAGGAAGAGGACCACCCAAGTCCTTGTTGTAGGAGAAGTCCCTGCCAAAAATAGGTGGCAATCACCTCACAGGCTCACATGCTTGCAACCATGCTAAAATTCCAATTTATGTACTTGTTTGGGATGCTCAAGTACTCAAATCTAAACTTTAAAAGGCGAGAAATTTCATACAAGGTCTGCAATTCGGACAGAGACTGGATGTCGCCTGAAAGGGACCCTGACAATCCAAAACTTGAGAGTCTTCTGCAAAAACAGACACCATGAAACAACAAGAACTCAGTGATTGATGAATTGTTCATCTATAAAATGGATAACTTGAAGGAAACGACCGTATGTGATCTCTGCTAGCTGCTCATACTAACATGCCCGTGACCCGGTTTCCAGTGCAGGTTATCCCAATCCATTTATCTCCACAAGGGTCAGTGCCCACCCAGTTTGATGGTTTCTTGTTCCAGGAATCTTTAATCCCGTTGAGTCCAGCAGCTGCACAGAAGAGCAACAGAATGAGCAAATGAGCACTGCAATAACAAGGACAACAGGGAGAAACTGAAACATACTATCTTGCGCATTGGTGTCAGCCAAGATGACAAGAGCCTGCGCAAGGAAACCGAACGAGAGCACAAGCCATGGAGAAAGCTCCATTTCTGGAGAGTTTCTTGAGATGTCGCCGAGTTGCTCTTAGCTGCTCATCTTCTTCGAGGTCAGAAGCTCTGGCAGAACTGCAGTAGGTCATATTAGTTGGTGTGTAAGGTAGGAAATGAGGCTTCAATTGTATATTCACTGAACTGGTCAAGATATCGATCCATATAGTTCATCATCTTCTATATGTATATGAATTAAATGAACATGTCGTCCCAGCTCATCCAATAAGTAGATAGCATACCAAGTCTTTGAATTAGATTTGAGGAAAAGGAACTAGGGGATGTTGTAACACGGCCTTGGCAGGTGGCGAAGGCCTCCGACGGCGAGGTGTCACCAAGACGTCTTCGACCGTCTTAGGGCGCAGATCTGGCACTGACTAAAGGAACTTTTCTGGCTATGCTTGTAGGGTGTTGCATGAGGCTCAGCGAGCTTGTCGCGGATTCCGCCTGGGCCGAGCACGGGCATCTCTGGCCGCTCAGGCGGACGCCGCCCCGCTTCGGCTGACGGGCGTCTCCGGCGCTAAAGGCGGAGGCCGCCCTACCCCCGAAATAATCAAACAAACAACCTTGTCTAAGTGTGTGCATGTACCTAGGCGCAGGCGCCCGTGGTCCGCGCGAGCGTGCCAGCATGGCCCCCGCACGGCTGGGCGGAGACTTACGGACGAGGTCTCTGACCGGACCGGCGGAGACTCGCGTAGGCAGCTGCGCGCCCCTGAGGACGGAGGCCAACGTCAGGAACCCAGGCCTCTGGGCCGAAGACCGAGGCACAGTGGGCCGGCCGCTTATAGAGGCCCATTACTTGAAGACAGTGTGGCAAGATTGCCCCGCAAATGAGAGACTGGTGGCGGAATATTCCAGAAATATACTGTAGCAGTTGAGGGGCATTGTAATAAATTATGTCTAGAGGTAGTTGAGTCCTATAAATACGGAACACTTGTAACAGTACGCGAGGTGAGAGGATGAATTAATGAAACCTTAGTTTTGCGTGCCATTTTTCCCTACACGCCCACCTGTCGTGCCTATTCCCCAAGCCTCCGCCTGAGGGCAACGCTTGGCGGGCGGAGGCCTCTATCTCCTCCACACTGTCTGAGACCGCCAGTCTCAACATTGGCGCCCACCGTGGTTTGGCCAAGGCAAACCAACGATGGCAGGGAAAAGAAAAACCACCATCAGAGCAGCAACGACCACAGGTCAGAGAGGAAGGCCTAGGCGCACCACTCGTAGCACCTACGCAATTTCGCCAGCGGAGGATGACACCAGAGCAGATGCCCATGGTCAACCACCGAAACCCTAAGAACCAAAGATTCAAGATCCAGAGGCCCAACCAAATTCAGGCACAACACTCGAGCAAGAACTGCAACAGCTGCAAGCACAGTTGTAAAGAGCGCAACAAGAAAGGGACAGAATGGCAGCATTCGCAGCTAATCAGCAAGCTACTCAAGCGTCAGCACAAGCAGCAGAAATAAGGCAGCAGTTGGCAGTCCTACATGCTAAGATGCTAAGTATGCAGCATGCAGTACCAGCCTCAACCTCCGCGATCCCAGCCTCCGTAGCAACACCTCCGCCAGTGATCAGCCCAACCATGATGCCATCTCAGGTGATGCGGAGGCCTATCGACCCCAAGTCCCCACTCTCTGAAGGCATACAACAGTCGCCATGGCCAACGGCGTACAAACCAATCACACTACCAAAGTTCAACGGCAAGACAGACCCCCATCAGTTTATTATGAGTTACGAGGCAGCAGTACCCTCCGCCAGCAGAGACGACGCCGTCTTAGCAAAGTCATTTGTCATTGCAGCCGAAGGCGACGCGTTGGCTTAGTATTCTATGCTCAAACCAAGCACAGTCTATTCTTGGGAAAACCTCTAGGATAAGATATTGGCAAATTTCAAGGGGCTAACAGCACAGTCGTTGACTTCCACAGATCTGTTCCAGTGCAAGCAAATGCAAGGAGAGACACGACTACTTCCAGAAATTCGTGCAACTAAAGGCGAAGGCACCAGACGTCCCAGACGAGATCGCCATCGAAGCAGCGATCAAAGGCCTCCGAATCAGGCCATTCACAGCACACCTAGCAAGAAAGAAACCAACTTCCATACAACAGTTGTATGACGAGTTCAAGAAATACTGCAGATCAGACAATGACCTCTGAAAAAGGCTGGAGGAGCAGGGTCAAAACAGATAGCAAAACAGCAGCAAAAACTCCTAGAAAACCTATAATAACCAGAATGCATCAAATTAGAAACCAGGCCAGGGGCAAGTGCTCAGCATCGAGGGTCAACCTCACCTCGAGCAAAGGCAACTGAAAGCGCCAGCACGACCGGAGACCCAGACTAGGAACCAAGGTTGGCAAGGTTACCAAGGCAAAAACTGGAACAAAAACCACAGCCAGAAACAACGCAGGACATATTGCATTTTTCACGGCAAAAACGCAGGGCATAGCACCAAAGATTGTCCGGAGACAAAAGAGACATAGGAAAGGATGAAGAACAAGCAGACTGCCCAACCTCCGACACAGCAGAGCGCAAGAGAGGTCAACACCACCTACACAACTGACCACCAGCAGTACTGCCCAATGTACCTAGCGCTAAACGCAACCCAAATACATCCCTCCACACTGGCCTCTGCCTATTACCCAAACTTCCTACCAGCATGGCGGTCAGCGCTTTCGCAGCAGCCTCCGGCGGGTAACTACAGTTCAGAGGCAAGCCTGACCTACATAAACCCAAAACCTCCCCATATAACCTACCTCGAAACAAACCCACCGGCACAAAACCAAATCAGGTTCGAGCCTCCGCCACAACAGCACCACATGCAGCAACTACCTCCACCGCCACCTCACAACCAACCACCAACACCAAAAAATGAGCCAAACCCAGAAAACCAAGTCAACCCCCATGGACCGCTACCAACAATAGGCATGATACTACCAATCGCTGGAGGATCATCAATGGAGTTTCAAACGAAAAAATAGAAAAAGGATCACCTCTGCCTGGTAAACAACGTAGCAGTCCAAGGCCCAGCGAAATACATAGATTGGTCCAGAGTCCCAATCACCTTCATAGAAGAAGATCTACAGCTAGAGAGCTACCCTCACGCAGACGCAATGGTAATCAAGACCAACATAGCTGAATGAGAGATAAGCATAATACTGATTGACACTGGCAGTTCAGCAGATATCATCTTCATAAATACCTTTGACCAAATGAAGCTCAGCAGAAATCAACTACAGCCTTCTGAATCCCCTTTGATAGGATTTGGAGGCAAGCAGATACAAGCATTAGGAAAAATCTCACTCCTAGTGTCATTTGGAACCCAAGCAAATGCTAGAACCGAGTACATAACCTTCGACGTTGTCGATCTGTATTACCCATACAATGCCATCTTGGGCAGAGGATTCGCAACCAAATTCAACGCAGCCCTGCATATGGCCTACCTGTGCATGAAAATACCAGCACTCCATGGTATTATCACAGTCCAAGGCAGCCAAAAAGAAGCAAGAAACATAGAAAAAGCAATCTACAGAGCCCAAAGAAACATCAATGCAGTCGAGTCGGCACACAAAGAACTAGAGCCTCCAAATATGCCCAGAGGAAAAATAGATATGGCAGGTCAAGAAGAGACAAAGGTGACCCCTCTAGAAAAGGAGTTACCAGACAGAAAAGTAATAATCAGCTCAGAGTTGAGCAAAGCAGAGGAGGAAGAGCTCATGGAAACTCTAGTAAAAAACAAAGACATCTTCGCCTGGTCAGCCTCCGACCTACAGGGAGTCAGCAGGGACATCATATAGCATGAACTGGATATCAATGAAAACATGAGGCCAAGAAAGCAGAAACAGAGAAAAATGTCAGAGGACAGAATCCTGGCAGCAAAGGCGGAGGTGCAAAGGTTGCAAGATGCAAAAGTCATCAGAGAAGTCAAGTATTCAGAATGGCTTACAAACGTAGTACTGGTGCCAAAGAAGAATGGCAAAATGAGAATGTGCATAGATTTCACATATCTGAATAAAGCTTGCAAAAAAGACCCTTTCCCATTGCCAAGAATAGATGCCTCCGTCGACAAGGCAGCCAGATGCCAGAGGTTCTCTCTCCTCGACTGTTTCTCTGGGTATCACCAAATCTGGATAAAAAAAGAAGACAAAGACAAGACAAGTTTCACCACTCCGTTTGGGATATATTGCTACACCAGAATGCCAGAGGGCCTCAAAAATGCCGGAGCAACCTTTGCCAGAATGACAAAGGAAGTTTTGGGCTCACAACTAGATAGAAACATCATAGCCTACGTCGACGACATAGTGGTCATGAGCAAGAACAAGGATGATCATGTCTCTGACTTACAGGAGACCTTCGCCAACCTCAGGATAGCTGGCCTCCGCCTCAACCTAGAAAAATGTATATTTGGAGTCACAAAAGGAAATATGCTCGGATACATCATAAGCAGTGAAGGCATCAAAGCGAACCCAGACAAAACCAGAGCAATAATGACAATGGCAGAACCCAAAAACAAGAAAGAAGTGTAAAAGCTGACGGGAATAATAGCAGCGCTCAATAGATTCATCTCAAAATCAGCAGAATGCAGCCTCCCCTTCTTCCAAGCACTGAGGGGTGGAGACAACTTTGAGTGGAGGTTCAAGCAGTCGGAGGCATTTCATAAATTGAAAGAGTATCTGGTAAACTCACTGGTGGTCTCCGTCCTAGAATCAGACAGCCACCTATTGCTATATGTGGCGGCCTCCGACCATGCAGTCAGCGTAGTCTTAGTCCACGAGCTAGAAAAAGAATCAGGAAAAACTCAAAAGCTAGTTTACTTTATCTCAGAAGCATTGTCCAGAGCCAAGCTAAACTACACTGAGGTAGAAAAAGTTGCCTACACAGTACTGACGGCATCAAGAAAACTAAAGCATTATTTCCAAGCCCACAAAATCTCAGTTCCAACATCGCTGCCACTGCAAGACTTGCTCAGAAACAAAGAAGCCTCCGGCAGAATAGGCAAATGGGCTACAAAGCTATCACAGTTCGATATCTCATATGTCCCCAGAACAGCAATCAAATCACAAGCACTAACCGATTTTGTAGCAGATTAGACAACTCCGACAGAGCCCAAGGCACAACCAACCACTCAAGGCTGGATAGCATTCACGGATGGAGCCTAGGGCCAAGCCGGTGCAGGAGCCTCCGCTGTCCTAACGGCACCCTCCGATGTCAGACTAAAATCAACAAACAACATAGCAGAATATGAAGGCCTAATCCTAGCGCTCAGTAAAGCAAAGGCCCTAGGGGCAAAAACATTGACAGTCAAAACAGATTCTCAAGTGGTTACTAGCCAAGTAGAGAAAGAATACACAGCAAGAGAGCCAGAACTCATCAAATACCTATCCATTGTCAGAAATTTGGAGCGGAGATTCGAGGGCTTCACCCTGAAGCACATCCCAAGATCAAAAAATGCAGAGGCAGATGAACTAGCTAAAGTTGTGGCAAACAACCTGCCACTGCCACCAAATACTTTTTACTAGATCCTGAGGTCTCTGGCAACTGCGAAGACATCTAAGACACCTAAGCCCATACTACACCTATAAAATGAAGATTGGAGAAAGGCGATAACAGAATTCTTAGAAGGCAAAACCACCAAAGAAGATGAAGCAAAAGCAGCAAGAATACAGGCCAGGGCAAGAAATTACACAATCATAGATGGTGTACTGTACAAGATAGGAGTAGTCCAGCCTCTCCTCAAATGCATATCGTAGAGCGAAGGCATAGAGTTGCTTCAAGAAATACACTCAGGAATTTGTGGGTCGCACATTAGCTCTAGAGCATTATCAGCAAAGACAATAAGGCAAGGCTTTTATTGGCCAACACACATACAAGACGTAGAGCAGACAGTCAGAACATGCAAAGCATGCCAAACATTCTCTCCCAGGTAGTCAAAACCATCGTCGGAGACCCAGCTTATACCTCCGACATGGCCGCTACAAAGATGGGGTACGGACCTGGTCGGCCCATTACCACCATCCCAAGGAGGAAATAGATTCATAGTAGTGGTAGTAGAATATTTTTCAAGATGGATAGAAGCAAAGCTGCTAGCGAAGATAACCTCAGAAACCGTCAGAAAATTCTTCGGGCAAAACATCATTTGCAGATTCGGTGTACCAAGGATTCTGACAGTAGACAATGGAAAACAATTCGATTCAGATAACTTCAAAGAATTCTGCAAAAGCATTGGGACAAAACTAGCCTTCGCCTTAGTATACCACCCAGAGTCCAATGGTGCTGTGGAAAGAGCAAACAGAATAGTGTTTTCAGCAATATCAAAAACATTGCTGGGCCTACGCAAAGGAAAATGGGTAGATGAATTACCTAGAGTGATTTGGTCACACAATACATCTATCTCAAGAACAATAGGATTCACACCATTCAAACTGCTTTATGGAGAAGAGGCCATGATGCCAGAAGAAATCAAGCACGAAAGCCTCCGCACAACGAGACAGCTAATGTTGCAAGATGAAGAATATGCAAAAGAAACAATAGAAGCCATAAGACTAGAAGCAGTCGAAAACATTACAAAATATCAGTCCCAAACCAAGAAGTGGAGAGACTCTCAGGTGGTAAGGAAAGACATAAAACACGGAGACCTCATACTCAGAAGAAAACCCAATGCACAACTTGTTGGCAAACTGCAACCGAAATGGGAAGGCCCATACACAGCAACTGTAGCAGGCCGCCCTGGCTCTTTCCACTTGACCAACAGCGAAGGTGTCACGACAACCCACACCTGGAATATTGACAGCCTCTGCAGATACTACATCTAGGCAATGTACCAAAGGGCAACCTCCGCAAATAATAAGCGGAGGCCCTCCGTTCATTTACCTTTCAGTTTTTTTTCTTCAACCCAAAAAATATAAAAGAGCCTGTACTCTTTTCCTCGTAGGGGAACTCCAAGCGGAGGTGAGGTTTTTAATGAGGCAGGCTCAATGTAAAAATCCTCTACAAGTATAAAGAGGTAATTCCCCAAAAGAATGCTTCAAAAGTCCAAAACCGAAAATGGCCAGCTCTAGCTCCGCAATATTCGGTGAACAAAAATAAGCACAAGTCCTTTCAAAGCGCCGGCCATAGGCATTGGCAATTTGAAACGGCCTCTATGACCAAATAGGCCTCCGACCTTGACAAAGACCTGACCAAATTCAGGCATCAAGGCAAAAACAACCTTGGCCAAATAGGCCTTCGACCTTGACAAAGACCTATCTAGGTTCAGGCATCAAGGCAAAAACAACCTTGGTCAAACAGGCCTCCGACCCTTGACGAAGACCTAACCAGATTCAGGCATCAAGGCAAAAACAACCTCGGCCAAAACAGGCCTCCGACATTAACAAAAAACCAACCCAAGCATCAGGGGCAACACCATTATGGCGCTAGAACTAGGAAGATGGTCTTTGCCATTGAAAACAGCAAAATGAGGAAAAGGTCTGACAAAACCCTGTCACTTAGGCACTAGGCCTATTTACTTCAAAAGATTTCAAAAGACACGAATAATTCAAGCAAAATATAGGCCATTAAAGCCAAGATACGTTCCAACAAACAACGTACCAAAAATTTAATAACCAAAAGCCACCACCCCCGCTATAAAATGGGTTCCCCCCACGCCCTTAAAACCTCAGTCAGCACAATGCGCAAGGGGGGAAGAAGGCAGAGCACAAGCACAAGCCACAGCAATGGCCATGGAGGCAGGGGTCTCCTTAGATATCTAAGTTGGCCATAGATATTGTATGAAAACTCGTAAACTCAGAGGCACCAGTAGACGGTCGGAGACAGTGGGAAAAGAGACAGGAACTATGGCATGGTGATGAACAGCGCAGGACTACGGAAGAAGGGGGATATCGCACAAAATCTCGTAACATCCCCCTGACGCCGGAGACCTAACCTGCCATCTCCACAAATGAAACATGTCCCACGGGTGTGCAGCGTCGGAGGCCCATACCACCAGACAGCTAAAACACCCAGCTAAAGAAATACCAAAAGTCTCCACCGTCTACACAAGCTATGCCAAACCTCCTATCGGATCACACACTGATTCAGCAAGCCTCGCCAGGCGGACTTCAAGTACGCCTATGCCGGACAAAAAACTGCCAACACTTCTACCCCGGCCATCAAGCAAGCACAGAGAAGGAGAGAACATGGGGTGAAGGTCCTGGCCACCACCTCTATATCACGCACGTTCGCCCAAGCAAAGGCCAACGGTGTGCAAGCTCGGGACTAGACGAAATATGTAAACTAGCACAACAGACATAAGCCCCCGCACAAACAATCAAGAAAGTAAACCTATTTTGTATTCCAAAAAACGTCAAGTAGCATTCTAACAGGACACAAACTTACAATAAAAGCCTAACTATTGTGGCAAAGGTCCGCGCCAAGCAAGCACGCGAGTAAACCTAGCGCGCTCGTCGTCTATGTCAAACTTAACTGACTCAAACACGTCGCGCGCAACGCTGCGGGGAAAGGCCAAACGCCAATACTCCCAAAGCTCTCCGCTCACATAAATACCGTCGCTGTAGAGTCAAAGGCACAACATCTTGCACAGGCTCCCGATTCGGAACCTGCGCAAGGATAAAATTTCCCACAAAACCATTCAGAACAAAAGAAACTTTATTCACAAGAGTCCAACTAGACTACAAAATACAAGTCAAAACAACTAAGTGCAACAAAGAGCCTAGACCTCCGGCGCATCGGCCACAGCAGAAGTCCCTGGAACAGAGCCCGCGTCAACTGTGGGCGGGCACGGCGCCTGCGGCCTTCGACCATCACCACCGCCGATCGTTGCGCCCACCGGAGCGCCAGCGGTGGCGGAGGCACCGCCCGCGGTCGCCGAGCGCAGAACTGACGGAGGCCTACCCGCAAGACTCTTCTACGCATCTTGTAGCACAGGCTAAAATATCAGGGGCACTGGCAACGAAAGCCTTCGCAGCTTCGCGAAAAGCAAGGAGACAAAAATAGTGGCTACAAAGACTAGAAATACCTTCGCCCTCTTTTCCTCTGCCAGTTTCCGGGCAGCAGGTCTCCCAAATGGAGCCCAAAAGTATCCAATGAAATTTCTCAAGGTTTTTCACAAACCAAGAGAAGTCTCACCAAGCTCCTCCGGACCCAGCAGCGCTCCCTCTAGAATACTTTCGGTATGCGTACACCCGCCACACACCAAAAGCTTGGCGTAATTCGATACTCCCGCCAGCGCCTCGTAGTCCATGTAGCCATTGATCAGACGGGGAGCTTCGCAAGGTGACACTTTAGCCAGGAGGCGAGGGTGTACACGCTGTCTTCCTCTAGAGGAGCGGAGGTTTCGCCTCCGAACTCGGCGACGATGGCCCGGTATTGGCCAACGATTACAGCAAGGACCCCTTTGACCGAGTCCAAACACCTCGTCGTCAAAGACAGCTGCTCCCCCACCGTAGCTGTGGATTCCTTCTCAGAGGCTAGCTCTCGTTGGAGACCCTCAGCCAACTCGTTCGCCCTACGGGCCTACTCAGCAGACAAAACTTCTGCATCCCGGGCCTTGGTGAGGTCGGCCCTCAAAGCATCCTTTTCTTGTTCCTTCTCCGCTAGAGAAAGGCGGAGAGCTGCAAGGGAGTTGGACAAACCCCCATTTTCACCTTCCAGGCACTCGTTCTCTGCCTTGAGCGCTTTAATCGTAGTATCTTGGTCGGAGACCTCGCAAGTGCAGCGCTCTTCCATAACAACGGCTGTGTGATACCCCTGCGATCAGAAAGAAGAAGACCAAGGCGATAAGCAATAGAAACAAAAACAAGTCTAAACGCGAACATACACCAAAAAGGCAAACCGCCGAAGACGCACCAAGCTCTGGTGTTCTAGATGAACACGGAGAAGTTGGAAGAAATCCATGTCCCTCAGACGTTGTTTGAAGCGATCTGTTCAAAGAAGAACAAACAAACACAAAACGATAAGGTGAGAAAAGCAAATCTCACAATAAATACACCAACTGCCAGAGACCTTCTCCGACGTCTCCAAGAACCCCAAGATAGCACTCTTCCCAACCTGAGATAGAAGTATCGGAGGAGCCTATGTAGCAAAAAAACAACAACAACAACTTAGGTCAGAGGGCCGATCAGAAATAGGCAATAACAACAGGCCAAAAAACGAGTAAGATGAAAACACTCTATACTCACTCAGACCCGGCGCCATCAGCCCCGGCTGCCCAAGACCAAACCTGACACTGGCAGCGGCCGCTCGCTCCTCTGGGGTGAGGAGTCCAGCCATGACATCACCTACAAAGCAACAAGTACACAGTATTAGCACTTGGTACAATACATAAACAAATAAACCGGGCGAAGACAGTAAACACAAAAATGTGCACCAAATAAACTTACTCATAAAAAGCCCGGTCTGGGCCGCCTGCCGAGCCCCCTGGGCAGAAGTCTCTGCCATATCATGTGGCAAAGGCCCAAAGGGCCGGCTCTCCTCAGCCAGCGGCCTGACGGGTGGAGGGCTCGAAGAAGACTGAGCCGTCGGGGCCTGCTCAGCAAGCACGGCCTCCCGCTGCCCGACGTCGACCGCTGGCGTGGGCGAAGGCGCAACAATGGCGGGAGATGAAGGAGCGTGCCACAAGATGGCCTCCACGCCCTCTTCAGAACTTGAATACAGCCCGCCAAAAATGTTGGGCATAGGATTGGCAGCGCTAGCCTCCGGCTGTTCGCTGACACCCGCAGCACCATGCAAGGTGCGCGCCGGAGCAGCGCTGGCCTCCGGATGCCTAGCACCGCTCACAGCGCCGCTCACAGGGCACACCGGAGCTCCAGGAGAGCCACGATCCTCTCCGCTCGTGACCCGCACGTCCATTGACGGGACGGAGGAGCTCTGAACGTCTTCACTGCCGACGGAGGCAACGCCTGCACTACCGGCCGAAGACGCGGCCAGCGCGATCACCAGAGCACCGCTCTTCTTCTTCTTTTTTGTAGGCGCCCGAGCAACGGAGGCACCCTTCCTCTTCTTGGACTCGGTCTCCGCCATAACATTCTTCGTGAAGGCCTTCTTCTTCTTCTTGTCAATCGAAGTCAGGACCTCGGCGGGAACCTCGCGCTCTCGGTAGACGATCCTGAGCTCCTCAAAACTCGATTGAGCCGCGGCATGGTGCCTGCCATGGCTCTCCGAGACATGTACTCACGCTCAGAAATTTTACCAACCAACCCAACGGTGGCCTCCTCGACGTCGGCAACGAAGCTATCCTCCATCACCCCCTCTCCTAAAGACCGGCCAAAGCGGGGGAAAGGAATCCTAGCCTCCGACCCAAAAATAGGAACCTTCACCTTTTCCAACTAAAAGGCTGGGTTGTCTTTGCCTAGGGGCCAGTAGTTGGAGGCCATAATCTCCTCCACTAGGTCATGGCCCCCGGAGTAGCGGCACGCCGCCACAAAAGCCCGGTCGCAAGCCTTCCTCACCAGAGACATCTCCTCCGGTGGATCCACGCGCGTATGCGGTGCCATCTCCTCCATTCTTGAAGTCAATGGATACTCCGCGACCTCCGCACCATCCTCGGTAGAGCCACGGACCCCGTAGGTCTTCACGTAGAACCACTACTCAAGCCAGCCACGGTCCCACTTGCCCTTCTAGCAAAAGGAAATCTCTAGGCGATCTACGCCTTGGTTCCTCTTCGACATAAAGGTGCAACTACCATACTGGTAGGTCACCTCCACCTCCTGCATCTCCTTCTTCTTCTTCGGCTGCTTCTACAGCTCGTAGTAAGCGTAGAAGGTGTCCACATCTGGCTCGGCACCATAAGAAACACACGCCCAGCAGAATTTGCTGAGCGTGAGGAAGGCAGTAGGAGTCAGATGATGGAGCTAGACATTGAAGGTCTCTAGCACCCGGCGGAGGAAGGGGATGTAAGGAAGGCGGAGGCCGCAGGTGAAGAAGTCCCAAAACACCACCGCATATCCCTCCTCCGGTTCCGAAACAGTCTGGCCAGGCAGAGGGATTTTTACCCTCGAAGAAGGAAAATACGATTCCTTCAACATCTCCATGACTGCCTCTTCAGTAATGGAGGAGGGGCTGAAATCCCATGACTTTATCGCCATGTCTCTGGAATCCACAGCGATCAGGTCTCCGACGGAGGCAGAGACACTCCCCAAATTCTCCTCCACTAGCTTTTCAAATTCCAATGCGGAGGCGGAGGCAAGCATGCACTCCTCAAAGCGCGCACCCCAGCCAGCGGCCCTAACGCCGAGAAGGTGGCGATAGGGTCCGAAGAAGGTGGGCCGTCGAGTATGGGCTGAGGTAGAAAAGAAAGCCACCACGGCGGCAGCCTAGGCGCAAGACGCAGGCGGAAAGACGGAACGCGCGAAGGCAGCTCAGGCGAAAGCGAACAGAGCAGAGAGCGATTCCTCAGAGGCAAGGAAAGCGAATGAGCAGTGCGGGGGGACCCCGCCACCAACCCCGCCCTTATATAGGCCGTGGGCGGGTGGTCTGGCTCCCGCCGTACAATGGTCATCTCCAGAGAATTCGCCTACCGCACAACGGTCATCTCCGAAGAAGTCGCAATGTATACAACGGAAAGCAATACGGCGTAAACGGCCACAGCGTAGGACAACGGCTAAATTTGCTGCCCAACGGCTACTCTCAACGAGACCAGTGGCCGCGCCAGAGCGGGCCAGGGGGGAAGCAGCGGGGCCTCGCTCGGAGACGCCAATGCGTGTGGCCTCCGCCCCGCGGATGCCTTTGGTCAAGGCATTTTGAGCTCACGGCATGCTCAGGCGAACCGTGGTCTCAAAAGGGAGGAACTGTTATAACACGGCCTCGGCGGGTGGCGAAGGCCTCCGGCGGCGAGGTGTCACCAAGGCGTCTTCGGCCGTCTTAGGACGGAGATCTGGCACTGACTAAAGGAACTTTCCTGGCTATGCTTGTAGGGCACTGCACGAGGCTCAGCGAGCTTGTCGCGGATTCCGCCCGGGCCGAGCACGGGCATCTCCGGCCGCTCAGGCGGACGCCGCCCTGCTTCGGCTGACGGGCGTCTCCGATGCTAAAGGCGGAGGCCGCCCTACCCCCGAACTAATCAAACAAACAACCTTGCCTAAGTGTGTGCAGGTACCTAGGCGCAGGCGCCCGTGGTCCATGCGAGCGTGCCAGCATGGCCCCCGCACGGCCGGGCGGAGACTTACGGACAAGGTCTCTAACCGGACCGGCGGAGACTCGCGTAGGCAGCTGCGCGCCCCTGTGGACGGAGGCCAGCGTCGGGAACCCAGGCCTCTAGGCCGAAGACCGAGGCATGGTGGGCCGGCCGCTTATGGAGGCCCATTACTTGAAGACAGTGTGGCAAGATTGCTCCGCAAACGAGAGACTGGTGGCGGAATATTCTAGGAATGTACTATAGAAGTTGAGGGGCATTGTAATAAATTCTGTCTAGAGGTAGTTGAGTCCTATAAATAGGGAACACTTGTAACAGTACGCGAGGTGGGAGGATGAATTAATGAAACCTTAGTTTTGCGTGCCATTTTTCCTACACGCCCACCTGTCGTGCCTATTCCCCAAGCCTCCGCCTGAGGGCAACGCTTGGCGGACGGAGGCCTCTATCTCCTCCACACTGTCTGAGACCGCCAGTCTCAACAAGGGAAGACCAGATGGAGTCAAAAGCGTGCAACTTACAATAGGAAAATGACAGGATTTGCGATATTTTAGATCTTAATTTAGTGGTTGGGTGCTGGGTCGCAATTACTCAATGCGACAAGATTCTAATTTAGCTCTTAATTTGCGCAATTTTAGCTCTTAATTTAGTTTCTGATAGGGGTATGGGTGCAAACGCATGTGCACTCAAAGTCTTTGGTCCGAACAAAAGAGCAAAAGAATTCCAGGCACATGCAAGTATGTTCAGCATATAAACTGGTGGAATTTTTTAATTTGGATGTTGTAGTTGTAGGTATTCCATGTTATGTTTTGTTTTCTCTTGTACGGCGAATAACATTTCAGTTGTTTATCTGACCAACATAAGCTAAACCCTACCACGAGCCAGCTCATACCCTTCTCAACTGCACGATGTGTTCCTACAAATGGTTGCAAGTCCACTAGTTGATTGATATAGTACTCCTGTAGGCAGCGGAGCATAAGCTGGATCATCCTAGTTGCATTATCTAATCTGCTCAATAATGGATGGAACATGTCACTTTCTAACAATTAAGGCCCTGTTTGGATCATAGTTGGATTATCATGATTGCAATTATGCATTCAGTCTCAGTTGGAGTTTCATATTAGTTTCATCTGCATTTAATAGGCTGCTACAAAAATATTTGTTTTAATGACATGACAGCGTTCTTAAGAAGAAAAACAAGAAGTGAGTTTCATCTCTCTTGGCAAGTTGGCATGATTACCAACTCTATATAAGTCATCAAATTAAATATCTATGGAACAATAGAATCAAACAATGCATTGAGGATAGATGTTTCATCATTATTTCGTTTCATTTTATATGACGTGGTTATTTTGAAACAACACTATGAAACTCTCCGCTGAGAATGACCTTGCATCCCTAGATTCCAGTTCTACCCTTAACTTTGGTGCCAGTCTTGTTGTCAAAAAAAAACTTTGGTGCCCGTCATTGTCGCTAGATGTTTCCTGTGTGTGCTTGGCCACTAGCAATGCATTTGGCGCCAAACTTTGGATTTTGCTCTTGCCGGTGTCCTGGAAGGGGTAGGATGGGAATCGGTGTGGAAGGGGTAGGATGGGAAACGGGGGAGGCGACGGATCTCTAGAGGACGCGCTCTGTAGTTCGGCTGACGGAGAAACGAAAATACATGTGTGACGGTGGTAACAGACAAGTTGGTTATTTTAGAGCATAATATAATCTCCAACTAGTACGTTGAAGATAGATTATATTATTATTAAAATCTAATTATAATAATCTAAACTATAATCTAGCATGTTTGGATCATATATAATTGGATTATTTTAGCTAATTACTGTAATGCAACTATGATCAAAACATGGCCTTAGTGTCTATAATCTCCAATTAGTAGGTCCAAGGTGGATTACATAATTATTAAAATCTAAGGCTTGGATTATAATAATCTAACCTATAATCTAGCATGCTTGATCACAATTAGATTAGTTTAACTTCTTCTTCTTCTTCTTCTTCTTCTTCTTCTGCATCATCATCATCATTATCATCATCATCATCATCATCATCATCATCATCATCATCATCATCATCATCATCATCATCATCATCATCATCTTTATCTTTATGTGATTAAACATACTTTAAGTTATCGAAAGGACTTAGGCATGCCTAGGCCCTATTTGTAACATGGGATTCTTTTCCCTATTCTTGCGTTTTCCAGTGAATTTAAACTAATTCTTGTAAATTTCTTATGAATCCTGCGAAATTCCTACGTTTCAAACAGGCCCATGATGAAAACTCAAAACCTCGAGAGCAAGGCATCCGAATATTAATGATTTTTTCTTCAGTTAACCACATGCATCAAATTCTTATCAGACGTTTGTGTTTGGAGTAATTTCTTTTCTTTATCAAATGCACGTGGCAAAAACATCGTGACAATAATCTGTTCAAATATAATGATGTTTTATCAACATTTTTTCTGTTAGACTCAAGTCTGCTATCAGCTTTTCCTTCCCCATGTTCAAACTTCTTTTATGATCATAATATGGAAAGATATATAGCTCCAGACTTTTGTATCCTCTGATGCATACAGCCCCATTTAGTATCATTTTGCCAAGGCTGTGCATGCACCTTGTACTTAGAAAAAGATGCAATCTCGTATTCTTTTTTCTAGCATCCGACCGCTACTTGTTTAAATCTTTCTTGTGATGTGTAGTAGTACAAAAGTCAATACACAGTATTTGCGTCATCCCCACAATGTCACTGGAATAAGAAATTGCTCCAGGATTGACACTTAAGCCTCCAGCACTAGGACAGGACATGCCACATGGAGGTGGTTATGTGATCTGAATTCTTGATCGAGTTCAAGGGACTATCTTATTCACTGCTAAAAATTGTCTAAGGCACTGAATTAAGATATGCCGTGTCCCTTTCGGATTAAATGGCTTTTGTGACGTTATTTTTACTGCCCAGTGGTTTAGTAGATAACTTTTATTGTGGTGTATGATGTATCCCCATTTTTGTACTGTGTTAGTGTTATTGAACTAGTCTTGTTATACTTTTGAGGTAATTGTGCTGCAAATCAGATAACTTCTTGGAAGTTCAATGCTTGAAGTTTTCTACTGAACTAATTCTGTATTTTTAAGCGGTAAACAAAGAACTTTTTCCAGTGTCCAATGCCTTTTCCTCTTCTCTTGGAGTAGTTCGGAAATTTCGGAGGTGAAGTCAGCCTAAACATGTGGCTGTCAAATCAGATTGGGTACGATGTCACGATAAGAAATGGCCTAGCTGTGACAGGAACGGACGTGGTCCATCATCCATGAGTGACAAAATGGATAGCACGTTTGTCATTTGACCCTGCTTGGGTTGTTCATTATATCAAGGTTGTAGTTATGCAGTTATTGGTGAGCTATAGTTTGCCAAACACGATATTTTAGATAATGGAAAAGTCCGGTTTCAGACTTCTTCAAAGAAAAAAAATCATACCAAAGTTCTTACCAATGTTTCAAATAGCCAGATATAGCTTCTGCTATAGCCGGATTTGGCAGCTTGTAAGGGTGACGACAGGAGAGTTGCCTTTTAACACTCAGTGATCGTGACCGCTAGTAGCGGTGATTAGAGCACTAAACAAGCAGAACTACTCCCTAAATAGTTCGTAGAGGATTAGTGGACGGAAATTAGAGCGAGCTTCTTCAATTTTTCATGACGCAGTGCTCCAAAATGTCAACAGCGGCCCAAAATGTCACCCTGACCCTAGCCATTCCCTAATCCCCGCTCACCCTCTTGACCTGTTCTCTGAAAAGAGCTACAGCGGTGATGTTGGTGTCCTGTTAGGAAGACGGAGAACTATAGCTATCGGCAATTCAAAGCCCTAAGTTTGGTTTTGCTAATTGAATGACAACTAGTGGACTAATGCTTTCAATTTAGTTGTGATTGAGTTAGGGTCCACACCAAGCTAGTGAGCAAGGCTTGAAGATGGTTGAGAGGTGATCAAGCCACATGGAGCAAGCTCACACTTGGAGAGGAGAAGAAGAGGTGAACACAAGTTCGAAGGCAAAGGTATATGCTAGGGGGTTTTTTATTTTGCCGGTCGAGACATTGTAGAGTGTGTGGTCGGATTTAGGATAGATAACTATACTCTACAAAAATTGTTATCTAAGGGCTACTAGGTGTGACATAACTTTGCCTCTGACAGACCAAACATGTTTTCATTTTGCCTTTGACAGGGCGCCCCAAACATGTCTCCAATTAACACAAACTTGATGTACCCTGTGTTGTTGCTCACTCTGTGCGAATCTTCTTGCACATTCCAGCAACTTTTTTTATGACCTCTGATAATACTTCAAAATTGTCCTTGGGCCAAATTTGAGTGACTAACAACTCCTGCTAGAGTTGCATGTTTCCTATGCACAATATTAGATAAATTTGGATATTGAAGTTTCAGAGCTTCACGGCAACCATTTATCCTCCCAAAATCTGATTTGTGTTCAAACATTAAGTTGGAACTTTCCCTCATGAAATCATCCACAAGTGTGATACACCAACACTTTTCTTAACTTGACTCAAAATTTTTGTTCTAAGGTATTGGTTTCTCAACAAGTTCTGACCTTCTTCATTACAAAGCTTGAAAATAAATTTACTCAATAAGCACTTGATTTGTAGACCCAAATTTTGCATTTCCCTCTTTTTTTCTTTGGTTCAGATAAAATGGACCACTTAGCTAGCCTAATTTTTTTACTGATTGTGTTTTGCCAGGAAAATCTCAATCTATAATAATCAATCTTTTTAAGAACTTTAGGATTTCAAAGAAAGACGGTGTCAACATGGTAAGGTCAACAATGCTGAATTTATCAACATGTCTACCACCGTAGATTTTTACCCCTCCAACCACACAATGTCCACTCAATTCTATCCTTAATCATTTTCCAACCATTACTGTTCAATTTTCTAAAAATAATGGGAATCCCCAAATAACGAAAGGGGCATGAACCCATTTTAGAACCAAAGAGTTGCGAGTATTGTTCTTCACTCTCCTTTCCTTGTCCAAACCAAAGAGCTCCCTTTTGTGAAAGATAATTTTACGACCTGATAATTGTTCAAAGGCGTAAAGTAATAGTTCCATGTTATTTCCACGTTGAATATCATCATCCATAAAAATAATGATTCCATCTGCATGTTGTAGAATGCTCAGACAGTCTTCAACCTAATGTAGGATTAGCCCCTTTTTTATTAAACCTTCCTCCTTGGCTCTAGACAAGATGATAGCCAAAATGTCCACCACAATATTGAATAAGATTGGTGGAAGATAATCACCCTACCTAAGACCTTTCCTAGTTTGGAAATAAGACACTATTTGCTCATTCAATTTAATATTGCTTCCATGGACAAATGCCTTCACCAGATGCACCACAAAGTATCAAACCCCCTTAGTCTTAATGTTAGTTGTAAAATATCCCAATTAACCTTACCATAAGCTTTCTCAAAATTAATTTTGAAAATGATTCCATTTTGTTTTTTTGTTGTGTAGCTCATGAATAGTCTCATGCAAAATCACTGTATTTTCCATAATATTCAGAATGAGAAGCACTCAGAGTTCATACAAAGTATGGGCATCATTAGGGAAAGAGCAAAGTGTCAATCATTTACTCTTGAGCCATGACAGAAGGGTAAGCTAGATTATAACCTAGAGTACTGCAGGATGGAGGAAGCGGTGGCTCCCTATCCAAATTATTACACAAGGACATGCAAATTATTGAGACAATCTTAATTTTTATGATGAAGGTGCGTCTGGCTGATTTTTAGGAAGCGCAGCTTCGAATGCTGGAATTTGCATGTATGCGTCATGGAGCCTCTCCAAGATCGGGTACTTCGACTGCAAGAAAGCAAAAACTTATTGAAGCTAGTTTCTGAATAAGTCGGGTGGCCGTGGTCCACACTATCCATTTTGTTTTACATGGAATAGCAGATGAACGTTAGGTACCATATCGATTTGGAAGCGATTTATGCCAGCATGTATCTGTGGTTCAAGAAACACATCTCCCTGTCCATGAGCACAAAATATGCAAACACTGGATTAGTTCAGATCACTTACCAGAGGAAACACAAATGATGCCAAATTGTTTTGCAGCGCATTAATTCTTACTAAAATTCAAGTAAGATGACACTTTCTCAAAGTTGGATGTCAAAAGACTGAACTAAATGAGAAATTTGTTGAAATGTAGTTTGGAGAAAAAAAAACTATGGATGATTGATATGATGATGCGACTCTGGAGACCATTTCTAAGTGATTGATCAATGTGTATTATTAAAAGGTTGGGTAGACAAGCAAACCAATTGGACATCATCTCCAGTAGCATATTTACTCTCACATCCTTCCAAGAGCTTTTCGATCGCTGACAAAAATAGTTGAATCAAAATTGCCATTGTAAGTAATATTGAAAGAATGAAGCTGACACAAAGTACATTATCGCTTATTTGGGATTGAAGGTGCATTATAGCGCTCAATGTTCAACAAGTAGCTTAATTTCCAACACAGCTGCATTGCTAGATTTGAAAACACAACTTGAGTCTATGTACTGGAAAAAGAAGAGACAGTTTTACTTTGCAAACATTAAGTTTCAGGAAATCACACCTCTGAATCCCTTGTCAATATAAGTTTGAACAATATGAAGGCCCTCATCTGGGCTCATCCTACCCTCATGCAGACCCTGTAAAGTAGTTATGTAAATAGATCTTGTACATGCCCAAAGTCTCATCAGCTATAGCTAGGTACTGGTAATACCCACAATAACGGCATAGCCTTGAAGAGGTTGAATGCTTGAACAAACAATGTTTGCAATCTGTACCAAGAAAGTGAAGGACTCATTTGAAAGGAGATGCCAAATGATGATTAGAGTGTTGACGTTTTCAATTGACAACATCGTCAATATATAGCAAGTATATGTGATACCATACTGGAAATGTAAATGCAAGATACAAATATAGTTCCCCACATACAAATTGTTGGTCAGACTTTTATTTTACTTCTGTGAGCAAGATACAACGAGACTTTGATCTGGACATGACCTGAAGATTAAGAGCTTTCCTCTTGAGATCTTTAGGCAGGAGAGGATGCTCAGGATATTTATCTTCCAAATACTGCTCAATCCGATAGCTTGTTAGTGACTAACAAATGCATGCATTGGCATGCCGAAAGAACATATATATACATAACTGGACAATGAAAATCTGCTGAAGCAACATTTGTAACTCACCAATGAGATAGCGAGAGAATCGGAAACGACTATGTCCCCATCTATTAATGCTGGAATATATTTGATTGGATTGATTTTTTCATAATCTATGAAAGGGAAGACATAGTAATGGAATTGCCATTAAACCATGAACTTTCCACAATAAGTAATATCAAAATTTTTAGAACACATTTGTGTCCCCATTGATTGTAAGTGCGAGAATGAGATGTCAACTGAAATACACGAAATGTGTCAAGGTGTTGCAGCTACCTGGATCTGTCCTGGGGTTTACTGACTTGTACTCGTAATCCACACCTTCATGATTAAAAAATCCATGAAATTAGCTTTCAGGCTTCAGAATAATAAAGCATTTAATATACACAGCTTGAATTAGTGAGTTCTGGAAAGAGGTTTGCATTAATTGACATAGCATCAGGTTTGTTAAACAAAAAAGGTCAAGCACCACTGAGGCACTGACAAGACCAATGGGCGCACAGACAAACAAATGTGTTGCATATAGCCGTTCTTGTTCTGTCAATAGACAAGTAGTGCTCAAGTACTTGAAAGCAAAATATTCTTGGGGTTATCGAACAAGTAACTAGTCACAGTTTTACAGTTAACAGACCAAGAAATACAGAATTGCTAATCCCTAACTGAATAAACTTCAGAATTTGTCTAAAAATAGACGAGTCTGTATCCAATTCTTGCGAAACTTGAGGTATATCTTAGACTGAAAAAAGAGGATAATAAGAGCTCGAGGTCATATAGCATCAAGAAGCCGGCTCCCTTGTTTTTGCCATATGCTTTGCTGAATTATTCTGTAAGATCAAGCTCATAGGTTATGTCTAACAACCAACCAAAAGAGCAATCTAACCAGCTTCAGAGCCCAGAGTATCAATAAGTGCTAGAATCACGTACTCACCTTTGAGGTTTAGTGCGATGCGAACACGGTGGGAGCAGGAGCTGATCCAGGCGTTGTACAGGATGGGCTTCGCGGTCGCCATGGCTGTCGTCTCCTCCTCCTCAATCAACAATTACAAGATGGTAATGAGATACAGCAGTAGGTGCAGGTGTAGCCAAGATAATGATAGACTCTAGACTCTTGAGTAGCAGGTGAGCCCCCCAAGTCTCCGGTCTGCTCCTAATCCCTTGAATAGAATAGGGGGTTGTTTAGTTCCCTCAATTTCTAGAATTTGTCACTATGCAAAAAGAAGATTTCCCGTCACATCAAACTTGTGGTACATGTATGGAGTACTAAATGTTGACGAAATAAAAAAACTAATTGCACAGTTTGGTTGTACTTTGCGAGACGAACGTTTTGAGCCTAATTAGTCAATAATTAGACAATTATTACCAAATAAAAACAAAACGGCACTGTAGGTACAGTGCCGCTACAGTGTTCCTGCCGCCGCCAATTCGGCGGAACTAAACGAGGCCTAGATAGAGCTAGACTGGCACTGCTAGAACAGAGTTGAATTCAACAGAGAAGAAAGATTCTTTGTCAAGTCTGAGTGGCTTCTAGCTGGAACCCATGAGCTATCCACAGAGGGTGTGTTTGGTTCCATAGATATTCATGAATGGGACATGATATTCATGAATATAGGATGTTTAGTTGGATGGAGAAGCTGAACCTGGATACCCACGATAGAGAATATTCTGGGTAGATGCTAGATACTGTAGTCCTCAGAAATTTGGCGGATTAGTGTATCCACGTGTTGATTAGCGTAGGTTTTGCATGACAATTAGAGTAGTATAGTGTTAATTAACATATTTTATTTTTAATTAGTGATTATAATGACAAGATTAGTGTCTGTGCATATTTATTAGTGTGTAATTAGTTATTATTATTTTTAAATAATAGATATAATTAGTCAAGTATTCTTATCCCATCCAATCTCATCCATCCAACCAAACAGAAAAATAACTCATTTCATTCATCCCACCAAACAGACAACGTGGATATCCATGTCTCGAAATTCATGGATCACCAACACACCCAAAGTCTCGGGGGTGGCATGTGAGGGTGTACGACTGATTCTGATTGCAGAGGATAACAGATAAAGAGACAAATAGTAGACCGAGGAGGCAAACTTTGTTTGAGGATGGCATGGCCTCGTGATGCTTTTCTATATATATCTTTATCTGTTCATGCGTCAGTGCTCACGCATGGGCGTATCATCGGTTAACAGAGCAGACGATCTGCACCATACAGTACACGCAACGCAAGCCCGTAAAGATAGTGGTGCTGCGTTGAGCTTCCCCAGCAGCTGTTCCTACTACTTTTTGGCTGCAAATCAGGTGATTTTAAGTTCAAAATTGCCCACAGAACGATGTTAACCATGCTGGCAGTGCTGCGATTGTCTTAGGGCGCTGATTTCTCTGTCCTGAAAACATGATGCATAGTGTCATACTAAGATGTGGTGCACACAAAATCAACTGGTTTTGGTTTTCTTTTGCAACCAACGGAATTGTAAATAACTTTTTATCAAGACAAACATGCCAAGTCTTGATGTGATCAAGGATGAAAAATTATTTTATATGCAACTAATTCCAAGAACTTTTTATAAGTATGAAAAAGGATTTTTTTTAAGTATTGGGTATTCATATCCGTTGTAGGAATTTGAGTGTAAATTTTAATCACTACTCTGAGTATCGGGTATCATATGGAGACCATGCTACCGGATATCACCAAAATTGTGTAGGGTATTTTGAGAATCTAGATACATGGATGCATCCATGATTAAAATTTGAATGACCATTGGTAGAGGAAAATCTCGTATAATTGTGTTAATGATACAATGGTGCACTATACAAAATCATTTGCCATATGATTGGAATCCCAAATGATTCTACATAGAGTAGATTAAAATTCAATATGAACTTTAACTTAATAGAATAAGAGTATCATGTCGAAGGTACATGATATTATGCAAACATGTGGAAGTCCAATATTGGGTTGATGCTATTTCTAAGTGTAACATAGAGACATTTATGGTCTTATTCGTTGAAGTGATCTTCAAACTAATTCCAAGAACTTTCTTGCCTCCAATAATTTGAAGGTATAGTTTGGGCCAATTGTTTGATTGACGTATCTATGTATGAAGATCATATAGCCATGATATTGGACAAATGTGAGTTTTCTCACAATGGTTATTTCTTTCTAGTGTTGTTGTAAACAGCCGTGTAGTTCATTTACATGGCGTTTAAATGCTATTCAGTGACCAACCGTGTCCATTTAATTGACTGTTTATCTTGTTTAATTGACTGTGTAGCCCGTTTAAGTGGCCGTGTATCCAGAATAAATGCTAAACAATAGATATCCGATTGTTTACCACTTAGCATTTTTGTGGGTTTCTTTCTGGATATGTCACTTTCATTTATGAGATCTGTTTATGTTACAAATCACCATGAAATCATGATAAACGAATTGAGCGAGCAATAGTTTATATTATCGACAATATTATGTTGTCTTGACAACTTTGATAGGAAGTTGCAAAACAATATATGGACCATACTCCTTTAAATACTCACAAGTAGGTGAAAGAACCTTTTGGATTTTGGTAATAAGTGACAAGTGGTGGACTAATGCTTTTTCATTGGAAATCGTTAAGCTAGGTGTCAATAAGATGGTGTTAAGAAAGGCATGGATCCATGGTGGAGATGGTGATGACCATAAGGTGCAATGCTCAACATGGCGACGTTAGAAGTGAAGATGATGGATGGATGAGAAGGATGGAGGCAAGCCCGAAGGCGAAGGTATAATCTAGTAGGCATCTCTCCCATCATAGATCGTACATGGTGTGTACGGAAAACATGCTTCAATGAAGCGTTGCATGACCCACTTGGAGTAATATTTTGGGCATATGTCCCCCAAAGTTTCAAGTTTTGAGCTATTCAAGTGGTACGCCAACCCTCTGCGCACTGATTCGTGCAAGAAGACAATTTCTCTGTGAGGATGGAACCCAAGGATGTCAAAGTGTTGGTAGTGGACGACGTTTTCCATCGCTATCTTCATCGTCATCTGAATTCCATTCAGATTCCAGTTCCGCAGGTGCCTCAAAGATTTCACCTTTCTCACGGTTAGTGTTTTCCAAGATCCAGCCGGCGTTCCTCGTCAAAAAAGGCAAAGTAAACTCCCTTCTCAGACCTTGCAAGATGAACGCACGTCAGCCATAGGCAGAGTTCAAGCTCAACACCACAGGGTGCCTTGATTACTCGGTACTTGTGGTCCGAGAGTGATAATCTACACAAAAGGATGTATTATATACATTATTAGCCAAATGCCAAAAGAACTTAATTATGAAGATTATTAGCCAAATGTACTGAACATAAAAAATTAGGGATTTGCTAGCTTGCTCTTATGCGGCAGTTATTGAATATATTTTATCTTACAATTGCAGGTTTTGATAGTCGTAATTTCTGTAGGCATAATATGTAATTTTCGGTTTTGAGAATAAAAAACCCATCAGACAAAATCATAAACCTTACAAAATTTGATATATGTTGGCACAAAGACAATTTAACAATTTACAATTCTTTTTATAGTCAGACAAGGATAAAAATTTGATATATTATGACATAAAGACAAGGGGCTCTTGCGTTTGTACCCTTATTTTGTATCGAAATTGTGATTTTGCCCCTATTTTTTTTTGACTTTGTGAATTTACCCCTATGATTTTAAAACGAAGCACCAGTTTGCCCCTGCTCCGTCATCCACCCCTAACGGTGTTAAACTTTGTACAAAAGGACATGGATGCCCATGCGATTTTGTCCCTGTTTGTTATACCTAATTGTGATTTTACCCTGATTTGGAATTATACTTTTTTATTGTATGCTGACAATTGATTAAATTTGGTCAAACATATTTGGTACAACTTGCAATTATTTAAACTCAGATTTAATATTGATAAATATTCAAAATTTTGGGACCAAAAGGTTCGTAATGATGACAGATTTAACGCCATAAGAAATATTTTGATATAATCTTTTGTGTGGGACCAAAAATCTTCAATGTATAAGAATGCATGTAGAACATCGGTTAATAAACTGTATAAGTAGATGCATGTACTAATAACCTTAGTACCTTACCACATAGGAATGTCATACAGTACATGTTTTTTCAGCAAAAGTAACCGCCATACAAGTTGGTTCATGTAACACTACAAGCACTAAAACTACACCATGTATTAACTAACCAAATTGGAAAAGAGATGCCAAACAGAAGGTGAATCATGTGTACACTCAATCCTGTCCGACATGCCAAGCTCATTGATTTTTGCTTTCAGCAGCCTGCTAAATTCACCTTTCTCAGATGTAGACATAACAGATGGTGAAGCTTCCATATATCTTTTTTCAGGAGCCGGCACCCGTGTCCTTGAGTTGTATCAGGTGCTAGTCTACCTGGGGATCCACTCTTCGATATATTGCTCCGCGACGAAGCTCTGGCCACTGTTGTCTTGCCGCACATTATAGCTACCCAAATTAGAACGCATAAAAACCAGGAACAACTCTTTATGCATATTAATCAACAAGCAAACTAGACTGCTGGAGCTCGCAAGAAGATCGAGATTGGGCCACAACTTTTTATGCAGATTAATTGACGTACAAGCTCGATCTAAAAAAATCTAGAAACACATGAAGCATAGATACATCCAGCTACAGCACCTCCAGCTAGAAAAAAACATGAGACATGGAGCATACAAACTTTTACACACGGAGCATAAAATTCAAACCACATCAAATCGCCGAACTCATAAAGCATAGAAAGCTCGATCTAAAATACCTCCAACTAAAAACATCCATCACACATGAAGCATAGAAATCATAAGGGCTCTGATATAGCTAGATTATGAAGTAGAAATCATATGCCTCAGAGTGAATAGAAACCATCAGCACATAGATTTATGCATCAGCACATAGGGATGACAGTCCAGTGTCGGAGACACCACCGCATCAGGGAGAGAGGTTGAGCTCTAATTGCAACCAAGCAGAGCATAAAAACAGTAGCACAAACACATAATCAACAAACAAGAACAATGAAGATGAAGTATGCACGAATCACAAACATGGATCTCTGTACCTTCTGCTGGGATTCAAATGCCCGAGGAGCAGATCAGACATCTGAGCGATTGAATCAAAGCAAGCAGCCACCCTGAAAACATCTATCAGATCAGCAGCAAGTCAATTCATCGAACACCAGCAGGGCATGTCATCGAGGCAGCAATTACTCACCAAATCGTAGGTGCAGCTACTTGGTCGAAGAGGCAACCAGCTGGGCAGCGCGCTAGTGAAGACCGGCGAGTGCGCGTGCCGAGAGCTCACGGCCACCGCCCGCCCCCACATCGCCGTGCACCTCCCTGAGCAGGCTCACGCGCGGCCGAGCGCGTGCGCTTCCAGTCGAGCCAACCAACGGCGGTTGTGGAGAGGAGGGGAGGGGCCTCGCTCGGCCAACCGCAGGGCGCAGGGACCAAGGGCCTGAGCCACCACACGCGGCTGCTGCATGTTGCTGTCGTCCGACTCCCGCGGTCCAGCCTGACGCCGGACGCCCTGACCAGCCGCAACTAGCCACCCACTGCTGGCCGCCCAACGCGGCGCCGTGCCGCAGCGACCCGCCGGCCTTCGGGATTTGGAGGGACGAGGACCGGATGAGAGCCGCCGCCTGCCACCGTACGCCGGCTACCGCACGTCCGCGCCTGAGCGACCGAGCCGCGGCCGCTTCCGAGTGCCGCACGCCCGAAGCCCCCGCACCACGCGTCGCATGCCAAGCCCCGCGGCCCTCGCGCGCCCCCACACAGCGCGCCACGTGCCGAGCCCCGCCGCCGCCCCACGCGCGACGAACCCCGCCGCCAGGAGCCGTTGCCGCACCACGCGCCGTGCGCTACCAACGCCGCCGCCGCCGGATGCCCCCGACGCCCCGGTAGATGCAGCCGGCCCGTGAGAAAGGCACAGTTTCCTCATGGAGGCTGAATACAAGGATAAGGGGTAATTTGGTCTTTTCGCCTTTGTTTTTTTAGGTTTTGAATTTTTTTAATTCATTTATTCCATGACCATCTGATGGCATCCAAACCAAGGGCAAACGGAGCACAAAGTTGAGAAAACAAGGGCAAAATCACAATTAGACTTCTGCATAAGGGCAAGAACACAATTTTTTCCTAAAGACAAATAACAAATAACAAAAGTAACAATTCACTTGTACTGGTTGATAGTACAAGAATGTTGTCTGAAATCATTCTAAAATTCAGGCACCTGAAATAGAGGAGAAGTGGAAAAATTAAGGTGGCTGAAGAAGTATAGTATGGTAAAATTATCTGCCTCATGGTGAAATCCTTTTCACAGCGGACGTAGAGTGCACCCCGCCAATATACAGCGTGACGAGGATGAACCAACCGTTCGTCCAACCGCATTTCAGCGACGGTTCCTATAGCCTCGCCGCCACGGATGAGCAATCTCTCCGTTCACCGCCTGGTCACCATCGAGAAGACGTGTACTATGAACAGTGATGGTGGCCACTCTCGGACTCCAACGTTTGCCCTCTCCGCACCACCAGAACACCTCACATTGCGGCAACACGGCAGGATCAAACACGAGAGGCATGTCGTCGTGGAAATATAACTCCCTCCCGATCCCCATGCGAGGAGCGCGGGAACTTTGGCAAGGGCACCCACCAACCGGTGGTCGGACTGCAAAACACTAGTCTCAGCGAAAGACCACAACAGAGCACTGTTTTAACATAGGGGTAGTGCTAGCCCCTGTATGGACGCTCGCGCCTGTTGCACGCCCACGCCAGCACCTACTGCATGTACAAGCAGGGCCGCCCGCGCCTGCGCTTTCCTCCTTCCCGTGCCCCTCTCCTCCCCGCTGCTCCCTGTGCTTCCCTGCTGCGCCGCTCCCCTCCACGTCTGCATTGCCGCTCCCCTACTTCCCGTGCACACGCATGGCGCCCCTGCCGCCATCCCCCTTCGCTTCTCGCGCATGCACGGCGCCTTAGCAACTGCAACAGACGGCTGGGGCAGGTGGGTCACATTGCAACATGTGCAACACCAGGTCTACTTTTACACCATTCATATATGAAACACTTGCAATATATCTCAGAAAGAACTAAAACACTTGCAACATACGTCTGAAAGACTTGAAAACACGTGTGTAGCCATTGCAAAACATATGGAACATCCAGATGAAACACTTGCAACGTACATATGAAACACTTGAAACAAACACTTGCAATATGCATGTTAACGAAACACTTAAAACATAGGTCTGAAACACTCGAAACATACGCTTGCAACATGTGTATATTATTATTGCAACATATGCAACATCTCAGATCTACTTTTGCAACATCCAGATGAAACACTTGAAACATCTGTCTGAAACGTTTGAACACTTGATACACGACATCGCCGACAGCCACTGAAAGGATCAAGATGCCCAAGAGGTAGAGGGTGAATTGGGCTAATTCTAAAATTCTTTGCAATAAATAAACCCTACACTTAGCCCACTTCACCCCTTGTGCCTAGAATGCGTTCCTATTGATCTACCGCATAAAAGTTTTACACCCTAGGTTCCAATCCTACTCTAGCATGGCAATTCTAAGAATGTAAAGACATGAATTGAATTGCTCAAATGTAAATGCTTAAAGTAAAGAGAGGAGAAGGAACGCGGTGATGTTTTACCGAGGTATCGGAGAGTCGCCACTCCCCACTAGTCCTCATTGGAGCACCCGCGCAAGGGTGTAGCTCCGCCTTGATCCGCGTAAGGATCAAGTGCTCTCAACGGGCTGATTCTTCGATACTCCATCGCGGTGAATCGTCCATAACCGCTCACAACTTGAGTTGGGTCATCCACAAGCTCTGCCAGATGATCACCAAACTCCCGATCACCACCAAGCCGTCTAGGTGATGGCGATCACCAAGAGTAACAAGCACGGACTCTCACTTCACAACAAGCCTAATGAGAAAGGTGGATGCACACTTGCTACTCTCCTTGCACTAATGAGGCCTTAAGCTTGGATTCTTAAATCTCAATCACCTCACTAGGCTCTTGCTCTCCTTAGCACTCTCAAGGGTGTTTCTTAGCTGAACAAATGGGCAAGAGACCTCCCTTGGATGAATAGAGGAAGTATTTATACCCCCCTCATTCAAAACGAACCGTTAGGAGGTTGAGTCAGCATTCTGCGAGGTGACCGAATGCTTCGGTCAGTTATCCCCGCCACAGAGCCGTTAAGTTGTCACCAGACTCTGACCTGCGTCCGGTCAGCACTGACCGAACGCGTCTGGTCACGAAAACTGCTCTCTGAAACCTTACTGGTGTTGACCGGACACTGGCACCCAAAGTCCAGTCACTTCGTTGTTCAGTGTCCGATCAGTTACTAGATCCTGACCAGCGTCCGGTCAGGAATTTCCCTCTCTAGAACCTCTCTGGAGTTGACCGGACGCATGACCCCAGCGTCCGGTCACTTTTCACTCAGCGTCCGGTCGCAACTAGACGACTCCAGTTGATCAAATGAACTGACCGGACTCACCCATACCCTCCATTTACTTCCAACTCGAAATCATATGTGAATGAAGTTAGCTCCAATTGATCTTAAGGCTACTCCTGAGCTTTCTAGTGCTAGATTTGACAAGTGTGCACCACACCTAACCCACTAGACTCACCTACGTCAAGCAAGTTCATACCCCCCTTAATAGTACGGCCAAAGGAAAAATAAAGTCCTAAACTACTCTAATTGTCTCTTCAACACCAAATGACACTTAGAGCTAGTCCACCCTTAACCTTGTTGTCCATCCTTCAAAAACCGAAATGATTTCCATTGTAGGGGCATGACAACCATGATTGCCCAATCAATTGCCATTACCATGACCTAACTTAATTACCTCTGCAAAATACATGTTAGTCATAGTAATCTCGTATTGTCATTAATCATCGAAATCCAACTAGGGGCCTAGATGCTTTCAATCTCCCCCTTTTTGGTGATTGATGATAATACAACCTCGAGTATGTAAAAGAGATGAGGTTTTCAACATGCTTGGTTCATATAAGCTTTTGACAATAAGAGCAAAGAAGTTAGACATGCTTATATGACCCAAGCCAACATGATGTACTCAATAGATATGAAATAAGCGTGAGTACAAGAAATAAAGCTTATTTGAATCAGAGTAAAACATGGAAGCAAAACAAATGAGTATAATGAAGTGACATGACATATATAAAGATCAAAGTAGAGAGCACACATGTCACATATCACATAGGTATCACAATCACACATATGTAGTTTAATGCATGAAAGTAAATATGAATGCATAATAATGTATCACACATAAAAAGCCAAAAGTAATAAAGCATAAGCTCCCCTAGATATAGCGCTCCCCCTAGATCTAACATACTCGATCCCTCTTCCCCTTTGGCGTCAAGCACCAAAACCTAAGGGTCGGTCGGTGGGGCAGGAGTAGACGAGTCAGGCGCTGAGGTGCGATGAGCGATCTAAAACAGTGTAGCATCATCCTCTGATCTAGAGCTCTGAGCTATCTGACCCTCTATCGCTAGAAGTGAAGCTGAAGCGATCTGGGTCTGCTCTGGGACTGGCGTAGCCTATGACTCTACTGGTATCACTGTAGCAGCTGGCTCTAATGATGCAATAGATGATAGGAGTATCTCTGTAGTCCCAGTAACTGGAGCAACTGTAGTGGGAGCAAGGACAAATAGCTCTGGCGGTGTAGGCTGCCCTGTCAACTCGCTGAAGGTAGCACCAAGGCTCCTGGAAACTAGGGTGTCAGTCACAAGCACTAAGGAGCTCTAAGCTGGTGTGAAGCCTATAACAATAGGTGTGAAGTGAGGACCCTAGGCTGTCACTAGCGAAGCAAACCACTAGGACACCTGCTCTAGCGGTGAAGCAAACTATGTAGCTAGCTATCCCTAACTCTGAAGCCCACTGGGCTATATCATTGGAGTCACTGAAGTGGTGGTAGGCTAGCCGAGCTGAGGTGTAGACGGTGGTGGAGGAACCCCAATAGTAGTTACAACATGCTGCATAAATTCAAGTAACTGCTGCTACATCAGGAGCTGCTGTAGCTGCATGGCCTGCTGCTGTCTCTGGAACTCGTCCTATCTAGCCTAAACCTATGCTAGTGCAGCTGCAGTCTCCTAGGACTGGCATGCCTGATCCTGCCTCATCCACTCAAGAATAGCAAGGAGAGTGGGGTCTAGCTATGGTGGTTGTGGTGGAGCTGAGTTGGAGCCACCGACCTCACTGTCATGTCATCGAGGAGGCATCTGAGGAATAGCCTGATAGTCATCATCTAAACTATCACTGGGGTCACTCTCGACCACACCCTCCTGCTAAGCATCTAGCTGCTCCTCTGTCGCTGCAACGTCCCTAATGATCTCATCCTGCTGGGCTACAGTCTCTGGCACCTCTAGACGACAGTGCGGCTGGCTAGGTGTCCTTGCACGGCTATGACAGAGCATCTAGGTCATGTTGTATGGTGGAAACTCTGTAGTGGCACCAGTATACAAGGCCATCGTCTTTGGGGACTTCACTATAACTGCCTTGCGAATCAAGAATGTGATCTAGTGAGCATAAGGCAGCTGTCTGTGACCTCTGAACCCCTCTGCAAAAGTGTCCTCCATCTCTAAAAGAATAACATCCCAAATATAAAAAACTATCTGCTGTATTAGAGAGTTCAATAGCCATAGCTAGATGCGAGTCAATCCCTCGTGATAACCCATCCTCAGGAGCAAAGTCCTCCTCATGATAGCATCAAGCAGCCTAGCTATAGGAGTAAGGTCTCTAGGTGTCCTACTCGACCCCTCACCAAAAGGCTTTGTGAAGCAAGGTCAGACCAGATCTATAGGAGTCACAAGACCGCAGTGAGGGTGTCTGGGAGGCTCTGTTTGACCATAGCAAACCTCATGAAGGCGGATGGGTGACTCTAGAATCCTGAGAATCTCTTTGACCCTCGAGCTCTATAGCCTATATCACGGCCTCTGAATGCAAAGTGTATGAACCTGTGGCCCGGGTCAATCCAAAGTGAAGAGTAGAACCCATGGACCCATGATGGAACATATCGGCCTGTCCGTCCAAGTTGGTCTGTCAACCCTAGCAGATATGATAGGTGAGGGCGGATCTGCTCTCCTGCTGCTGCTACAAGTGCCTCAATAGAACAAACCCTCTGCGATCTGAATGCAACCCCACTGTTAAGATGTGCCAGATAGAAATCCTCCTACAGTGGTGTATAGAATCCTTCTGAAGCACGCTCATCCCGCCTCGGCGAAAACCAGTCCTTGAACTACATGAACCTGAGCTGCTGCACCTGCTCGGTTGTGGCTTCCCTTAGGTCAAGGTGAGTCACTGGAGGTGAACACTGTGGTCTGGGAGGTGGACGAGAACCCCTCCTCTGTGTCTTGGGCCTCAGTGTCATCTGAGCATGATTATGACCAGAGCGTCGTAACTGTGGCTGAGGTGCCTGCTTTGTCTCCTTGATCTGCTCTGCCTCCTGAGTCTGCTTTGTTGGCTTGGTACCCTCTGACTGCTCTATTGGATGTGCCTGCTGCTCAACAGTCTCCCCTGAGGCTGACTCTCATCTATAGCAACACGTCATCCTCCAAGCATGACAGTCCCAGCTGGACTACCATGAAGACTCTCAACTCTCTCGACGACGGCCCTCTATGCTGGAGAAAGCTAATCTACAATGTGAACACCACTTTGAGCTCCTCCTCTCTCTGCACGCTCTGCGGCGTCTGCAACAGCTGCTGCTCTCTTAGCCTCCACATCAACAATCTTTTGCTTCTTTGTTGTGGTCTTCTTGGCCTTGCCTTTCTCTTGAGCAGACAAGTGAGGAGGAGGACTCGGATCCTCATCACCGGGACCACCTCCGACATCCTTGACATGTGCCATTGTTGGAGCTGAAATGGACTACTATCATGGACAAGAACCAATTGCCAACTGACACTCGTGAGGCTTGGCCTCGATCCGTACTCGCGGGCTTGGCCCCGAGTTCACTAACAACTATCAAAGTAACCTCAAGAACACCGACTCGCTGCACGATAGAATAGATCGGGTATATGAATAATTATAGTATACATCAAGAGATATGAAACACTAAGAAGCAAGCAATACATACAAAATTAGAGGCGATGGCTTGCTACCTGATGAACCGGCGAACCAAAGAGCAAAGGAACAGATCATGGGGCACCACCGGGTTGGCAACGTCTAGGGTTAGGGTTTGGCGAGGCAATGTGGTGCTGGATGGGCCATGGAGATGTAGGCGCGGCAATGGAGATGCTGCTGGCGGTGACACTGTGATGGCATGGTGAGGCAGAGGTGCTTGCGAGCCACGCTAGGGCATGGGCTCATGATGTAGAGGTGCGGTCACTGCGGCTCTAGGGCACGGGCACACGGATGAAGTGCAAAGCAGAGGCACGGTGGCACGGCTGCAGGCAGGCGGCACGGGCATGGGAGCACAATGGCAGGGGCAGAGTGGGAGCGGTGCAATGGCTAAGGAACCGGTGAAGTCAGCGCGGGCACAATTGCTAGGTGGCTATGGGATTAGGGCACAGGCATGGTGGCGCAGGCGAAGTTAGAGTAGGATTATGTGGTGCCCCCCCTTGTGTTGGATTAGAAAAGGAAATGAGATAGAGTTCAGGATCTACACATTTTCTACTGACCGGATGCTCCGGTGGCAACGACTAGACGTAGCCACCCAGAGTCTGGTTGACTACAGAGAGGTCCAAATCACCTCAAGTCATGACTGGACATGTCCAATTACCCATGACCGAACGCAGCCAGAGTCCGGTCGATCCTAACAATGCCTTCTTCGCTTTACTGGACACAGGACCACCATCTGACCAGACGTAGGAAGATCATTGTTTCAGCATCCAGTCACTCCCTTGCGCTTCTATTCACCTCCTATGAACTGACCGGACACTGGAATCCAGAGTCCGATGCAGCGTCTGGTCACCCTTTTTCAGCAAATCTTCAATGGTCCTTCGTGCTGTCTATTTCCAATCAAGTCCCAACTTCAATAAGACCCAAATAAACACCAATTGGGACTGATGTGAGTGACCTCTCTCAAACCCTCAAAAAAAATTTAAAATATTTTGCCTTAGGCTATACTTCTTTTTAAGAAAATATGCAATAAAAGGGTAATCAAAAGGAAATGACAAAACAACACACATGCATATACAATGCAATACTTGAAAGTAATTCTAGTTGCTTGTCAAGTTTGATCCAAGGTTAAGCTTCTTCACATGCCTTTCAGCGGTTATCTTAATCATGTTAGACAAGCCCTAATGCGTTACCAAAAATTAAACATGTTGTATATTATAATGCAATGCAAGGGACAACACAAGCTCATTTTCTAGTGAAGTTACTAAAATAAAGCACATTGAGCTCATTCCTCAACCGACAAAATGTTGCCTCATCTAGCGGTTTAGTGAAGATATCCGCCAATTGATCCTCGGTCCTTACACCTTCTAATGATATATCATTTTTAGCCACATGATCTCTAAGAAAGTGATGGCAGATATCTATGTGCTTGGTGCGAGAGTATTGAACCGGATTATTAGCAAGCTTTACTGCACTCTTATTATCACACAAAAGAGGTATCTTTTCTAGAACTACACCATAGTCTAGCAAAGTTTGCTTTATGTAAAGTATTTGTGCACAACAAGCACTCACGGCAATGTATTCCGCTTCGGCGGTGAACAAAGCCACGCTATTTTGCTTCTTGGAGGACCAAGACACAAGTGATCTACCAAGCAAATGGCACCCTCCGGATGTACTTTTCCTATCAACTTTACAACCGGCATAATTCAAATCGGAATAGCCAACTAATTGAAATCTAGCTCCTTTGGGATACCAAAGACCAATGCTTGGTGTGTGCTTAAGGTACCTAAGGATTCTTTTAACGGCTACCAAATGAGCTTCCTTAGGATTAACTTGAAATGTAGCACACATACACACACTAAACATGATGTTGGGCCTAGATGCGGTTAAATATAACAAGCTACCAATCATAGAGCGGTAGAGAGTTTGATCAACTGTTTTACCTCTCTCATCTAGGTCGAGATGTCCATTAGATGGCATTGGTGTCTTGATTGGCTTACATTCATCCATATTGAACCTCTTGAGAAGATCCTTGGTATACTTTTCTTGAGAGATGAAAATCCCTTCTCTCATTTCTTTGACTTGAAAACCAAGAAAAAATGTAAGCTCTCTAATCATAGACATCTCGAACTCCTTCGACATCAATTCACCAAACTCTTTGCAATAATCTTCATTTGATGATCCAAAGATGATATCATCAACATATACTTGACAAATAAAGATTTCTCCATCAAGCTTCTTGGTGAATAGTGTGGTGTCGACCTTCCCAATAGTGAAGCCCTTCTCAATAAGGAAATCTCGAAGGTGCTCATACCACGCTCTTGGGGCTTGCTTAAGCCCATATAGTGCCTTGGACAACCTATAAATATGATTAGGATATCTAGGGTCTTCAAACCTGGGAGGTTGATCAACATAGACTAGTTTATTTATGAAGCCATTTTAAAATACACTTTTAATATCCATTTGATATAATTTCATTTCATGATGCGATGCATATGCAAGGAGGATATGAATGGCTTCCAGTCTTGCAACTGGTGCAAAGGTCTCTCCAAAATCCAACCCTTCAACTTGAGAGAACCCTTTTGCAACTAGTCTTGCCTTGTTCATCACTACAACACCTTGATCATCTTGCTTGTTGCGAAACACCCACTTTGTTCCAATGACTCTTGCACCTTGTGGTCGCTCTTCAAGAGTCCAAAGTTCATTGCGAGTGAAGTTGTTCAACTCTTAATGCATGGCATTTATCCAATCCGAATCTTGAAGAGCTTCTTCTACATTCTTAGGTTCAACATAAGAGACAAAAGAGTGATGTTTAATAAATGAAGCAAGTTTTTGAGATCGAGTCATTACACCCTTTGAATGACTCCCTATGATGAGATCTTGTGGATGAGCTTGTAGTAGAGGTAAATTTCTTCTATCAACCACTTGAGGAGGAGGTTGTGGAGCATCAACATCTTGTGCTTGTGCCACCATTTGATCATGAGAGACATGAGTATCTTTATTTTCTACTCTCCCATCTTTATCATCATCTTGTGGCACATTTGATGAAGAAGGTGGATCAATCACTTGTACATCATCTTCATTATCTTTAGGCTTGATGTCTCCAACCAGAATGTTCTTCATAGCCTCCCTCAATGGTTCATCACCTACATCATCAAGATTCTCACATGCTCCTTGAGAGTCGTTAGATTCATCAAATTCCACATCATATGTTTCTTCAACCAAGCAGGTGGCATGATTAAATACTCGATATACTTTGTACTTTGATGAGTAACCAATAAGAAAACCAATATCACAATGTCTTTGAAACTTCCCTAGGTGTTGTCGCTTCTTATAGATGTAGCATTTGTAACCAAACACCCAGAAGAATGAGACGTCCGGCTTCTTCCCATTGAGCAACTCATAAGGTATCTTGCCAAGAAACTTTTGAAGGAATAGGTGGTTGGATGCATAACATGCAGTGTTGATAGCTTCCGCCCATAGAGCTTCGGGTGTGTTGTACTCATCAAGCATTGTTCTTGTAAGTGTGATAAGTGTCCGATTCTTTCTCACAACTACAACATTTTGTTGAGGTGTATATGTTGCGGATACCTCATGCTTGATTCCAACTTCATCACAATAAGCTTCAATGTTTGTGATGTCAAACTCTTTTCCATTATCATTTCTTATCTTCTTGAGCTTCACTTCAAACTCACTTTGTGCTCTCTTGGCAAACTTCTTGAAACATGATGCAACTTCGGCCTTGTCATGAAGGAAGAACACCCATGTATATCTAGAGTAGTCATCAACAATCACAAGACAATAAAGATTCTCTCCCAAACTCTTGTAAGTTGTTGGTCCAAATAAGTCTATGTGAAGGATGTCTAGCACTCTTGTTGTTGATATGAAAGCTTTTGTAGGATGAGTGTTTACAACTTGGTTGCTGGCTTGACATGCACTATAAAGCTTGTCCTTCTCAAATTTCACATCATTTAACCCTCTCACCAATTCATTCTTCATAAGCTTCTTGAGTGAGCTCATGCCAACATGAGCAAGTCTTCTATGCCATAGCCACCCAAGTGATGTTTTGGTGAATAGGCATGTCTTCAAGTTAGCATCTTCAGAGGTGAAATCCACTAGATATCGGTTGTTGTATCTAAATCCCTTGAATATAACTTGATCATCATCTTTCTTAGATACAACCACTTCCTTCTCGATAAACAAGTATTGAAAGCCAAGATCACACAATTGACCAACGGATAGCAAGTTGAAGCTCAATGAAGCAACATATAGGACATTTGAGATTGAATGATCATTTGATATTGCCACTTTGCCCAATCCTTTGACTTTGTGTAGCACCCGATTTTAAGAACAAAACCAGATACGCACCATATGTGAGCCCAGGAAGTCAATTCTCACTATATAGCTATAAATAATGGTAATATCAATAGATAATGCTTACATATAACATACTTAGTATAAAGAATATAACCTTAGATAGCAAACAACAGAAAGACTACTCCGATCTTCAGGTGAAGACTCCAGTTCCACAGGGACAACTGACCGATTGATCACAAGCCTAATTCCTCCAAACTCTAGCAATCTGGTACTCATCCGAGATTTTTATGCAAATAATTGAAAAGTAAAGCAAGCATAAGTACATGTCGTACTCAACAAATATAACATGGGGTTCATGAGGCTCAAAAGGCTGACACTGGTTTAACTGCGATTAGCTTTTAATGAGTCATAATTTTAGCAATTGAGTAGCAACAAGTTTATCACAAGCCCATGTAAACACATGATCAGGTAAACATGAATAATGAATAGCATAAACAATAATCATTAGTGATCATCTTCATCATCCATATCATTAGTGTTCATCATCTATTCCATAAATGTTCCAAGGCCGCTCGTGACCATGAGCACGACTGATATACCAGTTTTACACTCTATAGAGGTTGTACACTTTCACTGTTGAAAGCATCTAGGCCCCTAGTAGGGTTTCGGTGATTAATGACAATACAAGATTACTATGACTAATGTGTGTTTTGCAGAGACAAATTAAGTTAGGAAATGGTAATGGAGATCAATTGGGCAATCAAGGTTGTCATGCCCCTACGATGGAAGTCGTTTTCGGTTTTCAAAGGATGGACGACAACGTTAAGGATGACTAGTTCTAAGTGTCGATTGGAGTTGGAGAGACACTTAGAGTAGTTTAGGACTTTGTTTTTCCTTTGGCCGTACTATTAAGGGGGGTATGAATGTGTAGCTTGACCTAGGTGAGTCTAGTAAGTTAGGTGTGGTGCACACTTGTTAAAACTAGCTCTAGGTAGCTCCTACGAATGCCTAAGATCCTTTGAAGCAAACTTCATTCACATTTGATCGAGAGTTGGAAGTGAATAGAGGGTCAAATGCTGACCGGATGCTGGCTCCGGTGTGACCGGACGCTGGCCGCAGGGTCTGGTCAGTTCATTTGATCAAGCAGTCTGCGTTCGGTGCGACCAGACACTGGAGAGGTCAAGTGACAGGACGCTGAGAGGCAGCAGTTCGGTCGACTCTAGTAAGGTTCTAGTAAGGGTTTAATGCGACCGGACTGCATCTGGTCAGTGGTGATCGGACCCTGCCAGCGTCCGGTCAACACATTATCACTGGTTCCTAGGTTGAACTGACTGGAGCGTCCGGTCACCCCGCAGAAGCTCATAACGGTTCGTTTTTCAGGCTGCCTTATAAATAGAAGCTCCACTCATGTGTGGAGTTACTTTTGTTCATTCCAACAGCTTGAGAAACACATTTGTGAGTGCCAAGAAGAGCAAGGTCCTAGTGAGGTGATTGAGATTCGTGAATCCAAGAGAGTAGCCTCATTAGTGAATCAAGAGTAGACAAGTGTGCATCCATCTTCTCATTAGGCTTCGCGTGGTCAAGTGAGAGTTCGTGCTTGTTACTTTGGTGATCACCATCACCTAGATGGCTTGGTGGTGATTGGGAGCATTGGTGATCACCCGGCGGAGCTTATGGGTGACCCAACTCAAGTTGTGAGCGGCTTTGGGTGATTCGCCGTGATGGAGTGTCGAAGAATCAATCCTGTAGAGAGCACTTAATCCTTGCACGGATCAAGAGGGGAGCTACACCCTTGCACGGGTGCTCCAATGAGGACTAGTGGGGAGTGGTGACTCTCCGATACCTCAGCAAAACATCGCTGCGTTCCTCTCTCTCTCTCTCTCTTTACTTTGAGCACTTACTTTGAGCATTTACTTTGAGCAATTCAATACTTGTCTTTATATTCATAGAATTGTCATGCTAGAGTAAGTTTGGAACATAGGTTGCTAGTCTGTTGTGCGTTAGTTTATTAGAAACACTTTTCTAGGCACAAGGAGTTAATTGGGCTAACCGTAGGATTTGATTATTGCAAGAAAATTTAGAATTAGCCCAATTCACCCCCCCCCCTCTTGGGCATCTTGATCCTTTTAATTGGTATCAGAGCCTCATGCTCATGTTTTTAAGCTTAACCGCTTAGAGCAAGATGTCTCACGGGGATGAACCTCCTCCTATCTTTGAGGGAGATGACTTTCCATATTAGAAAATCCGAATGGAGGCGTACTTAGAAGCTCTAGACATTGGTATTCTTAGAGCCGCCTCACAAGGCTTCCCAAAACCTCAGGATGCTACTAACCTACAAGGCGATGAGGTTAATTATGAAAAATAGAATGCAAAGGCTCGCAACACCATCTTTAGAGGCCTTTGCAAAGATGTGTTCAACCGTGTAAGGAACCACAAAGACGCCCATGCACTATGGTCGGAACAGTTTGTGCGCTCCTATGAGGGAACCAAGAGTGAGCGTGAGGAACTGCTAGCATCTTGTGATTAAAAAGCTAAATTCATTTGAAATGCTTCCCAAAGAAAGTGCTAATGAGATGTATTCTCATTTAAATGTTCTTGTAGAGGAAGTCAATGGGCTTGACTTACTCAAATGTCACCATCCGACATTGTGAGAAAGATCTTGAGTGTCCTCCCCATTGACAAATATCACATTGTGACCGTGCTACATCAAGGTGATCTTTCCGCCGCTATACCGACACAAATCTTGGGAAAGATCAATGCTCAAGAGATGTACATGCACATCACACCACAAGATGTCTCATCCTCTATAAAGGAGAAAGAGAAGGACTTAGCATTCAAAGCTAGCCAAGATAAGGGCAAAGCAAGACTTGAGTATGAGAGCTCAAGTGACGAAGAAGATGATGAAGAAAGTCTTGCTCTCATGGTGAAGAAGACCACCAAGATGCTAAAGAAGCTAAACAAGAGTGGCATCAAGTTTGACGGCAAGAAGAAGAAGTTCTTCACTAGCTCAAGAAGAAAGCCAATCTCCGAGATGGATTGCTACAATTGTGGTGAACTTAGCCATCTAGCTCATCAATGCACAAAGCCCAAGAAAGACAAGTTCAAGAACAAGAACAAGGGCAAGAAAGATGACTCTAGTGGCAAAGGCAAGCAAGTGGTTGAGTGCAATGACTATGATGAATATGTCAAGCTCAAGAACACAAATGAGAAGCTCATGAAAGATCTTGAAGAAATGAAAAGCCACAACACCATTGTGCTAGAAACTCTTGATCATGACAAAGAGTTGATTCTTGAGAATGAGAAGCTCAAAGAAGAAAACAAGAAGCTCAAGGAAGAGAAGAAAGATGATGCTCTTAAGGAAGAAAATAAGAAGCTCAAGTTGGAGAAAGAGCATCTCAAGATTGGATTGAGCAAGTTTGCTAGAGGCAAGCACCTTTAAAGTGAGCTACTCATGAATACCGTCATGAAGATGGATAGAAGTGGCATTGGATATGTGGCAAGTATAGAGAAGAAGAAGGCTCAAGTTCAACAACAACAATCAAAGCACCAAAGAGATGTTTTGAGTGTGGACAAGAAGGCCACTTTGCTCATGAGTGTCAAACTCCACCGCCACAACCCTTGCCCAAGCATGCTAGACGCTTTGCCTTCAATGCTCACTACATGCTTAGAAAGGACTCTAGTGGAAAGATGAAAGTCATGTTCTTAGGTCCCCCTAACAAGAATAGGCCTAAGAAGATTTGGGTGGCTAAGTCACTTGTTGAGAAGGTGAAAGGCCCTCAACAAGTTTGGATTCCTAAAGCTTAAATCTCTTATGTGTACATGAACTACAAGACCGGTGGAAGTCATTGGGTTATTGATAGTGGTTGCACTCAATATATGACCGGTGATCCTCGTATGTTCACCTCACTAGATGAAGAGGTAGATGGATGTCGCACCTAATTTTGCAAAGCAAAACCAAGTACTCATATATGTGCGCCCAGGATGTCCAAACACACACATATATCACAAATTGCAATAGTATCAAAGTAAAGTACTTATTACATCGCATATCTCATCATAAAGTTAATACAAAGTTTGCTCGAAGGCAATATTATTACAATCACAGCGGAATAACTAGCCCAACTGCCACAGGGACTCCAACTGGTGAACGTCTCCCTAGTAGTCCTGGACATCCTTTGGAAACTCTTCATATCCATTATCTGTTACCCATCCAGGATTTTCATTGGATGTAAAGCAAGTGTAAGCTCACCATGCTTAGCAAGTATAACAAAGGGATCTATGAGGCTCAAAAAGGCTTGACACTGTTTGACTGCAGTTCGCAATTTTAGTTGATCAAATTTTAGCATCCTGAGTTACTACTTTAATGAACAGTCCCAATTCCCAAGTGGTATTAAAGTATCATCAAGCTTTATCTCATATCCCATCCATCCATCATCTACAGTAACCACTAATCTCGAAGGATCCAGACCGCTCGTATCCGTGAGCACGGCTGTTATAATAGGTTAATTATTTCTACAGAAATTATACATCTTTACCCACCGAGCCGTGATTCCCAATGTCGGGGTTTGCGAGACCCACTACAGCTCTTCCTAGGAAGTGTGGCAGAGTTTCACTATGAAACCCTTAGCTAGTTGCACTAACAGGTCGTAGCTACAAAGGAATGGCACGCGTGGGCATCGCAGCACGGTGCACGCCCTAATAGAAAAAGGAAAGATACCCTCTTACCCCTTACTGGAGCTACAGACGAGCTAGTACAATCTAGATAATAGGTTAAAGTTAGAGCCATGTGACCCTCGGGGTTGTACGGTCCCTCCTGGGTTGCCGCTTCAGGATTAAGTCCTTATGGAGAGGCACTAGAGTACTCAACCCTGTACTCCAGCCCCCTATCTGATTGCTAAAAAGTTCCATTTAATCACATTGCATATAGCCTTTAATCATGTTTAACAATTACTTCATGTTAAGCGCTGCAGCATCTATCCAAAATGCCTACCCAATAAACCCAGGTGTCAAGGATATATGGTACAGGGAATTATCTAGGTAAAGTCCTTAAAGGCAATTCAAATTAAACACATGCATGAATGTAAGTGGTAGTAGTTCATAGGTAACAAGGGGCCTTTGGTACACTTGCCTTCCTCAAAGTCATACTAGGAGTACTGCTGATCCTGCTAGGGGTCCTTAGTCACCTCAAATGGCTCACCCTCTAATCGTGATCCAATCATCAATCAAGCATCATTCCAATCATTACATGCATACAAGATAGACTTCCTTTAGAACAGTACACCAAATAGTGAAAACATATGTTGAAAAGCTTACAGATCTATTCTACGCATTGCTACGAACACATGAGCGAAAGAATCACTCAAATCGGACTTAAAACGTGAAAGTTATGCATGAAATAAGGTGTAATGGCAATTCTGTAAATAAACTAAACCTATTTTTTAATTAAAACAATTAAAAATCTGAATTTAAATGGAATTTGGACTGGGCATACTATTTCTGGAAACTACAGGGACTTGAATGAATAAAAATAGGACTGAATAAAAAGTTATTTGAACTGATGAGTACCGTGGGTTGAATCCGAGAAAACAGAGGGGCTAAAGCGCAAAAGTGTTCTGCTTTGACTACGGGTTTGACCCAACTGTTGACCAGGGCGACACGTGGCGGCTGCTGACTGGGCGTGGTGCACCACATGGGCGTGGGCGCACTGACACGACACGGTGCGCCGGGTCCACGAGTCCACGGTGGACTGGCCACTTAACCCCGAAGGGGTACGCAATCTCGACCGCCCATTTGAAATCCGATGGCGCAGGGGTGAGGGCAGGGCAGTGGATCACCGAGGAAGAGAAAGATGCTGGCGGTGCCATGGCCGGTACAAACTGGTGCTTGTGCTACGGTGTCCTAGTGCGCTAAACAACGAATGGATGGCACGGGAAGGCGGAGAAGCTCACCACGAGTCCGACGGTGGTGGTCGCGGCGTCTGGAAGGGCTCTGAAGCGAGTCGTCGACGGCGGCCGCGAACTAGAGAGAGAGAGAGAGGGCACGGTTGAGGTTGAATCCGATGAAAACGAGACCAAAACCGCGAAGTGGAGGTACCTACGGCTTCAGTGGGTCGCGGTGGAACTCCTGGACACGTCGGCGTCGAGTTTTGTGCTCAGGAGGAGGAGTTAGCTAGCAGCGGTGGCTCACGGCTGCAAGCAGGGGATGGAGAAGGGCAGAGGGGAGGGCTCAACTTTTATAGGTGGGTGGGCTATGGCGTGGAAGGAAGGGAAGCGGGGGCGCAGGTGGATTTGGTCGCTTTCCTTGCATGCGAGATGGCGGCGGCGGCTTGCCGTGGAAGCAGCGCCATCAACGGTGGTGAGAAAAGGAAAGGGGCATCGGGGAAGAAAGGAAAGGAAGACGACGGGTGCATGTGGGTAGCTGATAGGCGGCGCTGGCAATGCAGTGAGGGAGAGAGTCAGTGCATGCAGGCGTGGGCCGAGCAGGCCGCAGCAGTGCGCTGCCGAGCGCGTGTGGGCATAGCCGAGGCTGGCCGCGGCTGATGGGCTGTGCCGCGGAGCAAGCCAGTGTGGGAAAAAAAGAAGGGCCACGCGCGGGACAGGCCGAAGCGGGAAAAAAAGAAGGGAGGGGAAAGTTGGCTGGGCCACCAGCAACAGGCCGACGCCGGGCAAGACAGGCTAGGAAGGGGGAGGAAGAAGGCCGGGCTGGTTCTGGAGTTGGGCCAGTAGGTGAATTCTTTCCAAATCAAATCTTTTTCCAATTCTATTTTCTCCATTTCCATTTTTAAGCCAAATTCAAATAAGTTTTGAATTCAATTTCAAATCATCTAGCCCTACACTCAATCAAAAACCATATGATTCGGCATGAATGCAACAAACAAGTTTCTAAACTTGTAGTTTATTTTATTTATACAATATTTATTATTTGGCCTAAGTTAGAAATACCTAGAAAATGTATTAAAAGGGCAAGAATTTAATTGCTAATTTGTAGTAGAATTTTGGGTGTTACAAACCTACCCCCTGAAGAGGAATCTTGTCCTCGAGATTCGGATGGTTCAAGAGATTGGGATAGTCAGTTCTCAGATCTTCCTCTCTTTCCCAAGTTGCCTCATCCACTGAGTGTCTGTTCCACTGAACCTTGCACATTCTTATTATTTTGCTCCTTGTGATTCTCTCCGCTATTTCTAGGATTCTTACTGGATATTCTTTGTATGATAGATGCCCTCGGATATCCAGTTCTTCCAAAGGTAGTTGTTCCTCAGGTACCCTCAAACATTTCTTAAGTTGTGACACATGGAAAACATCATGAACACCTGAGAGCTACTCCGGTAACTCTAGCTGGTAAGCAACTTCTCCTCTCCTGTTGATGATCTTGAATGGTCCCACATACCTGGGTGACAACTTTCCCTTGGTATGAAATCTCTTTACTCCTTTCATAGGTGAAACTTTGAGATAGACAAAGTCACCGATTTCAAATGCCAAATCTCTTCTTCTCGTGTTCGTATAGCTTTTTTGTCGGGACTGTGCAACCTTTAGGTTTTGCCTTATTGTTTGCACTTGTTTTTCTGCTAGTTGCAAAACATCTGGTCCAAAGACTTGGCTTTCCTCCGTTTGATTCCAAAACAATGGTGTTCTGCACTTCCTGCCATACAATGCCTCAAACGGTGCCATCTTAAGACTCTTTTGGTAGCTATTATTATAGGAGAATTTGGCATAAGGTAAACTCTTATCCCAACTTGTCCCATACTACAGAGCACAAGCTCTTAGCATATCCTCTAAGATCTGATTTGTTCTCTCGGTTTGTCCATCTATTTGAGGATGGTAAGCTGAGCTAAAGTTCAACTTCGTATCCATTGACTCGTGCAATTTCTGCCAAAAATGTGATGTGAACTGTGTACCCCTATCCGAAACAATCTTCTTTGGTACTCCATGTAAACACACAATCCTTTCCATATATAACTCTGCTAACTTTGCACTCGAATAAGTTACCTTGACCAAAATGAAATGGGCCACTTTTGTCAGACGGTCAACAATCACCCAGATAGAGTCAAATCCTCTCTGTGTACGGGGTAATCCAACTATAAAGTCCATTCCAACTTCTTCCCATTTCCACTCGGGTATCTTCATAGGCTGTAGTAAACCTACTGGCCTCTGATGTTCTGCTTTCACTCTCTGGCACGTATCACATATAGCCACATGTTCAGCTACATCCCTTTTTAGTCCATACCACCAGTATCTCTCTTTAAGATCAAGATACATTTTAGTACTTCCTAGGTGTATGGAATAGGCTGAGTCATGAGCTTCCCTCAAGATAGACTCCCTAATAGATTTTACTTCTAGCACACAAATCCTTTTACCAAACCATACTGTCCCTTGATCATCCATATGGAATCCTGGGGCTTTACCAATCACTATACGCTCTGCAATATCCTTGATCCTCTCATCACCCAGCTATCCCTTATGAATCTCTTGTTCTAGAGTGGATTCTACCTCTAACTCCATGGTGTTGGCCACAATACCCAAGTTTAGGTACTTGAACTCCTCACACAACTCTTTAGGTAGTTGAGTTGAATAGGCCATGTTCACATAACTCCTTCTACTCAAGGCATCTGCTATAACATTAGCCTTTCCCAGGTGATAGTGGATATCCAAATCATAATCCTTGATTAACTCAAGCCATCTACGCTGCCTCAGATTCAGATATGACTACGTGAATATGTACTTCAAACTCTTGTGGTCCGTATAAATCTCACACTTATGACCAATCAAGTAGTGTCTCCAAATCTTAAGAGCATGCACCACAGCTGCCAATTCTAGATCATGAGTCGGATAATTTAACTCATGTTTTCTTAGCTGTCTGGATGCGTAGGCAACAACTCTGCCTTCTTGCATAAGAACACCACCTAGACCTTGCCGTGAGGCATCACAGTAGATAGAGAAGCTTTTGGTGAGATCAGGTAAGATAAGCACTAGGGCAGAAGTCAATCTCTTCTTCAACTCTTCAAAACTATCCTGACATTGCTTAGTCCATACAAATTTGGCATTCTTCTCTAACAACGTAGTCATGGGCTTGGCTAACTTAGAGAATCCCTCGATGAATCTCCTATAATACCCAGCCATACCTAGAAAACTCCAAATCTCACTAACATCTTTAGGTGGCTTCCAACTCAACACATCTCTAACCTTCTTGGGATCTACTGCTACTCCTCCATTAGAGATTATGTGACCAAGGAAAGATACTTCTTTTAGCCAGAATTCACATTTGCTAAATTTGACATAAAGTTGATGCTCTCTAAGCTTCTGCAACACCAATCTCAAATGTTCTTCATGCTCTTCTTCATTCTTAGAGTACACTAGTATGTCATCAATGAACACGATGACAAACTTGTCAAGGTATTCCATGAACACTTTGTTCATCAGATACATGAAGTAAGCAGGTGCATTTGTTAGACCAAAAGACATGACTATGAACTCATACAATCCATAATGGGTCACAAAGGCGGTCTTGGGGATGTCAGTATGCCTTATCCTCAACTGATGGTATCCAGATCGAAGGTCAATCTTGGAAAACACACAAGCCCCTTTCAATTGGTCAAATAGGTCATCAATTCTAGGTAGTGGGTACTTGTTCTTAATTATGACCTCATTAAGTGACCTGTAGTCTATGCACATCCTTTGTGTACCATCCTTCTTTTCTACAAACAGTACTGGTGCACCCCATGGTGATGAACTAGGTTGAACATAACCCTTATCTAACAATTCCCTTAGTTGTTTCTTAAGTTCTGCTAATTCATTTACTCCCATTCTATAGGGTCTCTTAGCTATGGGTGCAGTTCCAGGTAAAAGTTCAATTATAAACTTGATGTCTCGGTCAGGTGGCATACCTGGCAATTCTTCAGGGAAGACATCCGGGTACTCATTTACTATCCTTATATCTTCTAAGGTTGTGCCCTCCAACTGATTAACCCGGTAGATTTCTGCAGCTGACTGAATTGCCACATACACCACTTCTTCTCTAGTTGAAGTGATAAGATTCATAGAACTATTACCACAATTAATAAATGCTTTCTACAACCTTAGCCAATCCATACCCAAGATGACATCGATACCGGTGGAATTTATGACTACAAGATTTGCTTGAAATTCTACCCCCCTTATGCTAAGACTAGCAGCTAAGCATATCCACTCTGCTTTCATTACCCCACCAGGTGAGCTTACTAACATGTGTTTCTTCATAATACTTACTAGAATACCATGCTTATTTATGAATGTATATGTTATAAAGGAATGCGAAGCACTAGAATCAAAAAGTACTGTAGCTGAGTTTGAGTTGACCGGAAATGTACCGATCACCACATCCGGTGCCTCCTAAGCTGTTTCAGCAGTAACATGGTTCACCTTTCCCCGAATATAGTTCTGCTGTGAGTTAGCTGTCTTCTTGGGACATCTATTGGAGTAATGTCCCAGCTCTCCACAATTAAAGCATTTGTTGTCATTAACTGCATTTGGCGCTTTTGGTGCGCCATTCCTCTACGGAGCATTGGGGGCATTATTCCTCATTGGTACATTGTTGGGTTGCTACTGGCACTGAGCTGGTGCCTTGTACTACTGTTGCTGGTTGCGGTTGGGACCTGTCTGACCTTGATAGTGCTGCTAAGGTTGAGCTTGTTGAGGGTTGGTATGGAAGCGAGAGTTGCTCCCGGATTGCTGTCCTTGAAATTTCCTCTTTTTGTCCTCCATCTGGCGGCGCTTGTTCTCAATCACTAAAGCTTTGTCCACCAGCTAATGAAAGTTAGCAAAGGTATGAGACAACAGCCGGTACTGGAGACCATCATTCAAGCCCTCCATAAATAGCTCCTGCCTCTTTCCATCCTCGTCTACCTCAGTAGGTGCATACCGTGACAATTGTATAAACTTGTCACGATATTTAGCAACAGTCATGCTCCCCTGCTTGAGAGCCAAGAACTCCTTCTTCAGCTTCATCAGTCCTGCAGGTACATGGTGAGTGTGAAAGGCACTGCGAAACTCAGCCCAAGTGATGGGATTAGCTTCGGTGCGGCCAAAGCGGAATGAGTCCCACCAATCCTGTGCAGCTCCCTGCAACTGTCCAGAAGCATACAAAACCTTCTCCCTATCATCACATTGGGCAATCTCCAGTTGCCTCTCAATGGCATGTAGCCAATCATCAGCTTGGACTGGATCGACAGAGTGCTTGAATACAGGTGGGTGTCCTTTCAGGAACTCTCCCCTCTTATCTCTGACATGCGGGGGTGCATTCCCATTCCCTTGCCCCATGTTTTGCATGTTCTAGGCCATCTGTTGAAGCAACTGGGTCTGCATCATCATCAGCTGCTCCATGGTGACTGGGGGTGGTGGCGGCGGTTCCTCGCCTCCCTGGTTGTTCCTCCTGGTGTTCACCATCTGTAGATGCATCATATAAGTCTCACATGTCCAAGCATATAACTCTTACAAGATACTGGTGTAACAAGAGTAGGTGTAGACAAGAGATATATGTAGGGTATGCAAGAAGATATTTGTTCTGAACTTTTCCAGCAAGTTGAATAACAGCTGTGCTGTAAAATGAGCATATCTCACTCTCTGTTTATCATGTGATTGCGTAGCATACCTTTCTGGAAAGCTTATGAAATTCTCTACAACTTTTGTTTAGAACACTTTTTCAGATTCTGAAGTTTACTTAGTCAAATACAGACGATAAGTAGTACTGTTCCAGAATTCTGACAGCACAGAAATTTCAACTTACAACAGCTGTATCTCACAATTTATAATAGCTATTGAGGTGATTCCAGAGCCAAAAGAAAGATATTGATGTCTACTTATCTCCATAAAAATTTCATGACCTTTGAGTATCTAGATTACGAGATATGAACTGATAAAGACAGACTGCTCTGAATGATACAGAATGGACAGCATGATAAAACGAAACCCAACTATTTATTCATAATATCCTTAAACCTTAACCTTAACTAAATGACCGTGGACATGCCCACAAGCCATCACAATCATATCAAAGATCCAAATCAAACATTATTCATAATGATAAACATCCAACCATGCAACTAACACTTGTCCAACCATTAAAAGAAGAAACTAAATACTCTCTCGCGTAGCTACGCGTGCTTATTACATATTTTTAAGACTCTCCTATGGGTACGGGTCGATGTTGGTGCTGGTGCTGGGTCCCCAGACTCTCCTCTGGTCCTCGGGGGTGACTGAGCGGGTACACCTGAATCTTCTACATCTGGACCTCCTAGCTGCTGCTTCAATGTAGCGTTCTCACGGGCCAGCTGCATGTAGGCCCTCCCCATGACATCGAGCTCATCCAGGGCCTGATCCAAGTCAGTGTGGGTCTCAGCCAAGTACAACAGGGTAGGCCTCAGCCTCAGGTTTGCCTCTCCAAGTGGTGCAGCGATGTTGCACGTAGACTGTCCACTCCGACAGTGGGGAAGATAGCGATTGTCCTCCCAGGCGATGTCGTCGAAGTGACGGTCGCGGTTGACCATCAACGCCTGTCGAGCTACATCCCTGATGACGGCCACACGTGTAAGCCGTGCAGTGGTGGCACGGTGGATGTAGCGCACCCGAGTCCCCTCTCGGATGTACAATTCTATCTCCCAGAAGCCGGTGTAGTCGGGGTGGGTCCAATGCTCCGTCCTGTACTAAATAGTGCCTCCAGGGTGGTAGCGATGCACAAGTGCGAGAAGCCTAGGGTGGTAGTAGCCATCACCCTCCAAGTAGTAGTGGATCTCCACAGTCCATCCCTGAGCCAACGGTGCATTGTGATCATCATCATTGTCATCACCCCCATCATCTCCACCGTCTCCATCGTCTCCACCATCTCCACCATCATCACCTCCATCAGCATCAGAATCATCAGAACCATCTCCATCATCGGGGTCACCAGCTCCCTCCTGGCCACCTTGTTCCTGCACTTCCTCGGGATCTTCCTCAGACTCCTCTATCTCAATGGGTCCCTCGAACATGGGTCCCTCTTCTGTTTCTTCATCCATTGGATCCTCCAACAAGTCCTCCAGAGGTTCCCCCATGGGCACCTCCATTGGTGGTTCCTCCTCTTGGTTCCTTAGAGCCTCCACAAGATGTGCCAGGACACGCTTGCCCAAAGTGAACCTGGTCCTCCTAGTGGGCATCAGGATGGTCCTCTTACGTGGGTCTGCTTGGTACGGGCCATCTATGAGAATGAAAAGGTTGAGTATTAGAACAAAATAATTTTTGGCAACAGATAAAGAACAGAATATAAGCAAAAATTTTATAGCAAAGTAAAAGTAGTAAAATAAAGATAATGAAATCCTAGAAACATCCATTTCTATCTAGGTTGTTCGTCCTACAGTCAGTTATAGCTCTGATACCAATTTGTCGCACCCAATTTTGCAAAGCAAAACCAAGTACTCATATATGTGCGCCCAGGATGTCCAAACACACACATATATCACAAATTGCAATAGTATCAAAGTAAAGTACTTATTACATCGTATATCTCATCATAAAGTTAATACAAAGTTTGCTCGAAGGCAATATTATTACAATCACAGCGGAATAACTAGCCCAACTGCCACAGGGACTCCAACTGGTGAACGTCTCCCTAGTAGTCCTGGGCATCCTCCGGAAACTCTTCATATCCATTATCTGTTACCCATCTAGGATTTTCATTGGATGTAAAGCAAGTGTAAGCTCACCATGCTTAGCAAGTATAACAAAGGGATCTATGAGGCTCAAAAAGGCTTGACACTGTTTGACTGCGGTTCGCAATTTTAGTTGATCAAATTTTAGCATCCTGAGTTACTACTTTAATGAACAGTCCCAATTCCCAAGTGGTATTAAAGTATCATCAAGCTTTATCCCATATCCCATCCATCCATCATCCACAGTAACCACTAATCTCGAAGGATCCAGACCGCTCATATCCATGAGCACGGCTGTTATAACAGGTTAATTATTTCTACAGAAATTGTACATCTTTACCCACCGAGCCATGATTCCCAATGCCGGGGTTCGCAAGACCCACTACACCTCTTCCTAGGAAGTGTGGCAAAGTTTCACTATGAAACCCTTAGCTAGTTGCACTAACAGGTCATAGCTACAAAGGAATGGCACACGTGGGCATCGCAGCACGGTGCACACCCTAACAGAAAAAGGAAAGATGTCCTCTTACCCCTTACTGGAGCTACAGACGAGCTAGTACAATCTAGATAATAGGTTAAAGTCAGAGCCATGTGACACTTGGGGTTGTACGGTCCCTCCTAGGTTGCTGCTTTCGGATTAAGTCCTTATGGAGAGGCACTAGAGTACTCAACCCCATACTCTAGCCCCCTATCTGATTGCTAAAAAGTTCCATTTAATCACATTGCATATAGCCTTTAATCATGTTTAACAATTACTTCATGTTAAGCGCTGCAACATCTATCCAAAATGCCTACCCAATAAACCCAGTGTCAAGGATATGTGGTACAGGGAATTATCTAGGTAAAGTCCTTAAAGGCAATTCAAATTAAACACATGCATGAATGTAAGTGGTAGTAGTTCATAGGTAACAAGGGGCCTTTGGTACACTTGCCTTCCTCAAAGTCGTCCTGGGAGTACAGCTGATCCTACTGGGGGTCCTCAGTCACCTCAAATGGCTCACCCTCTAATCGTGATCCAATCATCAATCAAGCATCATTCCAATCATTACATGCATACAAGACAGACTTCCATTAGAATAGTACACCAAACAGTGAAAACATATGTTGAAAAGCTTACAGATCTTTTCTACACATTACTACGAACACATGAGCGAAAGAATCACTCAAATTGGACTTAAAACATGAAAGTTATGCATGAAATAAGGTGTAATGGCAATTCTGTAAATAAACTAAACCTATTTTTGAATTAAAACAATTAAAAATCTGAATTTAAATGGAATTTGGACTGGGCATACTATTTCTGGAAACTATAGGGACTTGAACGAATAAAAACAGGACTGAATAAAAAGTTATTTGAACTGATGAGTACCGCGGGTTGAATCCAAGAAAACAGAGGGGCTAAAGCGCAAAAGTGTTCGGCTTTGACTGCGGGTTTGACCTGACTGTTGACTAGGGCGACACGTGGTGGCTGCTAACTGGGCGCGGTGCACCACGCGGGCGTGGGTGCGTCGGGTCCACGAGTCCACGGTGGACCAGCCACTTAACCCCGAAGGGGTACGCAATCTCGACCGCCCATTCAAAATCCGACGGCGCAGGGTGAGGGCAGGGCAGTGGCTCACCGAGGAAGAGAAAGATGTCGGCAGCGCCATGGCCGGTGCGAACTAGTGCTTGTGCTACGGCGTCCTAGTGCGCTAAACAATGAATGGATGGCACGGGAAGGCGGAGAAGCTCACCGCGAGTCCGATGGTGGTGGTCGTAGCGTCTGGAAGTGCTTCGAAGCGAGTCGTCGATGGCAGCCACGAACTAGAGAGAGAGAGAGGGCGCGGTTGAGGTTGAATCTGATGAAAACGAGACCAAAACCGTGAAGTGGAGATACCTATGGCTTCGGTGGGTCACGATGGAACTCCTGGACACGTCGGCGTCGAGTTTTGTGCTCGGGAGGAGGAGTTAGCCAGCGGCGATGCCTCACGGCTGCGAGCGGGGGATGGAGAAGGGCAGAGGGGAGGGCTCAGCTTTTATAGGCGGGCGGGCTGTGGCGTGGAAGGAAGGGAAGCAGGGGCATAGGCGGATTTGGTCGCTTTCCTTGCATGCGAGATGGCGGCGGCGGCTTGCCGTGGAAGCAGCGCCATCAACGGCGGTGAGAAAAGGAAAGGGGCGTCGGGAAAGAAAGGAAAGGAAGACGACGGGCGCATGCGGGCAGCTGACAGGCGGGGCCGGCAGCGTAGTGAGGGAGAGAGTCAGCGCGTGCAAGCGTGGGCCGAGTAGGCCGCAGCAGTGCGCTACCGAGCGCGTGTGGGCATAGCCGAGGCGGGCCGCAGCTGATGGGCTATGCTGTGGAGTAGGCCGGTGCGGGGAAAAAAAAGAAGGGCCGCGCGCGGGATAGGCCGAAGCAGGAAAAAAAAGGGAGGGTAAAGTTGGCTGGGCTGCCAGCAACGGGCCGACGTCGGGCAAGATAGGCTGGGAAGGGGGAGGAAGAAGGCCGGGCTAGTTCTGGAGTTGGCCAGAAGGTGAATTCTTTCCAAATCAAATCTTTTTCCAATTCTATTTTCTCTATTTCCATTTTTAAGCCAAATTCAAATAAGTTTTGAATTCAATTTCAAATCATCTAGCCCTACACTCAATCAAAAACCATATGATTTGGCATGAATGCAACAAATAAGTTTCTAAACTTATAGTTTATTTTATTTATACAATATTTATTATTTGGCCTAAGTTAGAAATACCTAGAAAATGTATTAAAAGGGCAAGAATTTAATTGCTAATTTGTAGTAGAATTTTGGGTGTTACAATGGACAAGAGAAAATAACATTTGGAGATAACTCAAAGGGCATGGTTAAAGGATTGGGCAAAGTGGCAATATCAAATGATCATTCCATCTCAAATGTGCTCTATGTTGCTTCATTGAGTTTCAACTTGCTATCTGTTGGACAATCATGTGATCTTGGCTTCCAATGCTTGTTCACCGAGAAGGAGGTTGTTGTATCCAAGGTTGATAACAATCAAGTGATATTCAATAGATTTAGATACAACAACTTATATCTAGTGGACTTCACCTCCGAAGATGCAAATTTGAAGACTTGCCTATTCACCAAAACAACACTTGGGTGGCTATGGCATAGAAGACTTACTCATGTTGGGATGAGCTCACTCAAGAAGCTTATGAAGAATGATTTGGTGAGAGGGTTGAAGGATGTGAAGTTTGAGAAGGACAAGCTTTGTAGTGCATGTCAAGCCGGCAAGCAAGTTGCAAATACTCATCCAACCAAAGCTTTCATGTCAACCACAAGAGTGCTAGAACTCCTGCACATGGATTTATTTGGACCAACAACATGCAAGAGTTTGGGAGGGAATCTCTATTGTCTTGTGATTGTTGATGATTATTCAAGGTATACATGGGTATTCTTCTTTCATGACAAATCCGAAGTTGCATCTTGCTTCAAGAAGTTTGCCAAGAGAGCTCAAAATGAATTTGAAGTGAAGCTCAAGAAGATAAGAAGTGACAATGGCAAAGAATTTGACAACACAAACATTGAAGCCTATTGTGATGAAGTTGGGATCAAGCATGAAGTCTCCGCAACGTATACTCCTCAACAAAATGGTGTAGTTGAGAGAAAGAACCGGACCTTGATCACTCTTGCAAGGACAATGCTAGATGAGTACAACACCCCCGAAGCTCTATGGGCGGAAGCAATCAACACCGTATGCTATGCATCCAACTGCCTATTCCTTTAAAAGTTCCTTGGCAAGACACCTTATGAGTTGCTCAATGGGAAGAAGTAGGACGTCTCCTTCTTTAGGGTGTTCAGTTGTAAATGCTACATCTACAAGAAGAGGCAACACCTAGGGACGTTCCAAAGACGTTGTGATATTGGTTTTCTTGTTGGTTACTCATCAAAGTCCAAAGCATATAGAGTATTTAATCATGCCACCAGCTTGGTTGAAGAAACATATGATGTGGAATTTGATGAATCTAACAGCTCCCAAGGAGCACATGAGAATCTTGATGATGTAGGTGATGAACCATTGAGGGAGGCTATAAAGAATATTCTGGTGGGAGACATCAAGCCAAAAGATGATGTACAAGTCATTGATCAACCTTCTTCATCAAGTGTGCCACAAGATGGTGAGAAAGTTGGGAGAGTAGAAAATGAAGATACTCATATCTCCCATGAGCAAATGGTGATACAAGCACAAGAGGTTGATGCTCCACAACCTCCTCCTCAAGTGGTCAATAGAAGAAATACACCTCTCCTACAAGATCATCCACAAGATCTCATCATAGGGAGTCCATCAAAGGGTGTAATGACTCGATCTCAAAAACTTGCTTCATTTATTGCTTATCACTCTTTTGTCTCTTGCTATGAGCCTACCAAGATAGAAGAAGCTCTCAAAGATTTGGATTGGATCAATGCCATGCATGAAGAGTTGAACAACTTCACTCGCAATGAAGTTTGGACTCTTGAAGAGCGACCAAAAGGTGCAAGAGTCATTGGAACAAAGTGGGTGTTCCACAACAAGCAAGATGATCAAGGTGTTGTCATGAGGAATAAGGCAAGACTAGTTGCAAAGGGGTTCTCTCAAGTTGAAGGTTTGGATTTTGGAGAGACCTTTGCACCGGTTGCAAGATTAGAAGCCATCCGTATCCTTCTTGCATATGCATCACATCATGAAATGAAACTATATCAAATGGATGTGAAAAGTGCATTTTTAAATGGCTTTATTAATGAACTAGTCTATGTTGATCAACCTCCTGGGTTTGAAGACCCTAGATATCCTAATCATGTTTATAGGTTGTCCAAGGCACTATATGGGCTTAAGCAAGCCCCAAGAGCTTGGTATGAGCGCCTTCGGAACTTCCTCATTGAGAAGGGCTTCACCATTGGGAAGGTTGACACCACACTATTCACCAAGAAGCTCGATGGGTATATCTTCATTTGTCAAGTATATGTTGATGATATCATCTTTGGATCATCAAATGAAGACTCATGCAAAGAATTTGGTGATTTGATGTCAAAGGAGTTCGAGATGTCCATGATTGGTGAGCTTACATTCTTTCTTGGTTTTCAAGCCAAGCAAATGAAAGAAGGCATCTTCATCTCTCAAGAGAAATACACTAAAGATCTTCTCAAGAGATTCAAGATGGATGAATGTAAGCCAATCAAGACACCAATGCCTACCAATGGACATTTTGACCTAGATGAGGGAGGTAACCCGGTTGATCAAACTCTCTACCGTTCTATAATTGGTAGCTTGTTATATTTAACCGCATCTAGGCCCAACATCATGTTTAGTGTGTGTATGTGTGCTAGATTTCAAGCTAATCCTAAGGAAACACATTTAATTGCCGTAAAAAGAATCCTTAGGTATCTTAAGCACGCACCAAGCATTGGCCTTTGGTATCCCAAAGGAGCTATATTTGAATTAATTGGCTATTCCGATTTAGATTATGCCGGATGCAAAGTGGATAGAAAGAGCACATCCAGAGGGTACCATTTGCTTGGTAGATCACTTGTGTCTTGGTCCTCCAAGAAACAAAATAGTGTGGCTTTGTTCACCGCCGAAGCGGAATACATTGTCGCGGGTGCTTGTTGTGCACAAATTTTATACATGAAACAAACTTTGCTAGACTATGGTGTAGTTCTAGAAAAGGTACCTCTTTTATGCGATAATGAAAGTACGGTAAAACTTGCAAATAATCTAGTTCAACACTCTCGCACCAAGCACATAGATATCCGCCATCACTTTCTAAGAGATCATGTTGCTAAAAATGATATATCACTAGAAGGTGTAAGAACCGAAGATCAATTAGCGGATATCTTCACTAAACCGCTAGATGAGGCTACATTTTGTAGATTGCGGAATGAGCTCAATGTACTTGACTTTAGCAACTTCACTAAAAATTGAGCTTGTGTTGTCCCTTGCATACATTGTAATATACAACATGTTTAATTTTTGGCAATGCATATAGGGCTTGTCTAACATGGTTAAGATAACCGCCAAAAAGCATGTGAAGAAGCTTAATCTTGGATCAAACTTGACAAGCAACTAGATTTACTTACAAAGTATTGCATATGCATGGATGTTGTTTTGTCGTTTTTTCCATTTGCCCTCTTATTGCCTATTTTCTTAAAAAGAATTATAGCCTAAGGCAAAATATTTTAAAAAATATAAGGGTTTGAGAGAGGTCACTCACATCAGTCCCAATTGGTGTTTATTTGGATCTTATTCAAGTTGGGACTTGATTGGGAACAGGCAGCGCGAAGAACTTTGAAGATTTGCTGGAAAAGGACCACCGGACGCTGCACCGGACGCTGCTGTCCAGCGTCTGGTCAGTTCACAGGAGGTGAACTGCTGCTGAAGGAGCGACCGGACGCTGCGTTTGTGCGTCCGGTCAGGAAGGGATCCAGTGTCCGGTCGTTTGAAGAAGGAACAGGCTGTACTGACCGGACCCTGCCTGCGTCCGGTCATGGACCACCAGACGTGTCCGGTCATGATTCCAGAGGTATTAGACCTCTCTAGAATTGACCGGACGCTGGGTGGTAGCATCCGGTCGCTACCACCAGAGGGTCCGGTCAGTGGATCTCGCGCGGCATTAGGACTCTTCTTCTGTTTCCTTATTCTGTCGCGTTAGGGGTCCTCTTTTAACCGAGCCGTTGCGTACTCCGGACCTAACCCTATTTTCCACCGCCTAGCCCTAGCCTGAGCCGCCGCCAGCGCCGCCGCAGCTCCTCCGTGCCTCCTGCGACCGCACGTCACCGCAAGCTCGTCATAGCAGCTCCCTTGCCCACGCCACTGAGCACCTCACGCCAGCCTCGCAAGCCATCGCGCGCCTCCCACGCCCAAGCCAGCCAGCACGCCACCACGGTGACGCCTATAGCCGAGCACATCGCCACGCCGTCGTCGCCCGCGTGTGCCACCACCGGCTCCCAGGCACCAAGTGCCACTCAAGGCCATTTCTAGTGCCCTAGCCCTACCTTCTTGTCGGACCACTGGTTCATCATAGTTCTTCGCAACCCTAGCCCCTACTGGTTCCGAGGTTCCCCGTGTGATGTCTCTTCTTTTCTCGGATCGCTGGTTCATCAGGTAGAAAGCCCATCGTCTCAATTTCGTACCTACATTGCTTGCTTCCTAGGGTTTTCTCATCTATTAGATATATTGTATTTATTTGTATATCCATCTACTCCATTGTGCAGCAAGTCGGTGCCATTGAGGTTCTTATGGCAGTTGTCAGACAACTCGGAGCCAAGCTTGCGAGTATGGATCGAGGCCAAGCCTTGGGAGTGTCAGTTTGATAGTTGATCTTCATCAGTGGCAGTTCATCTTCTTGTTAGTTCAGATGGCTCGCACCAAGAACGTTGGTGGTGGTCCAGGAGATGACGATCGGAGGCCCCCGCCTCGCCAGCCTATAGGATCGAAAGGCAAGGCAACGAAGCAGGTGACATCCAAGAAGTGCAAGTACCCCGACGCAGAGATAGCGAGAGCAGCAGCAGTCGCTGAGGCCATAGAGCGTGCCGAGAGAGGAGGTGTCCGTAGTGGAGTTGTCATAGCAGATCAGCTGGCACCAGACGCATAGGGCAGACTGAGGGAGATTGAGCATCTTCATGGTAGTCCACCTGGGACTGTCATGATGGTAGGACATCGTCTAGCTATTGAGGAGCCTCAGTGTTAGGGGGAGTCTCAGCAAGAGCCATAGCAGCAGCCCCCACCAGCAGAGCCTCAGCTAGCTTAGGAGACTCAGGAGGGTCAGCAGGCCGAGGAGACCGAGCCGGCACCCCAGCTACATCACTCTGGTCGTACCAGTGCTATAGTTCCACCGAGGCTAGCTACATAGCGTAGGGGTTCACGCCCACCGCCCAGACCATAGGGTCCGCCTCTAGTGGTACACCTTGACTTGAGGGCTGCCATAGCCAGACAGGTTCGATAGTTGAGGTTTGTTGAGTTTGAGGTGTGGTTCCCTTCGAGGAGGGATAAGAGAGCAGCAGAAGGCTTCTATACACCACTCCAGGAGGATTTCTATAATGCTTATCTCAACAGTGGGGCAGTGTTCAGATCTCAGAGAGTCTACAGTATAGAGTCTATTGTGGCAGCAGCCGGAGAGCATATCTACCGCTACTTGTCATATTTGCCAGGGTTGTCAGATCTGATTGGCCGGACTGGACTGTATGTGCCATCTTGGGTTCAGTAGTTTTATGCTTCACTCTATGTTGATCCGCAGCATAACTTCATACACTTTGCATTCAACGGCAGAGACTATAGGGTGATGAGTTTCAGGGCTCGGGAGATACTGAGGCTACAGGATCAGCCTATCAGATTGCATGAGGTATGCTATGGATAGCAGGAGCCTCCTAGGCGTCCTCATGGAGGAATGGTGCCCCCCTACAGATCTTGTGCATCATTGCTTCAAGGAGCCCTTTGGTGAGGGGTCGAGGAGGAACCCCAGTGACCTGACTCCTACAGCTCATGTGCTAGAGGCCATTATTAGGAGGACACTACTTCCCAGGTTGGGATACAGAGAGGGTCTGACTCGCCTACAGCTCTGGCTCCTTAATGCCCTGATGCAGCAGACCATGTTCGACATTTGGGACCTCCTTCTATTAGAGATGGAGGATACTATTACTGAGGGCTTCAAGGGTCACAGACAGCTTCTTTATGCACATTGGATCACATTCTTGATGCTCAAGTCTATGCAGGTTAGGACCCCTGAGATGGTTGCAGAGTACAAGGGTGCCACCACAGAGTTTCCAACATATAACATGGCATAGAGGATCAGACACAGCACTCCACAGGCACCCGCTCGTCCTAGTCATCATCCAGATATTCTAGAGTCAGCAGCTCAGTAGGACGAGATCATCAGAGGCATAGCCGCTACTGAGGAGGAGTAGCTTGAGGCACAGCAGGAGATGACCTAGTCCAGTGATAGTTCGGATGATGACTATCAGCCGATTCCTCAGATGCCTCCACGTAGACATGATGCAGAGGCCGGCAGTTCCAGCTCAGCTCCACCTGCATCACAGACGGACCCTGCCTTGATTGCTATTCTTGAGCGGATGCAGTAGGATCAGGCACGATAGGCACAGGAGACTGCTGCAAACTTCGCATAGTTCTAGGCTTGTTAGGACGAGTTCTAGAGGCAGCAGTAGCTCCTTTAGCAGTAGCAGCAGTAGATGCATCAGCAACAGATACTTATGCAGCAACAGCTCATAGGATTTATGCAGCATGTAGTAATAGCTCTTGGGGCCCCATAGCCACAGCCTTCGCCCCAGCTTGCTCAGCCTGCCACCACCACGATGACTCCAGCAGTACAGCCTAGTGGGCTTCAAAGTTAGGGACAGCCTCTAGCTCCTTTTGCTTCACCCATAGTTTAGGTGTCCTAGTGGTTATCCTCACCAGTGGCAGCCCCATAGTTCACGCCATATCATACGGGCTTCTCACTGGACCAGTCATCCTCGCTATTTGTGCCTGACATGTCAGTCTCTAGGAGTCTTGGAGCATCCTTCAGCGAGTTGACCGGAATGCCTACACCGCCTTATATGCATCTCGCCGATCCTTCTACAGCAGCTCCAGTTGCCATGACTACTCAGTGGCTCCCCTCGTCTGTCGCCTCGTTAGATCCTACGACAGACGTCCTAGCAGCATCATAGGCAGCACCTGCCCTAGCTCAGACCTAGACCGCTTTAGTGACACTTCCTGCCATAGAGGGTTAGTCAGTATAGAGCTTAGGGTCAGATGATGATGGCGCCTAGTTCCAGCTTGCTCCTCGTACCTCAGCGCCCGGCTCATCTGCTGTAGCCCCGCCGACTGACCCTTAGGTTTTGGTGTTTGACGCCAAAGGGGGAGAGGGTTCGAGTATGTAGACTCAGGGGGAGCGACATTTAGGGGGAGCTAGTTATCTAGTATTAGCTTATTATATACATTTGGAGTTTTATTTGTGTGATACACTATTACTATTATGCATTTGTGTGTTACTTTCATGCATACTATTATATCTATGTGATAGTGATATCTATGTGATTGTGATATATGACATGTGTGCTCTCTACTTTACATTATTTATATGTCATATCACTTGTGTTATGCTCATTTGCCTTTGCTTCCGCGTTTATACTCTGATGCAAATGAGCTTTCTTTACTCGTACTCATGCTTAATTCATATCCTTTGAGTATATTGTGTTGGCTTGGGTCATATAAGCTTGACTAACACTTTTGTTCTTATCGACAAAAGCTTATATGAACCAAGCCCATCAAAAACCTCACTCTTTCATATACTCGAGGTGGTATTGTCATCAATCACCAAAAAGGGGGAGATTGAAAGCATCTAGGCCCCTAGTAGGGTTTTGGTGATTAATGACAATACAAGATTACTATGACTAACGTGTGTTTTGCAGAGGCAAATTAAGTTAGGTCATGGTAATGGAGATCAATTAGGCAATCAAGGTTGTCATGCCCCTATGATGGAAATCGTTTCGGTTTTCAAAGGATGGACGACAAGGTTAAGGATGACTAGTTCTAAGTGTCGATTGGAGTTGGAGAGACACTTAGAGTAGTTTAGGACTTTGTTTTTCCTTTGGCCGTACTATTAAGGGGGGTATGGACGAGTAGCTTGACCTAGGTGAGTCTAGTGAGTTAGGTGTGGTGCACACTTGTTAAAACTAGCTCTAGGTAGCTCCTACGAATGCCTAAGATCCTTTGGAGCAAACTTCATTCACATTTAATCGAGAGTTGGAAGTGAATGGAGGGTCAAATGCTGACTGGACATTGGCTTCGGTGTGACCGGACGCTGGCCGTAGGGTCCGGTCAGTTCATTTGATCAAGCAGTCTGCGTTCGGTGCGACCAGATGCTGGAGAGGTCAAGTGACCGGACGCTGAGAGGCAGCGTCCGGTCGACTCTAGTAAGGTTCCAGAGAAGGGAATCTATGACCGAACGCGTCCGGTCAATACTGACCGGACCCTGGGGGTTCAGCGTCTGATTGAGTATAGTAAGGTTCTAGTAAGGGTTTAATGCGACCGGACGTGTCTAGTCAGTGGTGACCGAACCCTACCAGCGTCCGGTCAACACATTTTCACAGGTTCAGGGGTTGAACTGATCGGAGCGTTCGATCAACACGACCGGAGCATTCGGTCACCCCGCAGAAGCTCATAACGGTTTGTTTTTTAGGCTGCCTTATAAATAGAAGCTCCACTCATGTGTGGAGTTACTTTTGCTCATTCCAACAGCTGAGAAACACGTTTATGAGTGCCAAGAAGAGCAAGGTCCTAGTGAGGTGATTGAGATTCGTGAATCCAAGAGAGTAGCCTCATTAGTGAATCAAGAGTAGACAAGTGTACATCCATCTTCTCATTAGGCTTCGTATGGTCAAGTGAGAGTTCGTGCTTGTTACTCTTGGTGATCACCATCACCTAGACGGCTTGGTGCTGATTGGGAGCTTGATGATCACCCGGTGGAGCTTATGGGTGACCCAACTCAAGTTGTGAGCGGCTTTGGGTGATTTGCCATGACGGAGTATCGAAGAATCAACCCGTAGAGAGCACTTGATCCTTGCACGGATCAAGGGGGAGCTACACCCTTGCGCGGGTGCTCCAACGAGGACTAGTGGGGAGTGGCGACTCTCCGATACCTCGGCAAAACATCGCCGCGTTCCTCTCTCTCTCTCTATTTACTTTGAGCACTTACTTTGAGCATTTACTTTGAGCAATTCAATACTTGTCTTTACATTCATAGAATTGTCATGCTAGAGTAAGTTTGGAACATAGGTTGGTAGTCTGTTGTGCGTTAGTTTATTAGAAACACTTTTCTAGGCACAAGGGGTTAATTGGGCTAACCGTAGGATTTGATTATTGTAAGAAAATTTAGAATTAGCTCAATTCACCCCCCCCTCTTGGGCATCTTGATCCTTTCAACTATGAGTCATGATTTACCCTTTCGTCCAAGGTGATCCGCCTCTTGACCCACTACCAAGAAAGGTCGGTAGGGTTCACTATGAAGCCTTTCAAAGGTTCGTCTAACAAGTTAGGGCCATTAGATTCACCCGGTAAACAGATATAGGAACCCCCCTGTCGAATGGCATAATGACACGCAGCCTATACCCATAAGAGTAGAGGCTATCCTATACCTGATTTGTCAAGCCATTCTTACGCCAATAAAGGTAATCACTAACAAGATAGAAAAGGTTCTCATACGGAGCTAAAGCCAGAGCCATGTAGCCCTCACAGCTATCCTGTAAGTCTCAGATAAATCACTTACAGATAAGTCCTTAGGGAGAGAAATCTAGAGCACCATAAATAGCCCGATGCTCTAGCCCCTTGTTCCATGTTGCTCAAAAGCATCTTTTAAATGTTTATTGCATATACCATTAGTCAAGTTAGAAGATCACGGTCTTTAATTGAGCACTAGCATCATACTACCCAATGCAATACCCCAAAGGTATCAAGGTACAAGGTACAAAGTACTAGGAAGTCCTTAATGGCAGTTAAGGTAGACACATGCAGTATGAATTAAATGATTAAAGGTGTATAGGACAACAAGGAAGATCCCATGCTATACTTGCCTTAAACACCGATCATTCTGTAAGCTTTAATCTTCAATGCTGTTGTTGTTGTTCTTCTTGATCACCACATATATCTCATCGACTGGACGAAATCATAAAGCACCACACAAGCATCCATATAATCATACGCGAAGCAAACAATAGATCTAAATTAGAACAATACACCAATCATAAAATCAAGATGAAAAGTTTGTAAAATGAATCTACGTCTCTCTACGAGCACACAGACACGAAAAGCACAATAATCGAAGCTACGGTTGAAAAGATACAACTACCTAGAGATATACTCATAAAACTATTGGCTTCATGTGTTTTAATTATATAAAAACATATATAAGATATTTTATAGGTAATATAAATTAAGTCAAATTTAAGTTTGAAATATAATACTATAGTAAAATAAATCATATTTGATTTATAAAATCTAGTTGCATAATTATTAATCAAGATATGATCTAAACCATGAAATTTCAGAAATAGTAATATGGTAAATAGTGTTACTAATGCGTAGATCTCGTGGCTATGGATCTAACGCAACTAGAATGGGCTAAAACGGAGTTGAAATGTAGAAGATATGATTTAAACAAGATTTCCTTTAATAAAATAAGAGATTAAATCTAACCTTGAATTTTAAAAGTTGAAAACATATCTACCAGTAGTATAAACATATAGATTATGAAATTATGAACCTAACGCAAGTTGAACGGGTCAAATCGGAGTTAAAACGGAGAAATTATGGCTAAAACAAAAACAGTGGCAAATCTGTAAATTAGTGAAAACGTATTTTGAATCTAAACCGATAAAACTACACTTTTAAAAGAAGAAAATGGAATCTAAAAATGCGCTAGGGATGGCGGGTTCTATAATTAAAAACCTGAGGGACTTTTTCGCATAATGGCCAGCCGAAACGGTATCATTGAATACCAGCCGTTGGATCTCGATCTAATGCGCCAAAACAGATCAAGCGAAGGGGAGGTGACGCCGGTGAGATGACTGACGGTGGTGCCATTGCCGGGCAAAGGAAGCTCGCGTGGAGTAAACTGTTAGGAGGCCATGACGCTTGGTTTTTTGAACGGAAAGCCTGGGGGAGAGCAGAGGAGATAGGGAACTCACCGGACCCAAAAGCACCGAGCGGGAAGCAGCAGAGGTGGCGCGGCGCTCGGCGGACAGCGGCTCTCATGGCGGCGCTAGGGTGAGGCATGGCTGCGGGCTTGCGTGGGTGAAAAACTTGTGGCCAGGTGGGATAAGGAGGGTGGAGCGGCACCGATCGGCTATTTATGAGGCAGAGATTTCTTGAGAGGCACGGCACAGAGCTCGTGGCAGAGACGGACACAAGGTGACGACGCGGTCGTGTTCGAGCCAGACACGGCGCAACGAAGGGGGAATGCCTAACCGGTAGGCTAGGGCGGTTAGTGGTTGAAGGACAGGGACACGCGAGCGTGGCGCAACCAGGCTAGGCTGTGCGGAGGGAAATGGGCCGGCGCTGAGAAAGGAGAACGCGCGAGCGTAGCCCAAGTGTGGAGAGAAAACGGCGGCCTGTGGAGGGAAAGAAATGGGCCGGCTCCTGTGGAGGGGAGGAAACAGGCTAGCACGGGGGAGCGGTAGGAAGTGAGGAGAAGACTGGGCCACGAGATCGGGAGGAAGACGGCTGGGCCGTTCGGCCAGAAGAGAAGGGGAAAACGGTTTTTTCCATTTTCAAATCCTTTTCCATTTCCTTTCCAAATTCAAATCCAAATGCCAACCAAATCAAATTCGAATATGATTTGAAATACATTTTTAATACAAATAAAAATGATAAATTTTGGTATGCTCCCAAAAATAAATTTTACAACTTTAAAAATTCTTTTGTTTTCAAATTTTCTTTTCTTTCTTTTCTTTTACTTCAAAGCCATTTTTACTTTCTTTTGCAAAAGAAATTTAAACCACTCAATCAAATACTTCAAATGTAAAGGCATGTATGTGCAAACGTGTTGCTAAACCTTATGATGAATTTTAATTTAATGAAAAAATTTATTTTCCTATATTTCATGAGCACAAAATTTCAAAATTACCTCAATTTTCACCTATTTTCAAAAGAGCAAATTTTAGGGTGTTACACTTTGACCTTTGAATTATTACCAAATGTTATCCTTTCTTGACCATCAACTTCTTCATCTAGTGAGGTGAACATACGAGGATCACCGGTCATATATTGAGTGCAAGCACTATCAATTACCCAATGACTTCCACCGGTCTTGTAGTTCACCTACACACAAGAGATTAAGCTTGTTTAGGAACCCAAACTTGTTGAGGGCCCTTGACTTTCTCAACAAGTGACTTTGCAATCCAAATTTTCTTAGGCCTATTCTTGTTGGGAGGTCCTAAGAACATGACTTTCATTTTACCACTAGAATCCTTTCTAAACATGTAATGAGCATTGAAGGCAAAAAGTCTAGCATGCTTGGGCAAGGATTGTGGTGGTGGAGTTTGACACTCATGGGCAAAGTGACCTTCTTGTCCACACTCAAAACACCACTTTGGCTTTGGCTTTGACTTGTGTTGTTGTTGGTGTTGAGCCTGAGCCTGAGCTTTCTTCTCTTGATTTGCCAAATACCCAATGCCACTTCTATCCATCTTCATGACGGTGTTCATTAGTAGCTCACTTTGAAGATGTTGACCTCTTGTGAATTTTCTCAACCCGGTCTTGAGATGTTCTTTTTCTAACTTGAGCTTCTTATTCTCTTCTTTGAGCTTATCATGATTTTTCAACTTCTTAAGTCTCTTGTTCTCTTCTTTGAGCTTCTCATTCTCAAGAATTAAATCACCATCATGATCAAGAGTCTCTATCACAATGGTATTGGTGGTTGATAGCTTTTCAAGATCTTTCTTAAGCTTCTCATTCTCATTCTTGATCTTGACATACTCATCATAGTTGTTGGACTCAACCACTTGCTTGCCTTTGCTACTAGAACCTTGCTCAATGCTCTCAATAATCAAATCATCACGTGATGTAGCTATATCAATCTTAACAACATGGTTAGTAGCATCTTGTGGCTCATTGGATAAAAACTCATGAGAGACAACAAGATTATCATGATTAAACTTGAGGTTGGTATACTCTTCTTTTAGCATATTGTAGCTAATGATGAGCTTATTATGTATCCCCTCAAGTTTATCATATTTTTCTTTAAGCTCTTTCTTAGAAGATTTGAGCTCCTTGAGTTTGGATGACATAGCTTCATTTACTTCTCTAAGCTCAACACTAGCATTTTCCGCTATGTCACATTTAGCTAAAAGAGAGTCATTCTTAAGTTCTAGCTTTTCATTCTTAGCTCTAGTCTTTCTAATGATCTTAGTGTATTGATTTAGCAATTTGACAAGATCATCATATGAAGGTGATTCAAATTCATCATCACTATCACTATCATCATTGCTAGCATGATCATCACCACTACTATCATCATCATTTGATACATTTTGTTCACCCTTGGCCATAAGGCATAGGTGTGTAGATGATGGTGGCGGTGGTGTCGGTGAAGATGATGAAGAGTCAATCACAATAGAGGTCACCTTTTCGTTCTCACTATCATCATCGGATGAGCAACTTGATGAATCAATGTCCATGAGCCAATCACCGACGATGTATGCCTTGCCATTTTTCTTCTTCTTGTGGAAATCCTTCTTCTTGCCATCCTTCTTCTTGTATGGCTTGTTTTTCTCTTCTCATCTTCATCTTCATCACTTGAGTCATCTTTCTTGCCCTTGTTCTTCTTTGGCTTGGGGCATTGATGTGCTAGATGACCAATTTCTCCACAATTATAGCAATCCATCTTGGAGATTGGCTTCCTTCTATTGCTAGTGAAGTACTTCTTTTTGCCATCAAACTTGACACCATTCTTGTTGAGCTTCTTAAGCATCTTGGCGGTTCTTCTCACCATGAGAACAAGGCTTGCATCATCAATTTCATCATCACTTGAGCTCTCATATTCAATTCTTGCTTTGCCCTTCTCTTGACTAGCCTTGAATGCCAAGTCTTTCTTTTTGGTGGAAGAAGAGCCATCTTGCGGTGTGATGTGCACATACATCTCATGTGCATTGATCTTTCCCAAGATTTGAGTTGGTGTAGAGGTGGAAAGATCACCTTGATGAAGCACGGCCACAATGTGCCCATATTTGTCAATGGGGAGGACACTCAAGATCTTTCTTACAACATTGGATGGTTACATTTGTGTAAGTCCGAGCCCATTTACTTCCTCTACAAGAACATTTAAGTGTAAGTACATCTCATTAGCACTTTCTTTAGGAAGCATCTCAAAAGAATTAAGCTTTTTCATGACGAGATGATAGCGTTCCTCACGCTCACTCTTTGTTCCCTCATGGAGCGCACAAATGTCCAATCATAGTGCATGGGCGTCCTTGTGGTTCCGTACATGGTTAAACACATCTTTGCAAAGGCCTCTAACGATGGTGTTTCTAGCCTTTGTATTCCATTTTTCGTAATTCACTTCATCACCTTGAAGGTTGGTGGGATCCTTAGGTTTTGGAAAGCCTTGTGAGGCGGCTCTAAGTATTCCAACATCTAAGGCTTCTAAATAAGCCTCCATGCGGATTTTCCAATAAGGAAAATTATCTCCCTCAAAGATAGGAGGAGGTCCATCCCCGTGGGACATCTTTCTCTAGGCGGTTAAGCCTAAATTTGTGAGCACGAGGCTCTAATACCAATTGAAATGATCAAGATGCCCAAGAGGGGGAGTGAATTGGGCTAATTCTAAAATTCTTTGCAATAATTAAACCCTACACTTAGCCCACTTCAGCTCTTGTGCCTAGAATGTGTTCCTATTGATCTACCGCACAAAAGTTTTGCACCCTAGATTCCAATCCTGCTCTAGCATGGCAATTCTAAGAATGTAAAGACATGAATTGAATTGCTCAAATGTAAATGCTTAAAGTAAGAGAGAGGAGAAGAAACGCGGTGATGTTTTGCCGAGGTATCGGAGAGTCGCCACTCCCCACTTGTCCTCATTGGAGTACCCATGCAAGGGTGTAGCTCTCTCTTGATCCGCGCAAGGATTAAGTGCTCTCTATGGGCTTATTCTTCGACACTCCGTCAAGGTGAATCGCCCACAACCGCTCACAACTTGAGTTGGGTCATCCACAAGCTCCGCCGGATGATCACGAAACTCCTGATCACCACCAAGCCATCTAGGTGATGGCGATCACCAAGAGTAACAAGCACAAACTCTCACTTGACCACAACAAGCCTAATAAGAAGGATGAATGCACACTTGCTACTCTCCTTGCACTAATGAGGCATTAATCTTAGATTCTCAAATCTCAATCATCTCACTAGGCTCTTGCTCTCCTTAGCACTCTCAAGGGTGTTTATTAGCTGAACAAATGGGCAAGACACCTCCCTTGGATGAATAGAGAAAGTATTTATACCCCCTCATTCAAAACAAACCGTTAGGAGGTTGAGTCAGCATTCTGCGGGGTGACCGGATGCTCCAGTCAAAGTGACCGGATCCTCCGGTCAGTTATCTCGCCACAGAGCCGTTAAGTTGTGACCGGACTCTGACCTGCGTCCGGTCAACACTGACCAGACGCGTCTGGTCATAAAAACTGCTCTCTGAAACCTTACTAATGTTGACCGGACGCTGGCACCCAGAGTCCGGTCACTTCGTTGTTCAGCATCCGGTTAGTTATCGGATCCTGACCAGTGTTCGGTCAGCACTGACCGGACGCATCCGATCAGGAATTTCCCTCTCTGGAACCTCTCTGGAGTTGACCGGATGCAGGACCCCAGCGTTCGGTCACTTTTCACTCAGCGTCCGATCGCAACCTGATGGCTCCAGTTGATCAAATGAACTGACCGGACTAACCCTTCAGCGTCCGGTCACAACCAGACCAGCGTCCGGTCAGTCATTTGACCCTCCATTCACTTCCAACTTGAAATCATATGTGAATGTAGTTAGCTCCAATTGATCTTAGGGTTACTCCTGAGCTACCTAGTGCTAGATTTGTGGCTAGTCCTAACAGTTAGGTGGTCCAGCGGCACTCCTCAGGTCCTGAGTTCGACTCCCCGTGGGAGCGGATTTCAGGCTGAGGTTAAAAAAATCCCCTCGCCCGTCCTCATGTGCCAAAGCGCAGTGGTAGGCTCCGGCCCGGTTCTCACAGGGTTACGGCACCTCCTGCGTCAGGATGTGGGATGGGGGTTCGGGGGTTTTCTCGATCTGTGTGAGAAGATCTTCTTCTTAAAGGGAAACTCGGGGGCCGTCATAACCCCCCGCAGGTCGAGTTTTTTTAGATTTGACAAGTGTGCACCATACCTAACCCACTAGACTCACCTAGGTCAAGCTAATAGTCTATACCCCCTTAATAGTACGGCTAAAGAAAAAATAAAGTTCTAAACTACTCTAAGTGTTTCTTCAACACCAAACGACACTTAGAGCTAGTCCATCCTTAACTTTGTCGTCCATCCTTTGAAAACCGAAATGATTTCCATTGTAGGGGCATGACAACCATGATTGCCCAATCAATTGCCATTACCATGACCTAACTTAATTGCCTCTACAAAACACACGTTAGTCATAGTAATCTCGTATTGTCATTAATCACCGAAACTCAATTAGGGGACTAGATGCTTTCAGCCACGACTTACCTGGTGGGGAACTGCAGTAGCTAGCAAGGTCGGGTCAAGGGGACATCGAGAACAATGACCCAATGTACACCCAGGCATAGGAGCACCAGCGGCGACCTCCTCCTGGTGGCGCCGGGGGGGGGTGGTGGTGGTGCGGTGAACACCATAGCCGTGACAAACGAGGTGGATATGGGCCTGGGCGCGGCGTGGGATGGTGTCGCGGCGTAGGATTTGACGCAGCGGGGGATGGTCGTGGCAGCGAGGCAAAGGGGCACGGGCGGACAACGTGTCGCGCTCGCAGTGGGTAGATAGCGCGGTGGAGGCAGCCGCTGCGCGCAGACGGCGCAGTGGAAGCAGCCGCTACAGTCGGGAGTAGGGAAATGCTCTGGACTACGCGAAGAGTTAGGGAGGCTAGAGGCCGGTTGCCTGGGCCGGTCCGCAGGCCCAATAATCAAGCGTCCGGGCGGATGAACGCCCAAGTGTAAGCATTTGCGTTAACATAGCGAGCTATAGACATTTAGCGGTGGGATTCTCCTAAGTTGCCTTGTTACTTTGCCATCGACAAGATCCGCAAAAAGCATTTCTTGAGCGTGAACACAGGGGCGGTGAATGGTGGGCACTGTTTAGTCGAATGGGAAAAGCCTAGTAGATCTGTGGAGTTGGGGGGACTTGACCTCCATGACCTAGAACTTCTTGGCTTCGCGTTTTGGATACGTTGGGAGTGGCTCCGGCACACGGACTCAACAAAGTCCTGGCAGGGGTTCCGGTCGCTCACGAACAAAGCAGTTGCAGCCCTGTTCGAGGCTTCTCTTTCAGTGAAGGATGGGAATGAGCATTCACTCTGTTTTGGAGAGGTAAATGGATAGATGGGCACTCCATCTTCAACGTTGCACCTAGACTTCATGTCTGGTTAGTACGCGCATTCACAACTCCCGTGCAGTCAAGGAGGCGCTCTCCAAGACTAACCATTCGTTGGGTTCAAGATATCTCCGGAGGGCTGCTTTCCTTTCATTCAATTTTGGATTATTTGGATACCTGGGACTCTGTGGAACACGCACGCCCTTTTGGACATGCCAGACGCTTTCTTGTGGAACTAAACAAGTGATGCTCAGTACTCGACCTCGAGTGCGTATAGATCCTTTTTGTGGGGCAAACAACCATCTTCGGCAAAAAATAAAACAAATTTGTAAGGTGTGGGTGCTAAACGATTGCGAATTTTTTATGTGGCTGGTCCTTCTTGGTCGTTGTTGAACGTCAAAGAGGATGCGAAGACATGGACTGCGTAGTAGCACGCTTTGTTCACAAGAGCGTGAGACACTATTGCTTAGCTGTGTTTTTAATAGGGAAACATGGTTTACGGCTCTAAGAGCATTTGAGTTACAATCCCAAGACCGGCTGTCATGTTCAGAATCTTCCTAGATAGACTGGTGGCTTCGGGTAAGAAAGTCAATCTCGAAGCCTCGAATGTTTGATTCCGTATAGTGGTCCTAATCACTTGGAGGATCTAGAAGGAACACATCGCTCGAGTGTTCAGAGGACAATCGCTTCAACCAGTGCAAGTGTGCAACTGGTCAATGGTTCTAAGGCATTTTAGAATTACACTATCCAATTCACATGAGTACGGCGCATAAGTACAAGGCAATTAAATAATTAAGATTTTAATCTCTAATTCATCGTATAGGCCACGTTCGGCTTACCCTATATTTGACTTATTCGGCTTCTTTTTTTAGCCAGAATAGTATTTTTTCTCTCACAACAATTCAGCCAGAACAGTGTTTTTTAGCCAGTTTCAGCCAAGTTTCAGACCAGAGAACGAGGCCATATTACTAATAACTCTTAGTTTTTTTTAGCTTCACTAACTCTTAGTAAAATTAGCTGGCAAATGAATTGTATATGAAAGTGACGAGCAGAAGTTAGGGGGTGTTTGGTTTCCTGGACTAAATTTTAGTCCATGTCACATCGGACATTCGGATGCTATTTAGGAGAACTAAATATGAGTTAATTATAAAAACTAATTACACAGATGGAGACTAATTTACGAGATAAATTTATTAAGCCTAATTAATCCGCCATTAGCACATATTTACTGTAGCTCAATATTGTCAAATCATAGACTAATTAGGCTTAAAAAATTCTCCTCGCAAATTAGCCACAATCTGTGCAATTAGTTATTTTTTTCGTCTATATTTAATACTTCATGCATTTGTCCAAACATCCAATAGGACATGGACTAAAATTTTCCTATAAGAACCAAACACCCCTTAGTAGACAGACAAAGCTAAAAGGAAACACCAAAAAAAAAAAAAGCTCGTGCTTCCATTAATTTTTTTTTTCTTTTTTTCTTCTTTTGTATTTTATTATTTATTTCTCCTTTGCTTCATTCCGTCGTTCCCATCCCCGGGATCTCGCGGCTCGCGCACCACGGTTTCGCTTTCTTCTCCGCCGCCCCATCGCACCCACTCAGCCAACAACCACCGCCCCGCACCTTCCGTCGCGCCACCGAGCGTCGGCGCGCCACCCCTCCCAAACCGCCTGCCGTGCCATCTCGCCCCTCGTCGCCGCCCTGCCTCCCGCAATCCGTTCATGGCCGGATGCCTCTCGCGCTTCTTCTCCGTCGCTGGCTACGCGCGCGAGAAGGGAGGAGCAGCCGCAGCGCGTGGATCTAGGGGCAGCGGTGCCCATCCCACGTGAGACAGGAGGGCTGGTAAAAGCTTCTTTTTTAGCTCCTCCGTCTCTTCCAGCTCTCTCCTGCTCGGATCTGCCTCGTCTCCGATCGATGTCGCGCTTCATCATCGCCTACGTGTTCCTCATCCTCCTCTTCCGCTGTCTCCACCTGCTGGAGATGGAGGAGCGCCGGCGCCGGCGCCGTTGCAGGGACCAATACCAGCGCCTGAAGCACAGCGTGTGGGCAACACGGCATCGACGGCTCAGATAGTTAAGTTTTGATGAAGGCGAAGCGGCCGGCAGTCCGGCACACGCATCTCGCTGACACATCTTTCCCTGAGCCGATCGTTTGGTTTTTTGTTGGTGCAATCACGTATTTATGGTGGATTTTTTTTTCTCTATTTCTATTTCTATTTAATTTTTTCTATTTGGATTTGGATTCGACTTCGATCCAATTACTTGCCTGAGGTAGGAGATTTCCTTGTTTGCCTTGTTGTATACGTGAACTTTTCTTGTTTGCCCTGCTGTATACGTGAACTTTGTTCTGAGTTTCCCATGAAAACGTGTAGGATTAGTAGTCTTCACTGAAAACGCATAGAATTTAAAAGGAGGCCAGACCAAAGATATGCCAGACAAAAAATATAGCTGAAATTTTGTCTCTTTATTATTAAGGATAGATACAATCACCAAGAAAGCTCAAGCTAGGTACATGGTACATGGACGAGAAACACCATTTTTTTTATATCAAGAACACTATCCTTCAGAAAAACTGAACTTCTATTTTCCTAACATTTAGTGAACTGACATCCATGAGTCCCCATGCTTTTTGTCCTTATATGAATCCTAAATTACCTTCAAGACTGTTATAACGCTTTTGGCAAAAATCGTGTGAATCGAATGAACATTTTGCATCTGAGAGACCCTTACAACTTAAGCTAAAATACTTCTGTTATTCATATAAACCTCATTTAGAAGGTGTAACATACGAGCTATATTTACCTTCAGAGAAAATTTTGCGTCAGAGAGTTCCTTACAACTTAATCTAAAATACTTCTATTGCTTATAATCACCAAAATGTTCATATATGCAGTCATACAAAACAGAATATATAAGGTCTTTCAGATATTTGGCGATTGACAATTGACTTCAATCTAATAAAAAGGTATGGTCCACATGTAGATTTTTGGGCGTGTCCATATGCTATGTATTGGGCATGGAAGACCCTTATCTGCACAAACAGAGAGCAACCCGATGATGCTGATGTTGTTAATCGAAAGAAAATTTTTTCCCTATGCTGCATTATGTAGTAATCGGGAGGGGATAATCGTTACGCAGTTGTGCTTTTTTTTTAGTGGAGTTACGCAGTTGTGCGGCATTTGAAAATCGAAATTGGTTTTGAAGTCAAAAGCCCATGGGCCGGGAACGGGAGGCCTCTGGAATCTGGATGCTGCTCGCACGGTCACACCCAAACCCTACGGAGCTTCAGCCAGCCGTCGTGTTTTCCCTTTCCCCGCCACCGATCCTGATTTTTTTTTTATTTTTTTTAGCATTTTTTTTGAAATTTTTTCACAAATATCCCTCTGGAGCCCTTAGTTCGGTGCTATCGTTGGTGGCACCGAGTTTACACGTCTCGGCGCTATAGATTCTGGCGCCTAGATCGGGGCCACGTTGGCGACGTGGACGCTGACATGGCAGCCAGCTCGGCGTCGTGGATCTTGGCGCCAAGCTCGCGCCATGGATCTTGGCATCGAGCTTGGCGCCGTGATTATTGGCGCCAAGCCCTGATTTACATATGGGTCCTCCCTCCCTTTCTCTCTTTCTCTCTTCCTCTCTCTCGAGTTAGGGCGCCCGCGGCCCGTGCGCCCTCACTGGCCGCCGTGCCTGCCCTGCCCGCCACGTCGTGCGCCGTCCCGCCTAGCCCGGCCGCGCCCTGCTACGCCCTGCCCTGCCACGCCACTCGACGCCACGGCTCGCCCCGCCCCACCCATCCGCCGCCTGCCCCGCCCTGCACGGTCCGTCATGCCGTGCTCGCCCCTACCTGCCATGCCACAGCGGCTGCCGATCGTGTAGGGCTGGTGGCTGGGGCCGCCTGCCCCTGCGCGCGGGAGCTCCGGCCCAGGCACGCCAAGGCGCTCCGGCGGCTTGCTGTTGCACTCCACCGACGCTCCATCGACTGCACAATAAAGTAAGTTACTTTTTGAATTGGTAATTTAGTACTTAGTTAATAATAATTATGTTGTAATAGGTAGATAGATATTTAGATAGATATATAGATACTTATGTTGGTAGGTAACTAGTTTTCGTATATAGTTATTACATAGTTAGATACATACATAGGTATATATTTAGTACTTAGTATATATATGTAGTAGTTAGTACATAGTATATATTTACTTATCTAGCGTGTATTTTTGACTCAAGGACATGTGTTTCATTACGTGTTTGAACTAGATGGACAACCTAGTGACCATATATCATCGAGGCACCGTTGAAAGCGATCGCTATGGATATGTTGAGTTTGTTGACATGCAAAGTGTGCATGTGCTATTCAATGATAGGCCTACATTTAGTGAGATGGTTGCAAGGGCTCGGGAGGAGCTGCATTGCCTTGGAGATGATGATGATGATGGCATTGCAGTTGAGGGTGTACTGCACCTAGGTTCTCCTCCCAACATCCCCAGGCGAATGATCCTAATTGAGTGTGCGGATCAGTGGGAGAATTATGTGAGATCGGCTATGAAGAGCCAGCTGCAATGTTTGGACGTGGTTGTATGTCGGGTATTAGTTGATCCCATCCCTCATGGGTTTTCTCCGCCAATGGGTCAACAGTCACACTTTGATCCTCCTATTCCGGAACCTAATATGGATGTGGAGGTTGCACCTACGGTTCCCGATGCTCAATCTACCCCCAATGAGCTAGTTGGAGATGCTTGTTAGACTCATGATGTTGTGGCATATTCTCCTCATGAGATCCCTTTAACACATAATCATCTGAGTAAGTATCTTATCTGCATGGTTATTGGGACCTTACCCCATTCCTTACATCCAATTTCCATTCTTTTCTCATTTTTCTACTTATGTTGCAGTAGACATTCCTAATAATGTGGATGTACCCATTGTTGTTGCGCAAGTGCTCTGTGAAGATGAATTTCGTGGCTCCAATAGTGTTGAAATTATGAATCATTCAGAGCCATATAAGATGGCACGGGCTTTTGATTCTGATGATGATCGTCCTGTTGGAGAGCTAACATAGAGTGATGTTGAGATGCTGAGGCGTATCTTTCCCAGTCATCGTGATCCAAGAGTTCACGAGTTCAGTGATCTTGCTTATTCTGATCAGGTGTGTGCAGAAGGACGTGATGATGAGCTCCTAGAAGCTCCTGAGGCCGGCCCTAACATGGTAATTGAGAATGAGAGGGTATTCAAGGACCTCCCTGCATTGAAGAGGTGGTTATAGGCGTTTACAGTGATACGAAAGAGACCTTACAAGGTCTTGCATTCATATACGGAGCGCCGTTACATAATTGTGTGTGATAAGGAACACTACCTATGGAGGGTTTGTGCAAGGAAGAAAAAGGTCACCGGAAAGTGGAAGATCACAAAAGTTGTCGGGCCACACAATTATGCTGACCATGTGCTGACATCGAAGCATCGACAGTTGACATCTACCCTTATTGCCAAGCGATTGATGGGAATATTGCAGGAAGAACCCAACATGAAGGTTAGGACAATTATCAGGACCGTTGAGACATTGTATGGAGGTTATGTGATAACTTATGGTAAAGCTTGGAGGGCTAAGCAGCGAGCATGGAAGATAATATATAGGGACTGGGAGGATGGGTATGAGCAGCTGCCAGTACTTTTCAATGCAATCAAAGTGTTGAATCCAGGCATGCATTATGAGTACATCCCAAAACCAAATGCATAGAAGGATGGGAGGCAGATATTCTTTCATGCTTTCTGGTGCTTCCCTTAGTGTGTCGAGGCCTTTAGGCACTGTCGTCCAGTCTTCTTCATTGATGGTCCAGTCTTCATCAGGGTACACTTCTTATAGCCATATCCTGTGACGTGAACAACAAGTTGGTTCCTTTGGCATTTGCTTTGGTTGAGAATGAGAGCAATGACAGTTGAGAATGGTTCTTGAGGCTAGTCAGGATACATGTGGTTGGGCCTGGCACGGAGGTTGGCGTCATATCTGATAGACACCAGGGCATACTTAATGCCATGCGAGAGCAGATAGAGGGGTATGCACCTTTGCACCATCGTTGGTGTACTCGGCATCTTGCCGAGAATCTACTCTAGAAGGATGATGTGAAGGATAACTTTATCTGTTCTAGGAGGCTGCTCGACAGCTTGAGGACAAGTACTTTTAGAAAAAGTTGGAGCAGGTCAGAACCGTATCAAATGCAGAAGGTAGACAATGGTTCATAGGTTTGATGAGAGATTTGGAGAAATGGACAAGACCTCACGACGCCGGTGGATGGAGATACGAGTTTCAGTGTAGCAACATTGTAGACTTTGTAGTTACTTTCCTATAACTATTTGGGACTGTATGGACATTATGGACTATTTAGACTATGCAGGACATGTTATGTTGATTGTAATATTCGATATTGTTATATTGTGCTCTTTGGATGATTAAATGTTTGGATTATATAATGATGTCTCTATTTGTAACCATGGATGCTCCTGAAACAAGGAAAATTTTTGCGAATTTTTTTCATGAATCATTAATTATACTACACTGCTAAAAAGGCATAAATATAGTACACAAATTAAATATAAATTCATTAGAACGTGTATAGTCTAATCGTATCATACAGACGCTTTGCAGATGAATCTAAGTTTTTCAGTAACAGTGAACGAATCTAGGCTTTTCGGACAATGAAAATAGACTTTTCAGTTACAAGGATGAGGAGTACGATGACAGCAACGATTTATCACTTTACTTACATAGTACACCTATAGCATCTAGGCTTTTCAGTGATTTATCATGTCAATGATGAATAGACTTTTCAGGAAACGAATCTAGGCTTTTCAATATCTATTGAAATAGGCTATTTAGTGAAACTAATTAAGTTTCTTGTGACCAGTTATAACACATTAAAACGGCAACTAAACCTGCCTCTGCCTATATATACGCAATGTTGGATGGATTGTTACTTTCCAACTAGTATTTTCTTTCATTACAATACCAATGTCTAGAGGGTCGTCCATAGGGAGAGAAAAGAGGAAGGAAACTATCATTGTGTGGGAGGGTTCTCTTGGTCCCGATTTCTTTGAGGAAGCTCTTTATGAGAGGTTCCTAGATAAGAGCAAAAATGATTTCACCAAAGAGACACCACTGAGAGGATACGATGAACAGAAAGAAGAGTGGCCAAAATACATGCATGATGAGGACTGCCTAGTGCAGATGTTCACCAAGGGAATAGATGGATGTCATTGCTTCTTCAAATGCCCGCGAGCATGGGTAATTGCTATTACTATTTGTTTCTTCAACATGTTCATCTTCTGTACAACTTACATGACATATTTATTGTAGTCTTCCTTGGTCGAAGAAAACTGTGGGTTCACTAGGTGGGTCGATCCTCGACCTATTTATCCGCATGCAGAGTACATCTACTACCTACAAGACCGTATCTTTGATCTATAAAGGGAAGTTAGCAGCAGTTACAAGGATGACGAACAGGACGACAAAAAAATGGTGCCGGTTCACAGGAGGCACTATGTAATAATCTATATTGCACCTGCCCTAATCCCAAGAACAAGGGGCCTCCACCGTCACCCTCGCCGCCACCACCACCAACAATGGAAGGCTACTGTGGAGAAGGTGCAACATAATTTGCTATGTGGCCACACTACTAGGACGACCATATCTTATTCACATGGCACATCCATGTGTTTGTTGTTTGGTTTAATTGCCTAAGGCATGTTAGGTTTTGTCGAAGAAATTATGTGTCCTTGTTTGGTACATGTTCTCACATGTAATTTCTTGTGCTTGTTGTTCACTTCAATTACCTAAGGCATGTTAGATTTAGTTCAGGACCTCTATACCCTAGTTCAATACATGTTCGCACATGTCATTTCATGTGTTTTGTGTGTTGAATTATAATGCCCTACTTTGTTAGGTTTTATTTACAGCACGTGATCATATTTCACTACGTCCGCAATATTAAACTGAATATTATAACCACAAATAATGAATACAACTAAATAATAAAAAGTCCAATACTATGACACATTAAACAACACAATAATACTAGAAGTACGTGCCGACAAACTAAATAACGCAGTACATGACCTAAGCATACCCATACTTAAAGTGCATTATATGACAACACAATGAAAAGTCCATCAGTAGACAACATTATTCATGAATAAACCATAGAACTAGCAAGTCATGGAGACTACTGAGTGCAACGAGGTCACTTTCTCTTCCTCAGGGCATCAGGATTCTCCTCCATCGCTGCTTTCGGTCGGCGTGCAAGCTCAAGCTTCTTCCCCCGCTCATTCCTGTACGCAGCAACACACCTCATTTCCTCCTCTTCCTTGTGCTCCTTTTTTGCAGCCTTCTCTCCACGTCTCTTCTCCATCATCTCCTTGTCCTCTGCCTCCCACCGCAACAGTTTCTGCATCCACTCCTTGTCTTCAGGCTTGATCTCAGTATCGATCCACTGCTCAAAATCACAGAGCGGTGGAGGGGTCTGCAAAAAATGCAATTGTTACAAAACAAAAAAATCATGCAAGATGTCATATGACATAAACATCAATTCCTCACCATCTTGTTAATGCGGCGCTGATGAAGTGTAGGCTTAAACAAAAAATTAGAACACATCCAATACCTCTGCCTATACGTGTCCTCTTCATCGGACTTGGCTACCTTACAAGGATCGCCACAAAAGCACATGGGCACTGGAACAAAACTAGGCAGAGGCAATGGGTCGAAGGCATTTTCGGTCATCTGGCCATAACTACAATTTAGCCATTTTTGTTCTAAGAACTAAAATCAATTAACATTAAACCCTACATCTAGGGTTTCCCATTTGGTTGGACAACAATGAACCCATAACATAACAATGTGCGATGAGGTTACCTTGGTTTGTTAGCTTTTCCACGCCTTGCCATTCTACGGTTGTATAATATAAATATTAAAATTGCATGAAACCTTAAGTAATGACAATTCTTAAGTTGAAAAATCTGACTAATATATACCAAATCGATGTGAAAAAAATTAGGAGGGGGCGAGGATACCTTGCTCTCGAAGATCTACGGATCAAATCAAATTTCTAAGGTCCAATATGCCGAATCGTGAGGTAGGGTGAAGTGGGGAGAGAAAAAAACACGAGAGGGAGGAGAAAGAAGAGGAAGAAGGCTTGGGCAGGAAGGTTGGGGGCCGGATTAAAACACCACCTTGGCGCCATAGATCTTAGCGCCGTTCTCGGCGCCAATAACCACGGCGTCGACCTTCGCGCCAAGATCTACGGCGCCGAGCTCGACGCCAAGCTGCTTGCTAAGTCATCGTCACGTCTGCGTCGAGCCCAAGACCTTGGCGCCAAAATCAATGGCGCTGAGACGTGTAAGCTCGGCGCCACCAACGATGACGCCGAGCTAAGGGTCTAGATTTTTAAATCATACCCTCCAGGGGCATATTTGTGAAAAATTTTCAAAACAAAGGCTAAAAAAATAAAAAAATTTGGCTCCCAATCAACCCAACGGCCGGCCGGCCGCTATGGAGACTCTGGCGGCGGCTCGTCGTGCCAAGAAAAGGAAGCTGGAGGCACCCGAGAGCCTGGAACAGGAGGGCGAAGCAAACATCTCGCCGCTACCAGATTCCAGTCCTCCTGGAACCGGGGGAGACGAACCTAGAGCCGGCGGAGAGGGGGGTCGACAGAATCAGCCGCCTCTCGAATGCCATTCTGGGTGAGGTCATCTCTCTCCTCCCCACCAAGGATGCCGCCCGCACCCAAATCCTCGCCACCCGGTGGCGCCATCTTTGGCGCTCTGCCCCTCTCAACCTCGACGGCGGTGACCTGCTCGTCACCATCGATGTCATCTCCCGCATCCTCTCTGCCCACCGTGGCCCTGGCCGCACTTTCGCTTCCCTGCACAACACCTACAGGATCACCCCGCCACTGTGGATGCTTGGCTCCGATCCCTCGCCCTCGACAACATCGAGGTGATTGACTGCTTTGCGACGGACGGGTTGAAACTGCCACCTCCGCCAGCATCTACCTTCCGGTTCTCGTCGTCCCTTTGCGTCGCCACTTTCAGCCAATGCCACCTCTCTGATGACATCACCTAGTCGCTTCAGTTCCCCCGGCTCAAGAAGCTCGCACTTCAACGGGTCATCATTTCGGAGGATTCCTAGCATCATTGCTGCTTCTCCCGTCCTCCAGGGCTTGCTGCTTCGCAGAATCTTTGGCTGCCGCTGTGTCAGGATCAACTCAGCTAGCCTTACAAGCATTGGGGTGAGTGCTGCGTATGACCGAACAATGACCATCATCTTAGAAGAATTCATTGTCGAGGATGCCCTTGCCTTAAAAGAATTCTGTATCTTCGATCACCACGAACGGGCACGGGACTACGAGTATCAGTTATTTCAGCACCTAAACTGGAGACCTTGGGTTGCCTGAGTTATGCTGACGGCTCTTCTAGGCTCGCTTTGGGCTCAACGATTATTGAGGTACCTCTTGGTTTTCTACCTCTTGCCTATAGATTTTGAGTTGCTTTTTGTTAGGATCGATGTTTACCTTTGTGTGTGTAACCGTAGATCCGGGTAACATTTCATTCACCGTGCGCGGTTACGCTGTGACCTCGCGGACGCCGGTGTCGAGGCAGCTCCGGCTCGGTGGCGAGGTCCAGTGGCCTGGGTGGTGACCTGCAGGGGAGATGGCAGAGTCGGTGGGCCATCCCGTCGCTGGCAGCACGCTTTAGGATCGGATTAGGGTTTCTCTGTAGGTGGGTGTGGCGGCTCCGGTCAACCTCGTTAGTCCGAGCCCTCACCCTCACCTTCCTTTTATGTGTGCTGTGCGACAGGGGCCCTCCAACCGAATTAGGGTTGGGCTCCCCCGATCAGGGAGCAGAGATAGGGCCCAATAGGCCGTTGGGCCTATTGATGGAGATCAACTAACATTCTCCCCCTTGATCTCATTTCATCTTTCACTTTCATATCATTTGCTTTTGTTCATTCCATTACAGATTAGCTCATAGAGCATGTCTCATCGTCACGGTCCATTGCCGATAGACTTAACAGCTACAACTCACTACTCTGTTCTGAAATAGATACTTATCTTTGGGCCTTCTTTTGTCCAGGAATATTTTAGGCTTTCCCTTAAACCCAAGCTAGCTACATGTTCTCTGAACACCATGTCCTCTGAACATGTTGGGTGGTAAGCCTTTTGTAAGCGGATCCGTGAACATCCTTTCTGTTCTTATATGCTCAAGACTTATGACTTGATCCCGGACTTAATCTTTCACAACATAATACTTTATGTTAATGTGTTTGGCAGCACCACTTGACTTATGTTGTGAGCAAACTGTACTGCCAGATTATAATCGCAGTATTACTTTAAGTGGTCTATAGATGTCGTCAACCACCTTTAAACCGGGTATGAACTTCGTTAGTTAGTTCACCTGCCCGTTGCCTCATAACACGCTACAAACCGTCATACATTGTGGACAATGTAGTGACAGTTTGCTTTGAGCTTTTCCATGAAATAGCTCCCCTTTGCGAGATGATAGAAAATCCACGTCTGGATATGCATTCACTCTCGCATAATCAGAATCTGAATATCCCACCATGTGGAGTCAATCAGATCTTCTATACGTCATCATGAGGCCTTTCATTCCTTACAAATAATGCAAAACTTTCTTTATCAATTTTAATGTTCTATTCCAGAGTTCCTCTGAAATCTGCCAAGTAAAACCCGGTAACAAATGCCAAGTCAGGGCGTGTTCATACTTGAGCATGTTGCAAGCTTCCGACAACTAAAGCATATGGAACCACTTTAACTTTATCGATTGAGCTCATATTGGTTCCTGGGGCATTTAAAATCCCCATATCTGTCGCCCTTGACTATAGGAGCAGGTGATGGACTATATTTGTGCATACTGAATTTCTTTAAGATCTTTTCCACGTATGCCTTTTGTGACAGTCCTTATACCCTTTTCTTCTATCTTGGTGAATCTCGATCCCTAGAACGAACGAGGGTTCATCAAGATCTTTCATATCAAGTTTTGAGGACAAAACTTCTTTGTCTCCTATAGTAGACTGACATCACTACTAGCAAGTAAGATATCATCCACATACAGGATAAGGAAGATAAATTTCCCATTCTTAAACTTTGCATAGACACAATTGTCCTCTACATTCTCTTTTAAAACTCAAAATTCTTTATTGACTGATCAAACTTCAAGTACCACCGTCTTGAAGCTTGCTTTAATCTATAAATGGATTTCTTTAGGCGGCATCCCATTCGTTCTTTTCCTTCCATGACAAAAACCTTTCGGTTGTGCCATGTGAACATTTTCCTCCAAGTCTCCGTTGAGAAATGCCGTCTTTACATCCATCTGATGTAATTTTCAATCGTAATATGCCACTAATGCCATTATGATTCTGAAGGAAACTTTACATGAGACTGGAGAAAATGTCTCATTGTAATCAATTCCTTCTCTTTGCATAAAGCCTTTTGCCACAAGTCACACTTTATATGTCTCTATATTCCCTTGAGAGTCATGTTTAGTCTTGTAGACCCATTTATAGCCTACTGTTTTGACTCCTTTAGGAATTATTTCCAAAACCCAAACTTTGTTGACATTCATTGTTTTCATTTCATCTTCCATGGCTTCAAGCCACTTTGATGAATGATCACTTCTCATGGCTTCTTCAAATGAGGTGGGATCGTCCTCCATTTGAAATTCCTCAGTGTTGTACACTTCATAATCAGCAGGAATAGCTGATTTTCTAACTCTTTGAGACCTTCTAGGGGCCTCCACATTTGGCACATCTTCTGTTTGAGGCTGTTGTTGCTCCCCCTCATGTGTGGCAATTGGTTCTATTGAATCCTGAAGAACAGGTTCCTCATTTTCATTCATTGTTGCCACAGGTGGGATAACAACTGGTGCTGGAACCACAGTATCTAGCACTGTCGGTGCAGCTACAGCAGGTAGTGAGAAAATTGGCTCATGAATCATTGGAGTGGGCGCTTGCACCCGCTTCACTTCAAGGTCAATTTCTCGAGCTACCATGCTCCCCCTCATTAATTCGTCCTCTAGGAAGACAGCATGTCTTGTTTCCACAAACTTTGTATGTCTCTCTAGACAGTAGAAACGAAAACCTTTTGACTTTTCTGTGTAGCCAAATAAATGACAACTTACTGTTTTGGGATATAACTTCCCAATATTTGGGTTAAACACTTTAGCCTCAGCAGGGCTCCCCCCCACACACGCAAGTGGTTAAGTGAGGGTATTCTTTCTGTCCACAACTCATACAGTGTTTTGAGCACCGACTTTCTTAATACTCTATTGAAAATATGAATAGAGGTTTTAACGCCTCCATCCACAGGCTCAACTATAAGGTGGAGTAAATTATTATACTGCCCCCCATATCCATCAGGGTACGATCGATTCTTTTAGCTTCTTTATTCTGCTGAGGTTCGCCCGGTATTGAATACTGGGCTACTATACCATTCTTTTAGGGTATGCTGACCGTAGTACTCCTCCACGGTCAGACCTGACTGTCTTTAATATTTAATATCTTAAATTTATCCAATACATCTTTTCTTTCTTTGATTGGATAAATATAGTCATGATGGGAGTAATCATCTGTGAATGGATCATAACCATCCACACTCTTTACAGGAAACTGACCACAGATGTCTGTGTGAATAATCTATAAAATTCCTGCGCTTCATTTAGCATCTTTCTTTACATACTTTTCTTTTATGCGTTCTCTGCATTGTTCTTAATCTGAGAGCTCTAATGGAGGAAGAACATCATTCTTAACTTGTCTTTCTATTCTCCCCCTCGAAATATGGCCTGAACGATAGTGCCATAATTTCGACAACGCATCGTGAGCTCTCTTATGCCACCATTTCCAGAGTTACACTCTGTCACCAGCTGCTTTATCAGCTGAGTAGCATATGTCTTTGAAGTGTCAGTGAACTGACTCTTTATTCTATCGAGGTACTCGGTGACCGTGTCACACTTTGAGATTTAGCCTACAATTGCAGGTTCAATCATGTTCTTTATCACAGCCAAACTTTTTCTTGTTGGTAGTGATTCATTTCCTATGCCCAAGGAGTCATAGGATATCTTTTGGGGTTCAAAATCCCTCTCTTTAGTTGCCCAAATGGCATCATTCACTTTTGTCTCCCTCACCGGTGCCACAAACTCAGTGGAATACGGTGAGGTGACTACCCAGTCCACCTTAGACAAGATGAGAAAACCAGGTTAAAACTTTTCTTAACATAGAAATAACACCATTTGCATGCCTTGATTCCAACGTTGGTCAAAATCAAAACATACAACTATTCTTATACACTAATTCTACATCACCGTTGGGCAGAAATAGAATTAATGCATAAATCATTAACCTTCACAATTGTTCTTACACATTAATTCTACATCACCGTTGGGCAGAAGTAGAATCAATGCATAAATCATTAAAATTATCAACTTTTCTTATACACTAATTCTACATCACCGTTGGGCAGAAGCAGAATTAATGCATAAATCATTATCATTACGATATTGTTATTAACAACGTTGGTCAGAAAATAACAACATCGTAATTATATCAAAACCCTTTTTCTCCAATTAAATACCACATTGGTTCAAAATAACTGGAGAATCAATAGTTTCTTTAGCAGCGGAAAACCTTTTCTTTTTCTCCAAGTAAATAGCATGTTGGTTCAATATAACTGGAGAATATACTTTTTCTTTAGCTGTGGAAAAACTCTCTTTTCCTTTTAATTTTACCCACAGGGAAAATTTCTTTTTCTATTTTCTTTAATCCATTAATCAATTTCCAAGGAATAAACTTTTTCTGGAAAATCTTTTCTTTTCTCCAGTTAAATATCATGTCGGTTCAAAATCACTGGAGAATGTACTTTTCTTTAGCAGCGAAAAAAAAACTTTCAATCAATTTCTTGAATTTTACCCACAGGTAAAATACCTTTTTCTATTTTTCTTTTGAGCCAATTTGTATTTTCAATTTTCCAGGAAAAAGAAAAAACCGAAACTGGCTCTTGCTTTTCCTGTGTCGGCCCAAAATGGCAAGGCGGCCCACGGCCCACGCCCACGTGAGCGCTTCCCACGCTCTCCCCCGCGCCCAGCTGCCCGCGGCCTCCGCAGTGGCCCAGCCCAACATGGACAGCCCAGCGGCACGATCCAGCCACGCGCGCGCACGTCGCCTCCGTGCCCAGGCCGCAACCTGGGCCTGGGCCGGGAAAACACCGCCCCGCCTGGGCCGCTTTTGGCCTGGCCACTGCCAGCCATTGATCTTCATCGGACGGCTGGCCGATGATGTCGCGCGCATCAAAACCGCGACGCGTTCATCCTCCTGAAACCCTAGCCTCATTTGACTCCCCCCTTTCTCTCTCCACGCTCGCCGCTCTCTCTTCTCTCTTCTTCAGCGCAGCCGCAGCCACCGAGACAACACCGAGCGGGAGTGAACAGCGAGCCACGGCGCCGTCGCCGGCCTCCTCGCCGGCGCGCATGCTCCCCGACGGGTGAGCACGCCGCCGTCGAGTGGCCTGGCCGCGGCGCCCCCTTGACCGAGCCCGGCGAGCTACTGCCCCCGCTCGGCACTTCTTCTCCCGCGCCGGCGAAGGGACGTCCCGGCTCTTCTTTTCCCGCGCCGGCGAGGGTGGATCCGTCCCCTTCCCTTTCTCCTTTCCCACCCCCTTCTTTTCGATTTGGATCTTTCTTTCCTCTTATCCGAACCAAACCGAAGGAGGGGATTAGGGTTAGGGTTTCTTTGATTCCTTTCTTTTCTTTTCTTTGATTTCTTTTGTTTCTTCTCGGATTCAACCGGTTAGGGATGAGGATCCGTCTAGGGTTAGGTTTAGGGTTCGTATGCCGACCCTGTTCTTTTCCCCTTTCTTTTCTGTTTTTCCTTTCTTTCTTCTCGGATTGAACCGATTAGTGATGGGGATTCGTTCTAGGGTTAGGGTTCTTGAGATCCTAATCCTCTTTCTTTACTGCTTCTCTGATCCGAACGCGGATCTGTTCTTTCTCCCCGCGCGGTGGCGGTGGTGACCGGGTTCCAGTGACATCCGCCACCCCCGGCCCCTTTTCTTTGCTTTTACCCGGTTAGGGTTAGGAATACACACTTGTAACCTGCTCCGATACCATTGTTAGGATCGATGTTTACCTTTGTGTGTGTAACCGTAGATCCGGGTAACATTTCATTCGCCGTGCGCGGTTACGCTGTGACCTCGCGGACGCCGGTGTCGAGGCAGCTCCGGCTCGGTGGCGAGGTCCAGTGGCCTGGGTGGTGACCTGCAGGGGAGATGGCAGAGTCGGTGGGCCATCCCGTCGCTGGCAGCACGCTTTAGGATCGGATTAGGGTTTCTCTGTAGGTGGGTGTGGCGGCTCCGGTCAACCTCGTTAGTCCGAGCCCTCACCCCCACCTTCCTTTTATGTGTGCTGTGCGACAGGGGCCCTCCAACCGAATTAGGGTTGGGCTCCCCCGATCAGGGAGCAGAGATAGGGCCCAATAGGCCGTTGGGCCTATTGGTGGAGATCAACTAACAGCTTTTTCAGTGTGCAGAAAAAACTTGAAAATATCGAATTTTATAAATGTGCTGACGCATGTTTCATGCAGCCATGCCGCATAAAGGAATTCCGGGTCATTAACTCGACAACGCCGGCTTGTACTGTCAAGATTTTAGCAGTCTATATTTCTAAGGCTATCTTCAACAACAATATTTTCAAAATACAAGACACATTTGTCCTTTGGGTAGCACTACTGACAAAAGGTTCAATACCTATTCAATATCTTCTCCAACAACAAGACCCAAAAGATAATCTTTTCTGTAAATGAGTTTTCAGGAGAGAGGATGCCCATATTTAGGTTGTGCCTCTCAGACAACCTAAAATAGGTCTTCCGTATAGATACTCTGTTGGAGGCTGATTTTAAGTCTCTTACTACCCATTTTGGGTTTGAGTGCCCATATGGGTTCCTTGTTGGAGACAGCCTAATCTTAGCCTAGATGTGATTATTGACTTAATGAGATGCTTCCCATGCTTGGAGAAGTTGTATATCCAGGTAAACATACTAAACTAGTAAATTCATTGTGTACATATATTCTTTGAATCTGGTTTACTATTGTGTCAATTATTCTTGAATTGGTTGTGTTTGTATACTGTTTTTTTTCCTTTTCAGTCATGCCAGGATGGAGACAAGAATTTATGGCGCCGTAAACATCGTAATCTTATCAAAGGCGGCCTTGACATCCGTCTCAAGACAGTTGTGTTGAATAAGTATTATCGAGGCATGAAGTTACAAGTTAACTTTGCAACATTCTTTGTACTGAACGCAAAGATGCTGGAGTCAATGACATTTCAATGTGAAAGGTACAGTGTGACTGCTAGGGTCATAATCTAAAACAAGGAATATTATCATCTATTTACACAAATCTTTTAAGGTCCAAAAGCAAATCTACTAGGGTTTATCATGCTCGAGTTTTGTCAACATGTGCATGAAGTGATGAGGTGAATGCTAATTTGGGAGCATGACTTTGAGGGATTGATGGAGAGAATGTTCAAAGGAGTTGTTCCCCCACCACCCACCCCCCACCCGACCCCTTTTTTCCCTGCAGTATCTTGTTTCTTCAAAGATTTGTTGAGAAATTCCAAAGTGCGAACATCATTAGTACTCGCAATGTTATATTCTGATTCATCATTGGCGACCAAAATGGTGGATAGCAAATTAAACTTGTAACAATCGTATGAAATTCATCCAAGGGTAGAAACTAGAAACACTGCAAGTTCTGTGTGCTCGGTTTTATTTTACTACTAAAAGCTATCTCCATGAGTTTTTGCATATCAATCATGCCCATGATTTGTCTATAAGCGATCCCTTTGAATGTGTTGAAGCAGAGGGTGGTGCATGCCTATCCTTTGAGTAGTTACTGCCTGACTCTATCCTCCTGTTTGCTGTTAAATTTGATGAGGTCTATTCTTTTTTCTAGTGTTGAAATAGGTGGTTGCTAAATGAACTGTGTGTATTGTAAGATTTGTGTAATTGTGGCAGTCTGACAGAGCCACAGTTTGACTTACTAATCTATAATCCACTAAATCTTCATGCAGAAGTTATTGTCAATGTTTGAGTTTGCTGGTTGCAGGTAATGCTGTTATAGTCTTGGTTAATAAAGTAGAGCTAGTGTCGAAATATCACTTTGTTTAAAATGTTCTTTTATTTGACCTTCTTTATTAATTGTGCTCATTTGTGCCACAGGCTACTCAATTACTAAATTGGTCTTAAATTTAGCTTATGGCATAAACTAGAGCCCAAAATTTCGTTTGGTTGTTTGTTGGGCTCGTCGATGAATCCCGGCTCAGCCTATTGGACTGAGGTGCATTTTAACGCGATGGCGCAGGCTCAAAGCCGGAGCCGGTGGGGCGGCTTAGCGCGAGCTAAAACGATGGATTGAAAGGCCAGGCTGAAGGGACCAAAGCATATTTGGAGCTTCAAATATTTTGAGCGAGTTTAAGAATTTTCTAGTACAGCACGATTCCAAAATATCTCTAGTTCCTTTTTGTAACACGCCTCCACACTAGGTGGACGAAGCAACAACTTCATTTACTTCAAACGTCCTAAATATTTTGAATCTCTACAGGCATCTATCTGAACATGGCTGCAGATTTTTTTTTTCGAGAGCGTGTCCTTGTGACAGGTATTTCATTAAGCAGAAGAAGAGTTTAACTGGTTACAACATCCCCAAGTAATCCATAGATTACCGTGGAAGGATGGAAGACAACGTGACCCAAGTAAATTATTTTGAATCTCTACAGGCATCTATCTGAACATGGCTGCAGATTTCATTTCAGTATGGGGACGCAGGCGCATCTGGCTGTTTTTCAGGAGCCGCTACTTGAAATGCTGGGATCTCCATATAGGCTTTGTAGAACCTCTCCAAAAGAGGGTAGTTTGACTGCAGCAAAGCAACCGCTTCAATGCATTAGTTTTCTGGCCTCTGAGCATTGCTCAGGAGAAATGATTTTACATCTAGATAGAGGTGATGTCAGGTTTCATATCGTACCATATCAATTTGGAAGCGTGTCACGCCTGCATGGATCTGGGGCGCAAGAAAGACATCTGCCTGTTCAAGAGCACAAAACACACACAAGCAGATATTTGGTAACATCCAATGTGAAACAATGCAGTAATTGAAGTATCAAGGTTCATATTAAATTGATCATCAAGTAAATAAATTCAGGAAGCACTCTAGAGCAAATGGACAGAACCAGTGCAACAGGAACCTTTTAGGCACAAGGAAGATGATTCCAGGACTAGTCTAAAGCACTAACCAGTTGGACTTCGTCTCCAGTAGCATATTTACTGTCACAACCTTCCAGAAGTTTTTCGATTGCTGAGCAAATCCAGGGGAAAAGTCATAGTGGGTACACACAAAATATATGCAACAAAAAGTAAGGACAAGAGAGTATGAAAGAAACTGACAAAGGCCAAGTTTATTAGGTGTTACAAGGAAATGCCATTTGTTATGGTACACCATATTTCTACCCAATTTTTCAGAGGCGTACTCAAGGAAGAGAGATATGCAATGACCAAAAAAAATTCAATTACAGAGTGCAACAAATCACACCTTTAAATCCCTTGTTGGTGTAATTCCGAACAATCTGAAGGCTCTCATCTGAGCCTAACTTGCCATCAACCAGACCCTGCCATGGGAATAGCATAAACCATAGATCATTACATCAATAATTCAATACTGATAAAGGAAACACAATATTTCATTAACAGTCATTGGTTGTAATGAACCCACAATTACTGCATAACATTGAAGAGGTTGAATGCTCGAACACACTATATTTGCAATCTGCAGAGAAGAAACATCCATCATCCATATGGCATTGGTGATTTACAATGTTTGATGTGTACACTTGAGATGATCCTGGGACCCTGTTGGTCCTTTGTTCCTTTATTTGTTATTTAAAAGTGAGTATTACTTGCAAAACACAGTCTCTTAAAAAAAAGTTGCAAAATAAAGCATGGATATCTTATTAAATGCTTGAATACCTGTAGTCTTGTAATTTCAAAAACCTTAAGAAAACCCTAGTTTCATAGCATAAAACCTCTCGAGTATTTGGGTACCTGCAGATTTATAGCTTTCTTTTTGAGATCTTGAGGCAGAAGAGGGTGTTGAGGATATTTGTCTTCAAGATACTAAACAGAAAGCAAGAAGTTTGTCAATAATACTAAAGTGGCAATTTAATGATCAAGAAATTACAGAAGAATACAGCTCACCAATATGATTGCCAGGGAGTCAGAAACAACAAAATCCCCATCAACCAATGCCGGGACATACTTGATTGGATTGATCTTTTCGTAATCTAAAATAGGGTCACAATTATGGGAACTATTATGGTTAATGTCAACAACTTACTAGTTAACATTTCTTTCCCTCCATGTATCACATCTTTCAGCCATTAAGATGATGTATGTAATACAAGATTATTTTTACTGCTAACCTAGATCGGTCCGTGTCACAGCCCTGTACCCATAATCCACACCTTCATCATAAAGAAATTGGAACAATTAGTTCACATAAAAAGTAATGATCAAATATTCAAATGACAAGCAATAGTACAAGAAGATTTAATTTTGCGTGCTTCAACTTGCAGTCAAATTTGAGTAGTCTACTGACTGAGCATTTACAGAATTTTATTACTATAAGTTGGATGCAGATATACTTCTTTTCTGTCTAAATTAATTAGATAGAACATTACCATATTTAATGCATTTCTCACAGGCTACATAGCAAAAGACAGGTGAAGATTTGCACAAATCAAAATTAACTTGCTTTATCTCATGTAATAAGTAACAAAGCACCTGGTACAACGGACTGGGAATCATCCCTGTGGCCCGGTCCCTGGAGCCCAGAGATTCAGACAAACCCCAAAGATACTGCCTGTCTAAAATCGGGGTGGCCTAGTAGCTAGCCACCCATTTCCCCCAAAATCTGACGAACTGATTAATAAATCAAGAAAAGGTCCCAGTGTCCCCATCTCCCGGGAACGAGACCCCTGCTTTGGGCAAGATTCGCCGTCAACTGTGGAACAGGAAACCAGAGCCAGCGGTTTGATCCAGTTACCTTTGAGGTTGAGGGCGATCCGGACTCGGAAGGAGCAGGAGCTGATCCACGCGCTGTACAGGATGGGCTTCGAAGCCGCCATGGCCGCAACGCCTCCTTCTGAGACACGGCAGCAGTGGCAGCTATTGCTGAGTGAGTGAGGCCAAGTGGTCAACAGTGGACGAAGGATGCTTGCCTTGGAGTTATCAAAGGAGGCAAGCCGTGAAGGGAGAAGGACAAGAACGAGCGGCAGACAAAGGAGGCCGGCTGGCCGGCAATGCGATGCGCGAGAGCTGAGATGTTAGGTGGCGTTTACGTCGGGTGTCGGAGTATTTAGATAGTATTAATAAAATAAATTACCGAAGGCTTTATAAATCTGTGAGACGAATTTATTAAACTTAATTAATCTATCATTAGTATAAGTTTACTTAGCACCATATTATCGAATTATGGACTAATTAGACTTAAAAATTCATCTCGTAAATTAATCGTAATCTATGCAATTATTTATTTTTTAGTCTATTTTTAATACTCCATACATGTGTCCAAATATCCAATGTGATAGAGACTAAACTTTAGATGGAGGAACTAAACAAGACTTAAGAGCATCTCCAGCAGTTTCCAATAATCTTTTCCTAATATACATGTATTGGGGTAGTCCAATATTATCTTTTATTAATATTTGGGGAGTTGCTGCAACAATACCTTAATATATGCCCCCAATATCCTTATAGAAGGTGGGTTTCATAGAAGTATAAGAGAAAATATGGCTAAAAAGTAGTAGTTGGGATGAACACTATGGTATTGTGGGAGTTATATCTTTACCTTTGAAGGGAGATGAGGAAAATATTGATGACTATAAAAAAAAAGAAGAGATATTGGGAAACTGCTAAAGCAAGAAAAAAAGTATAGCTGTCCTCAATACAACAATTTTACAAGGATAGAGAAAAGTATTGGAATGCTTTAACAATGTTTATCCTGTTTGCTTGGCTGATATACCCATAACAACGATGTCCTGTCTCTCTTTTTTTCTCTCTCTCTCTTCCGTGTCAACAAATATTCCTTATTAGCCACACTATTAAGTCTCCGTGAAACAGTTTGATGGCACATGTGCAACATTGAGTTGCAATTATTGAAACATCAAATACAAGTCATACTAAATCACTGTGAAAAGATGAATTATCGTCAAATATTGGCTGAATCTGAATATATGAGAAATTGTTTTATAGATGAGGAAATAAGTGCACATATACTAATCGAAATCACAAGCCTTGCAAGGAAATGATTTTTTTACTATGAAAAAAAGAGGTGGAATTATTTCACCTGAGTGTAAAAACTAAATTTTAAATTTTCATTTTTTAATCTATATTAAATAATCAAAGTCAGCAGAACTTCCCATTTTTTCAGAATCCCCCCCCCCCCCCCCCCCCCCCAATATGAAACGCTTTTTATCTTTTTAAAATCAAATTCAATCATCTCGGCATTATTATTTCATAGAAGGAAGTCGAAATTACCTAAATACTATCTTTTTCCTGAGATAAAATACTACCCCGCAAGTGTCCCCAACTATTTAATTCTAACCTCCTAAGTTCCCCCACTATTTAGCTCAGCCCCCTCTATCCATTATCAGAAACACTTTCCAAAAATTTGCAAAAGACATGAGGGTTTCAGTTCTAAAAACAGACACAAGGGTTTCATCAGAAATTGCATCAGGCGAGGGTAAAACTATCCCCCGTCTTGTGAAAAAGATGGTGCTGAAGCGGCTCCGCCACACGAGAGCATCGCTTCAGCTCGATGCCGTCTCGCACGCGAGCGACATGAGGCATGGCGTGGCCGACGGCGATGGAGCTCTGCCGCCTCCACCGCCACCCCCAACTCCAGCCCCACGTCTACGGCTTCCACCAAGACGGTGTGCTGTGTGCACCTCTAGCCCCACGTCTACGGTCATGCCTTGTGGGGGATATGACTGCTGGTATCCATAAGACAAGACATGGGCCGCACCATTAGAGATGGCCCAGCCCACAAGATCAAGGCATGCACGACACTGATCAACATGCACCGTAAGATATTGTATAGTACCAAATAAGATACTTTCCTTATAACCCTACCCCTCCAAACTATATAAGAAGAGGCATGGTCCCCTAGTTGACAGATACATCTATATACATCTCAATGCAATACACCAAAGACACAGGACATAGGGTATTACGTCGATCAGACGGTCCGAATCTGTCTAAATCGTTGTCTCTACGCCTTATGTCACAATCCGGTTCCTGATTATGTGCACCTCCACCGATCAATCTACCTTCGTGGGATACCCTCGGAGGACTACCAAGCATCTTTTGCCGACAGTTGGCGACGACCATGGGGCTCGTGCACGTTGATCCCTGGCGAACCATATGGCGTAACTCAAGATCAACATCCTTTGCGGCAACTCGGCTGATCGCGTTGACATCCTTCGACAACCACGACGCACGTCTTCGTACGCGGATTGACACCGCCAAGCTCCGACTATGTTCGTCCTACTCCAACACAAGATCAACTTTGTTCCAGCCGTCAAGCGAGCCACTAAGCGAGCTGCCCACGTCGCCGACCAGATAACGCCATACGACATCGACTAGACATTCTGTCTAAAGCTAAGTCATGCTTTAATATTTTTCTAAATATTCTTCAATCTTCGTATATCGCCATAATGTTTCTCCGAGCCATGTTTCTCTATGTTTGCTCTCCAAACGATTTTCTCCGTGTATACCATCTTAAAGATGACATACAGCTAAGTCTAAGGCAAATCACCAAACAGTTATGTTGACTCTCGGATGTCCCCAGAGACGGCCCTATCTCTGGCTCCTCCCTACACGTGCACGAGTGTCTGCCCTCTGCGTTATGGGTGGTCGGCAACGGCTTCTTAGCAACGCTTTGTTCTTCCTACACGCACACGGACTCCGCGCTCCGCGTTATGGTTAATGGGCTAGCTAGGGCTAGAGAGTCAGCTACAGACTAATTTGTTCGGTGGTTTATATTAAATATAAATACATCTTTAGAATAACATAGTATTCACACCAACTGATCGCCTAGCTGCATACGCTATTTCATCATCATTGCTGATTCTTCTCCAGAGTTCATATATTTTACATCATGTACTACCCGTTTTACATATTTGTATTGTAGGATCTTCGTCCAGGTGATCAGACCATTTGATTCTTGGACTTCTCCACCGATCAACTGGTCGAACCACTAGGTTTATGAACTTCGCCGCCGACCAGTTGATCGGACTGTTCGCCGGTCGCTTCTACTCAATGCTCACTTTGCCACTGACCAGTTGACCAAACTGTTCATTGCTAGCTACGCCAAGGACTCCTCGGTGCTCGGACATCGCCAGCTACGCCGAGGACTGCTCGGTGTTCGGACATCGCCAGCTACACCGGGGACTCCTCGGTGCTCGGACATCGCCAGCTACGCCGGGGACTCCTTGGTGCTCAGACATTGCCAGCTATGCCGGGGACTCCTTGGTGCTCGGACATCGCCAGCTACACCAGGGACTCCTCAATGTTCGAACATCACCAGCTACGCCAGGGACTCCTCGGTGCTCGGACGTCGCTAGCTACGCCGGGGACTCCTCGGTGCTCGAACGTCGCCAGCTATGCCAAGGACTCCTCGGTGCTCGGACATCGCCAGCTATGCCGAGGACTCCTTGGTGCTCGGACATCGTCAGCTATGCCAGGGACTCCTCGGTGTTCAAACATCGCCAGCTACGCCGAGGACTCCTCGGTGCTCGGACGTCGCTAGCTATGCTGGGGACTCCTCGGTGCTCGGACATCACCAGCTACACCGAGGACTCCTCGGTGCTTGGACATCGCCATCTATGTCGTGGACTCCTCGGTGTTCGCTAGCTACGTCGAGGACTCCTCAGTGCTCGCTAGCTACGCCGAGGACTCCTCGGTGGTCGGACATCACCAGCTACGTCAGGAACTTCTCGGTGCTCGGACATCGCCAGCTAAGCTGAGGACTCCTTTGATGGTTAGATCTTGCTACATCTCATCGGTGTGCTATCAAGCCGCTCCATGCTGTTCGGATCAGGGTGTTGATCTTGGGCAGCACGTCTGGGGTCTTGATACGCGCATGTCAGATGACGTCGGCAAGCTTTTAGACTTCTTTTCTTTGACCCTGTTACAAGATTCATTCTTCATGTTCCAGCAGGCTTGAGGACTAAGTGGCTACACTTCACCTGACGGTGAATATAATGCTTATTTCTTGAGTTTACCCTCCTTATTAATGGAGTCTAAGTGGCTACACTTCTCCTAAGTGGAAAAATTTTCAAATTTTATCTTGAGCCCCTTACATCCTTCTAGCAAGCCTTACTTGGCTAAGTTCGAGGTCTCCTAACCAGTTAAACTAGTTGGCATTGACTTTCACCGCCTAGGTCACCAGTTAAACTGGTCGGTTTTGACCTTCACCGCCTAGGTCACCAGTTAAACTGGTCAGCTTCGACCTTCACTGCCCAGGTCACCAGTTAAACTGGTCGGTTTCGACTTCCACTTCTCGAATTACTAGTTAAACTGATCAGCTTCACGTCAAAGTGCTCGGACTTGTTCAAGACAGCGTTGCTCAAAGGATACAAGGCTCTCGGGGACTAGCTATGGGGGATATGACCCCCGGTATCCATAAGACAAGACATGGGCCGCACCATCAGAGGTGCCCCAACCCACAAGATTAAGGCATGCACAACACTAGTCGACATGCACCGCAAGATATTGTATAGTACCAAATAAGATACTTTCCTTGTAACCCTACCCCTCTAGACTATATAAGGAGAGGTAGGGGTCCCCTAGTCGACGAATACATCTATATACATCTCAATGTAATACACCAAAGATACATGACGTAGGGTATTACGTCGATTAGACGACCCGAACCTGTCTAAATTGCTGTCTCTATGCCTTGTGTCACCATCCAATTCCTGATAACACGCACCTCCACCGATCAATCTACCTTCGTGGGATACCCCTCAGAGGACTGCTGAGCATCTTTTATCGACATGTCTCCACTAGGACGGTGTGCACCGCATCCATGGGAGCCGCACTTCATAAGTTCTTATGCTTCACGGTCTAGAATCGGTTCTAGTTAATTTTGGGAATAGGTTTCTTGGTTTTGAAAGAAGTTCTTGGCAATTTTGGGACTAAGTTGCGCTCCTGTTCGGTTCTTGTTTTGTTCTTGGTGATTTCAGAACTTTGTTGAGCTTGTATTCCGTTCTTGTTCGTTGCCCCAAGATCGGTTTTGGGTGATTTGGGTTTTGTTCATTTTGGTAATGGAGGTGTTTGTTGAGAAAAAAAAGTTGGAAAGAAGTTCTTTGTTGATGTTGTAAGTAAGATTTGTTTGCAATCCCCAGGTGGGGATAAGAGGCCCTCTCCCTCCTAAGCCCTTTGGAGAAGGGTGATGCAAGATTTGCCGGATGACTCTGAACCATGCCTCGTTTCTTATGGCGTGGAGGCCACCAGTTCACGCTCTCTATGTCTCTCTGCTGGTGCTCTGTTACCTGGTAAAATCATCTCTTTCCTTTCCCATTACGTCTCATGCTATTGTAATGTGCCTCCATGTCGTTGTGGTAGGCATACTACTGGATTTTCTTAGGCACGAAGATCGGGCTATGTGGTTAGGGGCCAGTGTACACTATGGTGGTATGTTTAGTTTTTTTACATTTCGCCTGTTTAAATCTAATACAAAGTCCTCTTAAATTTAGTGCTGAAGGTACCACTATATTGAGTGCGATCTTAGGTTTGATTAGCCTTTGTTGCCATTGATGGAAAAGCAAGTTTTTCTTTTTGACATTAGCTCATCAAATTTGTCAATTGAATTCCATTTTATGGATCTTAGTCACATTCAGCAAACGGAGCATGATTTAGACAAGAATACATGATGTTAGGGGAAAAGGGCACAAGTGCCAAAAGATTAGGGTTACGGGAATATCAGGATAGCCCCCTTTTCCCTTGCCCTTTGGGTTCTATTTATAAGGGAGGTGGGAGGAGGCAATCTTCCTCCCTACCCCCTTTGGTTCATAAATTTACATAAAGGTCCTCAGATCTATTGGACACTAGGCCTTTTTACATGGAAGGGTAGGCACAGCTGCCCTACCCTAACAAACTATGCCCGGTCTACAAAATAGTCCGACGAGGTGTCCAAAGAAGTGAGCTTGTTGATTCACATATTTCATAATTGCAGATATGTTTTGTTTGCTATTTCTTGGTTACCTATCCATTTCATGTCAGATTTTAAGATGAGGTTGACCCTATAAAGGTTCATGTGTGTTTTCACTATCTAATGCTTATTGGTTAGTCGCTTTAGTTTAACTAAAGCCAATCGGTTTATGCCTAGGAGAACTTTTGTTGCTTCCTTATTCTCATGATCTCATAATTGTTGGATGTTTTAATTCTATTTTGTACTTTTCTGTCCTTTTATCCTTATACTGGAATACATTAAAGTATTATCATTTATAATCTTCCATTCTTTGTGAGTAAGAATGACATCATTATGGTGAATTAGCATTGTTGTTCATGAGAAAATGCAACTCTAGAAAAATTGCACTTTTCAGAAGTCAATCCAATTGCAATTTAAAATCTAATTATACATTCATATTTTCATTTATTTCATTGGCACTTTGTAAACTTCTTTACAAACTAGTAGATAGTAATAGTAACGATAATAATTAGCAAGCAATAGAAATATATTTGTCTAATGTGGTTGATTGAACCATATTTATAGCAAATTTGTTTATTTAAAAGGAAATGTGGTTATTTTAGATCAGTTTGAAAGTTCGCCACGGTCAGAACAGGTAGTTCTATCGAATTTTGAATATAGAGATCTACCTATGAATATAAAAATTACAGCATACAGAATTCCATATGGTTTTCTTTTCCTAGATTCAACCTGTTAATTTCAATGTAATTTTTCCAAATACAAGCATCCGGTGGTCAAGCTTTTGCCTTTAGGGCAGATGTCTCTAATGAGGATGATGTGAAATCTATGATGAGAGCAGTAGGTGCAGTTTGTTTATGTAATGGAACTGAACTTATAAATTGATTTTTACATCGATTCTTCACTATAACCTCACTTACGATTACTTTGGTAATCTACTAGGTGGTTGATAAGTGGGGCACAATAGATATTCTCGTGAACAATGCAGGTTGGGCCCCATTGTAGTTTGTGTTTTTTATATTTTTTAGCTCTCTTTAATCGACTTCCGCCTGAAAATAAAGCAACATGCTGTTATCAGGCATTACAAGAGATGCTTTGTTGACAAGAATGAAGAAAATTGAATGGCAGGAAGTGATGGATTTGAATCTTACTGGCACTTTCCTCTGTACCCAAGTAAGTTTCTGTTGCCCTTCTCTTTGTTCAGTTACTTGAATGAACTTTATTCATCCTAATCTACACATTCTTGCAGGCTGCTACAAAGATCATGATGAAGAAGAAAAAAGTATTGTTTGGAGGCATAGAATGTTTTGCTATTTCTGTAGTTAACTTCTGATAGCACATATGAAATCTAGAAACATATACCTTTTTATGATAGAAACACCTTTGTGATAGCAAAGTTAATTTTACAACTGCTTACGCTCAATGACTTTAATTGGGTTTCAAAATAGAATGAACTGTATTTGTTTTGTTTTATGACTTTAAGAAGTCATGTTAAAAAATAGCTTGCTATTCATATTTATGTTACCATGAGTAATGCTTGTGTTGGTATTTATTAACATGTCACTTGTTTACGTAGCCACCTAATGTTGTTGACATTTCTTAACATCACTTTTGCTAAGTTGTCATCCCTAGCTATGATGCAAGAAATGCTTGTTGGTACCTTCTAATGTCACTTTTAGAATGACACTAAGAAGTACTTAAGTATTTTATTGTGACTAGAAAGAATGCAAATATGTATATGAAGGGATCTACAAGCGCACAGATAATTTATCATTATAGCATTTCACCCGGGAGTATTTCAGGTATCGTTATTTATATTTTTACCACAGGGAAGGACTGACAGATGGAATATATTGATAACTTATACATATGATACAGAGATAAACCATAACCAAGCTTCCACTCATAACAGGGGTAAGTCACATGATAGAATAAATATATGATAAATGATCATTGATAATTAATAGTTGAACACTCAGAGTACTTCTTTCTATGGCATTAGCATGACTAAGTAGATATAATAGAGAAATAATTCCTAAGTCATTCTTAATTACAAGTCAAAGCATACTATGATTAGTGCAATTACACTTAATAATCATAGCTAAGATCAACTTCATATCTACACATAAGGGATATTCCTAAAAAAGATCAAAAATAGAGCTTGACTTCCTTCGTAGCTAGATCCTACTTGACCTATATTCAGGGAGTGGACTACAAAGGACTCAACAAGAGGGTCACACTCGCGATCTACCACATGGCCCGGAATATAGGGTGCATCCGCAGGTAAACAACGTATAAGCACCACGCTTACACAATGTCGACCACTCACCCCATGTACTTTAGAGCGAGCACTATATGAACTTATGCTTAAACATAAAGATAATCTAACTATAGTAAGCATATAATCAAAGTAGACGATGAACATGATAACTAGGAACATGAATAATATTAAGAACAATGTCGAATCAATTGTAGCAATCATATGAATAATGAAAGATACAAAAGAGGATACAAGGGACTATACCAATCCACGCTCTTAACAAGATCAGGAATCCAAATGAAGCTTGCCTCCCTCTAGATCTAACCTAGCTAGCTATGCCCTATAATATTTGTGGAGCTCTAAGGTTCTTCTCTTCTGACCAGGGTTTCTCAATGATGAAATGAGTTGATGCCTCAGTGGGGTGGTAGGGGCTGGTATATATAGGGAGAACCCTCAATCCTGAGCCCTCGGATCAAACCAACTTAAAGCAATGGCGTAGATGCAATCCTTAAGGCGGTGGAGAACCGACGTAGCGAAGGGGAGATGACATACGGGCCCAGGGGCCGGCCAGCTTGTAGGTGGGGCCGGCAACATCCTCCTCTCTGCTTCGGTGGTTTGCCTTCTAGTGTCTTCTAGAGTCTTTTGGAGTTGATTTTGTCATGGATAAGCATGATTAATTCTGACATATGGGTCCACCTTGACGGTTTTCTGGTAAACTTTGCTAAAAACACGGATTCACCAAAACTCGTGGAATTTGTTAGTTTAAACCCCTAAACATATGTTGGTGATCATATTCATGCATTTATACGAATTATATTGACAGATTATGATGGTTGTTAACTACCGTCAACAACTTGCTTTATGGAATGTAGGGAAAAGTCATCAACATAGCATCAGCTACTGGTATTTGTTGGTATTTCTTAACGCACACAGAAATAATCCACAAGTGCCCAGAATTACCGTTGTAGCATTTCACCCAAAAGTATTCAGGGTATCGTATTTCCATAAGGAATGGTAGTGTAGAAGTGTCTTAACTAGTTCACCTAAGATAATAATAAGAAGAATAGCTTGGGTAGTGAGGTTTTCTAAGGATAGAGATCCTAAGTTAAGATAGCTTTGCCACTACATACTTACTTTAGGCACCGGCTTATACTTGGTCTGCCAAGTACCTCTGACTTGCAGCTCTACGCCAAACCCGAATGTGGGGGATTACGAAGGACGGACAAGGCTATCACCACCTGCCGCCTACCCCTCAACCATGGGGAACAAGGCAAACGAAGGTAGCCTCTAGCCTAGACACCACGTCTACGCTATCGACTACTACTCTAGTATCGATCAGGGTTATCCATCTTTATCAGGGCCCTCTACTAGAGTATCCGCTACGAGAACGGACGACGAACCCCCGCAAGTAAATAATGAACAAGACTAACTTAAAGTAGAACTCACCACCATAGAAGAACATGAACTTTGTACTCCAAGTAGCCCAAGGTCCGTCGAGGTACAAGTGAAGAGGGAGCTAACATCTTCGGTACTCCTCTCACTCTTACTCACACACTCCCTACACTATGGATATATTCATGAATACACCCAAACCAGAGCATACATCATAAATAAAGAAAGCATGAATTTGTATGATTAAGTCTATATTTTCATGGTGATAACTATGAGTAAAAAGAGTTGGTGAACAATGAGTGAACTTTGCATACCTGAGTAGACTTACCAGCGGCATATGTGGATGGAGCTTCAAAGTTGTTGTCGCTATTGCATGATTGCATATGGTCCAACTCAGGCAAACCACAAGGCTAGGCCACACACACATCTAGCGTGTATGGATCAAGGGCCTTAGTGATAGCAAAGGTCCAGGAGAGGGGAACCCTCCTTTCTGTGTTTTTTTCTTTCTCTTTGTTTTTTCTATATATATTCTCTTTTTTTCTTGCCCTTTTTTTAGTTTTCTTTCTTTATTTTTTCAGCAAGGCAGAGCTGACATCATTTTTTTTCTTTACCAGGATGGCCTTTGGTGTGTATGGAACTTGAGATTCTCACCATCCTCCCCCACACTTGGACTTTTGTGTAAAATTCAAGTGTGTAGGGTCAGGGTCTCCTCTTGATTGTATTCCATCACCAAAGAACATCATGGTGTATAGTTGATGCAACTCCCATGTTTTCAGGCATCGTTTGTCCCTGTTCTTCTTGTTTTTAACCTGAAATGGTTAGCAAACAAGAATACCCGAAGGTGCAAAGTATCCAGGTAGCATGTTCTTGCTTTTATTGATAAGAAAAGTTGTTTTTCTTGATAGTCTAGGGTATCTCCCGACAGTGTTTTGTTTATGGTCATAAGCTTGACCACCAATGCTAGGACCGAGTTCATAGCCAGAAGCTGTGATTGGCTTCGATGGTGGTGGCTCTCAAAACTCATCCTAAGGATCGGAAATATTTTTTTTAATGGAAGGGCTTCATGGTGAAAAAGAATAGAAGGAATAACTTTTTTTCTTTTTGAAAAGAAAGATAAAACACAAGGATACACGGGTGAACTAGGTTTGAAGATAATACGACAACCGTTCCCCGGCAACGGTGCCAGAAATGCTTGTTGGTATTTCTGAACGCATACAGAAATAATCCACAAGCGCATGAAATTACTGTTGTAGCATTTCACCCGGAAGTATTTAGGGTATCGTATTTCCATGAGGAACGGTAGTGTAGAAGTTTCTTAACTAGTTCACCTAAGATAACAAAAAGAAGGATAGCTCGGGTAGCGAGGTTTTCTAATGATAGAGGTCCTAAGTTAACATAGCTTTGCCACTACATACTTACTTGAGGCACCAGCTTATACTTGGTCTACTAAGTACCTCTGGCTTGCAGATCTACGCCAAACCCGATTGTGGGGGATTATGAAGGACGGACAGGGCTGTCACCACCTGCCGCCTACCCCTCAACCATGGGGAACGAGGCAAATGAAGGTAGCCTCTTGCCTAGACACTATGTCTACGCTATCGACTACTACTCTAGTGTCGATCAGAGTTATCCGTCTTTATCAGGGCCCTCTACTAGAGTATCCGCTATGAGAACGGACGACGAACCTGCAAGTAAATAATGAACAAGACTAACTTAAAGTAGAAATCACCACGGTAGAAGAACATGAACTTTGTACTCCAAGTTGCACAAGGTCCGTCGAGGTACAAGTGAAGAGGAAGTCGACATCTCCGGTACTCCTCTCACTCTTACTCACTCACTCCCTACACTATATTTAGCTAAAACTAAAAATAGGAGTGTAGCTCTTCTCTTCTTGTAACATTGTGCTCTCTTGATATGAGGAGGAGGGTTCTCCCTCTATTTATAGCAATCCTTATGGTTGGCTGGAGAGCATATTCCATAGGATCCTGCATGCAACCGACCTGGGGGAGGCACTAGGAGGCGACACGTGGCAGCTGGAGGCGGTTGGTGGGGCTACCTAGATGGCGCCTCCCCGCGACCGCCTTCCCGATGGCGATTGCGTGTTGGGCCTGGACTCCTCCTCAGTGAGTTTGGGGCCCAGGTATGCAAGGTAAGTGGGCCTTCCTTCTATTTGTTTGAGTGGATCTACGTTACACTTTCTCTGTTTGCGCATTTTGACCATTTCTTATATGTATTCCATGTATGTGTCCTGCAAATGATCAACTCATCAAAACTCATGGAATTCGTTAGTTTAAAGCCCTATTACTAGGTTTGGTGATTATTTGGATGGGTTTTATATATACATTGGCGGGTGAAAAATATGAGTTAAGCACCGCCAATAATATTGCTGGCAATACCGTGCAATCAAACTATTGTGCTTTTCTGAAGCTGGGCTCATTGGCTTTACAAATGCCCTATTCGCTTGGCTTATATGCCATACTTTTTCAGCTAACGAACATTATTTTTCTCTCACAACAAATCAGCCAACAGTACTTTCAGCCATGGCTTATCAGCCAAGCGAACAGGGCAAAAGTCAATAGCTAAGGAATACGGAAATGAGAACATCAAGGTCTGACCTTCATCCTTTTGTTAGCTCATATAAAACTTTAGGGTAGCGCGACTTCTCAAACAGATTTGAATATATGCAGGTGAATACTATTGCACCTGGACACATTGCTGAAATTGGAGAGGACATTGATAGGAGAAAACTGCCAGCTATTCCCCTTGGATGTGCATTATGCTGTAGCCTTTTCCCCCTTGAATTAATGTGTACACCTTGGCCAAGTACAATTATTATATCATACACGAATTCTACAAGTAACTAAAAAAACTCTTTCAGTGAAAAACAATGAAATGATATAGGAACCAAATTCCCTGAACAAGTTCATCCACACCCAGACTGAGCTGTGGATGAAGTTATATAGGACTAGACTTTTGGATTATTTTCAGTCACATCCCCTGCACAGCTCATTATTTTCAGTCACCACTAAATACTAATTTAATACTGATGATTGATGTGACTTGCAGGATGATACGGTACAGCCGAGGAAGTTGCAGGTTTAGTTGAGTCTTTGGTCCTAAATCCTGCAGGAAACTACATGACAAGATAGGTGCGTGTCATTCCTAATGCACACCGCAACCTTGGGTTCTGCAAAAGGATTCTTCATCGAACTAACTATTTGCCATTTTGGCCATTTTGTGCAGGTTCTGAAGATTGATGGAGGTTTGCTGATGTAGGCCATAATGCTTGGAAATGCCTTGATGAGTTCAGCATTTATTGAGCAGAAAATGGTGCTTGTAAATGATTTTGTGCTGAAGGATTAGGCTCTATGGGCTCCCTATCTGTTTTGGTGAATTTCCTTGTGTAAAATACAGCACAAGTATGATGATGTAAATATTGGTCTGACATGCTTTGTTGTGCTTTTTTGAGGAGGTACCTGTCTGTTTTGATGAATTTCCCTGTGTAAAATATAGCACAAGTATGATGATGTAAATATTGGTCTGACATGCTTTGTTGTGCTTTTTTGAGGGGGTCCCTGTCTGTTTTGGTGAATTTCTCTGTGTAAAATATATGATAAGTATGATGATGTAAATATTGGTCTGACATGCTTTGGTGGCGTTCGGATTTTGTTCATCCATTTTCTGATGAATCTGCGTTGATGGATGCTGTTAGCGGAGCCACTAGTAGAAGTGGAGTGTGTAACATGCAAGGAACTAAGGTTTTCTGTTTGTGCTGTATGATTTGCTGGAATGGATGATGGGCCATGATTAATTATGTTGAACATTTGTTGAAACAATGTCTTTAGTGAAAACTTCGAACTGGCAATTGTTTAAGCCGTGTGTTTTCAATTTTGGTGATGTCAGATGGAATGGCCAGAAGCATGAAGGCAATTGTTTAGACTACAAAATCTATAAACTTAGAACACATATTTGAGACACTAAACAACTTTAAATAAAAAACTTTTCAACTATAAAATTATAGATTGTATTGAGAACTATAACTTTCATATACACCATGTCAACATCCAAGATTTTTTGATAATTTTAAATTTCAAATTTTAAAATCTATAAACTTACAATAATATTTTGGGACCCTAAACAGTTTCAATTCAAAAACTTTTCAACTACAAAGTTGTATATCCTGTCGAGGGCTAAAATTTTGATATAAAGTTTGTCTTGATCTGAACTCATATGAAAAAGTTATGAATTGTTTTTTGAAAAAGTCAGTGTGCGACATCAGCAAAAAAATAAAAATAAACAGAAATATAACCAACTGACATGTGGGCCCCACATGTAGGAGCCACGCCAGTGCGCCACGTCAACATCCAGAGCGAGTTTGGACCTGGATGACATCCGAAGTCAAGTTTATAGACCCAGAATTAACATTTTGAATGTAGAGGGACCTAGATGGCACCCCTTACCAACTTGAAGGACCGCACCTAAATTTTCCTCTTTATACTTGATTATTTGCCACTCAACTTTTGATGTACTTTTTTTATCTTCACCCCACCCACACGTCATTGGCTGCCGGTGACCTCCACCCACATGTCCTTTTGCACGAATAATAGATAGCTACAATATTCATCAGATTCGGATTTAAGTACAGATATTGTCAGCTTGTCAGATAACATATGAATGGTTTTTGACATCATATATATATATATATATATATATATATATATATATATATATATCCAAATTTGAATATCTTGCTAGAAGCTTATGTGTAATCCTTTCAATTAGCTTTGTAACCGTTTTTGTCTCCTGATTATGTTTTAGGGAACCTTTTTGTACCTTTTGTTTTACAATATAAAGCTCAGTAGGGGGTAAAATCCCTCATGTTTCACTTAAAAAATTGAAGATCTTGATACAGATATGCAACGGATACTGAAGCCCTTCGTTCGGACTGAATGTCAGGAAATATTAGTACTATTTACACCCCTAATTGTAATACCGGTCATCATTTTTCCGTGGGAATTGCAAAATGGTCTAACACTGTGGGAAAGATATTTAGAATCGTCTTCTCAAAGCTATCGCTTTAACCCTATGGTTCATTCTCTTTTTGTATACTTTTTTATAATTCTTATAACAAGTTTTGACTGTTTAATAACTCATGTTGCCCTTGCTAGCTTATTTGGCCGCTTGGGATTTGACGCTCATGGCGGCACCACTGTGATATTATGATCCATGCAAGTATGCAACAACCCCTGTGAATATTTTCTTCTTTGAGCAAGTGGTCTAGGTACTGCTACCGTGACCCAGCTTATATGTGTCTATGAGAGTGAGTCGTTCGGAGGCGAAATCACAACCAGAGTGTTCTTTTGGCTGCTTCTGCTAGTGCAAATGAGTTGGGAGTACTCTTTTAATACATCCTATTTAGGAACAATTTCTTAAGATTTTTAAAATGTTTATATAATTCTGATTTGTGATATTAGAATTTACACAGGTTCCTACTTTTTTGAGAGAACAGGAGAGGTCCAGGGGCCTCTACTGGAATTTTATTAAAGAAGCAAGCAAGAATGTTCCTAAAAGTGGGGGGGGGGGGGGGGGGGGGGGGGGGGCGGCGAGTTCAGGAAACAAAAAAAAAGACATAGAAAATCAAGCCAATTACACTACTTGCTCTAGCCATGATTCAATAGCGGGGAAATACTTCTTGGCCCTCCATAAGAGTAGCTTAAACGTGCTTTTGAAGATTTCTAAACAGCGCATACTGCCTACAAGAATTCCTCTGAAAATGACATCGTTTCTGATCGTCCAAAGGCTCCAGCACATGATGATGATTACTTCCATGAAAAAATTGACACTGATCTGCAATCTAAAGCTCTCAAACATCTGGAAAGGGTCGAGGGTGTTGTTAACAGTTAGCCAAATCACATTCTAAGAAGAGGTGTTGAACAGTCTTCAGCATTCAGAGAGCATAACACGCAATTGAAGGAGGCTAGCTGCATGTTCTTTCTTCTCAAAATATTGCGAGTGCTAAGCCTGTCATGAGTCAGTAACCAAAAGAAGACCTTATGTTTATATTGACAGGAGGATTCTGTTAGATATTATGGGCTTGGCCCATTTATTTAATATCTCTATTAAACTCTATGGTCCGTACATGTACATTAATGGTTTTATACCATATGGGAATTTAATCGAGAGACGACTCTACTTAAATACTTGATCATTGATCGATCTATTTGAGAAGTAAAAGTGGGTCACCTGGATGCCACACGCGCGCGCGCGCGCGCCGCCGCCGCCGCCGCCCGGCCCGGCCCGTGGGCGTGGGCGTGGGCGTGGGCGTGGGCGTGGGCGTGGGCGTGGCAGGCGGCGGGCGGCGGCGAGCGAGCGGACGGGCGGGCGAGGCCTTTATTTTTGAAACTGACGAATTGATTGGAATTGATTGGAGGAGTTTCTGGTAACTCCCGTGACTCCTGGCTCTCCGTCTCCGTCTCTTCCACCGCAGAAGGGAGGTGTGACCCCTCGGTGCCGTCGGCTTCTCGTCTTCTGGCCTCTGTCTATAAATCAAATCCTCTCTTCTCGGTTAAGCTCTCTTGGCGAAATACACCACTTTCCAGCAGCGCAAGTTCTTCCCGTTCCACCTCCGGCGAGCACCAGAGATGGAAGAGTAGGCCTCCGGAACGCGTCTCCGTCGTGGGCTTCACCTGCTCGGGTGAAGACGGGCGATTACGTTTTTGGGGAGTGTCGGTGGTGGCACGACTACTCGCTGGTGAACCTGTAGCGGAGCCCTCTTCACGGCGTCCTTTTCTGCACTGCATCGAGCGGGACGACTACAACAGCAAAGCACCACCATGGCTTTTCCTGGTGCGAGCGGCTCCGCCGCAGGGTATAATGTCCTTCATCCTCTTCTGAGTTTCATTATCAATATCATGATGTTTCTAGGCAATACTGCTTTCATATTCAACATGCTCTGTTTGGTTGATTTGGATGATTATGCTAGTACTGGTTTTCTGGTTCCTTTTAATTTTGTGATCATCATGATCTTAATATTTGAGAACACATCTTTTATATTTGTGATCATGTCTGTGATGCTTCAGCTATATAAAACGATCATGTCTGTGATGCGTCAGCTATGTAAAACAATGTTTCACATATGTTTCGGCTCTGTAATTTGTCTTATCATCATGTTAACATTTGTCATGAACTGTTTCTGTCTTTTCATTCATGACTTCACTCTCTTTTTTATTGCGTTATTTTTATGGATTAAAATAAATATGAAAATCCCTTATGTTTCAACAATCCAAAAACGTAATTTCAGGCCATTTTCATCTGTTGGCTTTGCGGGCATGCTAAAGCCTACGCCGTTTGAGGGCACTCACTACAAGAGGTGGCGTGAGAAAGCCCTTCTGTGGTTGTCGGCCATGCGCTGTGGTCATGTGCTCAATGAGCAGCCTGCTACTGTGAGATCCGATGAGGATGAGCAGGCTTGGGGACATGCTGAGACCATGTGCAAGGCTGCACTGTTGAGCATCATCAATGATTCTCTGGTTGATGCCTACATACCACTCCCGACTGGCAGAGCTGTGTGGGAAGCCCTTGAGGCCCGGTACGGTCTTTCCGACGCCGGTTCTGAGCTGTACATCATGGAGCAGTTCCATGACTACAAGATGGTTGATAACCGTCCTGTAGTCGAACAGGCTCATGAGATACAGGGACTGGTGAAGGAATTGGAGCTGTACGGCTGTCCTCTCCCTGACAGGTTCGTGGCAGGTTGCATTATTGCTAAGCTGCCACCTTCCTGGACTGATTTTGCTACTACCTTGAAACACAAGAGGCAGCAGTTTAGCATTGCTGAACTTGTTGGCACTCTTGATGTTGAGGACAAGGCAAGAGCAAAGGATGTTAAGGGAAAGAGCAAGGGCGGGAATGGTGAGGCGACTACTAGTGCACATGTGGTGCAAAAGTTTCGTCCTAAGCCACAAAAGAAGAAGCCCCAGCAGGAGCTTAAGCAGAAATCCACTACCTTCTTCAAGAAAGGTAATAATAAGAAGATGGGATTAGACAAGGCAAAGATGAACTGCTTCACTTGTGGGAACACTGGGCACTTTTCTAGAGAGTGTCCTGAGGCTAAGTGGAAGCCCCCATCAAAGGCGAAGACAGTCAACACCATTGAGACTGATGCAGACGCTGCTGGGTATGGTAATTTATCTGCATTTACAGTTTGTTCCTCACCTGATTGGTGGGTTGATACAGGTGCAAATATACATGTGTGTGCTGATAAGTCCTTGTTTTCTTTTTACCAGGTCGGGAGGAGTGGAGCCTTGCTGATGGGGAATGGCGCGCGTGCTGGTGTTCATGGTGTTGGTACGGTGGATCTGAAGCTTACTTCGGGGAAGACCGTGCAACTCAAGAACGTGCATCATGTCCCCTCAATAAGGAAAAATCTTATTAGTGGCTCTCTGCTATGTCGAGACGGTTTTAAACTTGTGTTTGAGTCGAATAAATGTGTTATGTCAAAGTATGGAACCTTTGTTGGAAAAGGCTATGAGAGCGGAGGCTTGTTCCGCTTGTCTTTGGTTGATACTTTACCTCTTGCAGTGAATAATGTCGTTAATAACGTTAATGTTGAGATGAATGTTTGGCATTCTCGATTATGTCATGTTAATCTTGGTTGCATGTCCCGCTTAGCTGGTTTGAATTTAATTCCTAAATTTGACGTTGCCAAAAGCTCCAAATGTCATACATGCGTTGAGGCAAAACAACCTCGCAAGCCTCACAAGGCAGCTGTGGCGAGAGAGTTGGCACCACTTGATCTCATCCATTCCGATATTTGTGAAATGAACGGAATTTTGACAAAAGGTGGTAAGAGATACTTCATAACGTTCATAGATGATTGCACTCGATATTGCTATGTGTACCTAATTAAAACAAAAGATGAGGCATTACATTATTTTAAAACCTTTAAAGCCGAGGCTGAGAATCAACTTGAAAAGCATATCAAACGGTTGCGGTCCGATCGCGGGGGAGAATATTTCTCTAATGAATTTTCTGAGTTTTGCGCGGTGCACGGTATAATTCATGAGAGGACACCTCCATACTCACCACAATCCAATGGGATTGCTGAAAGAAAGAACCGCACTCTAACTGACTTGGTGAATGCCATGTTGGAGACAGCTGGTTTATCTAAGGAATGGTAGGGTGAGGCAATTTTAACTGCGAATCATGTCCTAAATAGAGTGCCCACAAAGAACAAAGAAATCACTCCATTTGAGGATTGGGAGAAAAAGAGATTAAATATTTCTTATCTTCGCGTTTGGGGTTGTTTGGCCAAAGTGAACGTGCCAATAAACAAAAAGCGAAAGCTTGGACCAAAAACTGTAGATTGTGTTTTCTTAGGCTATGCCATTCATAGTGTGGGCTATCGGTTTTTAATAATAAATTCTAGTGCTCCTGATATGGCTGTTGGAACGGTCATGGAGTCTAGAGATGCCACGTTCTTTGAGAATGAATTTCCAATGAAAATAGGTGCATCTAGCATGTCTAGTCATGATCCTGTTCCTGAATTTCATGAATCGAATATACACGCTGATGATAACACCCATGAGCTTGAGCAAAATCATGAGGAGGATGATAATACTGTCACTCGAAGGAGTAAGAGGCAAAGAGTTGCAAAATCCTTTGGAGAAGACTTTATTATATATCTCGTGGATGACACTCCCACAACAGTTTCTGAGGCATACTCCTCTCCTGATTCTGACATGTGGAAGGAGGCAGTGCAAAGTGAGATGGACTCCATTATGTCCAATGGGACGTGGGAAGTGGTTGACCGTCCATTTGGTTGCAAACCTGTGGGCTGCAAATGGGTGTTTAAAAAGAAGCTGAGGCCTGATGGTACAATTGAGAAGTACAAAGCTAGGCTTGTTGCTAAGGGTTATACACAGAAAGAAGGTGAAGATTACTTTGATACTTACTCACCTGTTGCTCGATTGACGACCATTCGTGTGTTGCTATCCCTGGCTGCCTCACATGGTCTTTTCATTCATCAGATGGATGTCAAGACAGCCTTCCTAAATGGAGAGCTTGAGGAAGAGATCTACATGGATCAGCCTGATGGGTTTATTGCAAATGGTCAAGAGGGTAAAGTTTGTAAGTTATTGAAGTCCCTGTACGGCCTAAAGCAAGCCCCCAAGCAGTGGCATGAGAAGTTTGATAAAACTTTAACATCAGCCGGCTTTGTTGTGAATGAAGCTGATAAATGTGTATATTATCGGTTTGGTGGTGGTGATGGTGTGATACTATGCTTATATGTGGATGATATATTAATATTTGGCAACAATCTAAATGTGATTAAAGAAGTAAAAGATTTTTTGTCGAGTAACTTTGAGATGAAAGACTTGGGAGAGGCTGATGTTATTCTCAACATTAAGCTTTCAAGGGAGGAAGGAAATGGTGGGGTAACTCTTATGCAGTCTCACTATGTGGAAAAGGTCTTGAACCGATTTGGGTACAATGAGTGTACGCCTGCTCCTACTCCGTACGATCCAAGTATTCATTTGAGGAAGAATCACAGAATTGCAAGAGACCAATTGAGATATTCACAGATAATTGGTTCTCTTATGTACCTAGCTAGCGCAACCAGGCCTGATATCTCGTTCGCTGTAAGCAAACTGAGCCGGTTTGTGTCAAATCCGGGAGATACTCACTGGAATGCTCTTGAGAGAGTGCTGCGCTATTTGAAAGGGACAATGAGTTACAGCATTCACTTTTCCGGGTATCCGAGGGTACTAGAGGGTTATTGTGATGCTAATTGGATTTCTGATGCGGATCAGCTATATGCCACGAGTGGATACGTGTTTCTACTTGGAGGTGGTGCTGTTTCTTGGAAGTCTTGCAAGCAGACTATCTTAACGAAGTCTACAATGGAAGCAGAACTGACCGCATTGGATACCGCTAGTGCTGAGGCAGAGTGGCTCCGTGATCTCCTGATGGATTTGCCGATTGTTGAGAAACCAATCCCAGCAATTTCCATGAACTGTGATAATCAAACTGTGATCACTAAGGTAAACAGTTCTAAGGATAACATGAAGTCCACAAAGCATGTGAAGAGACGTTTGAAGACTGTCAGAAAACTGAGAAACTCCGGAGTAATTGCATTGGACTATGTCCATACATCAAATAATCTGGCAGATCAATTCACTAAGGGTCTGTCACGCAATGTGATAGAAGGTGCGTCGAGGGAACTGGGTTTGAGACCCACATAGAGCCATCAACAGTGGTAACCTATCCTATGTGATCGGAGATCCCGTGAATTAGGATGGCGAAACAAGCTGTTGATTGACTGAGGGAGAGACCCCTTAGATTATAGCTCAGTTCGTTGGAGATGCACCGTCTCTCTAATACTGTTAGGCAGGATGATTAAGTTCTTAATGTGATCCGAGCGGCTTGGTATAGCGGGGATGTTGTCCTACAGAACATCCTATAAGGAACACACCTATATGAGCTCGATTGCTAGTCACAATCTATGAGATGTGGGTAATCTCTAGATGCTCATGAAAAGGCCTCGAAGTGTGACTTATATGCTTCAAAACAGAGGGAAGGCACTTGGCAGCCTAGTATCAGTTAAGAGGTTATGTGAAACTCATCTCGCACAAAACTGTCAATTCAAGGTTCTGTCCATTGTTCAGTTGTGGATGAGTGTAGCTAGCTTTCTAGATGGATGTTCAACTTAACAGTCTCCATCGAAACACTGGTATATAAAAGGAATGTGGTTCTGAGAATTTCAAACTGCGTACCCTAGAGTTTGGTGGGGATTGTTAGATATTATGGGCTTGGCCCATTTATTTAATATCTCTATTAAACTCTATGGTCCGTACATGTACATTAATGGTTTTATACCATATGGGAATTTAATCGAGAGACGACTCTACTTAAATACTTGATCATTGATCGATCTATTTGAGAAGTAAAAGTGGGTCACCTGGATGCCACACGCGCGCGCGCGCGCGCCGCCGCCGCCGCCGCCCGGCCCGGCCCGAGCCCGTGCCCGTGCGCGTGGGCGTGGGCGTGGGCGTGGCGTGGCGTGGCGTGGCGAGGCGAGGCGAGGCAGGCAGGCAGGCAGGCGGGCGGCGGCGAGCGAGCGGACGGGCGGGCGAGGCCTTTATTTTTGAAACTGACGAATTGATTGGAATTGATTGGAGGAGTTTCTGGTAACTCCCGTGACTCCTGGCTCTCCGTCTCCGTCTCTTCCACCGCAGAAGGGAGGTGTGACCCCTCGGTGCCGTCGGCTTCTCGTCTTCTGGCCTCTGTCTATAAATCAAATCCTCTCTTCTCGGTTAAGCTCTCTTGGCGAAATACACCACTTTCCAGCAGCGCAAGTTCTTCCCGTTCCACCTCCGGCGAGCACCAGAGATGGAAGAGTAGGCCTCCGGAACGCGTCTCCGTCGTGGGCTTCACCTGCTCGGGTGAAGACGGGCGATTACGTTTTTGGGGAGTGTCGGTGGTGGCACGACTACTCGCTGGTGAACCTGTAGCGGTGCCCTCTTCACGGCGTCCTTTTCTGCACTGCATCGAGCGGGACGACTACAACAGCAAAGCACCACCATGGCTTTTCCTGGTGCGAGCGGCTCCGCCGCAGGGTATAATGTCCTTCATCCTCTTCTGAGTTTCATTATCAATATCATGATGTTTCTAGGCAATACTGCTTTCATATTCAACATGCTCTGTTTGGTTGATTTGGATGATTATGCTAGTACTGGTTTTCTGGTTCCTTTTAATTTTGTGATCATCATGATCTTAATATTTGAGAACACATCTTTTATATTTGTGATCATGTCTGTGATGCTTCAGCTATATAAAACGATCATGTCTGTGATGCGTCAGCTATGTAAAACAATGTTTCACATATGTTTCGGCTCTGTAATTTGTCTTATCATCATGTTAACATTTGTCATGAACTGTTTCTGTCTTTTCATTCATGACTTCACTCTCTTTTTATTGCGTTATTTTTATGGATTAAAATAAATATGAAAATGCCTTATGTTTCAACAGATTCCCAAATCCATTTGTAAATTGGATGAGCCCAGTTAGTTCCAATAAGCTGACCGTAAGCTTTCTTACTTTTCGTCATGACTTCTCAACCTATTCAGAGATCATGCACATTTTATCCCATTCATGCCAGGAGATGTTGGTATCCTTGTTCTGTTATATTGTTTCGCCAACTACTAGTAGTGGTCCTGAAATCGTAGCACTCATGAATCACCACAGAAAAACATGTGCCATGTCTCACGCACTCTCATTTGCAAGCAATTGCTTAATCAAGGCTTACATGATATACCATGATACACAAGCCACAATCGAGATGCTTTGTCATCTTTGCAGGCTTGGATATGTTCCATCAGCTTGGGTTTGCAATTTTGTTCTCAAGTTTGTAGCACAGAGCAGTGAAGCAGAGATGGTTGTTGCAGCTTATGAACAAATGAAATGCTCTCAGTTAAATCTGAATGCTGATTCATTAAAAATAGTCATTATGTCTCTTTTAAAAGCAAAGAAGGCAGACATAGCATTCGAGTTGTGGGTTGAGATGATTAAAATGGGAGTGAAACCAGATGCACATGGGTACTCGTCATTTGTGATTGGTCTTTGCAGTTGTGGAATGTATGATCTAGCTTATGCTACTCTTCAAGGGGACACCAGGGAGAGGGTTTTAATTGGGGACTTGCTAGCGCCCGGACGTCCGATCCGGGGCGCTAGCGTCGGACGATACCCGCTCACCAAGCGAGCGAGCACCACAGGCGTCGGGCTTGCGGGCGAGTGCCCCAGCAGCGGGACCATGCCGCCCCGAACATCGGCCATGCCGCCTCGGTCACCTGCGCTGCCCCAGACATCGCCAGTGCCGCTGGCTGCTTCTTACGCACATCTCATGTGCAACCTTATTTACTTTTGGAACATCCAGATACAACAATTGCAACATACAAATAAGACAGATGAAACACATAAAACACGCGTCTAAAATACTTACAAAAACACTTGAAAACACTTGAATACCATTGCAAACATGTGAAACATCCAGACGAAATACTTGCACAACACCTGAAACCACTTGAAAAATACGCTTCAACATGCATGTATATGCAATATCTAGATCTACTTTTACAACATCCAGATGAAAATATTTGCAACATACGTCTGATACAGATGAAACATTTGGAACATACACTTGAAACATACGTGTATAGCCATTGCAACATGTGCAACATCTCGATCCACTTTTGCAACATCCTGATCTACTTTTGCAACACCGATACGAGATACTTGCAACATACCTTTGAAACATCTAAAACACCTGAAAACACATGTTTGCAACATGCGCTTTCAGTGCGACATCTCCTTGCTACATGGTAATGGAGGTCTCCTTGTTGCTTGGGAATCGAAGCTCGTCGGTGTGTGGAGTTCACCGGTGTAGAGCTTGCCGCTCCGGTGGAGAAGGCCATGGCGGATCACTCCGGTGGAGAAGACGGACCACAGTGGGCACCACAGTGGGCAAGAGGTGCCATGGAGAGGGAGACGATGGGCAACCGCGCTAGTGTGCGGTGGAGATGCCGGACGACATGAAGAACGCTGAGGCGACGCGGTGGAGAGCCTTCTGGAGAGGACGAGTGAACGAGAGGCTTCTGGAGAGGACGAGTGTGTTAAGATGACTCGGTTGTATTCGGTTGTTAGGCTATTGCTCCTGACTTGTAGGGGACTCTTTAGCATGTAGCCTAAGGTGGTTTAGGATAGATCATATCTTGAGTTTGTTGTAATCTTCATCTTGTTGTACAAGCCACGCAAGGGCTGTTCCTTGCTCAATATAACACGCAACCGAGTGGCCAGGACGGGCATTGTGGCAGAACCGCCTAATTTAATGCCTCCTAGGAGTGCTCGTCTTTCATTAGACACTAAGCACTCAGGGGAGGACACTAAATCACTCGGGTCCGTCGGGCACACCCCAGGGGAGAACCCGAAAATCCATATTTTCATTAGGATCACAAATGAGAGAATAAAGCTTACATCATTCTTAACCATTTCTTACATCACTTTACATGTAACATCAGAGTATAACATTTATTATTTATAATAGTGGAATGTGATCATATTATCAGAGTTATGAACAATTTAATTGAATAGCAGAATATAAACATGTGATCAGAATTACAGCGAAAATAATTATCTAATCATAGCATGATGAATCATTGATATGTAAATTATGACAACAGATTGTAATACTTTCATTCATAAAAACATTTAGTGAGAGTTATAAATAAAAACTATGATCGCAGCATAAAGGAAATCCTCTCTGAGCCCACCAAGAGAAATCCACACACAAGAGTCAGCTCTAGCATCCGCCTGTCACCTGCAACAGGGGGAAATAAAACCCTGAGTACTCAATTGTACTCAGTAAGACTTACCCGATAGGAGGAAAGAAAAGACTCCAAGAATATGCAAGGCTATCTGACTTGTGGGTTTATTCCATTTGTAGGAAGCATTACTAAGCGTGCGTCCTTATATTCAATTTTTTTATTAATAGCCGCATTGGTTCATTAACTAACCATTCTATGTAAGCACATGTGCTACTTTCAAGCAGGTGGCAAGCAATCAGATTTTCTTCTTCCATCTTTCATCTTTCAGTTATTACTACGATATTAGAGTTAAGATAAGTCGTACCGACTCGGCGACGATTCACGAACCAATGTCCCTAGCTGGGTACCCCAAAAACACACACCCCGCTTGTACCCTAGGCACAAGCAGGACCAACCCATCACTCTCCTATCCTGGGTGTCCAGGTCCCCGTCCAAACTGAGACTCCAAGCCCCCGCTCCCGAGTCTCGGACTCAGCGCGGTGCAAGGACCTCCTCCACCAAAAACAAAATCCTAACAGTCGGTCCAAAAAGAGCTGGATCCACGACAAGAGAGCAACAAGTCTTCCAAGCACCCATACACAAGTATGTGCTCGGGATAATAACTCTATGACTTGCCTAGCGTCTTATGCAACAGCCGGTCCTTACCCGACACAGACAGGGAAAGCAGTGTAACCAAACCATGCCCCGCGTCCACGGCGACACAACCTCTTACACCCACCAATACCCAAATAATATCCCTGTCCGGTCACCATTTCCCCTTTCCACCATTTATATTTTTCAAGTAATAATGATATAGTAACATATTTCCTATATCTCGTGAGTGATAGGCAATCACTCGACTTCTACCAGTTCCTGTAGCATAGCAATCTACCCCGATCCTATCATACTAGTAAGACTCATAGGAAATATATATATATATATATATATATATATATATATATATATTTCATTCAACTCCTTAAAACTTAATGCACAAATATAATTTAAACTGCAGAAAAGTAGGGGTTATGCACAGGGGCTCGCCTGGGTAAGATATATATTAAAAAGTTAGTATTGGCATCGTCAGATCATCCACCATTATCTGAATAGAAAGCCCATTGCATCATCTCCTAGGGAGAATACCATTACACCATCTTCGGATTTCCAATCATCCTTCAATTGATCCGTGGATCCATCATCATACCTATATGATATGTATTGATGCAAATGCATAGATGTAAATAATTAATGACAGCCAAAATGCTTAGAAACCCGATCACGCCTCACAAGCTAACGAGATAGCTCTAACGCTGGTCTACGTATCCATGCTGTCAAATAAGGCGTTACTTCACAACAATTGTTTTAGTTATACAAACCCAAGTTGTTTCTTTATCCCATTCTATCCATTTAATCTTTATTCATAATAGGACATCATTATCTATTTAGCAAACTAATTATTCTAGAGCTACGACAATTACAATGAGTACCTAATATTACTAGGAACCTACTGTAGAAATTTTAGATACAACACTATCACCAATTCAATATAAACAATTCCTACAAGTTTACATTTTCATAATATTAAGCATTCTAAAATAATTAGAGCAACCCTAAAAACATATAGAGTCTATGTGAACAAAATAGACTATTAGATAGATCATGATTTTAGGAACTCAATAAAACTGGTTTTACTATTTTTGGACACCTACACAATTTTATTTTGATTTTACAAATTTATTTCTAAAACTAAATTAGCTAAATGTTTTAGAAAGCCAAAGGGACCAGCAGGCACCAAATCGGCCTAGTGGAGACCGGCGGTACCAGGCCGGCCTAGCAGGCGGGCGACAGCGGCCTAGGCACGGCAATGACCGGCTGGCCCAGCGGGCGAGCGCAAATGGCGGCCTAGGCGGCATGGTCAAGGCGTGGCGGCGATAGGCTGGCCCAATGGCGCATGGGCAAGCTAGACGCGCCGGTAGCGGCCCAGGCGCGGGCGGCGGCCATCCGGCCTAGCTGGGAAATCCCAGAGCACGCTATCCCTTTTGCAAAAATAACCCTAGATTTTTAACTAATAATCTACGATCTAGATCACTATTCAATAAAGTCATCTATTCTTCACCTAGCACCCTATAATTGTTTATATTTACAAATCGCAGTCCCTGAGCGACTCCAAAGCAGAGCAGCACAGCAACTCATGGCCGGCCGACACCGGTTCCGGCCGAGGGACTCGCCGGCGACGCGGGGCGAGCGACGAGGCGTGCGGGCACCCATGCGGAGACAACGTAGGCGTGGAGAGCGACCCGGGGGCAAGGTCACCCGACAGTGGGCAGGGCTCAACTGCCCACGTCGGCGTGATTCACCGGCGGTGGCGCACGCGCTCCGGCAACCTGTGACCCTGGAGACAGAAATGAAAAGATGGGAGAGCATTAGGACCTTACCCCGGACATGGCTACGGTGTCGCCTGGAGCAGAAACGACCCGTGCTAGAATGGCCACGTGCGCGGTGAAGGGCGACGACGCTCTAAGCATGGCGCGGCCGTGTCAGCTCGTCGCCGGTGAAGGTCCTGACCAAGCCGAGATGAGCATCAGATAGAGGAGGTTAAGGCGAGTAAGAAATTGCATTCGATCGAACTGCTACCATAGCCTTGGGCCTTACTCCCAAATCTCATAGCACGGCGGCGAACTAACGGACAGCGAGGGGAAACGCCAAATTGGTGGCCAACGGTGCTCGGCTGAGGCTCAGTGTGTTAAGGCGCCTAGCTAGCTTCCCAAGCTACTCGCAGGTGCGAGAAAAAGAGCTGCGAAACTCGCTGCCGCGTAGGAGGGAGGAGAAGACAACGACCAAGGCGTGGCGTGGCCGAGGGAAGAGCACACAGCGAGCCGGGCAAATTAAAGCGAGCAGCCACAGTCGGTGGAGCGATGCGAGCACGTACACACATGCGAGTGGAGTACTGGTGCGACGCACTTGAACCAAAATGGCCAAGCCCGAACAGAGCTCACCGCCGTTAGCTAGCGGGAAGGGGTGGATAGGTAGGGCAGAGCAGGAAGTCGTCCCATCGCAACAGCGGCCGGGGCCAACAACACAGTTGCGATGACTTGGTGCACACCCCAGGACTATGCGTGGTCGGTGGAGCGGACGGCGAGGGCAAGCGCCACGCTGGCCACGCGATAGCGACTGCGGCATCGGCTCGACCCCATGTGATATGGCGGATAGCGCATGTGCGTGGGCTCACATGGCTTTGCAGCACGGCAGGGAGCGGCTGTGGCCAACTCATCCTGGCCTGGGGCTGGCACAGGCGCGGGCACGGCATGGCACCGCAAGGAGACGGGAGTTGCCTGAGGAGTGTCACGGCCCTGTGCACGCAACGGGCGCGGCAACAACAATCGACGATGCATGAGGCATGGCAGGACAGGATGTAGGATCGCAGCATGGCAGTGGCTGGCCGACGGACAGCAGCAGCCAGCAACTGGCCGGGTAAATGGCCAGCGGCAGACACCGCGGCCCGCCATAGCCAAGCCTGGTCAGCATTGGTTGCCCCGCGTGGGCGAGCCTGGCACGACGACACCGAGACCGCGCCCACAGGCCAAACTGCCTAAGGCCGAGCTCATGTATGAATTTCAAAGCACGTGCGAAACCCCATCTAACTCATTTTGGGTTCAACCATCTAGACTGCACTCAAGAAGGTGCGTCGGGCTATCAACCAAAGCTAAAACATGCCACTACTCGTTAATTAGATTTCATGAAATAAATTCATGAACTTGGTGTCATCAAACCGTTTCTAACTTGAAAGTTTTCTAAACCTTCGAGCTGGGTTCACATCCAAGTCCCCTTTCTAGGCCCTAAGAAACACTGGCTAACCGTATTATGTTGCTAAAACAAAAGTTACATTGTTTTCTACAAAATTTGTACTTTAATTTTTATTAAAATCCAAACACATGTTCTATATTATTGTCGCTCTATAAAAATCACTTTTCAAATATGTTTTAAATAAAAAATCTAAGAAACTCGTTTCGGAAATTTTTCTTAGGCCTAAATCGTGGTGCTAAACAAGCTCGTAACACTAGGGGTGTTATAGGCATCTCGTTCCACTCATTTCCACATGGTAATTAGAGCCTCATTCCTTACGGAACTCAAGAATGGTGCTCCCATCCTCCTCTGCAGCATCTGCTGCTACCTCTCTTGGTATCGCCTTTATTCTAGTGATCGAGAAGCTGACCCGCAACAACCACCAATCTGTGCTGAGAGGCGCCCAGGTCGCCAACTTCATCAAGCCGATGGCCAAACCACCGTCGAAGTTTTTGCCTTCCAAGACCGACGGTGACAAGGAACCACCAGTGTCGAACCCTGATTGTGACATGTAACACCCTAAAATTTACTTTTCTTCAAATAGAATTAAATTCATTTAATTATGAATTTTTGTGTATATTTAAACCTAGGGGAAATAATAATCTTTATTGAAATTAAAATTCATCATAAGTTTAGCAACATGGTTGTGCATTCATGCTGCTGCATATTATTTTTAAACTGTGTGGTTTGAAATCAGATTTCGAATTGATTTGAATTTGCATTTAAAATTTGTTTGGAAATTGGTTTAGAAAATAGAAAAGGAAAATATCTCCCTCCCTTGGCTTTTGGCCCGAAGGCCATTTTCCTCTCTCTGGTTCCTAGCTGCAGGCCTGTTTTCTCTCCAGCTGGCCCAGCCGCTCTGCTCGGCCTGGCCTGCTCTTCCCGTGGCCGTGGCCTATTCCCGTCCCGCCGGCCCAGCCGGAAGCCTGAGCCCGCTCATCCTTTCCCCGCAGCCCAGCAGCCAACCCATCTTGGCTTGGATAGCCCGCCCCGCACTTTCCCTCTCTCACTATGACTGACGGAGTAGCCCCACTCGTCAGACACATCTTCCTCCTCCCATTGTGGTGACGGACTACCGCCATCGAGATTGCCTTCGCCACGCCGCGCTTGGCTTGCTTCCCACGTCGTCTGCCCCGTAAATAGCAAGCCTAGGTGCCGCCGCCCTCCCTTGACCCTAGAGCAGCGCCGCCCAAGCCCTAGCCTCACCATCCCGCGCTCGATGGATCTTGCCGAGCTCGACGACATCCGCCACCGCCGCTGGACACCTCCCCGTCATCAAGCTCCGCCTTCTGCTCTCCGCATAGAGGTACAAAGCCACAGGCTCCGTTTTCCCTCTCTCTTGCTCTCTATGTTGATCACCTTCATCGTCGAACTCTTGCAGAACATGTCCGTCCACCGAATCAAGCCCTGCACTATCTTCATCCATCCTCCGCCACCGAGGAAACCCTAGGTGAGCTCGCCGAGCCTCCCTCTTGCTCCCCATGCTCTCGGTTCGCTCCTCCATGGCCTGTAGGCCATTTTCGAAGACCATCGGCGAGTTTTCCATCGCCGGCAATGGAGTCCACCACACCGGCGCCTCTGTTCCGGCCAGCCGAGTCCTGGAGCCACCGCAGTCGTCCGATCCAAAATCAAAGGCCCGGATTAGAATGTACCTCTTTGTTGGCATGTTTTCAAAAAGGCCATTACAATTACTTGCGTCTTAACCCGCCGTCCCCGTAATCTTTCAAAAGAGCCCTTATAAGTATTTGGGTCTTAACCCGCAGTCCAAAACATCTTTTCAGATTTTGTTTTCTTCTTTTGAAAGCGTATTTTGTTTCGGTTAAATCTAAAATACATTTTTAGCTATTTAGAGTTTTGCCACTAGATTGGTTTTAGCCATAAAATCTCCGTTTTAACTCTGATTTGATCCGTTCAACTTGCGTTAGGTTCGTAATTAAGTAATCTATATGTTTATACTACTGTTAAGTAAGTTTTCAACTTTTAAAATTCAAGGTTGGATTTAATCTATTATTTTACTAAAGGAAATCTTGTTTAATTCATAACTTCTTCGTTTTAGCTCCAAAATTTGTGATCTTCGTGTTTGTGTGATCGTAGCGAGACATAGATTTGTTTTACAAACTTTTCATCTTGATTTTATGTTGATTGGTGTACTATTCTAATCTATGGTTTTTGTTTGCTATGCATGATAGTATGGATGCCTGTGTGGTGCCTTTTGTTCTCGAGTAGACTGTGAGTTTTATGTTGGTGATCTGGAGCAACTCTTTGAAGATCAAGACCAGCAACGATACTTTGAATTAAGGCAAGTATAATATGAGGCTCCTTGTTACCTATTCACTTTAATGCAATCTCAATTCATATGCATATGTTAATGCACAGCTTGGAGTCTACCTACCTTGATATTGATTACCTGTCCTTGATTTACCTATGGGTTTTGCATGTGGGTAGTAAGCTCAGTTTGCTCCAACTAATATTGATTAAGGAATACAATTAAAGATATATGCAACATGGTATTAAAAGATGTTTTTTAGCAACATGGAACCAAGGGGGCTAGAGCATTGGGCCTTTTCTTATGGTGCTCTAGTTTCTCTCCATAAGGACTCATCTTTAAGTGACAACCCAGGACTTACAGTACAACCATGAGGACCACATGGCTCTATTCTTAGTACAGTACCTTGCTCTTTCTAGTTTGTAGCAGTTTACCGAAAGGGCAAGAGGGGTTGGAGATGACTCCATAACACTTGGGAGATGGAATCCTAAGCGGCTGCTCCTTATTAGAATGACTGGGGAAAAGCTTCATAGTGTACCCTGCCTACTCACCTTGGAAGTGTTTTGGAAGTAATTAACCCGGGCATATGGGTAACATGACTCATGGTGAAAGTGTACAACCTCTACAGAGTGTAAAATTGGTATATCAGCCGAGCTCATGGTCACGAGTGGCCTAGATCTTTACTGAATAGTTGGTTACTTGGATGGTTTGGGTTATGATTAAAATTGTTGATATCTCTAATTATTCATATTTGGGAGTCTAAGCATAACTTAGCAACTTATGATTAATAATAAAATATGACCAACTAAAAGTGCTTACCGCAATTCAGTCATGTCAAGCCTTTTGAGCCTGCATCCCCTCATGTTAGGCTTGCTAAGCGGTAGTAGCTTACGCTTGTTTTATTTCAATACTTTGGCAAAATCCTATATGGGTATCAGATGGAGGTTCTTCAGTGGAGTTTTTCAAGAGGTGTTAGGTTTGTGATCAACCAGTTGACGATTCTTGTGGTGTTGGAGGCCTCGCCAAAAGATCAGAGTTATAGTATATACTATAAAGTAAGACTACATCTTTTGTAACAAATATTTGTGCGCTAAGTATTTAAGGCATTATCTTTGATATTACCCCTTCATTTGTAGCTATATGTGTGAATTGCATTCCTGGGCACACATATGGTGTGTATCTGGTTTTATCCTTAAAACTAGGTGCTACATGACATCTACTTGGCAAAAGATCAGCAAGTTCTGAGCTACTTGCTGACATCTCTCAAAGGAGATTCTCGACCAAGTCTCCATGGAGGAGATGGCGTTGGTGGCTTGGGCCTCCATAGAGGGGATGTTTGCATCCCAATCAAGGGCGTGGGTCATCAGCACCTGAATGGCATTAGCCACCGTGTCCAAGGGTTCCTCTTCAATCAACGAGTACTTTGCCAAAATGAAGGCATTGGTTGATGAGATGGCATCGGTGGGCAGGAAGCTCGAAGATGAGGAACTTGTGTCCTACATCTTGACTGGTTGGGACCTTGATTTCAACCCAGTGGTGTTGGAAGTGGCGGCGCGCATTGAACCCATTTCTGTTGGTGATCTGTACACACAACTCGTCAGCTTCGAGCAGCGCATGGAGATCCATGGTAGGGGATATCAGTCCTCCACCAACATGGCAGCAAGAGGAGGCCACGGTGGTAGCAACAACTCACATGGCCGTGGTGGCGGCCGTGGTGCAGGGCATGGCCAAAGAGGGGGCCACGGCGGCGGTGGTGACAGTACCCAGGGAGGTGCCTCCTCAGGCATTGTCTGCCAGCTCTGCAACAAGGAAGGGAACACCATCCTTCACTGCTACAAGAGGTTTGATGCCTCTTTTACTGGACCTCCATAGAAGAGTGCCTCCTTGGCGACCAACTCATATGGTGTAGATATGAACTGGTACATGGACTCTAGAGCCATAGACCACATCACTAGAGAGCTAGAGAAGTTGACCATCCGTGACAAGTACACCGGCTGCGAGCAAGTCCACGTGGCAAACGGGATAGGTATGGAGATTGATTATGTTGGTCATAGCGTTTTGCATTCCCCTAGCAGTGAGATTCATCTTAATAATATCCTACATGTCCCGCAAACTAGCAAGAGTCTTGTTTCTATAAATTGACTAGCAAAGGATAACAATGTCTTTCTTGAATTTCATCCCGACCATTTTTCTATCAAGGAATAGGTGACGAAGAAAACCCTCCTCAGAGGCAGATGTGAAGGAGGGCTTTACCCTTTGCGGTCTTCTTCGAATAAACAAGTGCTTAGTGTCGTCTCAAGCCGTCAACCTCCTTGTGGCTCTCTACGCTAGGGATGCTTCCACTCACGTAGTTCAGCAAATCTGAGCCTCCATAAGCTTCCTTTTTAGTGATTTAAATAATAAAGTGGTTTGTGATGCATGTCAGCAAGGCAAAAGTCATCAATTGCCTTACCCTAGGTCGACTAGTGTGTCTTCTAGTCCTATGGACCTGTTTTTTGGATGTATGGGGACCTGCTCCAACTTCGGTTGGGCGCCATAACTATATGTGAGTTTCATCGATGATCATAGCAAGTTTACTTGGCTTTAATTATTGCGTCACAAATCTGATGTTTTCAATGTTTTCATGACTTTCAGAATTTAGTTGAACATCAATTTGGTCACAAGATCCTTGCTTTCCAGACAGATTGGGGGGGGGGGAGTATCAAGCATTAAACTCTTTCTTCCGACGTATAGGCATAGCTCACCATGTTTCATGTCCCCATGCTCATCAACAGAATGGTTCTGCAAAGCGTAAGCACCATCACATCGTTGAGATGGGGCTATCTCTTCTTGCTCATGCGTCGGTACCACTTAAATTCTAGGATGAAGCATTTTCTACCACTGTGTTTCTTATCAATCGTCTTCCTTCCAAAGTGATAGACGACGAAACTCCTTTTGAGCGTCTCCTTGGTAAACAGCCAGATTATACTTTTCTACGAACCTTTGGATATGCGTTGTTTGGCCTAATCTTAGGCCTTACAATTCAAGGAAACTTCAGTTTCGCTCCAAGCAATGTGTCTTTCTCGGTTATAGTAATTCCCACAAAGGATTCAAATGTTTGGATCCAAAAGAAGGGCGTGTTTATATATCCAAGGATGTAGTGTTTGATGAGCGTCTCTTTCCCTTTGCCACACTGCATCCCAATGCCGGTGTCCATCCATGTTCCGAGATCGCTCTCCTTCCTGATACCTTGCTTGGCTAACATACTAGCTTTGGGGATGCAATACTGCGTGATCAGCATTTGAATTCTCCTATGCCTACTAATCCTTTGTCGATATCTGGTTTGGTTTTGAATGATACAGGAGAAAATTCGATGAAATTTGGTGAAGAAACGGAGTTTTCACAGCGTCATTTTATGTGTCCACCGGCTGCCGACCGCGCTGACTCCTAGGTGGATCCGCCTAGTGCTGATACTGCAGGTGGCAGCGCAACTACCTCGGGATCGGCGGCACATCCATAGTCACCATGGCGGCTGTCCCCTACGTGCACGGGTGCGCCGTCGCCCCTGGCTAGATCTTCTGCACCCACTTCTACCGCACCGCCAGCCCGCCACAGACAGATCCTAGCAAGGGGGTAGCAGCAGGCAGCTGATCCTATGAATCTATCGCCGGGATCTACTGTGGATGGTGCACTTGGTGACTCACCTATGCCCATCATGCCTCTACGGCCCACTACACGGCTCCAACAAGGTATAAGCAAGCCCAAGTCCTACTCTGATGGTACGGTATGTTGGTGCATGCTGGCTACATCACCTGCAGGCTTCGACACTCGATGAGGCCCTTGGAGATAAAAGCTGGGTCACAGCAATGGATTGTGAACACCAAGCTTTGTTGCGTAACAAGACTTGGCGTCTTGTGCCTCCTCCAAAGGGCAAGAACATCATTGGTTGTAAGTGGGTGTACAAGATCAAGAGAAAATCAGATGGCACTAATTGATATGTATACGGCACGGCTTGTTGAAAAGGGATTCAAGTAGTGTTATGGCATAGACTATGAGGATACATTTAGTCTAGTGGTAAAGGTTGCAACGATTCGGCTCATCCTGTCTATTGCAGTGTCAAGGGGTTGGTCCATTCTCCAACTTGATGTCCAGAATGCATTCCTTGATGGTGTGTTGGAGGAAGAGGTGTATATGCAACAGCCGTCGGGTTATGCAGATAAGTCACATCCAAACTATGTTTGCAAACTAGACAAGGCGTTATATGGTTTGACACAGGCACCTAGTGCCTGGTATGCAAGGTTGTGTAGAAAATTGGAGGCGCTGGGTTTTATGCCTTCAAAGGCTGATACCTCTCTATTCTACTATAATAGTGGAAAACATACTTTGTTTGTCTTGGTTTAATGTGGATGACATTATTGTAGCTAGCTCTTCACAAGAAGCTACAGAGGCACTACTCAAGGATTTGCATCACGAGTTTGCACTAAAAGACATGGGAGATCTCCACTATTTCTTGGGGATAGAAGTCAAGCGGGCTTCACATGGCCTGGTGCTTTCACAAGAGAGGTATGCTGCAGATATTTTGAAGCGGTCAGGGATGGATAAGTCTAAGTCTATTGATACTCCTCTGTCAAGTACAGAGAAGCTCAGCATTGTTGATGGTGACAAACTTGGACCCAAGGATTCAACAAGATACTGAAGCTTGGTTGGGGCATTGCAGTACATAACACCTACACGCCAAACATTTCGTTTGCTGCTAATAAAGTGTGCCAGTTTTTACATACTCCAACCACGGTACACTGGAGCGCTTTTAAACCGATCCTGCGGTATGTTCAAGGAACTATTGATACTGGACTCAAGATCAAGAAGTCCGGGTCTATGATGGTTAGTGCATTCTCAGATGTGGATTGGGCAGATTGTGTAGATGACCGAAGATCTACTGGAGGTTTTGCTGTGTTCCTGGGTGACAATTTGATCTCATGGACAGTCAGGAAACAGGCAACGGTCTCTCGGTCTAGCACAGAGGCTGAGTATAAGGCACTAGTCAATGTGACTGCAGAGATGATGTGGGTTCAGAAGTTGTTGACTGAACTCAAGGTTCACCATCCTCCCATGGCTCGGTTGTGGTGTGATAATTTATGTGCAAAGTATCTCTCTGCTAATCTGGTGTTTCATGCTAGGATGAAGCATATAGAAATTGATTTTCATTTTGTCAGAGAGCAGGTTGCACGGAAATTGTTGGACATCCGATTCATCTCCTCTGGTGATCAGTTGGCTGATGGCTTTACAAAAGCTATTCCAGCCGTGAAGATGAAACATTTAGAAACAATCTTAATCTTGTAAGTGGCTAAGATTGAGGGGGTGGGTGGGGAGGGGGGGGGGGGGGGGGTGTTAAGATGACTCGGTTGTATTCAGTTGTTAGGCTATTGCTCCTGACTTGTAGGGGAGTCTTTAGCTTGTAGCTAAGGTGGTTTAGGATAGATCATATCTCGAGTTTGTTGTAATCTTCATCTTGTTGTACAAGCCACCCAGGGGGCTGTTCTCTACTCAATATAACACGCAACCGAGTGCCCAGGGAGGACATATCAGTCCTCTCATTTCCACAGAGTGGACAAGAGAATATGATGTTGGGCCGTTGGGCTGGGTGTAAGCATTTTCATTTTTTTATTCGTATGGAGCTGTCTGATTTTGGCTGGGACGTCGGACGCCCTAAGCCTAGCATTTCTGTTTCAATTGAGGCCATAGCTTATAATATGGTAATAGATGGACTGTGCAAAGAAATGAAATTGGAAGAGGCTGAAAAGTTCTTGGAATTAAAGAACAAACAAGAATATGCCCGTGATGTGTATGGTTACAGCTATCTCATTCGCAGTTACTGCAAAAATGGGAAACACAATGAGGGCAGTTGATCATTGTGAAGCCATGGTATCCCACGGTATAGAGATAAATTGTCACATTGTTGGTTATCTTCTACAATGCTTTAGGAGGGTAGGTAAAACATCTGAAGTTATTGTGCACTTCCAGAAATTTAAGGATTCAGGGGTCCATCTTGATGGAGCTGTATATAACATTGCTATGGATGCTTGTTGCAAGCTTGGGAATATGTGGATGAGGCAGTTAAACTACTGATTCAAATGATGGCTAGGGGTATACATGCCTTATAAATGGTTACTGTCTGAAGGGAGAAATACAAAGTGCTCTACAGGTATTCGAGAGGATGCTGAAGGAAAATATAAAACCAGATGTAGTTACATATAATGTATTGATCAGTGGATTTTTCCAGAGAGGCCTTGTTACCACGGTTGATGACCCTGGACCACATGATGGATCAAGGGTTGGAGAGTTCACTAACCTATGGTCTGGCAATTGATGGTTTTTGGAGGGGAGGCCACCTGAGCAAAGCAGAGGAAATATTGAAGTTCTGTACAATGCTATGGTTCGTGGCTATTTGCATTCAGGTTCCACTGACGATGCTTACAGGCTGTTTCGTAGGGTTGCTCAGCAAGGAAATATTTTGGATCGTTTTTCTTGTTCAAAACTGATAAATAACCTTTGTAGAGATGACAATGTCAAAAGAGCTTCAACAGTATTTGACATGATGTTGGGAAAGAAAGTTGTTTTTTTTTAAGAAAACGCAGGAGAGCTGCACTTCATTGCATTAGAGAGAGAAAAAGGTCCCCATACAACTCCCTTCTCTCATACGGGGACCAAATATGAGAGATAGATAAACAGAACAAAAACTAGCCTATGAAACAGAAAAATACATGACCAAAACTTGACCTAGCTGTTTAAATTACACCAGTTAGGCCTAGGTCTTGCAGCTTCTTAGCACCGGCCAGATACCAAAGGCCGTGTTCGTCTTTGAGGTCTCTCATAATGGAATCGACCGAGGGAGCCATCTCCTCAAACACATAGGCATTTCTATGCTTCCATATCATCCAAGCACCCAAAATTATTAGGGAATTTACCCCCTTCTTGTATTCTTTTTTCACTTTCTTCAAAACCTTGCGCCACCATTTGGCGAAGCTGCGCTCCCGCTGCCTTGGAATGCAATCACCCAGGTTCAGGGGTGCTAAAAGCTTGAACCAAACCTGTCTTGCCACCACACAAGATACTAGCAAGTGTTGTACTGTCTCATCCTCCTGATCACATAGGGGGCATTGCTCAGGATGAGGCAGCCCTCTCTTTTCAAGTCTATCTGCCGTCCAGCACCTATTATGAATTGCCAACCAAAGAAAAACCTTACACTTATTTGGGGCCCAAGTTTTCCAAAGTCTTCTCCAAGGCTCAAATGTTACTGATCCCTGGAAATAAGCCCGATAAGCAGATTTAGAGGAGTAGCAGCCCCCAGGTTCCAATTTCCAAATATGTTGATCTTCAAAATCATTTAACTGAAGACCCTGGACACAGTCCCATAGTTGCAGAAACTCCCGGATTCCAATCCAAGACAGACTCCTACGTATTACAGAAACCCATTTATTATTGTCCAAAGCCTCAGCCACTGTTTGTCTTTTACGGACCCTTGCAGACACACTTGCAAAAACCTCAGGTGCAAGATTCTCCACTGAACAACCATGCAGCCACCTGTCTGTCCAAAAAAGCGTATTATTTCCATTTCCTAACTCTGTGCTGACAGCAAGAGAAAACAAGGCTAGTGAGTTAGGATGCGAGGGGAGTTCAAGATCAATCCAAGGTCGATCAGTTCGGGTTTTCTTATGCCACTGCCATCTAGCTTGCAATGCCCAAGCCATGACCTCAAGATTGATAATTCCTAAACCACCAAAATCCAGTGGTCGGTTGACCTTTTCCCGTGCAACTAAACAACAACCTCCATTAGCTTGTTCCTTCCCCTTCCAAAGAAAGCCTCTTCGGATTTTATCAATCGCATTTATAAACCATTTTGGAACGTTGATGGCTATCAGAAGATAAATAGGTATCGCTGAGAGAACAAACCGAACCATAGTAATACGCCCTGCCCTATTCATTAGGACAGCTTTCCATCCTGGCAACTTATCAGCCACCTTCTCAATCCAAGGCATAAGGTCAGCTTTTCTCAGTTTCTTGTTGGACAGAGGCAACCCTAGATAAGTGCAAGGAAATTCGGCAACAGTGCAAGGGAGGGTATCTCTTACTGGCTCCAGGGAAACATCATCACAACGGATGGGAATAATGCTGCTCTTGTGCAAAATGGTCCGCAGCCCCGAGGCCATACCAAAGGCATTGAGAATTTCCTTTGTGACCTCTAGTTCATCCTCAATCGGCCTTATAAAGAGAGCAACATCATCAGCATACAGAGAGAGACGCTGTCCAGAAATTCTTTGGGAGAGGGGTTGTAGGAGCCCTTCCTCTCCAGCTTTGACAAAGAGACTATTAAGCACATCCATAACCAGAATAAATAACATGGGGGATAAAGGATCGCCTTGCCGGAGTCCACGCTGATGCTGAATAACATTTCCAGGTTTCCCATTTATCAATACCTGAGTGGAAGAGGTAGATAGCAAATTTGAAATCAGATTGCACCATGATATGCCAAAGCCCAAGTGAGAGAGTACTTCCAGGAGGAACGACAAAGCTACCGAATCAAAGGCTTTAGAGATATCCAATTTCAGAAATAGACTTGGTACCTTTTGTCGATGAAGAACCTTTACAGTTTGTTGGACAAGGATGAAATTATCATGAATACTTTGCCCTCTAATAAAAGCACTCTGATTTGTAGCAACCACAGAATTGAGATGGGGGTGCCAATCTGTTAGCAAGGATCTTGGTTACTAGTTTCGCGAATCTTGTTCCTGATGTAATTTCATATAGTGAACTCATATCAGTTTATTGTCAGAAAGGATATATGTACAATGCTCATTTATGGTTCCGTAATATGGTCCAGCAAGGGCATTCCCCTGATGTCACTGTATGCACTATGCTGATGAATGGTTACTGCAGGGCTGTCCGCTTCCAAGAAGAACTATTTTATAAAATGATAAGGTCAGACATTAACCCTGATGTAGTTGCATATACAGTCCTATTGGATGGTTTCCTAAAGGAAACCCTTCGGCAAGGATGGGAGGGTCTTTAAAGGAGAGAAGCTTTCTTATCAGAGAAAAGCATAGGAAGTTGCTGAGCGAAATGAAAGAATGTTACACAGTACTGATTGATGGACAGTGCAAAGCAGAATCTCTAGAGGAAGCTAAGGGACTATTTCGTGAGATGTTGCAGGAAGGACTTAAACCTGATGTTTGTGATACACAGTCCTTCGCCAGAGAAATAGCAAAGGATAAAGATCTTTACAAGAGAAATGAAAAGTAAGTTGCTTCAGAAAATAATACAAAAGTAAGATCCTGAAGTTAGATGTACTTAACCTTTTCAATGTTATAACAAGAAAAAACCTTGAAATCTCAGAGGGGGCAGCTGTATTTGTGATATCCAAGTTAGAAAAACATTTCAACTGAAGTGAGCATGCCAATAGAAAAGTATTACTCTGTCTGTAGTTGTATATGTGATCTTAACCATTAATTTTATTGAAACTAAAAATTTTGTTTACATGTATGTGTCATCCAATATGATGTTGTTATTCTCGTGTGCAGTATCGGATCGTGTCCCAAGATCCGAGAATCTTACCGGATGAGTTTCTTTGTGCAGATAATCACCATTCACCAGGCCCATGCTTGTGTGTGCAGCAGGCTGCGTGCCATTCGCCATGCATTGAGCATGTGAAGGTCAGCCCTCTCAGAAAGGCACTAGATCGTCCTCATGGAGAACAGCAACGCACAGGGTGTGTTCAGTGCCAAAATTGATGACTAACAATAGAGGGCGCACACGCTATCTGGTCTAACAATGGAGGGGCGCACACGCTATCCTGGTGAAGCCTGCTGTGGCAGCAGTGGCAACTTCAAGTTCTGAACCATGTTGTGCCTTTTGTCTGGCAGCAGTAATGTGTTCCTAGATAATACCTCTGTTTCAAATTGTAAGTCGTTTTTAGTTTTGTCCTAAGTTAAACTTGTATAACTTTGACCAAGTTTACATAAAAATGTACTAACATCTATACAATATCAAATAAATGCGATTTAAAATATATTTCATGGTTAATCTAATGCTTGTTTGATTTTGTAGATGTTTGTGCATTTTTTTGCAAACTTGGTCAAATCTGGAGAGGTTTGACTTAGAAAAAGCTAAGACTACTCACAATTTGGAAGGGAGAGAGTCAGAAATAGCAAAAAGAAAAAAAAAAGATGAAGAAAAGATCACTGGCCGGGCTGCCAAAATACAGGGTGCTCCCACCAGTCCAGAGTTCATGCTGTTGCAAATCTTTTGGGCATAAGTACGCATATGGAAGGTGTTTGTCACAGTTTTAGGATCTAGTGACTCATAATCTTGTACCATAATAATTTTTCCTTTGATGATATTTATATCCAATTTTGTATTATTGCTAACTCTTTTTTCTTAATCTTGACAGGAAACACACCAATTACCATTGGGATTGAGTAATGACTGGGTTCTTGCGGTTATCTTAGTGCCTGAAGCCACAACTTCTGAAGAAATTCTATATTTTTATAACCCATCAGCTATTAACAGAATGAAACTTACTGGGGGATGGAAGATCCACCGTTTCTTGGTCATCGAAAAATATGACTGGAGTTCAGAGTGTTAGTTTCTTTGATTTTTTGTTCAGATAAATCATGTATTGGTCCTCTTCATGAATGATCAGAGCTTTTATCTATGACTATCAGTATCATCTCTAGTCAGCTCATTAGTAACTGGATACAGTTAACATGTCAAGTTACAATGTTAGTCCTTTGAGCAAGTTTCAATTTGGCTTGGTAACTTTTGTGATTGTAAGACCACTTCAATTTCATCCATTGTTGAGTCCCTACCGAAGACCTGTGTTTTGTTTGGAAGTATCGGCTAGTCTTATGCTTTTCTTCTTGTTGCAATGCTGGTGTAAAATATCCCCATATTATATGCGATATGTTACATGGTGGTATAAGATATGAAATTTGTGAATGCTGGAACATACAGTCAATCGCATTTGCTGAATATCTCTTTTGTCTGAGTGTCAATTAGGTAAAAATAAGTATTTCCACAGCTGGCGAGGCTGTCCATCAGGAAAGGACAAAATAGATGAACAGCTGTCTATGAAAACAAACGAAGAGATGAACACTAAGCAGATTATGTCTTGTGGATAAGTATTCTCCACAAGACGATGATGTTGATTAAGTCCTGGAAGCCGCTGTTGAGCCCAAATCCAAGGATGTGGCGGAGATCTTTGACAAGCTGAGTCAAGGCTTGGTGACGGCATGAGCTTTCTACTTGTAGCGCCGTGCTTCTGGTCGTAGATGTTATAAGTTCCGTTGGTGGAGTTGGAGTTTTGTTTGTAGTCTCTTTTATACAAATTGCTAGCTTTCTCTGTCATATATACTGGGTAGAGGTTTTAGATGCTGGTAGCAGATTACTGTCTTCAGTCAAAATTTACTGAAATTGGTTTCGTGTCACTGTTCCTAGGGATCGTAAAGGCTATTTTTTCTGAAGCATGAATGTTTCCGAGTCAGAACCACTGGAGCAAATTCTAGCACTGGAGTTGTGCAGAATTAGCAAAGGATTTACGTCGAGGAATTGAGGAAATAAACTCATGACATATAGGTATATTAGAGCATTTCTAACCGATTTATTTAGGGAAAATGTCGATGTTGATAGTAGCTATAGATTATAAGAACCATAATTATAGATTATATAATTAGTTAGGCTATTAGCTACAGATTATAAGAACCGGAATTACAGATTATATAAATAGTTGGGCTATTTTGATCCTTAGGTTATAAATCAGTTGGATTGTTAGTTGTGTCATCAAAGCAATCCAAATATACACCTCAATTTGTGGTTAGACAAGGCACTCAATTTGTGGTTAGACAAGACACTCATCTCATTCATCTTTATCTAATAACTTAATATTAAAGTACAGTAATTTCTTTGGTTCGACGTCTAATAACCGTTGTCAGCTTTTTTCGTCACTTAACAAAAGGTGGGAGGAGTGGGATATTTCAGGCCTGGGTGGCGGGAAAGCAATATATAACACGGGCCGGGTCTCCCTGCTAGCTTAGAGTGTGGACAAGTTCAATCCATCACTGTATATTCACACTCATCACCATGGTCTGCACCATTACGGCATGGGCTCATGAGAAGGTCCCATTCTTCCGGAGTACACTGGGAGGGGGCCGGCAGTCCCGTACCATCAACTCCCCTTTGCATACAAGCCTGCTATTGAGTGTCGCTGCAGATTGAAGGCGACTCGGTGGATTTCTTGGAGTGATAACAACCCTGGTCTTCACAATGACAAATCATGTCATGGTGCGCTATTTATGATTATTTGTTCTTTTGGTAGACCCCATCAAATTGCGGGTTCTATATGTGGTTCGATCCTGAACATGGACCATTTATGAAGAATTTGGTAAAGATTTACATGACGAGGTGTGGTTTTTGAAGGCGAACGTGCATGTTAGAACGAAGGAAGAGTTCAATGATGCAGCTTTCATCAAGGAGATGCATGAGGTTGAAGGCACGGTGAGGGTTCCAACAAAGATGAAGTAAGAATTGGTAGCTATGAAAAAGAAATCTAGATGCAATTCTTTTTTCACCTCTTTTGTAGTTGTCTTAGTTGTTGACATGTTGATTGGCCAGATCCTCAATGTATGGAAGTAGATCGACATGTATCTGGTTTAGTGTTCTTTATTTTTGGATGGTCCTGTTGAACTATTGTTTCGTTATCAATTCCGTTACTTATGCTACAAAAACAGTACTTTGATGGTTCGGATTAGTGATGTGGAGTAAAATGTCCCTACTAGATGCAATGTCGCATATGGGTTTGGGTACATGTTGTGATTTTAACCAGTCTCTTGAACCTCGATCCTCATGCTCTAGCAACTAAAATACCATCAATATCCAACACTAGGAATCTCTGTCACTGCAAATTGGGGTCTGCTATAGGTGCAAAGATGGTGTTGAACTCAATATACAATTCCTATGACCTTCCTTCTCTCACGTCCATTCCCCTTTCTGGCCCATCCTCGCGGTGGACTATAAGGGCTTGGAGGAACCGCCGTCGCCCTTCTCTCCATCGCACACTCGCACCTATGACATCTGCAACGCACGGTCGTTGTTATATCTACACTTTGGTGAGTGAACTCGAACGCCTCTTGGTTTCAATAGAATCAAACCATGTATGTGTTCATGTTTCTTGGTTTCACAAATCCCCAATCTTAGTTGCAATATGTACTGTTCTTGAATTTACAGATGAACATGGTCTTTTCTTGTTTTGGATTTGATGGCCTTCAATCTTTCTGGATTTTAACTTGTGATTCTTATTGTCCTCACTGATGCACTATAAGTGCTTAGGATAGGCAGCTATTGCACATGCCCAACATCCTAGCATTGTAGTGGAAGCACCAATTTCACATGTGTTGAGCTAGATGTTGCTATAGTAATGGATATGGACTAGGATATGTAGGGGAATGACCTAGATGACATGGAGATTGGCCTAGATCTTATGGAAGTCAACCAGTATGTGATGCAAGTTCAACAGGATCTCATGGACATTGACCTAGATGAAAGGTCCGAAATGGCTAGACGGGGGTGAATAGCCTATAAAAATTTTCTACAACAATACTAAGACAAATGGTTAGATAACTCAATGGCGTAATGCGAGTTTTGCGCTTGCACTACTTGTGTTGCAAGCCACCTATCTACAAGTCTAGTTTGCTATGATCTCTATGTATCAAGCAATGGCTAAGTCACTACTTCTACCACTAGTGAGCAAGCTAGCAAGACTAATTACAACTAGGTAGGCTACACTACTCACTAGTTACAACTAGCACTACACAAGTGTATGAGAAAGTAAATACAAGTGCTAGGAATGAAATACCGAGCCAGGCAAGGGATCAATCACAGTGAGTACCAATGAAATCCATGGAGACAAGATGGCACAATGATTTTTCCTCTGAAGTTCACTTGCTTGCCTGCAAGCTACGTCCCCATTGTAGCGATTCACCCACTTGGAGGTTCACACGTTGATAGGCATCACATGTCGAACCCGCAACCGGGTGCCGCACAACCAACACAAGATTGGGATCCACAAGCTACGAGCAATCCACTAGAGTTGCCTTTCGTGATCTCCCATGGGAAAGGCACAAGAACCCCTCACAATCCACCGATCGGAGCCGGAGACAAACACCACCCTCCACTTAACGATTCTCGCTGCTCCAAGCAGTCTAGGTGTCGGCAAACACAAAGAGTAACAAGAGAAATCCACAATGAAACACAATCACCAAGTGCCTCTAGATGCAATCACTCAAGCAATGCACTTAGATGCTCTTCAATCTCACCAAATGATGAATCAATCAAGCAAGATGAGTGAGAGAGGAATGACTAGGCTCACAAGGTTGTATCCTCAATAGAAATGGCTAAGAGAGTGAGCCCAAGCCAGCCAAGTTCTATTTATAGAGCCCCCAAACAAATCCAACCGTTATGCCCCTCAATGGGTAGTCTATGTGTCGACTGGTCCCGCTGACCGGACCCACAGTGTCCGGTCTAGACCGAGTCCACTGTGCGGGATCATGCCACACGTCCCCGACATTCAACCTTGTACGTCAATCTCCAATAGTCGCCTCAGCTGCGCACTTGAGTTACTTTGGACTAGACTATGATTCCCAGGGTTCGGTCGCTCCTCCTCTATGTTCGGCGCACATGCCATCAATCACTTCCTCTAGACCGGACTCTAGAGCGAGGGTCTGGTCATTACGCACCATGCGAGTTTGGCCATTTACAGAGAGCTCCCAAGAGCACCAAATGTGACCAGACTAGGTTTGGTGCTCATGACCAGACTCTGACCCAGGGTCTGGTCTACCACGCGATGCCACATCACCACTGTGCTTCAACACCGCCTCAACAGGACTCTTAGCGCTGGGTCTGGTCCCAGCGCCGCACCCATGGCCTAGGATTGAGTCCAGACTAGACTCTCCCTTCAGGGTCCATTCCTACCAACAGTAGGGTTCGGTCGCCCTTTTCACCTCCTTTTCTTCTCCAACTTCTTCACCCTTGCTCCCAAGTGCTAACCACCAAGTGTATCACTATATGTGCATGTGTGTTAGCATTTTCACAAAACATTTTCAAGGGTGTTAGCACTTACTAGAATCTAAATGCGTATGCAATGAGTTAGAACATCTACTGGCACTTTGATAACCGCATTTCACAATGAATTTCACCTCTCTTCATAGTACGACTATCTACCCTAAACCCACTCACACCCACCTGGTGTCTTGAGTGGCAAAAACAAAATGGCCCTATCAAATATACCTTTGCCTTGAGCCCATTTTGTTTTTCTCTTTCTTCTTTTTCAAGTTTAGAACTTGATCATCATCACATGTCCATCACCATCACCATGGACTTCATCTTTCTCCAACACTTGGTGTGTACCAACCTAGCTCATGTTCATCACTCAATGACAAGGTTAGTACACTGGGTTTCATCAATTAACCAAAACCAAACTAGGGCTTTCACTAGATGACATGGAGATTGACCTAGATCTCATGGACTTTGACTAGTTGTACAACTAATTTGGTAGAAATCAGGGCATGTTATATATTTCCTATGTAGTACAACTAGGTCTACAACTAATTTGTCTTTGCATCTTAGCTTTTCTATGACCAATGCGGAGTTATGGTGTAATGCTACCTATGAAGTATGAACTAGTTGTCTCAAACTAATTAGTAGTTAAATATATGGTTCTGTATAACTAATATAAATTACTAATGCTTTTGCTTACAAACTTATGGTAGTGACATTGGCATTTAAGTGCTCCAATTACATGTCATTTAATCCGAGTACATGCAACAAGTTGAATCTATGCCCCTTACTAATGAACACCGAATGATATTGCGGTTAATATATTCACCTCACCGTATCATACGTTAGGCTCATTGTGATTAGGTTCATCATGTCATCTATTTCTCTGTAGACATGCAAGACTTGTCCCAATCTCAACCGGCAGCATTCACTACGCCTTCACCTATAGTCCATGCTTTGAGTTCTGACTGTGAATATTAGTATGGCCGCTGGTGAAAGATCCTAATGGCTAGAGGGTGGTGAATAGCCTATTAAAAATTTCTACAACAACACATAACAAACCGGTTAGACAAATATGAGGCGAAGCGAGTGTTGCACTAGCCTACTAAAAATGCAAGCTACCTACCATAATTCTAGTGACTATGATCTCTAAGCACACAAAGGCTATTTCACTGCACTAAGTCAGTGTGCTCTCAAAGACTAACTAAAAAGCCACACTAACCACTAGACCCGACACAAGCTTGCTCTCAAAACTAATTACACTAAAGAGCGAAGCAACACTAGAAATGTAAATACAAGAGAGGGGATGTGATGATTATACCACCGTGTTGAGAAATTGAGCCAATCACAAGATGATCACAATCAATCACAATGAATACCAAGAAATCCTCGGACAATGATGACACAAGTTTTTTACTGAGGTTTACTTGCTTGCCAGGAAGCTAGTCCTTGTTGTGGTGATTCACTCACTTGGAGGTTCACGTGCTAATTGGCATCACACGCCAAACCCTCAATAGGGTGCCGCACAACGAACACAAGATGAGGATCACACAAGCCACGAGCAATTCACTAGAGTACCTTTTGGCTCTCCGCTAGGAAAGGTCAAGAACCCCTCACAATCACCATGATAGGAGCCGAAGACAAGCACCTTCCTTCTCTCGACAATCCTCGCTGCTCCAAGCCTCTAGGTGGTGGCAACCACCAAGAGAAACAAGCTAATCCCATAGCAAAACACGAACACCAAGTGCCTCTACATGCAATCACTCAAGCAATGCACTTGGATTCTCTCTCAATCTCACAAAGATGATGAATCAATGATGGAGATGAGTAGGAGGGCTTTGGCTAAGCTCACAAGGTTACTATGTCAATGGAAATGGCCAACAGAGTGAGCTTGAGATTGCCATGGGGCTTAAATAGAGGCTCCCACGAAATAGAGCCATTGGCCCCCTGCATCACACTATCCATGGGGTGACCAGACATGCTGATCAAGATGATAGGATAAGTGGCACCCTAGCATCTGGTCGTGGATCAACATCCATGTGTCCCCATTCAAACCACGGCCACCCAATCTCCAACAGTCAAGAACTCCCACACGATTAATTAAGTGGTGACCGAACACACTAGAAGGGTGACCAGACGCACTGCCACTACGTCAGATCAACACATGCCCACGCGCCCCGAAGAACGACCGGACGCACCGATCAGAACTATCTCTACGCGTTAGGTCGACTCCAGAGAGCTCCTCGAGCACCAAAACCATGACCAGACGTGTTAGGTGCACGCGATCAGATGCGCCACCAGTCAGGTCTCCACCGCGCTCACTTAGCCGGTTACATTAGCATACGTCATCCGCAACTAGACACACAAGCGTTGCGTCAGGTCACATTTTGACCTGGCATCTAGTTGCTCACCGAAGCTAAGCCCTTACTGCTCTGAACTAACTAGACGCTCTAAGTCTGGTCACGTCGATCTCTACGTCTGGTCACTAAAAGACAGTGACAATCACCTCCTTCACTTCACCAACTTTGCCACCCTTGATCAAATGTGCCAACCACCAAGTGTTTCACCATGTGCACATGTCTTAGCATGTTTTCACAAACATTTTTAAGGGTGTTAGCACTCCACTAGATCTAAATGAATATGCAAAAGTTAGAGCATCTAGTGGCACTTTGATAACCACATTTTGATACGAGTTTCACCCCTCTTACTAGTACGGCTATTGATCCTAAATGTGATCACACTCGCTAAGTGTCTCGATCACCAAAATTCAAAAGCTCCTATGGATATCACCTTTGCCTTGAGCTTTTTGTTTTTCTCTTTTTTCTTTTCCAAGTCCAAGCACTTGATCATCACTGTGGTCACACCATGTGGGGGTATTAACCCCTATACCCTTACAGCTAAGCTTGGGCCGGCCCGGATTGATGGGTCCGGTCCACTCGAAAGACGATGTGCGGCCCAGCCAACTTGATCGGAGTCCCGCACAAGGAGTCAAGGCGGATTTGGCGATCAGGTAGGATCCTAGTTGGTTAGAATAGGAATCCTTATCCAGCCACATATGGCAATTGTAACTGACTAGGATTGGTTTCCAGATCTATAACCCTACCCCCCGGACTATATAAGGCGGGCAGGGAATCCCTCTAAAAAACATCTCTCATTGACATACAATAATACAAATTAGACGCAGGACGTAGGTGTTACACCTTCTTGGTGGCCGGACCTGGATAAAACCTCGTGTCTGTCTTACATCACCATCTTGTTTGTGGCTTGCGCATCTGTCTGCCGACAATCTACTACCTTGGGCATACCCCTAGGTAGACTGCCGACCATATTTCGTCGACAGTGGCGTGCCAGGTAGGGGGTGTGCGTACTGCTCTCCAAGCAAACAAGATGGTCATCATCTCCGCCTCCATGGCTATGCCGAACAACCTCAAGTTCACCATCGGCCAGATCACCTGGACCACCGACTCCGATGACTTCATCGCCATGACCACGGAGGAGGTGTGGATTCAGTCTGCGCCGACCACTACTTCACCTACATCGGCTACGGCTCCGACCACAATGAGTACGGCTCCGACCATGATGGATCTGGCTCTGACCATGATACATCTAGCTCTGACCATGCCTGCATCATATTTAGCCACGCTGACAACTCGTCGTCCGCTTCCCCGCTACAAAGGGAAGCAGATCGACAACACTGACCTACTTGACTCCATCAATCGGGTTGGCACCAAACTCGCTGAAACCCTAGCTCTGGTAAGTACGATTCAAAGTCAACCTAACGAGCAGGTAATCGCTCCCCACAATAGATCTACCCGACCAGCTCGGACCAGTCATCCTGCATGACTTGGTACAGATCTTGTGGTCATATCTACTCCTGAAGGGCGCTCCGCTCATCGCCGGCCAGCCTCCGCGATGGGTCTCCGGCTCTCCGAGTACGAAGCCTCGATGGAGAACCATCAGGTCCAGCCCTACGGCCTACGAAACGCTACCTCCAGCTATGCGTATAACCTACAACGCCGCTTGGATCTGTGTTTTATGCACCGACCTTGGCCGAAGCCGCGTGACTTCGTCAACATGATCCGGACTGAAGATTATCAAGAAGGATCCGTCCACACAGTCCAAGAGGGCGACTCCAGCTCCTCGTCTGGCATCGCATCTAAAGCATCTGTACACACCCAGCTTCAACATCATGAAGACGACAGCGCCAAGTACGATCTGGATCTGCCAGACCATGCCCCGAGGTTTTCACAATTCCTGTCTTTCCTGCCAAGATGAGGGAATTTGATCCATGTTGTCCGCAATGACGAACCAACAGCGGTTGGCAAAATAGAACAAGAAAGGACCACGCGCGAAGCACGCAATATTGACCGGTTTAATCGCCGACAAATCGAAGCTGAAGCAGACCAGGAGGCGTGATGCATAAGGGTCCAGCCACGCGACCTCAACAATGCTTTCGACAGGGTGGGGGACAAACAGGTCTTCAGGACTCCAAGTGCCAACATAGCCGTTGCCATGGCGACAATGCAACGGCTACCCAACACCCCGAAAACCCAAGCGGTTCGCGATGAAATACAAGCCTATTTGACGGCTGCCATGGCCCAGACCACAGAAATTGTAAATCAAGTCTGGGCTCCATCCGTCTCAGTCGAGTCAAGCCACAGCCGCTAGCTCCCAAGTCGCTCACAGCCACTCAACCCACGTGGCTCATGCAACAACGACGCATCAGACAACTGTCAAGGCAGAAACGATGGCCACGATGGTGGTCAGGATGACAACCGCCGTTGGGAGGACAACCGTCGCGACATCTAGGACGATAATCACCGAGACAACCACGACAATCGCCACGATAACTGCAGTCGCAGGGCTAATCCAGATGGCAATCGAGATCACCGTGATGGCAATAACGATCTCCGCCATTACATCGGTGGACGCGATCTGCGCTCTCGCATCAACCAGAGAGCCGATGATCGAGCATCCTACGAAAGCTATCGCCGTATGGAGTATGACACTACCCACGGTTCGCCGGGTTTGAAGCAGTTTACTCCACACCTTTGCCAAGTCATATGGCCCAAGAATTTTAAGCTCGAGAAACTTCGGAAGTACGACGGCAAAGAAAACCTCGAATTATGGGTCATGCTCTACGAAACCACATGCAGATTAGCCATGGCTGACGAGCACGTCATGTCTAACTACTTCCCAGTCGTTGTTGGCCATGTAGGTCACCAATGGCTGGTCAGCTTGCCGGCGAACTACTTTGATTCTTGGTAGGAGCTTAAGCAAGCCTTCATCGACAATTTCATCGCTACTTATGAACAACCGGGCAACAAGTACGATCTGCAATGGATCCGAGATCGGAAAGATGAGCCACTGCGCGAGTACGTTCAGCGTTTCTCAGAGATGCGCATCAAGGTCCCATCAATCTCCGACAATGAGGCAATCGAGGCTTTCATCACTGGCCTCTGCTTCCACAACGCCCTAAGAGACAAGCTCCTCTGGAAGAGACCTGAATCGGTCACAGCGCTCCTATCCACCGCCAAGAAATATGCGGACGCCGATGATGCCAAGAAGATAATTATTGAAGAAGTAGCAAGGGTTCCACGCTCCGACCACCCCCCACACCGCGACGACTACCGTGGCAATCGTGGTCGGAACGATAGTTAACCAGCGCAACGACTCCTGCGACCACCGCGACCAACGTAATTAGCGGCGTAACCGCCGTGACGATTATAGGAGCAAGCGTGCTTGGGAAGATGACGGCGAGGTCAATACCGTTAAAAAGGGTGGCAGATGTCGTAATTACGAAGACGACTATGCCAAAGCATTGAAGGGGCCCTACCAGCTCCATCCTAAGTCAAACCATACCATGGAGAATTGTCGCGTTCTCAAGTCTATCTATACGCTTCAACAGGCTCTGGATACATCCGACAAGCCTAACGATGCAGGGGAACAACACAACAAGGATAACGACGACGACGATGTAGACCCTCATCACAAGTACGTCAAGCCAACCGATCGCGTGCACACTATCATCGGAGGCAAAGTGTCCATCAAGACCAAGCAGGAACGCAAGCTGCTTGCCCGTGCTTGCTTGAACGTGGCCAACGCCGATAACCTCCTCGCCGATCCACGGCTTCCTCCGTGGTCTCACCGTGAAATCTCTTTCAGCAGGAAGGACTAATGGGCCGCAATACCGGAGCCAGGACGTTTTCCCTTGGTCCTCGATCCTTGTATCAACAAGGTCCAGTTTGACAGAGTACTGATTGACGGTGGTAGCTCCATCGATATACTGTTCAAGAACAGTCTGCCCGCCCTGAAGATAGCTCAGGCGGATCTTAAGCCATACGAGGCACAGTTCTGGGGTGTTCTCCCCTAACAGTGCTCTACACCTCTTGGGCAGATCACGCTACCTATGCAGTTTGGGACCCCGGACCACTTCCGCACCGACTACGTCAACTTTGTGGTCACTGACTTCGACGGCACCTACCATGCTATTCTTGGTCGACCGTCGCTCACCAAGTTCATGGCCATACCTCATTACAGGTATCTGGTGCTCAAGATGCCTACCGAGAAAGGAGTCCTAACCCTCCGAGGTAACGTGTATGCCGCTTACACCTACGAATACGACAGTTTCAAAATAGCAGAGGCCCACGACCTCTCTATTCGCATGGCCGAGACCATGCTCGACGCTAAGAAGACCTTAGCCGACCACCTGGAGATCCCAGAGCTCGAGGCTCCATGCAAGAACATCAAGTCAAAGGAGCACAAGGTGATCTAGCTAGTTGACGGCGACCCTAGCAAAACGGCCCTTATTGGGGCCAACCTGGATCCCAAATAGGAAGACGCGCTCGTCGGGTTCTTGAGGAGCAACGTGGATGTGTTCACATAGAAACCTGCTGACATGCCCGGTGTACCTCAGAACTTGATCGAGCACTCCTTGAATGTCAATAGTAAGGCCAAACCTATCAAGCAGAAGCTATGACGTTTCGCTCGTGACAAAAAGGAGGCGATTAGGGTAGAAGTTACATGGCTTTTGGCAGCCAGATTTATCAAAGAAGTGTATCATCCGGAGTGGTTAGCCAACCCAGTTCTTGTACGCAAAAAGAATAATGATTGGAGAATGTGCGTTGATTACACTGATCTTAACAAACACCGCCCTAAGGACCCCTTTGGCTTACCTCGCATAGACAAGGTCGTAGATTCAACCGCCGGTTGCGAGCTCCTTTCCTTTCTCGATTGCTACTCTGGTTATCACTAGATCGCTCTCAAAAAGGACGACCAGATCAAGACATCTTTCATCACGCCTTTCGGCGCCTACTGCTACACGACTATGTCATTCGGGCTCAAGAACACCAGGGCTACATACCAACACGCCATTCAGGCCTGCCTCGCAGACGAGATAAAAGACGACCTTATAGAGGCCTATGTGGATGATGTAGTTGTCAAAACCAAGGAAGCACATACCCTTGTTGACAACCTAAAATGCACCTTTGCAGCCCTCAACACATTCCAATGGAAGTTAAACCCAAAGAAGTGCATCTTTGGTGTTCCTTCTGGTATATTGCTTGGCAACGTCATCAGTTATGATGGCATATGCCCTAATCCGGAGAAAGTCAAAGCTGTCTTAGACATGAAACCCCCTAAAAAGGTGAAGGATGTCCAGAAGCTTACCGGATGCATGGCTGCTCTCAGCCGTTTCATATCAAGATTAGGAGAAAAAGGGCTACCATTTTTCAAACTGCTCAAAGCATCCGAGAAGTTTGAGTGGTCGGAGGAAGCAGACGCTGCCTTCACATAGCTAAAACAATACCTTACATCACCTCTAGTCCTCACTGCTCCTAGAGAAGATGAAACTCTCCTACTTTACATTGCGGCAACCAATCGGGTGGTCTCCACTACCATGGTGGTCGAGCACGACGAGTCGGGCCACGCCTATAAGGTACAACGGCCAATTTATTTCATCAGTGAGGTACTCAACGAATCCAAGACCAGGTACCCACAGATTCAAAAACTGCTCTACGCCATACTGATAACATCCCGAAAGTTGAGACATTACTTCGACGGATATCATGTGGTGGTCATGACCAAGTTCCCTTTGGGGGACATCATTCGCAATAAGGATGCGAATGGGCGCATCATCAAATGGGCAATGGAGCTATGCCCCTTCTCCTTGGAATTTGCAAGCCGTACTACAATCAAGTCTCAGGCACTCGTCGATTTCATCATCGAGTGGACAGATTTAAGCACTCCTGCCTCTCCGGGATCCGACAAATATTGGACGATGTACTTCGACGGCTCTCTCAACATTGATGGTGCAGGAGCAGGAGTTCTTTTCGTGTCACCATCCAAGGGGCAGCTCCGGTACGTCCTCAGGATTTATTTCCCAGCATCTAATAACGCCGCCGAATATGAAGCATGCCTGCATGGTTTATGCATTGCGGTTGAGCTTGGTGTTAAATGTCTCTATGTCTACGGAGACTCGGCTCTGGTCATCAACCAACTCAATAAGGACTGGGACACGACCAACAAAAAGATGGACACATACTACAAGTCGAGAAGAAAGCTGGAAGGCAGGTTCTATGGCATCGAGTACATACACATGGTCTGGGACAAGAACCAAGCAGCAGATGCGCTGTTAAAGTTAGGATCATCCCGAGCCAAAATCCCACATGGTGTATTCGTCCAAGACCTGCTCACGCCTTCCATCGAAGAGGAAGATTCCACAGTCGACAAAGCTCCAGGCCAGCAATTGGTGGCTACGGTTCCGGCACCGAGCACAACCGAGCCACCTCCAACCACTCATGAGCCGGACTGGAGAACACCTTTCATCAAGTACTTAACAGGTGGCAGTGGTTATACTGATTGGACAGAAAATGAGCACCTGATGCATCGCAGTAAGCAGTATCTGCTCGTCGATGGCAAGTTATGGCGCAAAAACGCAAAGGAGGAAATCTTGATGAAGTGTATAACCCAGGAGGAAGGCGAACATCTCCTGGACCAAATCCACTCTAGCTCCTGCGGCAACCACGTGGCCTCAAGAACATAGGTCGGTAAGGCTTTCCGGGCAGGGTTCTATTGGCCGTCAGCAGTAGCCGACGCAGAGAAGCTAGTCCGCCACTGTGAAGGTTGTCAGTTCTTCGCCAAGAGAATCCACGTACTAGCACATGAGATCTAGATGATTCTAGCCTCTTGGCCCTTCGCATGCTGGGGACTGGATATGATCAGGCCTTTCAAACCCACCCCCGGGAAATTTACATGCGTCTTCGTGCTGATTGACAAATTTTCTAAGTGGATAGAATACATGCCTTTGGTACAGGCATCCTCAGAGAAGGTTGTGACATTCCTCGACCAGGTCATCCACCATTTCGGTGTACCCAACAACATCATCACCGATCTGGGTACTCAGTTCACCGGGAACGCTTTTTGGGACTTCTGCGATGAAAGGAGCATAGTAGTAAAATACGTCTCGGTGGCGCACCCTAGAGCTAATGGACAAGTCGAGCGGGCAAATGGCATGATCTTGGACGCATTGAAGAAGAGGATGTACAGAGAAAATGACAAAGCTCCCAGACGCTGGCTCAAAGAGTTACCAGCCGTGGTCTGGGGCCTCAGAACTTAGCCCAGTCGTAACACCGGCGTCTCACCATACTTTATGGTTTACGGCGCTGAGGCAGTCCTCCCACCAGATATAGCTTTCAGATCAGCACGGGTAGAGAACTTCAATGAAGACAAGATCAATGAAGTACGGGAGCTACAAGTGAACAGCGCAGAAGAGAAAAGGCTCGATTCTTGTGTACGTATGGCCAAATACCTTGCTGTTTTGTGCAGGTACTACAACAAGAATGTTAAAGAACGGTTCTTTGTGGTCGGGGATTTGGTCCTGAAGTGGAAGACAAATCAGGCTGGTGTCCACAAACTCGCAACCCCATGGGAGGGACCCTTCATGATCAAGGAAGTCACACGACCAACGTCTTACAGGTTAGCTCACCTAGACGGTACGGACGTACCAAACTCGTGGCACATCAACAAGCTTAGACATTTCTATGCTTAACTACTAAGATATGTACTCCTCTTCTACTTGCGATTTACTTCAATAAAGCAATTATGATTTCTCCGACCACTCTAATGTGTCACTTCGAATTTTATGGTTATTCTAACTTAGCCAGTAAAAGTCGACCACCACTCCTTCTACGGTTTTCAGAGCAGGACCTATCTCTGGTTCTTCCCAACGCATGCATGGGATCCGCTCTCTACGTTACAGGTGATCGGTAGGCCCCCTTGGTTTGACTCGTCCGCATCTACGTATGCACAGGTCACCGTACCTCACACTCCGACCACATGGCAAACTAGGGCCGCACAAACTTTTCGGGATGATGTGTCGAGCAAAATGGTACAACTAAATAGAACGTTAACATGTTCTCACTTAGTTATACCAAGAAAAAGTTTCAAGCTTAAATACGTTTTATACAAAGCAAACAAGCTTATAATGATATACAGTTACGTTATTACAAGCTTGCCTGAAGAGGCTCAAGTTTATAATAACACAACTATGTCCTCCTTCTACAGCTCTAAGCCTATTACATTGGCTGGTCGGGGCGCGTGGCACTTACTGCTCGCCGCTTCCGATATCCTACTCGAGTCTCGGGGACTCTTGTGCTAGTCGAGCTGAAGGGGATGGCCCCGCTGGTGCCTGGCTGGTTGAGACCACAGGCTTCGTTGGTTGGCTTGCAACTGACGATGTTTCCAGCTGACTTGTCAATAGCGTCCCCTGTACAGGTGCTGTCCCACCTCTACATAGGTTAATGTCGCCAATTATCTTTGATGACAAGTCCAGCTGGGTCATCTGAAGCTCCTCCGCCTTGTCTGGGTCTACCTCCTTTGGGTACCTAGCCTCTAGGCACTTGAGATCGATCAGGGGGTAGTGGGCACGCACCATGCTTAGTACATGGGCACCCATGTACTCACCCGCCTCCTTCATGAACTCTTGGAACCATCCCCATGCTTGTCTGCATCTCTCAACCAGTCCGAGCTGGGGCGTCCTTGGCTCTTCCTCTATGAGCGCCGGGTCAATAAGGTTGAGGACGGGCATAATGCCAGTTGCCACTTCTTGGCACCGGTTCTTCCAGTGTCCCGCTCCTTGGTGGCCTCGAGGCATCATGCTTTCCAGTCGTCACGCTATTTGATCATGGCCTCTAGGTGCCTCTTGGCATTGACTTTCAAAACTAAACACCGTACAAGACATCAAATGTAATGACACGACAAGACAAGGTGGGCAACAGAATGAGAAAGGTGGTCTAGAATACTTACTTTTTAGTTCCTCCTTCATTTTGGTTGTGCGGTCCCGAAGTTCAGACTGGTCGCGTGCCAGTTTCTCGTTGTCCTCCTTCAGGCGACCACATTCTGCGGTCATGCGGCTATTCTCCCCTTGGAGGTGGGTCACTTCAGCTTCTAAACCTGCATTAAAGCTGTTACTGCCAACAATGCAACAACACAATTCCTGCACTTGCTATGATAAGATTAAAACTTACTTGTTTTCTCCCGCTCTTTGTTATTGAGCTGGCCGACCAGGTTTTGGTTCTATGCCTCTTGCTCTATCCTCTCCTAGTCGGCAGCTTCAAGTTGGTGGTGCAAGCGTTCCACCTCGCCCACCAGTTCTTTGTTATTTGCCGTGATTCCCTCAATCTGGTCGAAGCACCTCTTTTGGTACTTCGCGGTCTTGATCAAGTCCTGCATATAAACAAGCTCAGTCAGACAGATCGACTACATAATAGGGTCAAGTGGTCAAGCCAAACATATCTAGACTTCTATCACCAGACGCTTTGCCGCCCGTTCGACTCTTAGGGTCTCCTCGACCTCTAGGATTTCTTCGTGCATAACCCACTCATCGTTCCGCTAGCGCGACACATATACATGTTGTCGCTTATCTTGGGGACAGCCCAGGTCCTCTTCTACTTTGTCCTCTATAGCCTCCTGTTCAGGGGGCGGCGCTGGTCTAAAATCTACAGTCTCTGCGACCACCACGGCTTTCCCACAAGCCATTGCATCAGCAAGAGTGCTCTGCGCCACCTCCGGCTACTGCTCCTTGGCTTGGTTTGATTCCCTTGGTGCCGAGGTATCCACCTCAGCAAGGTTAGTGCTCGGAACATTTGTACTTAGCTCGGTTATCTTCTCGACGAGCTGCTCAGGGGCTGTCGTCAGGCCGCTCGCCTACTGAGATTCCGACGGAGTTTCTTCTATAGGTTTCTCTATGGCTGGCTGCTGGGCAATTTCTTCTACCATTGTTGGTGAAGTCGTGCTGCACCCGGCTAGTTGGTTGGGGTTTTCGGTGGACGTCGACCTGATGCACCACGAAAAAGTTCAGAAGACAATAATATTCAATACAAATTACAAGCTTACGTCAAAATCACAGATACTTATAGCTTTGAAGCATGGACTGATGTGGCAAAGGAGCGTCTCCTCGATCACCCCTGCTCCACGTGCTTGGCGGGTTCCACCGAGTCTTTCCCGATTACCGGTACTGGCGCTAGGGTTTGATGCTCGACACTTCCCTCACCTGTCCTCTGTGTTGTAGTGGTCGGTGATGCGATCACTACTGGCACAGAGGAGCCACCCTGCTCTGTCGACCCCATTTGTCTCCTCCTCTTTCGGGGGATGAGCCGGAAGATGTCCGCATCCTCTGCTTCATCGTCTGAGAGGGGGAAGATGGCTTGGCATCATTTGTTGGCAGCCGGACGCTTGCCAGCAGCTCTGGTCGATGCGTCCTCCACAGCCTCGAGTGCCGCCTAGTGGACATCGTCGATCCTGGTGCTAGTCTGGGCAGCTAGGCCGGCAACTTGCGACCAATCTACACTAGGGGGTGGAGACACGAACACTGCTGCCCGGTCATGACCATTACTCTAAGACACATAACGGAGACAACAGTCAATTTCTTGTTACAACATGATTCTACAGTTACAAGGAAGCATCATTTACCTTTGGGGGAGGTCGGGCCAGCTTGAAGGCGTGCTCGATGTCATTTAACCTGACATAATTGGGATCGGCCAGGTTGAATAGCTCCCCAATCCCGGCCTTGATTTCTATCTTGTCGAGCACCTCTTTCCTGGTCCTTGTTGGATCTGCGCTTCCCTGGTACTCAAAGCCAGGATGTACCCTTTTTTGGCAGGGCTGGATCCATCGGCTAATGAAGTTCTCGACCACACTTGGGCCATCTAGCCTTCCCCATGGGATCATCCTGAGCAGTTCTGCGATCTGCTCCAAGTTCTCGGGCTTCTCCGACCAACTGTTCTTCTTCTCCGGAATCAGCCCCACATCGCACAGGGTGATTGTGTTCGGCTCTTCACGGATGTAGAACCATTTCTTGTACCATTCGTCTAGCGAGGTGTTCCAGGGGTAGTGCAGGTACTGGGCCTTCATGCTGTCACGCAGATTGAGGTAGACGCCTTCGGCTATCTTCAAGCCGCCACTCCCTTTCTTCCGCAGACAGAATAGGTGGCGAAAGAGGTCGAAATGGGGCTGGAAGCCACCATAAGCCTCGCAGAGATGGATGAAGGTGGAGACAAGAAGAATCGAGTTGGGATGTAGATTGTAGATCCCAATCTCGTAATACAAGCAGAGACCCTGAAGGAAAGGGTGCACTGGAACCCCAAAACCCTGTTTGAGGAAATCCTCGAACACCACAATCTCACCTGGTTGTGGATCGGGGAAGCTTTCTCCTTCTGGCGCATGCCATCCTGCGAGTGCCTTGTTGTGGAGCACTCCCATGGCGACGAGGTCTTCGATGGTCTGCTCATTGCTCCACGATTTCCACCATTCCTTCGCCATGACTCCGCCTTTCTTCTAGGCATCTCTCTTCGCCATTAGTCTGTCCTTACTGAGGGGGTGGATGCAGTGGCAAGGGGATTGGTGATGATTTTTGGATGAATAGGGTTCAGCAAGAGGAAGAGGAAGTTTGCGGTGGCGAAGGACAATGGGGATCGGTAAAAATACCCTACCAGATCTATATTATAAATAACAAAGAGCTCCATCGTTTCGTCCACCCGAGATTCTTGGGAGACGTGCGCACGTGCTGCAGATGGTTGTTCACACAACCTCGAGATCAATGCCAATAAACGCGCCCCATCGTAACTAGTGTACGTGCCTCTTTGTTGACAGTGTAAGAGGGCCCACACTGACGCACCCCTATAAAGGTGCCAAGCGACTGTTTGCCAGAAAAGAGCAAGAAGACAGAGTGATGTACTATGCCCGTCTGCTTTTTTGACTAGATGTGTCAGACCAGACTTGGCAGAGAAAGGAGATAAATAAATACACCAAATAAATACACCAATGGCGTTCGTATTTTCGATGCTTGTCTTGTGCTCAAGGATGGATCAGACTACTACAATGCTCGGGGACTGCCTAGACCACTGCCGTGCTCGGGGACTACCCAGACCACTACCGTGCTCATGGACTGCTAAGACCACTACCGTGCTCGGGTACTGCTCCGACCACTGCTGTGCTCGGGGACTGCTCCGACAACTGATGTGCTCGGGGACTATCCCGACCATTGCTTGGAGAATGGTTCTCCTCGACTACATGTGATTTGTACTCACATACAGTTGAGAGACATTTATTTAGACCTTGCTACAAGGCTCATACTTCGCCTTCCAGCAAGCTCGGGGACTACGTCGGTACGATGCACCTGCCGGTGCATCTCGTTTTTGTTTGTACGACAATTGGGTTCTCAACTTAACTAGAAATTCTTTTTAGACCCTGGCACCACGTGCCTACGTCACCTACTACCAGGCTCAGGGACTAAGTGGGCACACTTCACCTTGCGGTGAATGTGTTGGTTTTTTCGACCCCTATGCCTCTGACGTTCAAGGACGCTATGCTTCAAGACCACTTACATTTCTTTACAGAAATACAAGTGGGCACACTTCTCAGGACGGAAATATTTTTCTTTTTTCTTAAGAGCACCATACATTCTTCGGACAACTTACTTCTCTGGCGATGACGGTGGTTAGAAATGTCAAGAACTCAAGCCTTACTTGTCGAAGAAGGTTAAAATGGCGTGTCTCAGCATAATACATGGTGCTTGGGGACTAGCTATGGGGGTATTAACCCCTATACCCTTACGGCTAAGCTTGGGCCAGCCCGGATCGATGGGTCCGGTCCACCCGAAAGACGACGTGCAGCCCAGCCATCCTGATCGGAGTCCCGCACAAGGAGTCAAGGCGGATTTGGCGATCAGGCAGGATCCTAGTTGGTTAGAATAGGAATCTTTATCCGGCCACATATGGCAATTGTAACTGACTAGGATTGGTTTCTAGATCTATAACCCTGCCCCCCAGACTATATAAGGTGGGCAGGGGATCCCTCTAAAAAACATCTCTCATTGACATACAACAATACAAATTAGACACAGGACGTAGGTGTTACACCTTCTTGGCGGCCGAACCTAGATAAAACCTTATGTCTGTCTTGCGTCACCGTCTTGTTTGTGGCTTGCGCATCTATCTACCGACAATCTACTACCTTGGGCATACCCCTAGGTAGACTGCTGACCATATTTCATCGACACACCATCATCATGATCATCACCATTTGCTTCACCACTTGGAATGTGCCACCTATCTCATAATCACTTTGATAAACTAGGTTAGCACTTAGGGTTTCATCAATTCACCAAAACCAAACTAGAGCTTTCAATCTCACCTTTTTTGATAATTGATGACAACCCTTTCACAAAGATATGAATTGAAATTCATTTGAATCCATGTTGCTTGTCCAAGCATATTTACCATGTGTAAAAGGATATGGACAAGATTCATGAACCCCAATTGGTAGCATTAGCTCCTCCTACATATATGCTAAGAGTTTGGATTGAAGCTTGCACATATGCATGGATTGGAAATGTGGGAGGGCAATGTCTACCAAATGATGCTAAGGTATAAGAGATGGACCTTTGAAGCATGATACCAATTGGAGTGCATCAAATATACCATCCTTAGCACCATTAGTAACTAGACATACACAAAACTAGAATACCCGGTGAGATCAACGTTAGAAGCAAGGTTCTAGTTTTCACAATATAAACACAAGTCTAGTTACTCAACCTATGTATGCTAGTTTTTTATTTCATCATTCAAACCTACAACTAGCATTCACCACACAAGCATGGAATTTTAATTTAAAATTTGTGCCATGCAAGTAAACATATGAAGTGCACATTCAAATGCATCAATCAAGTTTATGAACTTGCTCCCCCTACTTGTGTGCTCAAAATTTTAATTGATCCCCTTCCTTTGTCATATTACTCCCCCTATGTTATATTTTCACTATCTTTGTGCATTACTTCTCCCCCTTTGTCATCAATGACCACAAAGGTTCAATTTTAGATAGGTTAAGATTATCAATGTCAATCAATGGGGTGAGGATCATTTTCCCAAACTTGGTTCAATCTCAAGCACCTGCCAAAGATATTTAACTCGGTTTGATTCAAGGACAAGATATTTAACTGGTTCAACTTTGGATAAGGTTAATGTATTTACTAAAAGGTTTTTGTTAATTATAGTGGTATATCATCAACGTATTTTGGTGACTTTCACATTGATGATACTGCACAATTGAATAGGAATACAAAAGTAATGCTCCTCTACCAAAATTAATGGCTAGTTTTGCCCCTGAATACAATCCTTGAATATGACAAATTTTGTCATTTATGATTCACATATGACATATATTAATAAAGAAATTGAAGTACACAAAATCTTTCAGGACAGAAACAACTTTCCATAGGGTAGATACATTAATGGCATCCCTCTGATCATAAGTCATCATGAAAATAATGGGAATCATACCACATCCTTAACATTGACCAACATTGTGATGAGATAATTGAGCAAGCAAATCACTCTAATTCATATCCTTCAGTTTAGTGTGGGTATAATTATACTCACTCTTCACACTAGTGCATAGGGATTTTGACAAGTATGGCAAAAGGGGAAGAACCATGGACCATTTCTATACATTTGGTCAACTGACCACTACCGATCTTATTATATAAACCTATCTAGTCGAGTGTACCACTACTACAAAAAAAGCTTCTAAGGAGAGCGAAACAGATCTTTTGAGGCGGCACTAGTGTTCGCACACAGATAATGGTTATTGTTAATTAGGATATCAGAGGCGGGCATGATGCCCATCTCTGTAAAAAAAGAAAATAAATAAATAAAATTGTAGCCCATTGCCAAGTGTCGTGGGTCTCCGGTAGCATTGTTGTTCATCGGGTGTCACTGAGTGTGGGTCTCCAGTGGCTCGAGTGGACTCAAGAACACAAGATAAGACACGGTGATGTATCCTGGTTTATGCTATTGGAGCCCTACATCCAATAGTGGTGTGTTCTTTATATTCAAGAGCACCCAAATCGGGGGTTTGCGGCGGAAGAGAAGGAGAATTGGTAGGGGATCGCTCGGTGCTATCCTAGGCTTGTTAGCAGTGAGGTTGTTTCCACGGTGAGGGGGAAGAACGCTTTGCTCTCTCACTGGATTCTCGTGGGGGAGGAACGCTTGGTCTTTCCTCTCTGGTTTGCTCTGCCTCAGGGCCAAGCTCAGAATGCTCTGTTCTTTGTGTCCTCGACCTCTCTAGTCTCAACCTCCCCCTCTCTATAGGATCTAACCTAACCATTATAGACTAAGGAAGGTCAGGTACAAGGTGGTTCGAGGGTTTTGAGTCTATAGTCTACATGTGTTGGAGTCTAGGAGGATGCTGCTTTGGTGTGGATGGACTCTGGGCTTGTCATCGAGTCAGAGGGGCTTCAGGCGCCACCTGGCTCTTTTGGACTAGACACTTTCACCGTCAGGGGCTGTTGGCTTGGACATACCTCCAATGGGCAAGCCTTCTTAAGGCTTCCTTAGAGGTAAAGGTGCCTGGCTTGGGGCGCTGATGTGGGCCTGGGAGCCCCCGAGTAACACCCGGTGTTTTACATCATAATAAAAATCACTAAAAATTTGAACTTTCTAAAAGTTTACAACAAATTAAAACCTAACTTTTTATTTTCCACAAAACTGTTTTGAAAATGTTTTCCAAGAACCCTAACACAAAATTCATGATATACATTCTCCTGCATCTGCGATTATTTGAGCGCCTGATTATTTGAATGCTTGTATGTGTGTTGCCCTAGAATTTATTTTGCATGAAATAATTCTCCTTGGCATTTTCCCTTGACATTCCCCTTTGAAATTCACTTGACCATCTCCTTGAATTACCCCAACTCATCCACCAACAAATTTCTTTGAAATCCAACCTGAAATCCACTCAAATGTGCTTAGTTAATTTTCTAGGAAAATAGAAAAGGAATTATAAATGTGAAATGCCTCACAGGCTCAAATCTCCTCCCTTCCTCACCTCTAGCCCACGCCGCAGCCTGCCTTTCCCTGCACTGGGCTAACACCAGCCTAGCACAAGCATGTCTCTCCCTTTCTCCCTCTCCCGCTTGGGCCAGCCCGGCCGCTGGGCCCAAACCCCGCACGTTTGCTCCCTCTCCTCTCACTGACGTGGAGGCCCCACCTGTCATCACCATCTTCTACCTGAAGACAATGATGTGACTACCACGTTGCCATACCCAATGCCTTGACCTCGCCACCACCTCACCCCACCAAAGGGATAAGGATGGAGAGCATCACCAGGACCCACGAAGCTTTGCGACACCATCATCTCCCCTCTCTTCCCTGCTCCACATGGACATGTGGCAACACCAGAGCTTCCACCATTGCTGTCGCCATGGCCAACACTCCAACCCAGCTCACTGCCAGCCAAGCGATGGATAAGCTCGCACTATGCGCAACTGCCTTAGGTTTTGAACGCATGCGTGGGAAGAGAAAACTTGGTGCATGCGGTACCGAGGTGCTCGGGGGAAAATATCTCCCCAACAAACTGCCATAGGCTGCCTATAAATATGCCTTCCCCGAGCCCCTCCACTTCAACCAGCAGCGCCATGAGTTTTTCCTAGGTCTAGAACATGCCCTCTCCCCTTAGTCCCCTTTCTACTCTCTTCTCCCGAGTGGTAGCCTGATTTTTCCCAAGTTGGGGCACCACGCTCGCCATGAGAGCAAGCTCTGCCCTACCCATCCCTAGTCCACCATAGTTCGATTAGGATAGATGGCGAGGTCCAAGATGCCCTCCTCTACCTTTCCCACCATTGCTAGCCCCCTCCTAGTTTCTATGTTGCCCTGGCCCCATGGAGCATCATCCACCAAGCCACCATTGCAATGGTCCATCGCCAACTGAGCATGGCCAAGCGAAGCGACCCCCTCCACATGTCCATGCTCCCACTATGACAATGTGACACCACTCCTTGTTTGTCAGAATGATTAGTAGGAGCAGTATCATGTCACCGCATTGCCACACTCGCTCTAGTAAGCCACTGTAGCCATTTTGGGCTCCCGCAATCCCCACCGCCTACGCCAGGAGTTGTGGCGTAGCCATAGGAGCATTGACTATTGATAGTAGTTAACAACTATTATAAACCATCAATAAAACATGTATAAGGGCATAATTGTGATCACCAACAAAGGTCTTAGGGTTTAAACTAATAAATTCCATGAGTTTTGGCGAATTTGTATTTTCTGTAGGGTTTATCCAGAAAACCATCAAGGCGGACCTACATGTCGGAATTAATTGTGCTTATCCGTCATGAAATGGGCACCAAAAGGTTCTAGAGGACACCACACCAAAGCAGGAGACGAGGGGCTGCCAGGGCAAGCCGCTTGGCCCCTAGGGCCACCCGTTAGCCTCCGCCTCGTTATGTCGGTTCTCCACCTCCTCCTAGGTTGCATCTACGCCGTTCTTTAAGTCAGTTTGATCCAAGGGGTCACAATGGATGCTCTGGCCTATATAAATAGCCTATACCCCCCTTCCTCAATAGATCCCTGAAACCATAATTTATATCTTCAAGATCAGAGCCAACAATCAAGAGAAGATTAGTCCTACATAGGATCTAGTCTTATAAATAGAATAGTGAGATAGAGAGTGAGGGAAGAGTTTGGAGGAGGTGCCGGCCTGTCGGTGCTCACTGTATGTCTTGTGCCTTGGCAGATCCAAGTTCTACTCAAGCTTGCCTTTGAGATGTCTCTGGTAGTTAACTTCTAATTCAAGTAAGTAATTGTTTATATTGTTCATCAGGATCACAACTCTCTTTTGAGTGCTTTAATCTATAGATGCTCTAGGTTAAAGTATTAATCATAAGTGTAAGCATGGTGCTTAGACTTGGGTTAACCATGGAGGCCCCCTACATTCCGGAAGGTGGTAGATCGCGTGTGTGACATACGTTCTATATAGCCTATACTATATAGCTTTGTTGATCCTTTGTAGTCCACCTCCCATCTGTAGGCGCAAGTAGGATGCAGTTGCGAAGGAAAGCATCATCTGCTGGTGGCTTTTCCTAGTAATGTCCCTAGTTGAATAGTAGAAGACATAGGCTTACCCAACTCAGAACTAAAAAACCTTAGTTATCCTCTCTACGCTCCTATTTATCCTAACCGTGTTGCTACCCCTAGTTAAGTTAGATTGTAGTTAGTCTCACACATTTCCCTATGGATACGATACTTGGAATACCTCTAGGTGAAAGCTATAGCGGTATCCATGCGCTTATGGATTTATTTGTGTGCGTTAATAAATACCAACAAGCTTTTTGGCGCCGTTGTCGGGGAAACAGTTGCTGAATTAACTACAAACCTAGCTTAACCTTTTATCTTTTATTCTTTCTTTTGGTTTACTTTTTTGTTTAGCATGGATTCCACTCCTATCTATCAATATGCTAAACCCACGAGTACAAGCCTAAAGCCACCAGAATCCTCAGACCCTATCATAACACCTGGTTATGAGCTACGCTTGTATTTAATAAAACTGATTCAGAATAAATCCTTCTCGGGAGAAGGCGATGAAAACCCATACTCACACCTACGAGAGTTTGAACAGACCTGTGCATGCTTGTGTATTGTTGGCATGTCTAACAAAACCTTAACATGGAAGTTATTCCCATTCTCTTTGACTGGAAGAGCTAAACAATGGTATAGTCTAACCATAGGAAGTATGCAAGGAGATTGGGAAACGTTATGCTCTAAATTTTGTTTATGTTTCTTTCCCATCTCTAAGGTAGTCAGCCTTTGAAAAGAGGTTCTAAATTTTAGACAACTAGAAGAAGAATCTCTTCGTACATCATGGGATCATTTTAATGAACTCATCATCACTGGCCCAAACCTTGCCATTCAAGACCCTATACTTCTTCAATATTTTCACATGGGTCTTAGCAAGGATTCTAGGGAATCCATTGATGCAGCCTCTAGAGGAGCTTTCCTTCATTTGTCTGCTAGTGAAGCAAGGGCTATGCTAGATAGAATTAGTGGAAAGACTCCCTGCACTAGCATTCATTATGAACTCCTACAAGAAGAGAAGGAATCCTCTCTAAAATAAGAAGAGTAAGTTTTGATAGCCAAATCACAACCACTCCGATCACAACATGTAGCTATTAATCCCGAACCACCAATACCCCAAAATCCCCCAAAAGAAGAAGGAATTCCACCTTTGGAAATCCCTGTTGAGATTAAGGATGACCTCCTTAGTGCTGATTTTGGGAGAGCATTAAATTCTCATAAGAGACCTTTAAGTGAATATAATTCAAATCCTATCAAGAAGGGATCTCTTAGAAAGTGTCCTTATTCACATGTGGGACATTGGGAAGAATTCAAGGATGGCATGTCTAGTGATGCCATAGAAGGAGAGCCATGCCATTTAGAAGCCAATCTTATCTTCTCCCCTTCTATACCCACATTAGATGTCTTATTTGAACCCATCTCTCAACCCATCCTTGACCCCGATGATCCCACTTATGCTCTTTCTCCTAAGTCTCCTGATGACCCTAGAAATCCATTAAGACAACCAAAGTATAGGAATCATGAAAACCACAAGGATGACCAAGAAGAGCAACGACAATGACTGGAATGTATTAAGAATTGGCTGGAATGTATGAAGAACTCATATGCCATTGCTAAAGAATGGATGGACAAGGACGAAGCCTTAGTACAATCCAAACTTGGCTTAGATCCAAATGGTGAGCATAAATCCAACTCTTTAATAAACATGACTCATCCAAGGTTGGAGGAAGCCTTAGAGAAGATCACCCCGAGAGTCTCCAATCTAAGGAAAATATTGCACATTCATGAAGAAACATCCTTGGAGCTTGAAAAGGAAGATTACATCAGTGAGCATGGAAGCTACTTCATTAACACCTCATCAAATCCATGATCACATGAGAAATCTCCTGAATCAATTGGTCTCTCCAACATTGCTACACATGAGATCTTCAACCCCCTCATACTCCCTATTCATAAAATTGTTGAAAGGGTGGTTGTGGATGCATATGTTTATCATAAATATTGCAAATCTCATTGGCATGAATCTTGAGATAGGCAACCTAAGATTGGTGTTGGAGGGGAAACCACTTCACCAATTAGAAACACAATTTGAAGGTTTCCCAAGGATGAGCTTCTATCCTAAAACAAGCACTTTTGGTAGATAACATGAGCTTTTACTTTTTTTCGTAATGCCCTTGTGAAGTGGGCATAGAAATATAATTCTGAACATATTCCTTTGGGTATTTCTATCACTAACCATTTTAGGTTTGAAGCAAAAAGAATGAACAATGATGACTCAAGGTATGACCAATCAATCATCATGCAACATTGAATCACATCCATCCAAACTTGACTTTGCCTTGCAAAATTCAAGCCTAGGGGATGGGATTCTCTAAAAAATCTTATACCATGTTACTAATTTATCTTGGTTATCTCCACCTTTAAATCATGCTCAATAATAATCATGCTTTTTCATCTCCAATTGAATAAATCTCTATAATGCTTTCATGCTACCTTTGTTTGCCATAGTATACTTAAGATTTGGAGTATTTTCATACACTTTTTAAATTAGGCATGGTGCTTAGTTTAAACCAAAAGTTGAGCTGATTTTACTTCCAAAGGATTTTAAATTAAACAAGGTGCTTATGTTAAAATATCTTCCTAAATCAAATTAAACGTGGTGTCTAGGTTGATTTTTGAGTCAAAAGTATGTTTTAGTAGATATTGGTTGTTTTGTTAGACTAACCCCTATAGAAAACTCTCAAATCAATTTGGGTAAGTCACAAGATGAGTTTAAATTGGAGATGAAGCAAGGCACATGATGAACTCCAATAACGTTGCGCAAAGAAGACAACTCATTCATGGTCATTCGCTTTGTCTTTAGCTTCAAGTTACCTTTGCCTTGAGCCATGCCTATACAGAACATGATAAACAAAAACTATGCTAAAATAATTCTAACACCATCTTTTTATTAGCATAGAGGGAAATTACAAAATCCTGGACAAACAACATGTGTTTCAAAATTGTATATTCCTTCGGGTATGTGTTGTCCACTAATCCTTTGCAGGCATAAAACAATGAGTGAGGAAAAAGGTCTAACAAGGTGTTAAAAAATTGAAGAGCAGAAAGATGGCAAGACAAAAGGATGAGAAAGAAATGGTTCAATCTAGGAGACAAGAAGCTCATGAATAGCTGAAGATGCGAGGCTAGCCAAAAAAAGGAAAACTTCAAGAAAAAGGGAAGGACCATCTTGAGTCATCTACCCTTCGTCATACGGTGACATCACACTTCAATGACAAAGGTAACCTCCTAAGGTAAATGGTCATCATTTAAGAAGTTTTTCTTTGATTCCGGTAGGCACACAAATAAGAAACAAACATGTTTGAGTTACAGTTCTACTTGATCCAACCTGATTAACTCAACATGTTTAGTTCTTCAAGCTTGTTCCTAGCACCACTCTCTTCTGACCATAGTCTTAACCAAATAAACTAAAAAATGCACATCCTATCTCTAGAAGCTGATAGTCATAATCATGTAAAGATTGATACATTATGCACAGATAGACAATCCTTCCATGGGTTAAGCAACTCAATCTTTTCTGCCAAATGAACTTAAATGCTACATTCATGCTCAACCTTCTGATCTTACCACCTATGTTATAATTGAACAAAGCACATAACATCTACTTTATCTTGTTCAATGTGCCTAAGTTTAGAGAAGAATAAGTAAAGTTTTGGTTTTGTTGGTGTTTTCCCACCAACAGAGCCCGTGCACTTGATCTCTACCTTGTTTTATATTAGGACACACTTCAAGCAAAGTGTGGGGAAATCAATTCCCCAATTTCTATAAGTGAAGGTCCTAAACCTATCAAACCAAAATCTTGAATTGCTACCAGAGCCGTACATGTTATTTAGGCTAGGAAAACTTCCACATATATGTTGCTTGTTTTGCATAGAGTTTTGTCAAGCTTTGTTGACCCTTATGAGAGGTTTGTCATGCTCTTAAAATCAAGATCACGTACACTCCACCCACATATGCACTATTCCTACACTATGGGTAGGTGCAAAAACATGTCATTCCATTTAGATCCACCCAAAATGTTTTACTCCTACACTAGGAGTGCACCAAAAATATGCTTGATATGTTTTTCCATCCACCAAATAAATATTCCAAAGTTCTTGTTGTTGTCTCTCAAAAGTTTTGTTACAAAGAAGAGGCAGGGGCTATGCAAAAGTTATTCATATAAAAAAATAGAGAGTTGAAAAAAATGGACAAGTGTCTAAGATATCTAAAACAATGGATACTCAGATGCCCGCCTGAAAAAAAGAGAGATCGATAAGATAGCACATGTTCTCTCGCAAAGATATTTCCAAGTTTTCAAGGAGCAAAGTAGAATTAGGTTAGCAACCATATATATCCACCATATACATCCACACACATGCATATCTTGATTTGATTGTATGACTTAACTCTTTTTGGATCCAAGATTTGACCTTACAATATATGTATTGCAAGTATGCTCTAGCTTTCTCCCTACCTATAAACTCCACATAAGCCTTAGTAGTAGAAAGAGAAAAGGCATAACATCTTTATTGCCTTGGTGAGAATCTACAAATACACCATATATTGAGAGACTTGAGAGTGTTATACAATGGAATCTCTGAGTTTTATTTTGAAAACTTATAAAAACTCTAGAATAATGGTGGAACAAAGACCTTGAGACATAGTGCTTGATTTGATCATTCTGACTTTCAATTGCTCAAGACCCAAATGAAGGCTAAGAAGCCCCATGGTTGAAGGTAATATGGGTAAGTTTGAAAGTCAGATCAGTTTATTCTAATCTGGAGGAGAATTTTTTATTGAACACCTATGTACTTTTGAGGAGTGAGAGCATTGTAGCAACACCTAATCCATTACTGAGTTTATCTTTGCTCAGGGACTAGCAAAGGTTAAGTGTGGGGGAGCTTCTTGATGGTAGTTAATGTTCATCATAAACCATCAATATAACTTATATAAATGCATAAAAAGGATCACCAATATAGGTCTAGGGGTTTAAACTAATAAATTCCACAAGTTTTGGTGAATCTGTGTTTGCAAGAGGATTTACTCAGAAAACCATTAAGGAGGGCCTATTCATCAAAGCAAATCATGTTTATCCATAGCGAAACCGACATGGGAAAACTCTAGAAGACTCCAGAAGACAAACCACCAAAGTGGAGGGCAGGTAGCTGCCATGTGGGGCCAGCTAGCCCTACCTATAGGCTGCTCGACCCCCTAGGCCCACCTATTAGTCTCTCCTTCGAATGTCGGTTCTCCACCACCTCCTAGATTACATCTACGCTGTTCTTTCAAGTTGGTTTGATCCGAGGGTCTAGAATTGATGCTCTGGCTTATATATAACAGCCCTACCCCCCTCCCTAGAGCAATCCCTAAAACCCTAATTCATATCTCTTATTCAGAGATCAAGATACACTAAGAGGATTAGGTCTAGACTCTCCAATGTATTAGATTAGTAGCTCGGGAGTGAGGGTCGAGTTGGGCTCATGCTCAAGTTCCGAATCTAGTCTTGGAGGCTTGGTGAAGCCTTGTATCTTCACTTTTACATCTTGTAAGACTTATTATCAATTCATCATATTCCTATCTATATGGCTATGCTTACTTTGAATATATATCTTGCTTAGTTATGGTTATCATTACTTTTGTGTGTGGGTTCATAGAGCGCTTAGCCTGCTAGTTTACCAGTTAGGCTAAGTAGCTGAGTCTCGTGTAAGCATGGTGCTTATACGATGTTCTACCTATGAGTGCACCCTATTCTCTAGTTGGGTGGTAGCAGCAGGAGGTGAGAGCCCCATCTATCCTTTATAGTCCACTCTGAATTGAGCAGGTTCTTAAATTGTAGGACTGTAGTCGCGTTAGTAGAGTTATCTATTGTGGGTGCTTTACCATCTAAGTGGCACCCCGAAGTGCACAAGAGTAGAGTTAGTCTTTTCTATAGTCAGGAATATATATACTTTGATCATGTAATAAGAATATCACAGGAATCTACCTCACCTGTTGTTCTCCTGAGTTGACTAGTTTACATTATCTTTATAGATCTATCCCTTGAGTGTCATTATGCTAAATTCCTATCTATATATGTACCCTCTACTTAAGCTATGCTAGTATGTTGATAGATATTCCTTTATTACTCAATAAGTCTTACTCCATTGTTTCCCTATAGTAAAATATAAATAACGATACCTAGAATACTCCTGGTAAAATGCTACAATGGTATTCTATGCACTTGTGGAATCCTTCATATTCTTTTTGCGTCAATAAATACCAACATGGACATAGAGAGATGGACCAAGTAGTCCACAGCAAAGGAGCACCCAATGCTTAGCACAAAACCACAGGCTGACCCCACCAACCCTGTCACTCACCGAACCGAGGAGAAATTGCTATGGCCACCCGAGGAGTGTACACGGAGGAGTGAAAATCCATTTTCCTAACGTAAAAAATTCTGAGAAAATTCCTACATAAACTAGGTACATGACAAACCCTACTCAAGCATTTTAATCCCATTTTCATTTTCCTAAATTCTAGAAATAATTCCCAAAGTATATTCCACATATTCATTTCTATTATTTCTTTGATAAATCATATCTTCTCCATCTTAAATCCAAATCACTTGATTCTTCCACTAAAAATCTTCTAAATTCAAGCTCTACTTATTCATAGCCTTTGTTCTATTATTTGGTGCCCATTTAAATTATAGTTTGATTGTTTTTCCTTTCCTATATTTAATTTAATACTAACTATAGTAGTTGTAACACCCCTAGTGTTAAGCGTCACAAAAAACTTGATCATGTCATCATCAAGCATCATGGGCATCCTTAGTAACTAAGTATGTATTGCATTCATTATTAGCAATGTTACTTTGTTGGTTATGCAATGCATATGTGTGGTGTTTGAGCTAGAACCAAAAATATTTCCAAGGTACTTTGTGACCTTCTATTTTTAAAATTCACTAAAATACTTGGAAACATGCCTTAATAAACTTTGAAGTGTTGAGAGTATACTTTACACTAGAGTAACACTTTGTCCTTTTTGACTAAGTCATGGGAATTAGCATTGGATTCATTTTTAGGGGAGTTAATAAAATGAATTTCTCAAATAAATTTGCTTCAACCATTGCATCATTGATTGGTACAATCCTTGTGGTAACCAATGGTGGCATTGGTTAATAAGTTTGATAGTTAATTAAGCACTAAGTTAATCACCAACTAGCTAAGTTAATCACCTTTTCCAAAACCCTAACTGAAAATCCAAAGTTTAGTTTCATCTTCTCATCTTTGGGATTGAAAATCACTTTAACCGTTTAGAATTAGAGCTTGATCCTGCAAGCAAAGTTGGAGAGGACATCAAGATGGGCAACTCTTATTGAGGAAGTATTTCAAGTTGCTTAATGAAATTGGGAGCTCGAGAGAAAAGGGGAGGGTTTTAGTCATGAATAGTGCACCGACAGTAGCCTGTTTCTCCTGCTTCACTTGCTTGTCGCCCACCGCCCACCGCCCTCGTGTCGTTCCTTCACGTGTGGACACGCACCTGCTCGTGGTGGTCACACAAAGCAGCTGCTGGCTTCGTGTGGCTGTTTCGTTCACATTTGCCTCACCGTTAAGAGCCGATCCGGCCGTCATCTTCTTCTTTCCTTCCTCTATTCCACCGCCCGACCGGAGAGCTCATCGAGCAAATTCGCCACGACCGACGCACCTTTGTTCAATTGCTCGCGCACATAGCTATGTTGTATCCTTGCGCACCTCCTCAAATAGCTCAAGCCACCTCTTGACATCGAAGTTGGCCACATGACCTGTTCCCGCCGCGGTGGCTTGCCATCGCCATGGAGGTTCACCTTCACCATGGCCAGCACGTTCTGAGGCACTCCTCTCCTTTCCATTGTTCGTTTTGGGTTTCCTAAGATGTCATATTGCTCACCGTCCTTATCGTTTGAACTCCAGAGTAGGGGACACATCGAAACAACATCTTGCCACCAGTTCACATCATTGTCATTGCCATTGTCGTTGACCAACCCTCTCTACCATGTTTCCGCTTCGGTCTTCAAGCCGAGTTTGCTCGCGGTGAGCTCCTAAGGCTCTATGTGCCCTCCTTTCTACCTCTACCTTGCTATCGTCACCAAAACACATAGCACTGTCATGTTCTGCTCTGCCAAGCCACCATGGTTGTGGGCGAACATGTTGTTGACCCTACCTTGTTCGTTTAGTTGTTGCATTGAGTTCGTGTGAGTGTGGGGAGTGTGTTGGTGTCTTTTCCGTTGTCGATTTCTACTCCAGCAACCGCCTCCACTACGCCGAACTATCGTCGGTCCGCCATCATCGATGATGAGCTCATTGTGAAGCTTTAGGTGTTTGTTCGTTACCCGAAGGTTATGCGCAAGGTCGAGGAGGTCGTGTTGGAGCAAGTCCTGCCACCGGAGACCTCGTCGTCGGTGTGATTTCGCCGGTAAATTGCAGTGTTCGCCGCGGTCAGCGCGGGGACACTGTTTTGTGGACCCAAGCCCCGCATGTCAGTCTCTGTGGCTGACTGCATGTGGGTTCAAAATGGTTTTTGATCTTTTTCCTTTTTCAGAAATGATTAAATTGTACTGATCTTGTTTAATTCCTAGAAAAATATAGAAGCATGATAAAATTGTCAAATTTTTTGTGTAAGCTTATCCTTGTATGCTCTACCTAGGAAAAATATGAAATGAATATTTTCAATAATTCTGGTATGCTTAAAAATTATATCTTTAATTTAATAAATGGACCTTCCATGATTTTTATTGGCTAAAATAATTATCCTAAAATCATGAACCTTTTTGTATATGTTTTTATGTTAAAATCAACCTTCACAAAAAGTTTGGCTCTATTTTGATAAAAATAAATTGTCCAATTAATTTAAATACTTTTTATGGATTAATAAAAAAACCCAAAATTATTCCTATAAATCATTAAATGGTTTGATGTGATTTTGGAGTTGATTGTGGACCCTGGAACACTAAAAACCCTTAATGTTCCTTGGCAATTACTTTAGATGATTGTGTACTCATAGTTAACTTGTTAATAATAAACAACAATGTTGCTTTGAGAGTAATTAACCTAATTGTTTAGTGAAGGAAAGTTGTACTCAAGTTAGTTAACCTTGTTTGATCATCATAAACCATGTTAAGTGTCTCATCATTCTAAAGCATGCATATTTACTTATGTTTAGTGATCGAGAGTGGTGATCAAGTTGTTTAACAGTCCTAAAAGTGGATTTTCTATCAGTGGGAGTTGGTTATCTTTTATCTGTGGTTATTCTGGAGTGACTGACAACCCCAACACCAAAGGCAAGCCTCCAAGCATAACCCTTCCTTGTATTTTACAAATGTTACTCACATAAGTCTTATGCTTGTTGCATTTAAGTAAATAGGAGTTGGTTGAATACCAATTGCTGCATGCCTTCCTTGACTTTCAATATTCATCCTTGTCACCCTGTTTAGTTATGTTAGTTTAAGGATGCATAGCCATGCTTAGTTGATATAAGATGAGTAATGAGTCTAGACGTAGTGCCCCGCCTGTGTCGATTGAGGACTGTTCGTTGTAGACTCTGGTAAGCCTACTATCTTGGCTATTCTATTATGTGAAAAGATAACTATGCACTAGGTGTGGGAGATGGTGAGAGTAGCATGTACCCATCCTATGAATCCACTAGGAGTGGCGTAGGGAGGTGGAGTACTATGCTCTTGGGTAGCGCAAACCAATTCACATTTTGGAGGATCCGAGTGAGGGTTGATATATGTAAGTCCAATACCAAGACCTGCATATGTTGTGTGGTAAGGAATCCCTAGCTAGGTTTAATCAATTCGAATCACCGTTGCTTCTCGAAGAAGGAGACTTGATTCCTTGATCTGCATCATAGTTAATAACTGTAACAATGGTACTTGTGATCATAAGATGAGATGGTTAAAGAAGTGATTGATTTAGATCAGGTGTAAACTGGAGACTTATAATGACCTAACTTGAGCTAAAACACTAAAAGTAAGGATCAACTTTTAGTAAGCTTTTCTGCAAAAGTTAATATTGATTCTTGCTACAAACTTACATTGATTTACCCATAAGCCTACATGTCCTTGGAGTCTTTCCTTTTTGTCGGTTAAGTTTTGTTGAGTACCTTTGTACTCAGGGTTTGTTAAACCCATGTTGCAGGAGAAGAGCTAGCTGTAGAAGTGCTGATGTGCACCCTTGGGCAGGGTGAACCTTCTTTTGTGTGTTTTGTGTTATAAGTGGTACCTGTCATGCTACTCCAATGCCTTGATGGCTAAAACTTATGATTTGTAATAACTAAATGAACGATTGTAAACTTATGGTTGTAAGACTTCTATTGTTTATTCCGATGTGTTATTTAATGTAAAACTATTGTAATACTGCAATGTCTTCTGTAATGTATCCTGCTCGGAAATTAAAAGTGGATGATTCGGGGTTCCCCGAGGACACCCGACACACTATCGGAGTTGTCTGTCTCACATGTACAGCCATCGGAAGTCTAAAAGACAATGACAGGTACATATGGGCCATGTAACTCGGGTGGTTCTGCCATAGTAGTGCCCATCACTATAGTAGTAGCTAACCCATATATTTACATATGTGCATGTACCATGACACATACTCGAATATATCCGCAGCCATCACCTAAAATAGGACATCTATACATATATGGATACGCCTAAGTATAGACACATAAATACCCGGGTGTATGCCTATGTATGGCTAACTTTACATTCCGCCTCTTTTCCATCCTACTTAATCTTGGGCACATACATATGCATGTGCTTATGTGCCACTAACCTGGTGGACCTGTAGAAGTCAAACGAGTCATCTATGATGACTTGGTCAGGCTTTCTCTTTTAGGTTCACATAATAGTGAATCCTAATAATAATGTGGTCTGGTTTTCCATCAGACCAACCCACCACCTTAACCTAACATGTATAAGCCATATGCTATGGATGAAACCCCTTCATCCAAACCTTACTTAAAATTGACATAATAATGATAACCTAGATAACAACCCATCACCCAATAGGACCAACCCATCTAGGATCGTTTCCTTTCTTTGATTGCTTATGCTTGTTTTACATGCCTTGCTTGTTATATTTTCCTTGTTTATGTTTTCTTGCTTGTCGACGCTAGACCACATAGGATAGAAGACATGGAGAGAACCCGATGGAGTCTAGAAGATAGGAATAGGAGACACAGGAACCGAAGTCTTGGAGTAAGGATATGATCGTCAGCGAATGGAGGCAAGTCCTAACCCCACCTACCTTTTCCCCTCTACATTATATGACATTCCTTAACTACCCCCTTTCCACCACCACATTTTGCTAGCCTCCACCATAAACCCTCCACTTTCCAACCCCACTATAATTAATAAACTCAACTTATATTACTAAAATCCTCCTTTGTGAATCAATGGAATTATAATGAATTATGAGCTCAGTTATTATGTGAACATGATGATATGATATAATGATAAGGTAAGAGTTACCTTGATATGATATGAGCTCTATGAACCTAAGGATAATAATTGTGAAACTTAAAAATGTTAAACCTAAATTAAACCCCAACTAGGGGCGAGTGGAGGTAATTTATGTGGGATAGATTACCTTGGCAGGATCGCCTGGTGTGGGTTCCTATGGGAGATACTCGCCTCGGTCACATAAGGACCGGTTCATAGTCCCTCTCGCCTAGTGAGATATTACATACAACCACATGTCTAATATGGGTAGACTTGATCTCACACCCTATTAATAGAAGTATAATTTCTACTAGGAGGCCGGTGTTGGTAGTGGAATATCAGGAGAAGGCATGGATGCTATGTGATCTTACGTGGTCTGGTTTGGCGTAGATGCTATGTGATCCTCCACGTTAAGACCCTTGAGTTTTTGGCCATGTTTGAGCCCATATTATTATTTTTAGATGATTTGATATCATCTGTGCTATTATGATGGGATGATTTGGTATCATCCGAGATTGTGTGATGAGACGATTTGGTATCCTCCCGAGATTAGTACGTTTTCCAACCCCTAAGAAGACGTGTGTTTACACCAAAATTTAGGAAAAGGGCGCGGGAACTCGCAGGCTTCCAGAATTATGCCAATCAAGGAGTCTATAGAGTAAAGATTGATACCTATTGGATCGAATGCGACACTGGATTGACTCTCTCCGAATGACGTCAGCAGATAACAATGACAGGATATGATTGGCGCCAAGAAGATACATATCGGACTCTACAAAAGGGGAAAGATTAGAGTCCAAGTTATCTTAAAATAGGAATATTTCCTTCATACCAAAGAAATGTATTGAGTCATACTCGAGTCGGATTCGTTTTAGGCTCTGGGTATAAATACCAAATCCCGGCTATTGTAGAAGACAACAATCAATCAAATACAAGTCAATTACTTTTTTTTGGCTCCGACCACCCCTTAGGACTAGGAGTAGAGTAGATCTCGACGAGCTCTTCAGCGAGTATGGCTGCATCGATCTTGTTGACTTCCACTACTTGTCTGTAAGTACCGTCATGGTTCATACCTCTGTTCGTATGGCTGCATCGATCCAGCCGACCCCCACTGCGACTCTGGTATAGGCTAGTTATCGACTCTTGTCTAATTCAAGTATGGCCTATGTGATTCTGCCTCACACTCCACTGCTTGAATTAGATCAAGGTCAAGTTATCAGCTCTACCTTAGTATGGCAGTCTTTGGTAGATTCATTAAGTTACCGATATTTCTTATTGTTTTCATCGTTTATCTAATTACAACAATATCACTCTGCCCGATTGAGATTGATCTGGATCGGCCTTATATCTTGTTTAACTCATCGTTTGCTAATTTAAAATTGATCTAATCTACATCTTAAGCGATGAGTTATGTTTTTATAGGCTGTTTTGCATCAATCTTAATCGTGTATGACATGTGGTTAAGGCATGTCCAATCTTGAGTAGATCTATTAGTTAATGAAAACCGTTCTATAGCCCGTCATCATGACCTGTGGGATTCTGCCTCTCACCCCACTGTTGGCACCATGGAGTGGGGATCGTTAGTTGGTAGACCTGTTCCTGAGAAGGCATGACCTTAACTGTACGCTATGCCTGAATCGGCTGTTTAGCCGATATCGAGCATTTTCACGAACAGTTCACATTATGAGATCATTGAAGTAGAGATAAGTTGAAAGATATGTTAGACCCATGATCTTGTTATTGTATTATGGCCTACATGATTCTGCCTCATGCCCCACTGATATTAGTAATGAGTTAGGGTCGTCGAGTCTATTGTTGTTACTATGGCCTGCATGATTTTGCCTCATGCCACACTGGTCATGGCGATGGATGAGATCTAACATGTTCATTAGATTTATCTTTATTAAATGGTTAAGTAGTGTTGAATTATCTCTTTATATAAAAAGGAGTTCGGTTACTTATAATCATTGGCTCAGTATAAACCGATCATCATTCATATCTTATTGCCATTGATTAATATTTGCTTAAATAATATTTATCCTGAATGATAACCGATTCTTCGTATATGACCCCATGAGCTTTTAATCGATTTATTTTTATGAATATGCTAGAATCGACTATTTAGTCGATCTCTTCTCATATCAGCTCTTAGAGCCGCACATTTAGGACTGTCTGGCAACACCGGCATGTTCCTTCCTTAATTACTAATGAGCTTTCTCTTCTTGTCAATTGCAGGGTCAAATTGACTAGCACGTCTTGGGAGGATTGCATAGGATCGACCACCCTTGCGAAGCTAGGTGAATCTGCTCCATCGAGCGGACCCTTCTGGCTTGCTGTGTGTGTCCTCGGCATGGAGACGAAAATTCTATGTCGACACACATTTCTGGCACACCTGGTGGGACCCCACAATCATCATGGCGGCTCACAACAATGACAACATCCTTATGGTACATTATGAAGACCTACCTGATGAAGATAACAATACCATCAGCAAAGCTACTAAAGAATTTTAGAAGAAGTGTTTGTTGTCCTACACCAAAACATGTGATAGCACAATTATTCAGAAATTTCCACTACCAAGAGTTCTACTACACGGGCAAACAGATATAGTCGAAGCTAAGGACAAGCATTTCTTTATGGAAGCCATAAACAAATTTGTTTGTGATGCCATATCAAGCCGCAATGAAGCTTTCATTGACGCATTTCACAACGCCATGAAAGAGGCGATTCATGGAATTCCAGTTGGTCAGGTTGGATCGACTTGTTACAATATTCCAGATCCATCAACTCAAGGGACTAATCAAGTCAATACCAGTCATCAAGAAGCAGCACTGGCTGGTAATGGTGACGTCCAGACACTTCAAGGTTTATCTGAACAAACTCTAGGTACTACTACAAATTAGATATAGTACAATCCTAGACCATCAATACAGCATGTGCAACAGCTAGTAGGGCAAGGTCAGAATCAGGTGATCAATTTTGGCACATCAGGCCATATACCATCATCGGCTCAAAAAATAGCACCATCAATTCAAATAATCCATAGAGATATAGATCCTTATGTCTATAATCAGAGACTTCAAGTAGCGAGCTAGCAAAGGACCCAACATATTGAGATTCCACAAGGCTATCACTATGGCACGGATTATAACACCCTCCACATGATGCCAAATCTAGGATATCAAGGCACACAGGATTTCAATCCATAGATGGGTCAGCAAGTTCTAAGAAACCCAAATCCGCAAGCTAACGAGTTGTCGCTGAAGGTGACCGAGATGATGAAGAATCCGTTCGTTTTGAAGACAAAGGGGCTAACCTTTTTGTACAAATGCCCATATCCAGAATGGTATGATTTGGTCACTCTTCCAACAAATTATAGGCTCCTAGAGTTCTCCAAGTTCACCGATCAAGATAGTACAAGCACAATAGAACATATCAATCGGTATCTTACACAATTGGGTGAAGCGTCAGTTGAGGATGCCCATCGAGTTTGTTTCTTCTCCTTATCCCTATCAGGGCCAGCCTTCACTTGGTTTTTGTCACTACCAATCAACTCCATTGCCAATTGGGCTGACCTAGAAAAGAAGTTTCATACGTATTTTTACACTTGGCCGATGATCAGCTAGCTGCTTTAGCTATCCAAGGAATGTTGCCAATGTGGAAAGAAAAGTTGCTCGGACCCGAATTTGACAACTTGGGTCAATTGGCTCAACGAGTAGCAGCGCTCAATAGCCAACTCCAGAGTATGCACAGAGATACCCAATTCTAGGAGAGTACCACCATAGCCGAAGCTTATGATCCATACTCAGTAGATGATGGCTATGAAGATGAAGAAGAAGAGGTTGCTGCAGCTGAATGGAATTGGGGCAAGAAGACAGTAATGGTGCCAAATCCTTGGGGAAGAGGAGTCGAGGAGAACTATGACTTTGATGTCACAATATCGGACAAGGTCTTTGACATCTTACTTGAGAAGGGCCATTCAAATTGCCAGACAATCATGTTATGTTGCCCCCTGAACAATTGAAGAATAAGAAGTTCTGCAAGTTCCATAATGCTACTTCTCATTCCACCAATGAATGCAAAATTTTCTAGCAGCATATATAGAGGGCTATTCAGTAAGGGAGGCTCAAGTTTGATACACCTTGGAAGATGAAGGTGGATGATAATCCTTTCCTAGGAGATCAAAATATGGTTGATGTTGGGCTATTCAAAGGAAAAACTAAGGTCCTAACATCGGCCAAATCGAGAGAAGCTGGGACAGTTGATCCCAAAATGCAAATATCGGCTAATGAATATAGAGAGATTAGAAAACATCATAATTAGTAGAGGAGCCGATATGAATAGGGGGAAATGTCAAAGGATGGAGCGACAAAGCCGCGAGTCACATCTTGGATCATGTTAAACAAGTGGCAGCGGTAGAAGGAAAAAGATTATCAGCGATGGTTAGAGGATCAAGAATATTAGCGTCAACTGGAAGAAGAGAGGTATGAAAGGAAACAAGCCAAATTGCACTGGAATTGTCCTTTCTTCAGATACTACTGGAACAAAGATTTGAAATTGCCTACCAGACATAACTGTCCAGAATACAGCAATCAATATTGGGAGTTTAGGCAATCTTAAGTCAACCGCTGGTCTATCCATGCCTAGGATGCATATCATCATAATAACATGGAACGGCGCTTAAAAATAAAAGTATTCATGATCAGCTAGGAAAAAGAGTTGTTGACCAAGACTAGGCTGATCATGAAGAAGGAAGCAACCAGAGGGAACATATTTGGCAGGAAGGCTAATGGTGCCCCAGAGGTTTGACACAAAGCCAGAAGAGAAGAGTGCAACGCCTAAGGAATAAGGAGATAGAACAAGCTTAGCCATCCGGTAAAACTCAAGTGTGGCATACCAAGCAAATAGCTGATAAGAAGCAACCATCGGCTAATATCCAAATGGCTTTTCTATTGCCATCAGAATTCAGAGCTCCGGTAGATCAGGAAGTTTACTCAAACTTCAATGAATCAGAGTATGAAGAGATGGTTGCCAAGTTGATGGTTATACATCAAGCGATATTTGATAAGCCTGTCAAACATCAGCACTTGAAGGCTTTATACATGAAAGGTTTTGTTGATGGGAAGTTGATGAACAAAATGTTAGTGGACGGAGGTGCTTCTATCAATCTTATGCCTTACACTACTTTTCATAAGCTTGGCAAGGGACCAAGAGATTTGCTTGAGACTGACATGATGCTTAGAGACTTCGGAGGGAATACATCTAAGACTTAGGGGGCAATAAACATCGAGTTGACAATCGGGAGTAAACTCTGCTCACCACGTTCTTTGTCATCAAAGGAAAAGGCTCATACAGTTTACTCCTCGGTCATGACTGGATTCATGCAAACTATTGCATGCCATCAACCATGCATCAATGTTTGATTCAATGGCATGGGGATGATGTCGAGGTGGTTCACGCTGATGAGTCTGTGAGCATCGCAATAGCTAATCCAGTGTTTTGGGAATTAGGAGACTTCGAATGCCTTTCTGGCAAAATATGGGAAGGAGGCTTTATCAGGATTAATAATGAAGGCCAATAGCCGGTTCAAGCAATTGGCTCTAAAAGTTTGTTTTAATCAATAATCGTGGCATCGCGTCGGCCATTGAGTCAAGGAAAAATAAACATTGAGTCTTGGAAATGGGTTTAGGCCAACGTATGTGAATGTTAAATTAAAGTGTAAGTACGATTCAGAGTTAATGGATTTCTTAAGAGAAGTTCTATTTTGCTTAATAGGTACTTGACTTGGATTGATTGATCATTTGATCTTTGGAATGAAAAATGCATGAAGAGATGTTATCCTGACATCTGAATTCGATAGCTGATTCGTTCTCGGCTCCAATAGCCGGTACTAGGAGGGTATCGCCTCTAGTTCAAAAAGTAAAAATCTTCAAAGACAGTAAAAGCCGATACGATATATATCGCCTATAGAGCAAAAAACAAAAAGAGCAAGAAACATTCATAGTCATGTGCGAAGGCATCGCATTGAAGCATATTTGTGAAAAGAACAGGAGTGTTTTGTGCATCAGATTACCCTAAGTACAAAATAATCAAAGACCTTGTTCACTACATCTTGAGCGGATGTGATGTCCACTATGGCCTTCGCTGCCATGATGAACTCTTCTAGCAGGTCCACATGTTCTTTAGGGTCGCCGCCCGATGGGAAACCAGTCTCCATGGCGTGGAGTTCATACCTAGTCTGAACTTGTGCCATAGTCAGTGCCACCACCACACCATGACAAACACCGTGAAGGGCAATCTCCTAAACATGGGCCGGAATGTTGTGGAGATGAGCATTGATAAGGGAGCCACGGACATTGACGGCGTCAACATCCGTGTTCGCTGCCAGTTGGAGAGACTCCAACTACATCGTCAGGGCTAATGATCATAGAAAAGGGGAACTATCAAGATAAAGGCAGTGAGAAATCAGAATGGAAACATCTCTAAAGATCATCTTACCTATTACCTCAGCGTCGGACTCGACCAGCCATGCTCAGACGGCGCTGGCCTCCTCCTCAGCCGCATGAAGAGCGGCCTAAGAAGCCTCGAGGTGGATCTCAAGCTGGCCATTTTCTCAAGTCACCTCAGAGTAGCGATTCTGAGCCACCCTCCACTCCTGGAGGAAACGCCGAGCATCATTGCCGTTGTATGAATTAGAGGAATCCGACAATGAGGATGGTGTGGAGGACACGGCATCAGAGGGTTCACCAACCCTAGGAAGACGATGAAGCCTGTCATTCACAACAAACCTAGAAACAAGAGTTCACCCCTATGAACAGAAAGTTACAAATCATCACCATGAGCAAAAGGCACCAATCTCACCTCATGTGTCGGAGGCACTGGCTCACCGGCATGTTCTCCTCCAGAGTCTCCTCCACCGCGCGCTTGTCGCGGTTGTCCTCACCAGCCATGAAGTTGTTTGGATCTATTGGAAGGGGAGAAAAACTGCTATAGGGTTGTGAAGGCAGAGAAGTGCAAAGGAACAGGAGCAGTTGCAAGTGTAGATGTGTTCGAGGCCGGAGCCCTCGGCTGGTATTTGAAGCCACAGAGCGAAGAGATGGACGCCTCAGGGAAGTACAAAAGGCAACCGCAATTAATAGAAGGCGAAGCACCACCTCCCTAATACCGAGAAAGATGTGGCGTTAGGTGACTGAAGGCAGAAGATCGAAAGGTTCTTTAAATAAAAGCCGTGTTTTTAGATTCAATTAAGATCAAGATCGTAAATCTAGAATCGGTTGTTTCCAATCGGCTCTTCGGTCGAAGAAAGAAATACAACAAGATATGTATGTTGACCTACAGATTACACGTTCAGAACATCCTGAATGATTTTTAGTATTGCAAGCCAGACAACATTAGCCTCTGTAATCTTGCACTCGCGATCTTCAGCTGTTCCAAGGGCGTTCTCAAGGCTGCTATGGATAGTTCTACTTTCTTTCACTTTGGCCAACAGTTCCTGTTTCTTCTGTTTGATGGCATCAGGTATTTGAGCCAGAGTGGACTTGTGATGATCAATGGCGGCCTTCACATTTTCTAGCTCCCTCTCAAGCTCTACATGTTTGGCTTCTAATTGGGACAACTCTAGATCGGTCTCGAGGAAAGAGTTCTTCAGAGCATTAATCGACTGTGTCAGTTCTTTGACCTCTTGCCTGTTGGAGTCCCTTTTAGCCAGCAAAGCTTCATGGTTGGACAAGTTCCTCTAAATTGTTTTCACCTTCAAGGCTTGATCTTTGAAAATAGGCAAATATGATAAGACCCTGGAGAGAGTTGGGGATGGATCACCCTGAATAGCCAAGAAAACTTGCTGCATTGATTCAGTATCTTGGACCAAATCGACTATGTTCTTCTCGAATACAGGCAGTATATCTTTTAGCCGATTTCTGGTCTCCTCTGGTAAGGATTCAGCAGAGGAAGTGGCTGACGATCTGATTTCATCTTCATTAAAATACTCCTCAAGATTGAAAGAACAACTTTGTGTCAGAGGATCGCGTGCCTATATATACGGGAAATCTTGATTAAAAGGTTTAAATCAGTTTGTCGCAAAATGGATGGTGAAAAGATATAGTACCTTCTCTGTAGTAGCCTCTATTAGAAGAGGGGGAGCAGCTGGTGATGCACCAATAGCATCTGGTTGAATCGGCTCTAGATTTCCGGCGCTGATATCTGCAATGGCAAGGGGAGATTTTTATTCGTGTTTATTGCAGACAAATAGGCCAAGCACACGATTTCCTTACCATCAGGTGTATGCTAAATTGGGGAATCGGCAGTATGAGTATCAACAACGGGACTATTCCCAGCATCAATGGGATTATTGTCAATAGAAGAACTACCAGACCCCTACTCTTGCACGGGTATTTCCTCAGAAGATGTCTAGCATGATAAATGATTAAATAAAGGTTGGAAAACCAGGTAAATCAAGAAGTTAATGGAAAATCAAGGATAAAACTCACATTTTCTGCCATTGAGAAAGCATTGGGTGCCTCTACTGAAATCGGCTTCTCCTAAGATGAAGGTTCGGTTGGTGGTGGATCAAGTGCCTGAAATAACCGTCCCACGCCCAAAGTAGACTAAGACGCGATGCTCGATAACTGTGAAGAAATTGGGATCAAGAAATTGAACATCAGTTTGAGGAGAGTGTGAATCGTTCACCTAAGCAGCTGATGGTCTTATCCTATGGAGTCTTTTCCAGTAGTGGCTTTCTGAGTTACCCCTGGAACCACTTTGCGCTTTGGAGATTGACATGTCATGATCATGGGAGCAGCATGGGTTCTCATCAACTTCTTCAAAGAAGGTGCGGTTGATCCCATCCTTGAAATTGGGCATGATGGCTGGTAATCTATCGGACTCCCTCTCCTATCCTGGCTTGGAGGCTCGAATTCAATATCCTAAAAGGGTCGGTTAGGGTAGTTGGCAAGAAGATTCGCCAAGTAATTTCTCCAAAAAGAGAATGAAGTGATTACCTCACTATTAGAAGCAAATTCCCCGTCTAGAGCTATGCACAGAGTGTAGACCGGCCCACAGAAGAGATGGGAATGCCATTCTTGCCACTAGGAGTCAAAGAGATTAGAAGAAAAGCTGGCCCTGACCTAGTCATGCAAGGAAAAAGAAGGAAGGTCTGATCCCAATTGGAAGACTCTAGAAGCTTCTAGCATGTCACTGATATCTTCCCTCGGCTTCAAGGTGTTCTTGAAGAACAGACAAGGGGGGAGTTGACTGAGGCCGAACTGATGGGCCACAAATGAAGGGTTGTAAAATTCATAGGTTGGAGGATTGCCTGGGATGGAGGAGCCTTTAATCATTTTACCACGACTATGATGGAATTCGTCTGGAAGAACACATGACTTAATAAAAGAATTAAAGATCACAGCCGCTGATTCGTCCGAACAGCCGGATTCAAATCAGAATCTGAAAGGAAAAGTCAGTTCATCCTCCTCATTATAAGGTAGCTAGGTCAGGACGGTCGCATCAAACCCTCTATAAAATTTTTTGAAGAGGTGGCCAGCATCGAAGTTGATTATTATGGATGATGCAGCCTCACCATAGTTCATACACCGTCGAGTTCTTCCTTCTTTGCCTCTATATTCCTCACTAAAATTAGAGGAAGAAAATCTCAAGTCTCTGAGGTCAGGCTTTATAGTCTTGTGCATGTACAAATTAAGCCACAATTGTATCAGCCACCAAGGACCACTAATAGTCTGAATCGGTTCATTCTTCAGTAATTGGGCAGCCACCTAGTACATCAGATGATAAGCAGCTCCTAGCAGATATTTTCCGAGTGGGATATTCTTGCCTAATGCTAGGTGCTCCGCCATGAGTTTGTGATTATAGGTTGGACCACAAGATGACCCACAGAAAATGAATCTTTCCAACCACATGTTCAGAAAGGCCACATACTCCCTTTCACTGACGGCTGGTCCATCTTCAATATGATTCAGAATGTAACTTGCCCATCCAGTACAGTCTGCTATCTTGGCCAATCTCTTGGGACTGGCACTCAAATACTCATAAGGTTGCACCAATCCAGTAATCCTAAGGCCGATCAACATGTATACGTCGGCCCGAGTGATGGTCATTGGGCCGTGACAAAAAATGCAAGCAATCAGAGCATTAGACCAGAAATAAAAAGCAGAGCTCAAGAGTGAATCATTCCTCTCCATTTCGGACAACAAAAGTGTTAAGCATTGGTTCAGATCATAAAGCTCCCAGTCTCTGCCTTTCTTCGCAGATACCCTACAGAACCAATCTCTCCATCCCTTAGGTGTGTTAGGCCAGTTTCTGAAGGAAGTTTTGTTCTAGGAGGATGAATCCACTATAGACCGTTTAAAGGGGATCCGGTTAGTTTCTTGACGGATAAAATTGGATGGATCATAATCACCCATAGGCCTAAGAAGGTAAGCATTAGGGATGGCAGCTGATGGAATCAAGATCTCATTCCTCATTTCCTAGAAATTGGATAAAATAAATTCAAAAAGAAAGAAGATATGGGGTGGTGGCTGATACTCAGAAAATGGAAACTTGGGGATATACCTCAGGGACATGGTCGACGGTCACCATCATGGTCAAAAATTGGTTTGGACCTAGCAAGGATCGCTTGGACGATGGCTTGACTAGAACAGATGATCTGCTAGGGTTTGAGGCCTCGGTGATGATGGCGTCGGTTGTTTGAAGTTGGCTAAAGAAGAAAGGAGAAAGTGAATAGGCCGACTAAGTTGCAAGATATACTATTGGGATGTTATATAGAACTCGGACCAGGGAGTCAGGAGTCGCATGTATATCTCGGATGGTGTAGTTGCAGCGTGGTAAACCAATGGACTGGAATTTCAGGATAAAATCATTTTATCCCAAAATTGGGGGGCATGTGTTTACACCAAAATTTAGGAAAAGAGCGCGGGAACTCGTAGGCTTCCAGAATTATGCAATCAAGGAGTCTATAGAGTAAAGATTGATACCTGCTGTATCGAATGTGACATTGGATTGACTCTCTCTGAATGACGTCAGCAGATAATGATGACAGGATATGATTGGCGCCAAGAAGATAAATATTGGACTCTACAAAAGGAGAAAGATTAGAGTCCAAGTTATCTTAAAATAGGAATATTTCCTTCATACCAAAGAAATGTATTGAGTCATACTCGAGTAGGGTTCGTTTTAGGCTCCGGGTATAAATACCAAACCCTGGCTATTGTAGAAGACAACAATCAATCAAATACAAGTCAATTACTTTTTTTGGCTCTAGCCACCCCTTAGGAGTAGGAGTAGAGTAGATCTTGGTGAGTTCTTTTGTGAGTACGGCTGCATCGATCCGATCGATCTCCACTGCTTATCTATAAGTACCGTCATGGTTTATACCTCTGTTCGTATGGCTGCATCGATCCGGTCGACCCCCACTGCGACTCTGGTATAGGCTAGTTATCGACTCTTGTCTAATTCAAGTATGGCCTATGTGATTCTGCCTCATACCCCACTGCTTGAATTAGATTAAGGTCAAGTTATCGGCTCTACCTTAGTATGGCAGTCTTTGGTAGATTCATTAAGTTACCGATATTCCTTATTGCTTTCATCATTTATCTAATTACAGTAATATCACTCTGCCCGATTGCGATTGATCTGGATCGGCCTTATATCTTGTTTAACTCATTGTTTGCTAATTTAAAATTAATCTAATCTACATCTTAAGCGATGAGTTATGTTTTTATAGGTTGTTTTGCGTCAATCTTAATCGTGCATGGCGTGTGGTTAAGGCATGTCCAATCTTGAGTAGATCTATTAGTTAATGAAAACCGTTCCATGGCCCATCATCACGGCCTGTGGGATTCTGCCTCTCACCCCACTATTGGCACCGTGGAGTGGGGATCGTTAGTTGGTAGACCCGTTCCTGAGAAGGCATGACCTTAACTGTGCGCTATGCCTGAATTGGCTGTTTAGCCGATATCAAGCGTTTTCACGAACAGTTCACATTACGAGATCATTGAAGTAGAGATAAGTTGAAAGATATGTTAGCCCCATGATTTTATTATTGTATTATGGCCTACATGATTCTGCCTCATGCCCTACTGATATTAGTAATGAGTTAGGGTCGTCGAGTCTATTGTTGTTACTACGGCCTGCATAATTCTGCCTCATGCCCCACTGGTCATGGCGATGGATGAGATCTAACATGTTCATTAGATTTATCTTTATTAAATGGTTAAGTGGTGTTGAATTGTCTCTTTATATAAAAAGGAGTTTGGTTAATTGTAATCATTGGCTCAGTATAAACCGATCATCATTGATATCTTATTGCCATTGATTAATATTTGCTTAAATAATATTTATCCTGAATGATAACCGATTCTTCGTATACGACTCCATGAGCTTTTAATCGATTTATTCTTATGAATATGCTGGAATCGACTATTTAGTCGATCTCCTCTCATATCGGCTCTCAGAGCTGCACATTCGGGACTATCTGGCAACACCGGCACGTTCCGCCCTTAATTACTGATGAGCTTTCTCTCCTTGTCAATTGCAGGGTCAAATTGACTGGCACGTCTCAGGAGGATTGCGCATGATTGACCACCCTTGTGCTGAAGCTAGGCGGATCTGCTCCATCGAGCGGACCCTTTCGGCTTGCTGTGTGTGTCCTCGGCACGGAGACAAAAATTATGTGTCGACAACATGGTAGAGTTATATGGATATCTAAGGTCGTGTACTTTGGGGTATATGTTCTCGTTAGGCCTGTCGCGCCACTAGCCCTGGTGTCGACTACGCTTATCATGTGGGGAAATTTGTACACATCTGTAGAGTTTACTGAATCTATTCGAATAGCCACGTCCTTAGAATGGGCAGATGCTGGGATGAGATACTATGATTAGACTTCTACAACTATGATAATATGGTAAGACATATTTTACTAATCTGGTAAATTGTAATTAACCCCGAGAACTAGTGAGAATGGTAATACTCTGCCAGGGCTCAACCTAAAATTATAACTACTCCACCCTACCACTTTTACCTCCACATAATCCACCTTAACCCACCTCCACATATAGCCGTCCCCTTCCACCTCACCTCCACCCAAAATTACGGCTTGCTGAGTACTTTATGTACTCAACCCCCTCAATTCTATGTTTTTAACAGTGAAGCTATAGAGCATGTACTAGGATGGAATTACTAGAGCTACACGAGGATAGGACAATAGGAGAATGCATGAGTAAGAAGCTATCGAGGACTATGTAAGGATAGGACAACCAGAGTATACTCGAAGATAGAGATGTATGACTACACTAAGGAGCTATGCTAGGACTACTACGATTGAAAAATAGGAATGCGCTTAAGGAATAAGTCTAAGGTTATGTTCGCACTCCAAGTTGCCTGTAGGAATGGAGCCACGATGACATAGGACCATTGTCTTAGAACTCTGATATATGATATAAGGCTAATGGCCCAAGCTATGTAAACCCGAACCATGTAATGTGTTTTCCCCATTAGCAATAAAAATATGGTTTTATATATCAATCTTGTTCGAGTTGTATGTATCAGCTACTGATCTAGGGATAGATACATGATGCATAGAGGACCCTAAATTAGGGGCCCGACACCCCATGCCCTAGAGCCAGTGCCAAGGCTTGTCTTCTTGTGTCACGCTGCCTGTGTGACTTTGTTAGAGGAGTGGGCGATAGCGCCGTGGGCCCATTGTCGGTCGGGGCAACACTGAGGAGCCCTTGAGCCCTAGACGCTCGGCGGGCTGAGGGGTGATGCTTGTGGCATTGATTCCTGCCTGAGCATTCGCTCGGGCTGAGGGCGAGCTTGGGGATGAGGCTCAGGCAACCGTTAGTTGGGAGCTTGGGGCCTTAGCGAGGCCCCGAGTCTTGAGCTGAGCTTGAGGGCCTGCTTGGGCTCGACCTTGTACTTGGCCGGAGGGTACATGTGAGCGTACCCGATGGGTATAGCCCTTGAGCCTCCAAGCGATCTTAGAGGGTGGTCAGGAGTCCATCTCCTAGGAACTTGACAGACACCTATGTTAGACTCTTGTCACCAAGTCCATCGAACGACCACTGTCAGACCCACTGTTGAGCTCACTGTTGTTGTCGTCGTCTATGAACCCGCTCCCATACCCACGAATATGCACGCTGCATGCTGGGAGGGAGAGGGTTGCATAGCCGCTGGCTCCTATAGAGCCACCTCGTCCTCCTCATGAGATTTGTCACTGACACGCCCTGTTCCTTCAAGCTTGTTGTTGATAGCCATCGTAGATCCGCCCCACCTCATATAGAGGAATAAGAAGATATGAGGATGACATAGATGAAGATGAAGCTCAAGAAAGGGATTTGGAAGTGTACCAACATGGAATGAAGGTGGCTACACCGCCATGCCCAACCAAGCAATCCACCATTGCGATATGGCTCGCCAGTCGCCCCTTCGCCAGCATCGGTTAGATCTTCCGTCACCCGCACGGGAGCACTAGTGCATCTCCATTGAGCACTGGACGCACTCCACTAAGCACCGGACGTGCCCTTTACTAGCACAGGTCAAATCTACACCTATTAGCACAAGATCTGGATCGAGACACATTTATAGAGCTCGAAGATGATGGTTGTAGCTTCTCATGTCGGGCTTCCTCCACCACTGCCGGATCTAGCCCGCTCAATCCAACCCCGATTGTATCTGATTTTCCCCTGCTGAATGCACCTAGCCCCTGCTGGGTCAGGGTGGGTAGGGGTAGGGCGCTGCCCTTAGTCAGCATAGGAGAGGAAGGGTGGGGCTGCTATCATAACAATAGGAAGGGGAAGCGACTGCCATCGTTTGGGTGGCGACACCCTTGGTCGCTGGTGTGCAAGGAACCATACAAAGGGAAGAAGGCTAGAAGGGCATGAATTGGTAAGGAGGAGGAGGAAGAGAGAGAGAGGGGGGGTGTTGGTGCGTGATGAAGGGGACAAGATAAGCGACTGGCGGATTTTGGATATGGGCAGATGGTAGGTTTTTTTTTATCAGGCCTTAGCAATATTCAGAGGCGAGCCACTTAACTACCGTTTTTCTTTGGCTCGATTCATAACGACCATTAATATGATAGAAACAATGTTCAACAAAAGAGTAGATACCGGGTCTCCTTGACAAAGGCCTTTCTTTATTTGGAAAAAAATGGTCAATCTCACCATTTACGTTAATTGCTCCACTTCCACCCATGATAAAGATTTCTCCCATTTGATCCACTTGAGCAAAAAACCTTTCATGTCCAATTGTCCATCCATCCATCCATATATAGAAATTATTAGACACCATGAGTGCCCCTTTTCCTGCCCTGCTCACACACACACTCACCGGCCATATATTTGGTATGTTGCTGATGCACCGTGGCCACTAATAACACCACACCGCTCCTCCGATCCGATCCGTCCATATGATATCTTAGCTTGCTTGTTGCACGGTGCATGGCCACTATCTTTGCTTCGCGTCATGGCCACTATCTTTGCTTCGCGTCATGTCCTTGCCCTATTGGCCTATCCTCATATCGTATCTCCAGCGGTCGATAGATGTTGCCAGATCTTGAGCCTCCCCATCCACTCTCGCAGCTGTCATCAACCCACTCATCGGGATGGCCATCGTCACTTGACCTCGCTGCCGGCCATATCTCTACTCACAGTGTTTGCTCTCCGCCGCCACTTCAAAACCCTCGCTGTTCTTAACACCAAAAATGGCAACACAAGTTAAATTTTACTCCCTCCACTAGTACAGAAACATGCTGTACTCCTGGTTGGGAAACCCCTTCAGTCCCGGTTTCTTAACCGGGAGCACGAATCTGGGACTAAAGGGCCCCTCTAGTCCCGGTTTCTCACCCAGGACTAAAGGTGTTGGTTGGTAATACCAACCGGGGCTAAAGAGGCCTCTCGGCCTGGCCACATAGACCAGCCCTTTAGTCCCGGTTGGTATTACCAACCGGGACTAAAGGTTTTCTTTTTTTTCTTTTTTTTTTGTTTCTATTTTCAATTGTTGATTCGTTTTGGTTTTCAAATAGCTTTTCGAATACACATTCTACGCTGCTAATAATATACGTATTCTACACGTTTGTAATGTTCGAACATTTTGTACAAACTAAAGTATGAAACTAACGTATATATTACATGCATATACATATATTGTACGTTATTTTATGTACATATAATATGTATATATATATTACAAATAAGGCTTGCATTGTATATTCTATCATATCCTTGGGATAACAAATTGACTTCATCTAGTTTGGCTTCCATATTTCGTTCATCTCATTATAGAACTTGCCGGCGGGGTTTAAGACCTGGTCATTAAGAAATCCTGCTATGGTCTCTTGAATTGCTTTCAGTTGGTCACGTCATATGACTTTTTCCTTCAACCATAGAGTCTTCAATAAAAGTTAAAGGAAAAGTATTAATATATATATGTGTGTGTTGGTCACGTGATTACTTATATATATGAGCAATAAAAGAAATTGTGAATATATGAATATATTTATATAACGTACTTTGAGGATCTCTTCAGGAGTTCTTTTTGCGTACGCCATGATGAACTCGCAAACATAGTATCTGCAGTAGTTGGTCCCTGTTTTTGCCTCAGAATCCACTTTTACGAGAAAAAAGATCCGGTGAATTGAAAACATGCATGGTGTTAATTGAATTATACATATATAAATGTAGCTAGTACTTACTTTGTGTGTGTCGACGAAATATGGTCGGCAGTCTACCTAGGGGTATGCCCAAGGTAGTAGATTATTAGCAGACAGATGCGCAAGCTACAAACAAGATGATGACGCAAGACAGACACGAGGTTTTATCTAGGTTCGGCCGCCGTGAAGGCGTAATACCTACGTCCTGTGTCTGATTGTATTGTTGTATGTCAATGAGAGATGTTTTTTTAGAGGGGTCCCCTGCCCGCCTTATATAGTCTGGGGGGCAGGGTTATAGATCTGGAAACTAATCCTAATCAGTTACAATTGCCATAAGTGGCCAGATAAGGATCCCTATTCTAACCGGCTAGGATCTTGCTTGATCTCCAAATCTGCCTTGATTACTTGCGCAGGACTCCAAGCAGATTGGTCGGGCCGCATGTCATCTTCTAGTGGGCCAGACCCCCTGGTCCGGGCCGACGCAAGGCTAGCCGTAAGGGTATAGGGGTTAATACCCCCACAGCTAGTCCCCAAGCACCATGTATTATGTTGCGACACACCGTTCGATCTTCTTCGACTAATGCGATCTGTCTTCATGTCATCTCCAACTGGTTGAAAACATTGACCAAGCAAATATGCCAGTATTCTGGTCAGCACAAAGAGCAGTAGACCACGATTATAGCCGAAGATTCCGGTTGTCCGTAGAATGCATGGTGCTCTAAAGAAAAAAAGAAAAAAGATTTCTTTCCTGATCAAGTGTGCCCACTTGTATTTCTGAAAAGAAATGTAAGTGACCCTTGTACAATAGTAGTTATGGCCAACAGTCAAAGCGTAGGGGTCGATAAAATAAACACATTCACCGCAAGGTAAAGTGTGCCCACTTAGTCCCCGAGCCTGGTAGTAGGTGACGCAGGCACGTGGTGCTAGGGTCTAAAAAGAATTCCCAATTAAGTTGAAAATCCAATCATCGTACAAGTGATACGAGATGCACCGGCAGGTGCATCGTACCGATGTAGTCCTCGAGCTTGCTGGAAGGCGAGGTATCAACCTTGTATCAAGGTCTAAGTGAGAAAAAATAAATGCCTCTCGACTGTATGTGAGTACAAATCACATGTAGCTGAGGAGAGCGGTCTCCGAGCAACGGTTGAAGAGTGGTCGGGGTAGTCCCCGAGCACGAGAGTTCCCGAGCACGATGGTGGTCTGGACAGTCCCCGAGCACGATGGTGGTCTGAACAATTCTTGAGCACAATGGTGGTCTGGATAGTTCCCGAGCACAATGGTGGTCTAGATAGTTCCCGAGCACAATGGTGGTCTGGACAGTTCCCGAGCACGAGGGTGGTCTGAACTATCCCCAAGCACAAAAAGTGTGGCAAGAAACCATATGCCACTTGTACTTTTTTTATGTATTGATTTACTTGTTCCGTCAAGTCTGGTCTGACACGTCTGGTCAAAGAAGTAGACGGGTATAGCACGTCATACTACCTTTTTGTCTTGTCAAGAAAACAGTTGCGTGGCACCTATAAATAGGTGCGTCAGCGTGGGCCCTCCCACACTGGCAACGAAGAGGCACATATATTGGCGTAGATCTCGAAGCTGTGAAAACAACCGTCTGCAGCGCGTGCGCACATCTCCCAAGAATTCTAGGCAGATGAAACGGCATAACTCTTGGGTTAAATACAGTATAGGATAGGTAAGTTACTTTTTACTAAACCCCCTTGCCATTCGCAACCGCAGCTTTCTTCTTCCTCTCGTCAACCCTAATACATCCGAAATCACCACCAATCAATCCTTCCGCCATTTCTTCGTTCATCAGCAAGGCCAGATTCATGGTGAAAAGTGATGAGCAGAAGAAAGCAGGGGTCATGGCGAAGGAATGGTGGAAATCGAGAAGCAATGAGTAGACCATTGAAGACCTCATCACCATAGGAGTACTCCACAACAAGGACCTCGCAGGATGGCGTGCGCCAGAGGGCGAGGGGGTACCCTGATCCACAACCAGGTGAGATCGTGGTGTTCGAAGACTTCTTTAAATGGGGATTTGGGGTTCCAGTACATCCTTTTCTTCAGGGGCTCTATCTTTACTACGAGATTGGGATTTGCAATCTGCATCCCAACTCGATCCTCCTTGTCGCAACTTTCATACATCTTTGCGAAGCATATGGCGTCTTCCAGCCCAATTTCAATTTTTTCACCATCTTTTCTATCTGCGGAAGAAAGGAAGCGGCGGTTCGAAGATAGCCGGGGGTGTGTACCTCAACCTCCGTGACGGCATGAAAGCCCAGTACCTGCACTGTCCATGGAACACATCGCTAGATGACTAGTACAAGGACTTAACGAAGACCACAAGGTACCGCAAGAAATGCTTCGACTATGTCAAGGGGATCGCTGTGAGCAACAAGGAGCTGACGGCAGAGGTGGAATGCTTGTGCCAGCAACTTGAAGCCGCCAACCATGAAAAGATGGTGCAAGAGTCCCAGAACCAGAACCTAGTCATCCAGCTCAGTAATAGAGAGCAGGAAAGAACAAGTAAGTAGCCGCTTTATCACAACGACTACTGACAAGTGTTGTTGCGTTGTTGGTAGTAACAGCTGTAGTGCAGGCTTAGAAGCCAAAGTGGTCTGTCTCTGAGAGGAGAACAGTCATGCGGTCATGGAGTGTGATCGCCTGAAAGAGGACAATATAAAACTGGCGCAAGACCAGTCGCAGCTCTAGGACCACACGACCAAGATGACAGAGGAGCTAAAAGGTAAGTTTTCCAAACCCCTTTGCTCATTTTTGTTTCCTACCGTAGTTTGGCGTAATATAGCGTCTTAACAGCATATGTGGTTTGTAGTTATAAAAATCAATGCGAAGAAGCATATGGAGGCCATTATAAAAGACCGTGACGGCTGGAAGGCGCAATGCCAAGAGATCACCAAGGATTGTGACACCTAGAAAAACCGGTGCCAGGAGGTGGCAACGGGCATTTTGCTGGTCCTTAACCTTGTCGATCCAGCACTAGGAGAAGACATGCCAAGGACGCCGCAGCTGGGATTGATCGAGAGATGCCAAAGGGCATGGGGATGGTTCCAGGAGTTCGTGAAGGAGGTAGGAGAGTACGCATGCGCACATGTGTTGAGCATGGTATGTGCTCACTACCCCCTGATCGATCTCAAGTGCCTGGAGGCTGGATACCCAAAAGAGATAGATCCAGGCAAGGCCGAGGAGCTACAGATAACCTAGCTAGACTTGTCGGTGAAAATAATTGGCGATATTAACCTGTGTGGAGGTGCGACACCAGCCGTACAGGGAACGCCATCAACAAGTCACCTGGGAGCACTGTCATTTTCAAGCCAACCGGCAAAGCCTGCGGTCTCGACCAACCAGGCATTGGGGGGCATCTTCTTCAGCTCGATCAATGCTAGAGTCCTCGAGACCCTTGCACGATGTCAGGCCCAGCGAGCAGCAGGTGCCACAAACCCTGACCAGCCAACAGTATAGGCTATAGCTGTAGAAGAAGATGTAGTTGTGTTATTGTAAACTTGGACCTTTTCAGGTAAGCTTGTAATAACGTAACTGTATATCAGCATAAGCTTGTTTGTTTTGTAGAAAACGTGTTTAAGCTCGGATATCATGTTGGTGTAACTAAGTTAGGATGTGTTAGCGTTCTGTTTAGTTGTACCAGTTTAGTCGACACATCATCCTGAAAGGTTTGTATGGCCCTAGTTTGTCTTGTGGTCGGGTTGTGAGGTGCATAGCTTCTGCACACGTAGAAACACACAAGTCAAACTAGAGAGCACCTGCTGATCACCCGTAGCATAGAGAGCGGATCCCATGCATGCGTTGGGAGGAACCAGAGACAGGGCCTGCTCTGAAAACCCGAGAAGGAATGGTGGTCAGTTTTAACTGGTTGAGTTAGAATAACAATAGACTTCGAAGTGACACATTAGAGTGGTCGGAGAAATCATAATAGCTTTATTGAATTGAATCGAAAGTACAAGAGGGGTACATATCTTAGTAGTTAAGCATAGAAACGCCTAAGCTTGTCGATGTGCCATGAATTGGGTACGTCCGTACCGTCTAGGTGAGCTAACCTATAAGATGTTGGGCATGTAACCTCTTTGATCATGAAGGGCCCTTCCCATGGGGTTGCGAGTTTGTGGACGCCGGCTTGATTCATCTTCCACTTTAGGACCAGGTCCCCAACCGTGAAGAACCGCTCCTTAATGTTCTTGTTGTAGTACCTACGCAAAACAGCAAGGTATTTGGCTATACGTACGCAAGAATCGAGCCACTTCTCTTCTTCACTATTCACTTCTAGCTCCCATACTTCATTGGCCTTGTCTTCATCGAAGTTCTCTACCCATGCTGATCGGAAGGTTATATCTGCTGGGAGCACTACCTCAGCGCCATAAACCATAAAGTATGGTGATACGCCGGTATTGCGACTGGGCTGGGTTCTGAGACCCCAGACCACGGCTGGTAACTCTTTGAGCCATCTTCTAGGAGCTTTGTCATTTTCTCTGTACATCCTCTTCTTAAGTGCATCCAAGATCATACCATTTGCCCACTCGACCTGTCCATTAGCTCTAGGGTGCACCACCGAGATATATTTTACTACTATGCTCCTTTCATCGCAGAAGTCCTAGAAAGCGTTCCCGGTGAACTAAGTACCCAGATCAGTGATGATGTTGTTGGGTATGCTGAAGCAGTGGATGACCTAGTCGATGAATGCGATGGCCTTTTCTGAAGATGCCTTGACCAGGGGCATGTACTCTATCCACTTGGAAAATTTGTTGATCAGCACAAAGACGCATATAAATTTCCCAGGGGCCGGTTTGAAAGGCCCGATCATATCCAGTCCCTAGCATGCGAAGGGCCAAGAGGCTGGTATTGTCTAAATCTCATGTGCTAGTACATGGATTCTCTTAGTGAAGAACTGACAACCTTCACAATGGCGGACTAGCTTCTCTACATCGGCTACGGCTGACGGCCAATAGAACCCTACTCGGAAAGCCTTACCAACTAGCGTTCTCGAGGCCGCGTGGTTGCCGTAGGAGCTAGAGTGGATTTGGTCCAGGAGATGTTCACCATCCTCCTAGGTTATACACTTCATCAAGATTTCCTCCTTTGCGTTCTTGCGCCACAATTTGCCATCGGCGAGCAGATACTGCTTACTGCGACGCATCAGGCATTTGTTTTCTATCCAATCGGTGTAACTGCTACCATCTGTCAGATACTTGATGAAAGGTACTCTCTAGTTAGGCTCCTTAGTGGTTGGAGGTGGTTCAGTGGTGTTTGAAGCCGGAACCGTAGCCACCAATAGCTGGTCTGGAGGCTTGTCGACCACGGGATCTTCTTCTTTGATGGAAGGCGTGAGCAGGTCTTAAACAAATACGCCATGTGGGACTTTGGCTTAGGATGATGCTAACTTTGACAGCGCATCTGCTGCTTGATTTTTGTCCTAGACCACATGTGTGTACTCGATGCCATAGAACTTGCCTTCCAGCTTTCTGATTGATTTGCAGTACGCGTCCATCTTTTCGCGGGTCGTATCCCAGTCCTTGTTGAGTTGGTTAATGACCAGCACTGAGTCTCCATAGACATAGAGATGTTTGACACCGAGCTCGACTGCAATGCGCAGACCATGTAGGCATGCTTCGTACTTGGCGGCGTTATTAGATGCCAGGAAATAAATCCTGAGGACATATCGGAGCTGCTCCTTGGATGGTGATACGAAAAGGACTCCTGCTCCTGCGTCGTCGATGTTGAGAGAGCCATTGAAGTACATCTTCCAATACTCAATGGGCCCCTAAGAGGTAGGTGTGCTTAAGTCTGTCCACTCGATGATGAAATTGACAAGTGCCTAAGACTTGATTGTAGTACGGCTTGCAAATTCCAAGGAGAAAGGGCATAGCTCCATTGCCCATTTGACGATGCGCCCATTTGCATCCTTGTTGTGAATGATGTCTCCCAGAGGGTACTCAGTCATGACCACCACGCGATATCCGTCGAAGTAGTGTTTCAACTTTTGTGATGTGATTAGTATGGCATAGATCAGTTTCTGAATTTGTGGGTACCTGGTCTTGGATTCATTGAGCACCTCACTGATGAAATAAATTGGTCGCTGTACCTTATAGATGTGGTTGGGCTCATCGCGCTCGACCACCATGGCAGTGGAGACCACTCGATTAGTTGCCGTAATGTAAAGCAGGAGGGTTTCATCTTCTCTAGGAGCAGTGAGGACCGGAGGTGATGTAAGGAATTGTTTCAGCTGTGTAAAGGCAGCGTCTGCTTCCTCCAACCACTCAAACTTCTTGTATGCCTTGAGTAGCTTGAAAAATGGTAGTCCTTTTTTGCCTAATCTTGATATGAAATGACTGAGTGCAGCCATGCATCTGGTAAGCTTCTAAACATCCTTCACCTTTTTGGGCGGCTTCATGTCCAAGACAGCTTTTACCTTCTCTGGGTTAGGGCATATGCCATCGTGACTGACGATGTTGCTGAGCAATATACCAGATGGAATACCAAAGATACACTTCTTTGGGTTTAATTTCCATTAGAATGTGTTAAGAGCTGCAAAGGTACGCTCGAGGTTGTCAACAAGGGTGTATGCTTCCTTGGTTTTAACAACTACATCGTCAACATAAGCCTCGATGAGGTCGTCTTTTATCTCGTCTTTGAGGCAGGCCTGTATGGTGCGTTGGTAGGTAGCCCCGGCGTTCTTGAGCCCAAACGACATGGTCATGTAGCAATAGGCGCCGAAGGGCGTGATGAAGGATGTCTTGATCTGGTCATCATTTTTGAGAGCGATCTGGTGATAACTAGAGTAGCAATCAAGAATGGAAAGCAACTCGCAACCGGCAGTTGAATCTATGACCTCGTCTATGTGAGGTAAGCCGAAAGGGTCTTTAGGGCAGTGTTTCTTGAGATCAGTGTAATCAACGCACATTCTCCATTCATTATTCTTTTTGCGTACAAGAACCGGGTTGGCTAACCACTCTGGATGATACACTTCTTTGATAAATCTGGCTGCCAAAAGCCATGTAACTTCTACCCTAATAGCCTCCTTTTTGTCATGAGCGAACCATCGTAGCTTCTGCTTGATAGGTTTGGCCTTGCCATCGATATTTAAGGAGTGCTCGATCAAGTTCCAAGGTACACCGGGCATGTTAGCGGGTTTCCATGCAAACACACTCATGTTGCTCCTCAAGAACCTGACAAGCGTGTCTTCCTATTTAGGATCTAGGTTGGCCCCGATAAGGGCCGTTTTGCTAGGATCACCGTCGACCAGCTGGATCGCTTTGTGCTCTTTGGATTTGATGTTCTTGTGTGGGGCCTCGAGCTCTGGGATCTCCAGGTGGTCGGCTGGGGTCTTCTTGGCGTCGAGTGTGGTCTCAGCCATGCGAATAGAGAGGTCGTGAGCCTCTACTATTTTGAAGCTATCATCCTCATAGGTATAAGCTGCGTATACATTGCCCCTAAGAGTTAGAACCCCTTTCTCAATAGGCATCTTGAGCACCAAATACCTATAGTGAGGTATGGCCATGAACTTGGTGAGCGCTGGTCGACCAAGGATAGCATGGTAGGTGCCTTCGAAGTCAGCGACGACGAAGTTGACATAGTCGGTGCGGAAGTGGTCCGGGGTACCAAATTGCACAGGTAGCGTGATTTGCCCGAGAGGTGTGGAGCTTTGTTTGGGGAGAACACCCCAGAACTGTGCCTCATATGGCAGCCTGGGTTATCTTCAATGCTGGCAAACTATTCTTGAACAGTATATCGATGGAACTACCATCGTTAATCAGCGCTCTGTCGAACTAGACCATGTTGATACAGGGATCGAGAACCAGAGGAAAACATCTTGGCTCAGGTATTGCAGCCCATTGGTGCTTTTTGCTGAAGGAGATCTCACGGTGAGACCAAGGAGGGAGCCATGGATCGGCAATGAGGTTGTCGACGTTGGCAACGTTCAAGCAAGCACGGGCGAGCAGCTTGCATTCTTGTTTGGTCTCGATGGACACTTTGCCCCAATGATGGTGTGGACGCGATCGGTTGGCTTGACGTACTTGTGATGAGGATATGTGTCTTCATCATCGTTATCCTCGTTACGCTGCTCCCCTGTATCGTTAGGCTTGTCAGATGTATCCGGAGCCTATTGGCGCGTGTAGATAGATTTGAGAACATGGCAATTCTCCATGGTATGGTTTGACTTGGGATGGAGCTGGTAGGGTCCTTTCAATGCTTTGGCATAGTCTTCTTCGTAGTTGCGACATTCGCCACCTTTTTTAACGGTGTTGACCTCACCGTCGTCTTCCTGAGTATGCTTGCCCCTGTAATTGTCACGGCAATTACGCTGCTGATTACGCTAGTCGCGGTGGTCGTGGGAATCGTTGCGCTGGTTGTGGTGATCAAAATTGTCATTCCAACCATGGTTGCCATGGTAGTCGTCGTGGTATGGGGGTGGTCAGAGCGCGGAACTCTTGCTGCTTCTTCGATGATTATCTTTTTAGCATCATCGGCATCCGCATATTTTTTAGCAGTGGCTAGGAGCGCTGTGACTGATTTAGGTCTCTTGCGGAGGAGCTTGTCCCTTAGGGCATCATGGAAGCAGAGACCAGTGATGAAAGCCTCGATTGCCTCGTTGTCGGAGATTGACGGGACCTTGATGCGCATCTCTGAGAAGCGTCGAACGTACTCGCGCAGTGGCTCATCTTTGCAATCTTGAATCCGCTGCAGATCATATTTGTTGCTGGGTTGCTCGCAAGTAGCAATGAAGTTATCGATGAATGCTTGCTTGAGCTCTTGCCAAGAATCAAAATAGTTCACTGGCAAGCTGACCAGCCATTGGTGGCCTACGTGGTCGATGGCGACTGGGAAGTAATTAGACATGACGTGCTCGTCAGCCATGGCTGATCTGCACGTGGTTTCATAGAGCATGACCCATAATTCGGGGTTCTCCTTGCCGTCGTACTTCTGAAGTTTTTCGAGCTTGAAGTTCTTGGGCCATATGACTTGGCAAAGGTGTGCAGTAAACTGCTTCAAACCCGGAGGGCCGTGGGTAGTATCATATTCCATACGGCGATAGCTTTTGTGGGATGCACGATCGTTGGCTCTTTGGTTAATGCGATCGCGCAGATCGTGTTCTTCGAGGGAATGGCGGAGATCGTTATTGCCATCATGGCGATCCCAATTGCCACCCTGGTTAACCCTACGACCGCGGTTATCACGATGATTGTCGTGGTTGTCTCAACGGTTGTCATTCCGATAGTCGCGGCGGTTATCGTCCCGACCACCATCATGACCACCGTTTCCGCCTTGACGGTTGTCTGATGGGTCGTTGTTGCACGAGCCATGTTGGTTGGGTGGCTGTGAGCAACTTGAGTACTAGCGGCTGTGGCTTGATTTGACTGAGACGGATGGAGCCCGGGCTTGATTTACAATCTCTATGGTCTGGGCCATAGCAGCCGTCAGGTAAGCTTGTATATCATCACGAACTACCTGGATTTCCGGGGTATTGGGTAGTCATTGCATTGTCGCCATAGCAACAGCTATGTTGGCACTTGGAGTCCTGAAGACCTGCTTGTCCCCCACCCTATCAAAGGCATTGTTAAGGTCGCATGGCTGGACCCTTATGCGTCGTGCCTCCTCTTCTGCCTCGGCTTTGACTTGTCGGTGATTAAACCGGTCAATATTGTGTGCTTCATGTGCTAGCCTTTCTTGTTCTGTTTCGTCAACTACCGGTGGTTCGTCATTACTGACAACATTGATCAAGTCTCCTCGCCTTGGTGGGAAGGATGGGAATCGTGGGAACCCTAGGGTGTGGTCTAGGATATCCAGATCGTATTCAACGCCTTCATTGTCATGATGCTAGAGCTCGGTGTGGATGGAGCCATTAGATGCGATGCCGGACGGGGAGCTTGAGCCACCTTCTTGAACTGTGTGGACCGATCCTTCTTGATACTCGTCAATCCGGACCATGTTGATGAAGTTGCGTAGGCCATAGGGCTGAGCCTGGTAGTTCTCCATCGAGGCTTCGCACTCGGAGAGCCGGAGACCCATCATGGGGGCGGGCCGGCGACGAACGGAGCGCCCTTCAGGAGTAGATGTGACCACAAGATCCATACCAAGTCATGCAGGACGACTGGCCCGAGCTGGTTGGGTAGATCTGTTGTGGGTAGTGGTTATCTGCTCATTAGGTTGACTTTGAATCGAACTTACCAGAGCTAGGGTGTCAGCAAGTTTGGTGCCGACCCGATCGATAAAGTCGAGCAGGTCTGTGTTGTCGATCTGCCTCCCTTTGTAGCGAGGAAGCGGACGATGGGTTGTCGGCGTGGCTAAAGACAATGTTGGTGTGGCTGGAGCCAGATCCACCATGCACAGAGCCATAGCCGATGCAGGTGAAGCAGTGGTCGATGAAGATTGAATCCGCGCTTCCTTCGTGGTCATGGCGATGAAGTCGTCAGAGCTAGTGGTCCAGGTGATTTGGCCGATGGTGAACGTGAGGCCGTTCGGCGTAGCCATGGAACCGGGGATGATGACCATCTTGTTCATCTGGAGAGCAGTACGCACACCCCCTACCTAGCGCGCCACTGTCAACAAAATATGGTCGGCAGTCTACCTAGGGGTATGCCCAAGGTAGTAGATTATCGGTAGACAGATGCGCAAGCTACAAACAAGATGGTGATGCAAGACAGACACGAGGTTTTATCCAGGTTCGGCCGCCATGAAGGCGTAATACCTATGTCCTGCGTCTGATTGTATTGCTCTATGTCAATGAGAGATGTTTTTTAGAGGGGTCCCCTACCCGCCTTATATAGTCTGGGGGGTAGGGTTATAGATCTGGAAACTAATCCTAATCAGTTACAATTGCCATAAGTGGCCGGATAAGGATCCCTATTCTAATCGACCAGGATCTTGCTTGATCTCCAAATCTGCCTTGATTCCTTGCGCGGGACTCCGAGCAGATTGGTCGGGCCGCACGTCGTCTTCTAGTGGGCCAGACCCCCTGGTCTGGGCCGGCCCAAGGCTAGCCGTAAGGGTATAGGGGTTAATACCCCCCACAGTGTGCGATTACATCCAGTGGCGCTTTGCAATGTTTCATGTGGTGTTCCTCAATGAAACTTTTCCAAACACTGCGCCCAATAAAATAAAAAACTAATTTGGCCTTTAATAATTATTGCAGTTAAGAGATCGAGGTATATATAGTTGCTAGAGAGACCAAATTACCCTTGGTAATATTTATTATGTCTTGGTACTCTGTTTGCTCTTTTCTTAACGAGTCTAATATGCTCAACCGACTATTGGCCATATCGATGACCATCAATATCCAGTGATTGTTGCATATGTTTTTATACACAAATATGATCGACATTAACTAGAGTCAACATATATATATGGGAGATAGCTTAGCTAGTAAGCAAATAATTGAAATAATGTCCATATGATCAACATTAATTATTTAACACTCACTTGAAGTTGTAAGGGAAGAGTATGTCCTTGTTTTGTTGGTTCACTAAGAACCTCATGAGATTTTTTTTGAGTTCAGCTTTCCATTGAGGTAGGCGATTAGGGTGTTTGAATACAACATTTGGATCAACGAAACCAACATCATTATCCTTTCATCAACGAAACCAACATCATTATCCTTTCTCTTTCTGAGTTTTATCATCTCATATCTGCATATATAAAAATATAGTGTGAGGATATATAATTTATATATATACATGTAGCTTTATATATATACACTTTAATAGTAGAAAATAATCACACTTATAGACAATAGCAGCTAATGAGACTTTTGTCAAGAGAGTCCAGGTGGCATAGTTGGTGTAATTCTAAAAACTCAACATATATAACGTCATCGCCACGGAAGTAATATTGGTTTCTAACTCTGACAGAAACAAAGGTCTCTCCCCGTTCACACGCCGCCATGTACCACTTGTTTAACATGTACATTTGCATACCCAGTTCACCTAAGGCCTCGGGGTTGTATAGACTCTTTCCATGTTCAAATTTCTTCCAAGGATCCACTTTCAGAGCAGATGGTCCTTCAGCGAGCACTTGGGCAAGGTCCAAACCAGTATCCTCATAAAACCGAACTAGGTCCTCAAAATCGATGTCCTGTAAGTCTAAGTTTGAACCATATTCATTACGAATGACAAGAGGGGGACTGATTGTTGCGATTGTTGTCCAAGTTGTGCAACACCTTTCCCTGCTCTAGTCTTTTTCTACGCCGCCTCAAATGACTTGGTGAGAGAGTAGTCGTAGTCCAATTTTGGTAGGGTCTTTTGAGATTCCCGCTTTTTTTTGGTCCACCTTGTTTCTTAGAAGATCTGGAGGTAGGTAGAAGTACAGTTTCTCTGGGTTCTCCCTCGCTTCTCGCTGCTTTCTTACTTTTCCAAAGAAACTATTCACATCTTTTTGTACTGCAGCATTTAATTCCTTTTCACTTTTCTCGTATGATAGTTTTTGGGGAATAACTGGATTAGAGGAGGCTTTCTTCTTTGTCGGCTGGTGGGCCAATGGCTTCGTTTGTGGGGCGGACTTCTTAGGAGCTGGTTGCTTCTTGGTCATCAAGGGAGGCGGGGCAGCCGTTGGAGACCTCCTTGGAGGCGTTGGAGACCTCCTTGGAGGTGGCGGCGGTGGCGGTGTTGCCACCTGATTGCCAGAGCACTATGATGATCTGGAGATTGAATAATTGAACTTAGGTTGGCGGAGGCCCTGCTGTGTGAGTACAAAAAAGAATAATTAGGTATAAGAAATTGTTATTATTAATCATGCATGTCAATAGAAAATTAGTTAAAAATTATTTCGTTCACTTTTGTTCGCACCTATTGTCTGGCAGTTGAGGAAGCGGTGGTGGACTAGAGACCCTGGGAATAATGATGTAGCGCTTACGCCATAGTAAGAATGTCTTCTCTGCTTCTCCTAGAGTCTTCTCCCCATCACCTCCTGGAATGTTAAGAGCCAGATCACTAAAACCTTTGTTAACTCTATCCACTGAGACGCTAACATATCTAGGTGGTATTATTACCCCATGGATTCTTGGTGTCTTGGTAGGATCTGGAGGAGAAAAAATACCGAGAGCCACCATGATTGTGGCATTCCCTTTTGGAATATGTAGCTCACATGATGTAAACGGTGCAGTGATGTCATCCACGAGGAAACGTAGCATTGCGTCATCTTGATTTGGCAACTCCGTGGAAGCGCTGTTGCTTTTCAACTAATCAGGGGGGCTAATATTAATGTTGATTCCTGGATCTGATGCCTACCTTTGGGCACTCATTGCTATTTGCACTTGCTTTATGATTTCGTCCTGCATTCTAGCTTGCATGTCTTTTTCGCGCTCCTATGCTTGAAGCAACGCCTCTCGTGACTCACGAACATATTCCTCCAACCTGCTGATCTACGATGCTTCCTCATCCTTTCTTCTCTACCGGCATCTGTAGGTATCTCTGTCATTAGGTAAACCATGCTCCCAAGAAATGTTCCGTCCTAAACCTCTCGTTCGGCCACTATGTTCAGCAGTCCCGATGACATACGTCAGTTCATCCTTCTCTCTATTGGGCCTGAATGCACCAATAGCTTTAGCTTATAGAGCATAAGAAAATCTGTGTGTTGCTCTTTTGAGTTTTGGGCCATGAACCAGCTTCCCAGTCTCTAGGTCCAGTCTTCTCCCATGAGCGAAAAACCAATTCTTCGCGCGTTTGGGCCAATTGAGTGATTCTGGTGTGATACTCTTGGCAAGAATGTTCGCTTCCATTTTTTCCCACATGGGAATGGCAGTCGCGTAGCCACTTGATCCCATGCCATGGTGGTATACATTCTGTCGGGCATTCTCTTGGTTCCTTCTCACCCATTCCTCACCCTCTTCCGATGTCTTGTACTATATAAAATCATTCCAGTAGGGCCTCAACTTCGCAAGCGGGCCCCTAGTATTGAAATTGGGCGTTAGGTTCTTCTTGATATATTTCATGTATAGGGATTTCTTCGAAGTCTGGAATTGTGTGGCCATCTTCTTCATAGCCCACTTTCAAACTAGCTCCTTCAATTCATCATCGTTGATATCATCATAATCATCTGCTTGCAACGTGAAATGTTGAAGGATATCATCCCAAATTAAATTCTTATCAAGATCAGAGACAAAACTAACATGAGGCTCATTGATCTTTTGCTTCCATTCATGGGCACTGATCGGAAGTCTGTTCCTTACAAGGTACCCACAATGTTGCACGAATTTCCTTGCATGTGGACCAAGTGGTTCGCCTGTCTCGATAGTGAATTCCGATATTGTGTAGTGCCCCTCCAATGGCTTTTTCGGGCCTCGAATATTTTTGCTTTTCGCCGTTGTGGTCGTCGATCCAGAGGGCTACGTATAAAAAAAGAATAAATAAATATCATGTGTACACATAATAGAATATAGATATTCAAATATATATATATATATATAATATTCAAATATATATATAAATATATATACATCGCCGGTATTTTCTTGCACAATATTTTATTGGTTATTTTCAAGAGTCAGGTATTGACTCTCGTCATCTACATCCTGCTGGTCACCATCGGCAAATTGAGTGCTGGTGTTGATAATATCCATCATTTCTTCATCCATGTTGTCTCTCGGGCAGCCATCTAGCTTTCACACCACTAGATATATCTATAAAAAATAAAAACCATATATCTATAAAATGGATCGAGTCATGTGCTTAAAATTAATTAAATAACTACACTCGAAATTCAAGTCTCCAAAGCATAACTTTGATTTCTTATTTTCTAGAAATATTTATTGGCAAGTGATATATATAACAAATTTATATATATAACAATATAAATTTAAAACTCTCTAATATGTATAGCAAATATATATATATATATATATATATATATATATATATATATAACAATACAAATTTATAACTCTAATATATATGTATAACAAATTTAGATGTACGTATAACAATTCGGTGAAGTAGCATAAAAATTGACCCATGATTCGGTATACAAATAGTATAAATTTGCTTTTTTGGACGGGCACACTACCTAGTACTTATGATATTCGTATTATCCGTTTGTATTCAATCTAGTTTCAAAAACAGCAATGGTACATTTCGGCCATGACGGTGCTCTACAAGGGTTCGAAAACAGCAGTGGTACATTTCGGCCATGTTCGGTCGCCGAATTAGGCGATGCCGGCTCGCGGTGCGTCGGAAGGGTCGGCTCCTGAAGGTGATGATCGGATGGATGGAAGCTTCAGGTTGTCTATGGCGTTAGAGCGGGTATGTGAATAGGCTATTTTTTCTAATTCACACAACGGTAGGTGTAAATATGAGGGAGTTAGCCAAGGATTCCATTCAGAGATCCGCTGGTCGGCATAAACTGTACTCGATCAGTCAAATGCATGTACATATCAGCATGCCAGAAATAATGGTACGCTCAGGGCAGAATGAGCAATCCTACATCACAGATGAATTTAGACATATAAAGTTCATTGAAAATTTTCAAAATCAAAGCAGCTAGATGTTGGTGGCGTTCAGCCGGTCAATCTGGCCTAGAGGATCCTGCGGATTTGACAGGCGATGACCGGTAACTGTATTCCTGGTGATTGTATCACGTCACGCGATGGACCACCGAGCTCCACAAAGACCAGCAAGCATACTACCTCCGATTGGAAAACAACAAACTCGTCTAATCGGCCCTGCCACGAGAACACACACCAAGTCGCAACTGACACGATAATCGCACGACCTGGACATGAAAGCGAGAGGTTGACCGAAAGAAGCGATCACATGCGTTCCTCCCAAGCAAGCAGCAACAAAGTGAAGAAGACCATGATGAGCGCACGGCAGTGGACGTGCCATCATGGTGGAAGTGGAACGCGATGCACCTGTGCGTCTGTGCTGGCGCTGCGCGTCCGCCGCGCACGCGCTCGGTGGCCTGTGGCGAAGCAGAACACGATGAAATGGCCTGGAACTCGAGCCTCAGCCCTCAGGCACGGAGAAACACCAGATGCGTCAGGGCACGAATCTCAGAGCATGTCAGCCACATAGACCCGCGGGACAGGAGGGGTCTCGTCGCCAGGCTCTGGGGCTCCTCGTCCTCGGCGGTGCGTCGGCTCGGGCGGCTCCTCCGCTGCGGCGTCAGGCTTGGGCGCGGGGAAGGTGCGGTGCGTCGGCTCGGGCGGCTCCTCCGCTGCGGCGTCGGGCTCGGGCGCGGGGAGATGTCGAGGGTCACGAGGGCGGCGGCGGCGAATATGACACGACGACGACGGAGGTGGTTCTAGATCAGATCTGGGTGAGGGCGAGGACGACGGTGACAGATTTGGATCTACGCGTCGCGCTCATACGGGAGAGGTGTGAGCCGGGTCGCCGGCGGAGATGGCGAAAGAGGTGCACGTTTGTGGAGGTGGTGCTGGAGGCGATGAGGAGCAGTGGCGGCGTGGTGGCTCTCGGCGAAGAACAAGAGATGATGGAGGGGGAAAGAGAGGAGGACGGTATATAGGGGGACCTTTAGTCCCGGGTGAAGCCACAGCCCGGGACTAAAGGTCCTTTAGTTCTGGGTGATGGCTTAGAACCAGGACTAAAAGTCTGACCTTTAGTCTCGGGTGCAGCCACTGGTCCGGGAGTAAAGGGAATTTTGGCGGGCCACGAAAACACAAGCCCATCTTTAGTCCCGGGTGGTTGATCCACCCGGGAGTAAAGGTGGGCTACAGTTTGGCTTCCCACCAGTTTCTAGAAGTTTTTCCTTTTTTATATATTTCTTTTATATAAATATGCAGAGAGTTGTTAATTGCCTAGTAAATAAAATATTAGCAAAAAAATTACAAAAAGAATTTATGGACCTGGTTTTGCATTATTGTACATAAGAAAAATCTGTAACCTAAACTCTTTTGTTTTACCATATAAATATTTAACATAGTGTAAATAATAATCATAATTTTCACCATGCAAAAATGTACTACTTAATTAAAATCATTAAAACTATTGCTTTTTCGACAGGAAATTAGTTTTCACATCTTATTGACGTTGATCATTTGTTTTTTATCACACATTCTCTAGAGGAAATCCACCGTCAAGCAGAAAATTCATTTAAATCGTAGAAAATATGAATACACGACAGAAAAATCTGAAGTCATAATTATTACATAATAGGTCTAATACATCACTATATCAAGTGGGAACAACAATGATCTTCTTCTTAACGTATATCCCTTGATTATGATCGTGCTATAACCATGGAGTGTCCTCATCATTTAGCTGGATGCTTGGGTCTTTGTTCACTGTGAAGGGTGGAATTCGGTCATCCTTTTCATAATCTTCTGATATGTCTGACTTGTCTTCAATTCCGACGATGTTTCTTTTCCCTGAAAGAACTATGTGGCGCTTTGGCTCATTGATTGGGTCGTTGTTGTTTTTCCCTCTCTTCGGTTTTGTAGACATGTCCTTGACATAGAACACCTGATTCACATCCTTGGCAAGGACGAACAGTTCAGTCTTTGTACCCAATATTGTTGAGGTCCACGGTTGTCATTCCATACTGGTTGTCGACTACTACCCCGACCTCCAGTCGCCTTTACCCATTGGCACTTGAACAAAGGTACCTTAAAAGTAGGTGCATAGTTTAGTTCCCATATCTCCTCTATGCGGCCATAATATGTTTGCTTATTTCAATTAGGGTCGGTGGCATCTATGCGGACACCACTTTTTGGTTGGTGCTCCTTTTATCTTGGGCTACTATATAAAATGTATTCCCATTTATCTCGTACCCTTTGTATGTGAGGATATGCCATGATGGCTGCCTAGCCAACAAATACAGTTGCTCATCAATACTCTCATCACCCTGACATTCTTTTTGCAACCAGTCGCTGAAAGTTTCCATGTGCTGACGTGTAATCCAAGCTTCAGACTTCCCTGGAAACTCAGATCGGAGCAACTCTTTATGTGTCTCGATATACGGATCCACCAAGGAGGAGTTTTGCAAATTGTGTAGTGTGCTTTATTAAAATAATTGTCCTGCATACCAATATATGGTTTCTTCCCTAGTGTCCCCTTTCCACTTAGTCTCCCCTCGTGTCAGTGATTCAGGAACACCAATCGGGTCAAGGGTCGAGAATAAAGTCAACACAAAACTCAATGACCTCCTCTGTTCCATAGCCCTTGGCGATGCTTCCTTCTGGCCGAGCATGGTTGTGAACATATTTCTTTAGGACTCCCATGAACCTCTCAAAGGGGAACATGTTGTGCAGGAACACAGGACCGAGAATGCTAATCTCCTTGACCAGGTGAACTAGGAGGTGTGTCATGATATTAAAGAAGGAAGGAGGGAACACCAACTCAAAGCTGACAAGACATTGAACCACATCATTCTGTAGTTTAGCTAGATCCATTGGATCGATTGCCTTCTGAGAAATTGCATTGAGGAATGCACATAGCTTTACGGTGGCTAGACGTACATTTGGAGGTAGAATTCCTCTTAATGCAACTAGAAGCAATTGCGTCATGAGCACGTGGCAATCATGGGACTTTAAGTTTAGGAATTTCTTCTCTGGCACATTTATTATACCCTTTATATTCGAGGAGAATCCAGATGGTACCTTGATGCTTGCTAGGCATTCAAACATGCTTTCCTTCTCTTCTTTGCTAAGAGTGTAGCTGGCAGGACTTAAGTAATGGCATCCATCATTTGTCTTCTCTAGATGCAGGTTGTCTCATTCTTTCAAATCACCACAGGTCCTGTCATGCTTCAAGTGTGTCCTTAGGCTTCCTATACACACCCATGAAGCCTAGCAGGTTCACACAAAGATTCTTCATCAGGTGCATCACGTCGATCGTGCTACGGACCTCTAGGACTTGCCAATAGGGTAGCTCCCAAAGTATGGACTTCTTCTTCCACATGGGTGCAAGACCGTCGGCGTCGTTCAGAACAGGTTCGCTGCCATGTGCCTTTCCTAAATACTACTTTCACATCCTTGACCATATTGAGTACATTCCTCACCAGTTCGGTTGTCCGGCTTGGTCTAGTGGTCTGCCTTACCTTTAAAATGCTTGTCTTTCTTTCATAGGGGGTGATTCGTATGAAGAAATTGACGATGGCCAAGGTACACGACCCTTTTGACATTTTTTCAAGAATATACCTTTAATATCATTGAAACAGTGTGTGCATGCATTATATCCCATGTTTGATTGTCCTGAAAGATTACTTAGAGCAGGCCAATCATTGATTGTTACGAACAACAATGCTCGCAGGTCAAAGTGCTCCTATTTGTGCTCATCCTACACACGTACACCTGGTCTGTTCCACAAGAGTAGAAGTTCTTCAACTAGTGGCCTCAGGTACACATCGATGTCGTTGCCAGGTTGCCTTAGGCATTGGATGAGCACTAGCATCATAATAAACTTATGCGTCATGCATAACCAGGGAGGAAGGCTGTAGATACATAGAGTAACAGGCCAAATGCTATGACTACTGCTCTGCTCCCCGAAATGATTCATACCACCCGCACTTAAAGCAAACCTTAAGTTTCTTGCGTCATTTGCAAACTCCGGGAATTCTCTATCGATTGCTCTCCACTAGGGACCCATCAGCAGGGTGTCTCAACATATTGTCTACCTTACTGGTCTTCTTTGTGCCATCGCAACAACTTTGCATGGTCTTTGTTTCTGAATAGACGTTTCAAGCATGGTATTATAGGAGCATACCACATAATCTTGGCAGGGATTTTCTTCGTGGGACGTTCGCCGTCAACATCACCAGGGTCATCTCACCTGATCTTATACCACGATGCATGACATACCAGGCATGCATCCAACTTCTCGTACTCCTCGCCACGGTAGAGGATGCAGTCATTAGGACATGCATGTATCTTCTGGATTTCTAATCCCAAAGGGCAGACTACCTGTTTTGCTTCGTACGTAGTGGCGGACAATTCGTTATCCTTCGGAAGCATCTTCTTTTGGATTTTTAGTAACTCTCCAAATCCCTTGTCAGATACACCATTCTTTGCCTTCCATTGCAGCAATTCCAGTGTGGTACCCAACTTTTTTTGCCCCACATCACAAGTTGGGTATAGCAATTTCTTGTGATCCTCTAGCATGCGCTCGAACTTGATCTTCTCCTTTTCACTTTCGCATTCTCTTTGTGCGTCACGAATGGCCTGACCAAGATTATTAGCGGGCTCATCTTCTGCCCTCTACCTCTTCTTCAGCTTTCCCCCATTGCAGTATCATTGAAGGTACCATATTCAGCAATAATGTCATCATCGTCCTATTGTTCTTCTTCACCTTCTTCCATTACAACCCCTGGTTTCTCAGTGCTTCGTCCAACAAATATAGTTTGGCATGAAACCCGACTTCAACAAGTGTGAATGAAGACTCCTTGAGCTAGCATATTCCTTCAAATTCTTACATATGGCACATTGGCAGCACATGAAACCATCGCTGTTTGTTTGCCTCGGCCACACGTAAGAAAGAATGCACGCCCTCAATGAACTCTAGGGAGCGGCGATCAGCATTGTACATCCAATACCAGCTCATCTGCATTACATGACATACATACCATATTAAAACCTAGAACATAATTAGTTAATTATACGACATATATGCCACCACACAAGGTATTAATTTATGAAAGTCTCGCTACAATGTAGACAATCCCAACTACCACTAAAAAAACTAAAGCTAAAATGCACTTCAGCAGCATAAGGATTTCGCGACCAATCCCAACTAAAACAGACAGATCATGCGTTTGTTCAACATCTATGGGCTTCTTCGCAGGATCACTGCCTCATCAGCCGCCGTAGCCGCATGTGCAAGAGAGTTTTGCACATGTTCAACATACTCTTCCTCCCAGTACCAGCCTGAACATCCAGTGCCATCCCACTGAAATTAAAACAAAAAATTAGAACTTTAATCACAATCATCATGAAAATAAGTATAAATTAACCATAATCATCAAATGCGACAAAATAACTCACATTGCGATCCGGACACTTGTAGAAGATACGGCCCTTGTTGGGACACTCCTTTCTCACCCGGTACTACATCACAATCTTCTCCTCACACTTGCCGCATGCAATGAGAGGGAGGTCCGGCCTCAGTCGCTTTGGAACCCGATGAGAGGCCGAGGACCCGGAAAGCAGTTGCCATCTACTCTCTATACTTATTTTTAATATAATATAAATTTCTCATTTTATAAACAAATAAAATTAAAAAACTCTAAAATTTTCTATATCTCTAAGCCATGAAGTGTGCTATGCATGCTAGAAATGAAAGCTGAATACTAGTTTTGAATAACTACTTTAACCTTCCTTCATCCAAATATGCAAACTTTAAAGTGATTTGAGCTTAAAGTGGCTTAAAATAAAAAAAATCTACCATAAAAAACCACATATATCTAGTCCATAAAATGAGATATGCTACTGATGAAACATGAGAGTATAAAGTTGGTAACCTTTAGAACCGAAGAATCGATAGAGGAATCGAAGAAATCTTGTGATTACCGACGATGAGGAAGAAGAGAGGCCGGCGATGAAGCAAGAACACTGAGCTCGAAGTGGCTCGGGCTCGGGGAGGAAGAAGGGGTATATAGGAGGGGACCTTTAGTCCATTTGAAGACAGAAACCAGGACTAAAGGTCCGTTTCTAGTCCCGGACGGAGCCTCCAGCCGGGAGTAGACTTTTACTCCCGGTTGGAGGGACCAACCAGGAGTAAAAGTTAACCTTTGTCCCGATTGGTAGCTCCAACCGGGACTAAAGGTTCCCCTGCAGCAAAAGCCTGCCGCAGTAGCCGTTGGGTAGGGACCTTTAGTCCCTGGTTGGAGCTACCAACCGGGACTAAAGTTTTCTATAGTTCCGTACGCGAAAAATACCGGGACTAAAGCCAAATTTCGAAGTAGATCAAAAGTCGTTTCTCTACTAGTGCTCCATCCCAATTTATATGTGGTTTTGACATTTTTAGATACATATATCTAGTTACATAGCAAAAACTAGTACGTATCTAGGAAAAAAAACTATAACTTAGGATATAGGGCAGTAACCCGTCGGAGACTACCAAGCCTTGCGAGAGAAGCTAGGTACTGCACACACGGCATTCTACTCGTATATATATATTAGATACGGACAGTCATACATGGATGGTGGAAAAGATTAACTGACTCGCTTCTCCTTTGGCAAAATCCGTCACCTGGTCAACATATCCTTATTGCGTGGTTCGGCTGCATTGGGTGACTCAAGTCTTAGTGGGTAGGCTGAGACGGTGAGAATTCCAACACACACACACTGACAAATACACTGACACAACCGCCGGGCGCCGGCTTTGTCGCCGACGTCACCATTCCCTTACTACATAGACACATAGTACATACACGCCGGAGCCGGCAGCTCATCTGTATTTAAACGCGCTCCATCCGGGCCGGTCACTGTATCATCTATCCTCCTCCTAGCTCCCACTGGCCACGCCCACACCCGCAGCAATGGCACGCGGCGGCTCTACCGCTGCTCCTCCAGCCCTCCCGCTGCCGCTGCTGCTGCTGGTGGTGTCGTCCTCCGCCTTTTTCGCCTGCTGCTGCCTCGCCGCGCCGCCGGGCGCTCTGGTGACGAGCGTCCCGGGGTTCGCGGGCGGCAAGCTGCCGTCGAAGCACTTCGCCGGGTACGTGACGGTGGACAAGGCGCACGGCAGGCGGCTCTTCTACTACCTGGTGGAGTCGGAGCGTGAGCCCTGCCAAGGACCCCGTCGTGCTCTGGCTCAACGGCGGGCCAGGCTGCTCTAGCTTCGACGGCTTCGTCTACGAGCACGGTGCGTAATTACGTCCGTCGTCGACGACGACGACCTCCTCTGCCCTGCCTCTTGTTTCTTTTCTTCTGGTCGTCGTGTGCGTGTCGTCACGAGTTTTCTGCCCTGCCTCTTGTTCCTGTTGTGGACGGAATCGAGAAAAGGCGAGCAAGAAGGTAGCGGTGGGGTCCGGATGGCAGCTGCTGGTTGCTGCGCTGTTGCTTTCTAGTAGAAGAACACTATAGGCATCGGCATCGCACAAAGTAGCCGGACGCACTGGATCGTGTATATCACGTCGCCGTCTTCTGGGGAAGCTAAAGTAGTATCATCATATTCCCTGGCCTAGCTACTATATTTGACATCTCTCCATCGCATTTTTCTTTCCCGCTTTCCTCACCATGCATCTTCCTTTTCCAACCAACTTGTTGAGCAGGAAGGGATCTGATAAGGATGTAGAATAATTGAGCATGCATTTTGGGGATCCAACTTTCATGGATGGGGTTGGGGTGGCGAGCTGGGCTGTGTAGTGGATGTGATCAAATTTGCCTGACGTGCAGAGTTCAATTAATATGGACGTGGGGATGGTTTTAGGGAACTTGAAATAAATACTGGATCAACAGTGAAGGCGATTGACCGGATGTGTAGTGCGGCACCAGGAGCCAAGGTAGGGTTTTGGGATTATGCATGTGTAGGGTTGATGCCTTGATGGGAGGAAATATTGGACCACACTAGTGGAGGTTGTTAGTGGATGCATGCGGCGACGCGCTAGGGGTCGTTGGCAATAGGGTGGTGAAGGACGATGGTTGATGGGTCGAGTCAGGACAAGGGCATCAATTACCTCGAGAGTTTTGGTCAGCATGGCGGATCACAAATCCGATGGCAGGAGCCACAAGCGAGCAAAGTGTGGGGTTATGGCGATAGATATTTCTAGCTAGACGCTAAAACAAGTGACGAACAAAGATAGAGAAGGAAAAAGGTGTACCAATGGAATATGGAGATTGGGGAGAACCAATGCAAACGTCCTGAGTTTAGACATAATTCGGGTAAAAAATTCCTTTTCGAAAGCACAGAGAAAAGCTTGGGTGCTTAATTTGATACACTTCATATTATTTGTATGTGTTCCTTTGATATATATGATCAATATTTGTATTCTTATCTTTGCTCCTTTTTCATCACAATATTGCTTCACAACTTGGTATTTCCTTTAGAATATTAGATGTAGCTTTGTAAAGAATTTAGCGGTCTTATTAGTAACGTCTGAGCGGGACCCAAGAGGGGAGTAGTAAATTGGATCACTAATAAAAAATTGAACCCAGGGCTCCAACACGATTCTACCCTAGATAATAACTACTAACTAACAAGAAGTGCGCCTAGAGATTATCTAGTGTCTCTACCTACGTACCCACTCACATGGAGTTCTGCAACCTATAACCAACCGTATCAACTATCCTAAGTTGATCTAGAAAGGTAGAATACACACAAATAGATGAAACATAAGCGACGTAAGTAAAAATCAAGTGAGGAAAGAGCAAACTTCCAAGAAGCGATGTTATATATCCTGTGGTACTGGTTGCTGAAAAGAAACCCCTAGCTCATGTTAGAGCTCCAGGATATGCTCCCAGCCATGAAACCCTCACCTTTGAGATGCCCTACTCTCCCAGTCACATTGACGCAGTCCACTATGGTGCTTCGTCACCAAAGGGTTTAATTTCCTTGTCCCCTGTGCATGATGTCACTGCTGCTCCACATGAAGTTCCAAGGGTCGTTGACATGGCCAGTGCGCCAGTAAGGCTACAGCATGCAGAGATTATAAGAGCACACAACTCTACCTCTCATACTAAGTACTATACAGACCCCTGGATCAAGCAATAAGTGTGAGCCTAAGCCTAAAGATATATTCTAACATTTTGCAACATTCATAGTGGGGATGCCGTAGACAAGCCTAAGGTTGTAACTCGAAGAGTTATCACCCCTTGCAATCATAACGGTCCATGCATCCTGGATGTTGGATGGAGTGAAGCTAAAAAGTTACTCAAGCGGGGCGATATCATGATAGGTCTTTGTGCATATGTTGATATTATCGAGGATGTCGTGTGTATGATAGTTGTGGTCAACAGAGATGTCAAAGTTGCCAAAGATGAGTTAGCCACACAAGAAGCCTCGAATACCCAAGGTGTTTCTATGGGGATGGTGGTTCATAGGAGATGTCACCATGAATGAATACGATGCATTGAGGCAGCCGTTGATGGAGAGTTGATGCCAAGGATGCAGTCGATGTCACCATGGACGAGGTATGCACTGGGTTTACCATGCCTAGGATTCTGTTAGGGATAAAGACACCCATTGGTGTTGCCAATACTAAACGTACTAGAGGGAGGTTCTCAACCATGCATCAACATCTAAAGTACTAGCAGAGAAAGCCTCCGGGATTAGTATAGTGCACAAAATGGTAGGGTAGAAGATACCAATGCAGCCCACTGTTGTTGGAGTAGACGAAATAGGTGAGGAAGATATGGAGAAGCTAGCAAGGAGCTTGTACTGGACAAAGTGAGGAGGTAGGTCTAGGTGATCTGGTGCATGGCCTGGTGATTTGGATGCCATGACGGCGATGCTCAATGTGAAGAACATGAATATCCTACCAAACACTTTGCACGTGATGTGGACAATGTCCTAGCCACATAAGTAGTTTGTGTCAATTAAGATGCAATTGCAAAGAATGCCATGAGTGGCGATGATGTGGCATGGCAATAAGATGCAGTAGCATGGATGCAGTAGCATGTAGTACTTGATGACAATGGAGGCAATGATGAGCTAGCATTGAGTGACGTGCTAGAGGTGGCCAATGTAGTTGAGGCCGGTGTCAATGTAGAGGCACGCGCAAAGACGAGGGCTGCAGGGGAATTAAAATGATGTTAGATCAGGAAAACAATAAGGAACCTTGATCAATGACTAGTGAGAGAGAAAACCATGATTATCCAATCAAGAAAAGATTCTCTCTAGGGTGATCGTTCATCGCGCATTTGGTGGCAAGAGGCTACGTATGGTGGACTTGTCATCCATGGGGGAGATTATCATGGGTGATTTTGGGTGGGTGGGTGGGCGTTGGGGGGCGCTATTGCGCAGCGGAGTAATGGACAATTAGTGGCACGAGCATATAAGGGCATAGGTGGAGCAAAAGACTACGGTTTATGACCTACAACCTGAATCTCAACTTATGATACCATGTAAAGGAACTAACCCAAACTGGAGATGCCTAATACACTCTAAAATCTTTCATCTCAATTTATGTGTGTTTTTTTGGGTCCAGGGCCATTCAACTTTGAGGCAGGAGGGTCAGCTGGAAGCTTGCCAAAGCTTCATCTCAACCCTTATAGCTGGTCTAAGGTTGGACATTCCCGTTGGTCCTAAGGATAAATTATCTGGTGTGTTCAAGCTGAACTGAGACAGACTAGTGATGTTTCCCTTGCATTGTAGGTGTCTAGTGTGATATACTTGGACTCCCCTGCTGGTGTTGGGCTGTCTTACTCCAAGAATGATTCAGATTATGAAACTGGTGATCTTAAGACTGCTGCTGATTCGCATACTTTTCTTCTCAAGGTAAATATATATGTTTTTTTGTGTTGGTGCATTAGTAAATTTGTCATCTATAATCTTTTTGTAGAACAAAAGCTGATCAGTTCCCTCCCGTTACTTTTAACCAGTGGTTCCAGCTCTACCCTGAGTTCTTGACAAATCCATTTTATATAGCTGGAGAGTCATATGCTGGAGTTTATGTCCCTACCCTTTCACATGAAGTTGTCAAAGGTTTTGGCTTTGGGATAGTAATGATCCTTAAACTGCTAGTTGTTTTGATATTGTTACTGATGAATTATTTAACAGGAATCCAAAAAGGAGATAAGCCAATTCTAAACTTTAAGGTTAGTAATTTTAATTATATTGTTGCTGCCTCCATGAGAACGGCAAACATGGTTACCAAGGAAATATATATAATAATGCTCAAAGTTTTGTTCTGTACTCTCATGTTAGGGCTACATGGTTGGCAATGGTGTATGCGACACCGTCTTTGATGGTAACGCTCTTGTGCCATTTGCACACGGAATGGCTCTAATTTCAGAGAGTATATATAAGGTACATCAGTATAACTGTACCCCGACTGATATCCTCACCCTGAAATAATTTCTTTAATTACACCATGAAGTTTTATTGATGGTATTAGAATACTTCCTTCATATCCTTTGGATACACAAAATACTTCTAAAACTTTGTGTGTCCGTTGAAACATACATATGCTCTTTCGATTTACAACAATTTCTATACAAAATGTAGGAAGCCAACACTGCATGTCAAGGAAATTACTGGAATGCTAGCAGTGCAAAATGCGACGAAGCGCTGTCAAAAGTCGATACGGTAAACCAGTGACACTATCTGGTAAAAATAAATAAATATATATTATTCTCATATTATATAATATGTTTTTGTGTAGGTACTTGACGGATTAAATATTTATGACATTCTTGAGCCATGCTACCATGGCACAAATACCAAAGAAGTGATCCCACAAAATAACAAACTGCCACCAAGTTTCAAAGATCTTGGTGTAACTAGCAAGCCCCTTCCAGTAAGAACAAGAATGCATGGACGGGCCTGGCCTTTGAGAGCTCCTGTAAGAGATGGGCATGTTCCATCATGGCAGGAGCTAGCTGCATCAGTTCCCCGTGGAGTTCCGTGTATGGTGAGCACAAGCACACTAACCATCCCTACTATAACTCTATTATCTGTCATAACATTAATGTTCTGCTCCAGAGGTTGCTCTTTATCTCTTTTTGTACTCTCTCATTTTCTTTACAGAAGTCATTGGTTGCTTACATCCTCTTTACTTACAAATTTGACCACTAGTTTCTATCACATTATTGAAAGATACAAATAAAAAATATATTCATGAAGAAAATCTAGATATGCGTAGTCAATGTGTAAAACATCCCACTATAGATCGCCATATATGTATGTGAGCTAGTGTAGTAATACACTAATACTAATATGTGCAATTCCATTGTTTAGTTCATTTATCTTTATCTTCTCGGATTATAATGTGTAAGGCAGGAACATCTTCCAGCTTTATCTTCTCCGAAATATAGAGGAGTAATTTTTTCTCCCAAGTGAAGCATGATTCGTTTTGTCCCATTTTCTTATGTACCCTCCCTATCTTGTTTTCTTAATCTTCAGAGTGATGAAGTTGCAACGGCATGGCTAAACAATGATAACGTCAGATCTGCGATTCATGCCGAACCAGTATGACAGTCATACACTAAATAACCACCGTGTACTTATTGATGGACCGATTCTAAAGATTTCCACCTTCTAACCATAGTTTATCATGCACATTTATTAGGTCAGTTCAATTGGACCCTGGCAATTATGCACAGATAAAATAGATTTTGATCATGATGCTGGGAGTATGATCATTTATCACAAGAACCTTACAAGCCAGGGTTATCGTGCTTTGATTTACAGGTACTTCAAGAACCTATAAAATTATAATATGATTTCGGCTCCTACATTCTTAGATTCACAAAAACTGCTATTATCATTGGTATATTTCTTTTGCATTTGTTTCAGCGGTGACCACGATATGTGTGTACCTCACACTGGGACTGAAGCATGGACTGCGTCCTTAGGCTACGGCATCGTTGATTCATGGCGACAATGGATTGTCAATGAACAAGTTGCTGGGTATTTGAACAAACATTGACTCTTTTCTCCTAAGATGTTCAAATCATTTTATCCTAGAGGCTGAATTATTCTTCGATATGAATTCACTATAATCAACAAAAGTTAACATTTCTTTCATGAGGGAAATCTTCAGTTAGGTGATTTATTTATTTTCCTTTGTTTTCAGTCAAATGTTTGTATGTTCTCAAGGAAAGAAATTAAGGACATGTTGCTTGCTCACATATTTTTGCTTGCTATACTACTCAGGTACACCCAAGGATATGAAAACGGCCTCACTTTCGCCACTATTAAGGTGTGGTACAGTTTCAAATTAAACTTTTTCTATTAATCCATGGATTCGCAAACACGAAACTAGCCTGCCAAATCAGAAACAAATTGCATTTAATGAGTAATGACACATTATTGAAACACAAAAAAATCTAAGTTCCGTTTTTTAACTATCCTGTTTAATTTGTTCCTCTCGCAGGGTGCTGGGCACACAGTTCCTGAGTATAAACCACAGGAATCATTGGCTTTCTACAGCCGTTGGCTTAACGGTACTAAGCTGTGATACTCATGAAGGAGCTGCTGACGAAGGGAGGCCTATTTCTGTGCAAGGTCATGTAGTACTGAATCAAACAGAGCACAATGTGGAGAAATTTGAAAAAGCATACAGCAATAAGGCAGCCAAAGGATCAAATTACCTAGCGCCAACTACGATGTTGCATTGATTTGTGCAAATATTATATCAAAGTACCTTACATGCATTATTCATTAGTTCACTGTGACCAAACATTTGTGAAAATTTTCCTTGATATTTTTTGAATCATAGTATAAACATAGAGGCTCATATACACGATAATGCGCACTCTACTTCTATGACCACCTTCAGGCCTAATTGCACTGGTAGAGAACCGAGCTTTACTCCCGGTGGAGAACCCCCTCTAGTCCCGGTTCCCCACCCGGGAGCAAGCAACCAGGACTAAAGGCGGGGTCCTTTAGTCCCGGGTCAGGAACCAGGACTAAAGGAGGACCTTTAGTTCCGGTGGGTAACACCAACCGGGACTAAAGGTGCCTCCTGACATGCCACGATGGCCGGCACCTTTAGTCCCGATTGGTAATACGAACCGGGACTAAAGGTTTTTTTCTTTTTTTTCTTTTCATTTTTTTGTTTTCTTTTCAAAATAGGTTTTCGAAGTCGTATTATACGCTGCTAATTATACATTTATACGCGCGTATAGTATGTTTCGGTTCAAGCACAATGAACGTATTAAATCACACAATTCAAGCATAGAAATATATATATATATATATATATATATATATATATATATATATATATATATATATATATATATATATATATATATATATATATATATATATGCATGCATGCATCATATATATATTTACATGCATGCATGCATATGTGTATTTTACATTATATTATTTCATGTGCATATATTACAAAAGATTGCATTACAGTTGTTGTGACATAACAAATTTCCTCTCATCCTCTAGCTTGGCTTCAATGGCAGTGTTGGGTCGAAGTAGAACTCGCCTTTGGAATAAATGACCTGCTCATTAAAAAATCCAGCTATAGACTCTTGAATTGCTTTGATTTGGTCTTGCCGTATGACCTTTTCCTCCAACCATCAAGTCTACAGGTTTGAATTAAAGGAAAATAAATTAATATATGTACATATATATATATAAAGATATAGTAACACAATCAATAATAATAATTAAATGAATATATAGTGTATTTTTAACGTACTTTGAGTCTCTCTGTAGGAGTTCTTTGGGAGAGCACCTTGATAAACTTACAAACATAGTAACCACAGTAGTTGTTCCCCTGTTCCTGCCTCAGACACCACTTTACGAGAAAAAGATTTGTCATCCAATCTGGTGATCCGGTGAAAGCTATATGTTTAATTAATAAAGATGATGCGATTCAGGGGACTTACTTTCAAAGGGATTACATTCAGTGGCGCTTTACATTTTTCCATGTGTTGCTTCTCAATAAAGGTTTTCCAAACACTGCCCAATAAAAAATTTGCCACGTCATCAGATATAGTTAATCATCATGTTTGTGTGTATATATAGTTGCTAGGGATCCTGAAATTACCTCTGGATAATATCTATCATATCTTAGTAGTCTTGTTGTGGTTTTCTCATCGAGTCATAGATTATCAAGTGACTTTTCACCAGATCGATGTCCATCAATATCCAGTGATTGTTGCATGTGTTTATAGGATATAACGCATAACACTCATTAATTAACTAGAATCAACATATGAGCCATTAAGGATATGATCGACATGATTAACACTCACTTGAAGTTATAGGGAAAGAGTATATCCTTCTTGTGGCGTTGGTTCACTAAGAAGTTCATGAGGTTACTCTCTGACTCAGACTTCCAATTAGTCTTTGGACTAATTGGGTCTTTGAATACTATATGGGGATCAACAAAACCAATTTCATTGCAGCCTTCCTTTCTGAGCTCTGTCATTGTAAATCTGCATATATATAGTACTTGTTAGGATAATTTATATGCATATACACACATATGATGAGTTTAATAATAGATCGAAAGAATTATTACTTACAGGCAATAGCAGCTAATGATAACTTTGTCCAGAGAGGTCAGGTGGCATAGTTGATGAAATTCTGCAAAGTCAACATACATAACATCATCGCCACGGAACTAATGTTCATCTCTAATTCTGACACCAACGTAGAAGTCTCCACTGGTAGATGCCTGCATGTACCACTTGTTTAGCAGGTACATTTGCGTCCCCAGATCAGATAAGGCTTGAGGGTTGTATAGACTCTGGCCTAGTACAAATTTTTTCTTCCAAATATCAACCTCCGCCGCACTCTCAATGTTTCCATCACCAAACATCTGGTAAAGGTCGAGACCAGTCTCATCAAGAAATTCACCAAGGTGATCCAAATCGACATCCGGAGGTATGTTTGCCTGATGCATTAATCCTAAATTCAAACCATATTCATTACCAACAACTAGCGGGGGGATTGATTGGTGCGCTTGTTGTCCGAGTTGGGCAACTCCTTTCCCTGCCCGCTTCTTTTTCTGTGCTGCCTTAATTGACTTGGTGAGAGTGCGGTCATAGTCTGATAACGTCGATTTGGACGGCTTACGAGATTCCCGCTGTTGTTGCTGGTAAGAAGTCACCTTTTTTCTTAGAATATCTGGAGCTACGAAGAAGTACGGTTTCTCCGGGTTTCTCCTTGCTTCTTGATTCATTTTAAGTTTGTCATAGAATCTAGACATGTCTTTTTTATATGCATCAGTTCCTTCTTCCTTCTCTTTAGATATTATTTTGGGAATAGTCCTTGGTTTCACAGTGGCTTTCTTTGTAGGCGGGGACTGGTTCTTCGTTTGAGGGGCTGGCCTCTTGCTAGGCTTCTTGGTAGGCGGGGGCGGGGGAGGCGTTGGAGACCTCCTTGGAGGTGTTGGCAGCGGCGTTGGAGACCTCCTTGGAGGTGGCGGCTACGGCGTTGGAGACCTCCTTAGAGATGGTGTGGATGCAGCCTTGCCTTCCAACACAATGTCATCGTACAGAGCACTATGATGATCTGGCGATTGAACAATTGGATTTAGGTTAGGGGAGGATCTGCTACAAAAAAAGGAATGACATATTATTATGAGTAGATTATTAATTATTTAAGCCAATACAAATTAATGATGTAGTGTTTTCATCCACACGTACCTATGGTGAGGTAGTTCAGGAGGAGGTGGAGCCGACATCCCTAGAATGATGATGTAGTGCTTGCGCCATAGAATGAATGTCTTCTCCGCTTCTCCTAGAGTCTTCTTGCCATCACCTCTAGGAATGTCAAGAGGCAAATCACTAAAACCTTTTTCAGCTTTATCTACCGAGATGGTAGCATATCCTTCTTGGATTATATTCTCATGAATCCTTGGTGTCTTGGTTCGGTCGATAGGATTAACAAGACCGATAGCCACCTTGATTATGGAATTCTCCTTCGGAATGTGTAGCTCACACGTTGTACAAGGTTCAGTGACGTCATCCACAGGGAAGCGTAGTCCTGTGTCCCCTTGATTTGGTATCTCCGTGGAAGCGCAGCTGCTTTTCAACTGAACAGATTGGCTAATGTTGATTCCTGGCTCTAATGCCTGCTTGCTTGCACTCACTGCTATTTGCACTTGCCTTCTGATTTCCTCCTGCATTCTCGCTTCAAGGTTTTTTTCCTGCTTCTGTGCTTCACGCACCGCTTCCTCCAACCTCTAGAGCCGCTGTGCCTCTTCTTCCTTCTTTCTCTGGTGACTTCTATAGGAAGGTCTGTCCTGAGGGAATCCATGCTCCCACGAGACACTTCCTTTGCCTCTAGTTCGGCCACCATGTTCAATAGTCCCGATGGCGTATGTCAGCTCATCCTTCTCTCTGTTGGGCCTGAACGCACCACTAGCAGTAGCTCTCTGAGCATAAAATAATCTTTCTGCTGCTTCTTGCAGTCTTGCGCCATAAACGCACTTCCCTGTCTCCTGGTCTAGTGTTCCCCCATGACCGAAAAACCAATTCTTTGCACGTTCTCCCCACTCGAGTGATTCTGGTCTGATAACCTTGGCAAGAAGGTCTGCTTCCATTTTGTTCCACTTCTTAATGGCAGTCGGGTAGCCACCTGATCCCAAGGTATGGTGGTATGTCTTCTATTGGGCATTACGTTGGTTCTTTATCACCCGACTCACACCCTCTTCCAAAGTCTTGTACTGTACAAACTCATCCCAATAGGGCCTTTGCTTTGAGATCAGGCCTGGGACAGTAAAATCTGGTGCTATGTTCTTCTTAACATACGTCGTGTATAGGTGTTTCTTCCAAGTCTGAAACTGGGTGGCCATCTTCTTCATTGCCCAATCCCTAACTCGCTCCTTCAATTCATCACCATCTATTATATCATCATAACCATCTGTTTGGAGCATGAAATGTACCAAGACATCTTTCCAAATTAACGCCTTGTCACGATCGGAGACAAAACTGATATGAGGAGCATTGGTCTTCTTCTTCCATTCATGGGTACTAATCGGGAGCCGGTCCCGTACAAGGTAACCACAGTGGTGCACAAATTTCATTTTATTCGGCCCCCGGTTCTCCTGTATCCATATTGAACTCCGAGATGATGAAGCGACCCTCCAATGACTTTTTGGGACCTCAAACATTTTTACTCTTCGTTGTAGTTGTTGATGTCGATCCAGAGGGCTACAAAACATAAACATTATTTTTAATGTCATGAGCACACATAAGACATATGATAATATATATAGCTAATAATAAAAAATATATACTTGGCCAATATGTTGTTGCTCATTTTGTTCAAGAGCTAAGTACTAACTCCCGTCATCTGCATCCTCTTGCACGTTATTTTTAGCACCATCATCGCTGGCAACTTGAGTGCCAGTGTTGATCAAATTCATCATCAACTCCTCCTCATCCATGTTTCTCGGGTCGGCCATCTAGCTTCAAAAAACAAAACCAATATATAGTACGTCAAATCTTTGCTTACATGCGTAAAATCTACGAACAATATGCATTATTAAATCTTGCCCCTCGGTCACGGACGCAATTCGCCACACTAGGGCGAATTAGGGCTATACATAAATGGCCGAGGGCAAATTGCGTCGGTGACTAGGGCGAACCACGTCGGTGACATCAACAGCGCGGTTCGCCCTGGTGTGATTGTTTAGTATTAACAATAACGATAATACGAATGTTGATTAACTAGGCCACGAGAAAGGGCGGTGTGACAAGAGTGGCGGTGCTCCACTCCGCCGTATATATGTTTGTACACATGGGTGAACAAGGGCGGCGGTGCTCTGCCGTATACATAGAAACGCATGGGCGAACGAGGGCGGCGGTGCCCCGCGATGTATATATACATGCATATGAATACAAATGATGTATATATACGTGTCGGCGTAGTGGCCGGTGTGCTGACGACGACGACGTGAGGCAGGCCGGCGTGCTGACGACGACGATGACGTGAGGTGGGCCGGGGCGGTGTCGGTGCGTGATGTTCTGATCCTATGTACCATGTGAACCATGTAGTCATTCATCATATGAGAAAATTCTATGTTGATAATGTAAGTATAAGTCATTATGAAATGTAAGTATATGTGTCTTATTGCTAATATAACCATTACTATTTCTGAAATGATAAGAATTTATTTTCTTCTTCTACAGGCGATCTCTGATGCTATGATATAAAGTTTGAAGATAGTCTTCCCGGAAAAAATATGTAATGCTCATATTACTTTATCAACATTAATATATTATATCTGTATATTCAAAGTTCACAAATGAAGAAACATTGAAGTTTTCCTTCATTTGTCTATAGCCATGCATGCAAGTCCAACCAAAACTGCTTACATCATCACATGTGATATTTTTTATAAACTAAAAAACGCTTAGTTTACAAATTGGGTATCCAAATTGAGTTCCTATTTGACCATTATATATCCTACAACAAATCCTTCAAAAAAAAGACCCTACATGAATATATTTGGATAAAATTTCGTTAACAAACATTGATCTATGAAGATAGAAAAAATTCTTCTATTGAGCAAAGGTAGTGTTCTAGATTCATGAAACAATGTTCAGTTTCCGGCCACCGTCTGAGAATGTACAAAGAGATCGATGAACATATCACCTCGAGCTCGGCAGTGGAGGGCCTCGGGCGCGGTGGAGGGCCACGGGCGCGGTGGAGGGCCTCGGGCGCGGAGGAGGGCGCGGTGGAGGGGCACGGGCGTGCGCGGTGGAGGCGGTGTCATGGAAGGCGAACGGACGTGGCGCGAGGAAGAAGAGGGCGGCGGTGTCATGGAAGGCGAACGAACGTGGCGCGAGGAAGAAGAGGGCGGCGGTGTTCGACGAGGAAGAAGACGAGCGGATCGATCTGTGCCAGGCGCTGGAGGTTATATATCAGAGAGAATTACTCCCGGTGCCAGCCACCAACTGGGAGTAAAAACCCTTTTACTCCCGGTGCGTATTACCAACCGGGAGTAAAGGGTTTTTTTGGCGGGCCACGAAACTGCAGCCCACCTTTACTCCCGGGTGGGCTTCCCACCCGGGAGTAAAGGTGGGCTGCAGTTTCGTTTCCCGCCTGTTTTAAGCAATAGTCTTGTTAAATACAATAGAAATGCAATAGTTTTTGTTAAATACATAGTAAATTAAATAAAAGGCATAAAATTATTTTGTTAAAAATATGAATTTTCTTTTTGTTTATTGCACATAGGAAAAATCTATAACCTAACTTTTTTATTTTTTGTTAGAATTATAAAACATAATGTAACTAATATTTATTATTTCGTTAATGCAAAAATGTAGTGTTTAATTAAAATTATTAAAACTATTGGTTTTGGACAGGAAATTTATTTTCACATCATTTTAACGTTAATATTTTAATTTTTCATCACTCAGTATCCTAATTTACCTTTTTGAGAGAGAAATCCCACCAAATCAAACATTGATTTAATTTGAAACATGACATAATAAACATCTGAATTCACAATTATTACATAATATCTCAAACACACACTATATTAAATCACTATATCATCAAGTGGGCACAGCAGTGAACTTCTTCTTTACGTATGTCCCTTGGTTATGATCGCTTCATAACCATGGAGTGTCCTCATCATTTACCAAGATGCTAGGGTCTTTATTCACTTTGAAGGGCGGAATTCGGTCATCCTTTTCATATTCTTCTGACATGTCCGACTTGTCCTCAATTCCCACGATGACTCTTTTTCCTGAAAGAACTATATGGCGCTTTGGCTCTTTGGTTGAGTCATTATCGTTTTTCTCTCTTTTTGGTTTGGTAGACATATCATTGACATAGAACACCTGATTCACATCCTTGGCAAGGACGAATGGTTCGTCTTTGTACCCAATATTACTAAGGTCTACTGTTGTCATTCCATACTCGTTGTCTACTGTTACCCCGCCTCCGGTCACCTTGACCCATTGGCACTTGAACAATGGGATCTTCAAAGTAGGTGCATATTCTAGTTCCCATATTTCATCTATGCGTCCATAATATGTCTGCTTATTCCCATTCAGGTCTGTGGCATCTATGCGGACACCACTGTTTTGGTTGGTACTCCTTTTATCTTGGGCTACTGTGTAGAATATGTTCCCATTTATCTCGTACCCTTTGTATGTGACGATATGCCATGATGGTTGCATAGCCAATAAATACAGTTGCTCATGGATGCTCTCATCACCTTGACATTTTTTTCGCAACCAACCGCCAAAAGTTTCCATGTGCTTACGCGTAATCCAAGCTTCAGTCTTCCCTGGAAACTCGGATCGTAAGAGATCCTTGTGTGTCTCAATATACGGATCTACCAAAGAGGAGTTCTATAGAACTGTGTAGTGCGCTTTATTGAAATAATCATCATTCGTACCAATATATGTTTTCCTCCCTAGTGTCCCCTTTCCGCTTAGTCTCCCCTCATGTCTCGATTCAGGAACACCAATCGAGTCAAGGTCGGGAATAAAGTCAACACAGAACTCAATGACCTCTTCTGTTCCATAGCCCTTGGTGATGCTTCCTTCTGGGCGAGCACGGTTGTGAACATATTTCTTTAGGACTCCCATGAATCTCTCTAAGGGGAACATGTTGTGTAGGAACACAGGACCGAGAGTGAAAATCTCCTTGACTAGGTGAACTAGGAGGTGTGTCATAATATCAAAGAAGGAAGGATGGAACACCAACTCAAAGCTAACGAGACATTGAACCACATCATTCTATAGTTTAGCTAGATCAGTTGGATCAATTGCCTTCTAAGAAATTGCATTGAGGAATGCACATAGCTTCACGGTGGCTAGACATACATTTGGAGGTAGAATTCCTCTTAATGCAACTGGAAGTAATTACGTCATGAGAACGTGACAGTCATGGGACTTTAAGTTACAGAATTTCTTCTCTGGCACATTTATAATACCCTTTATATTCGAGGAGAATCCAGATGGTACCTTGATGTTGTTTAAGCATTCAAACATGATTTACTTCTCCTCTTTGCTTAGAGTGTAGCTAACAGGACGTAAGTAATGGCATCCATCATCTGTCTTCTCTGGATGCATGTTGTCTCTTTCTCTCAAACAATGCAGGTCCTGTCGTGCTTCAAATGTGTCATTAGGCTTTCCATACACACCCATAAAGCCTAGCAGGTTCACACAAAGATTCTTCGTCAGGTGCATCACGTCGATCGAGCTACGGACCTCCACGATTTGCCAATAGGGTAGGTCTCAAAATATGGACTTCTTCTTCCACATGGGTGCATGACCGTTAGCGTCTTTCAGAATAGGTTGGCTTCCATGTCCTTTTCCAAAGATGACTTTCACATCATTGACCATATCGAGTACATCCTCACCGGTTCAATTGCGAGGCTTGGTCAGGTGGTCTGCCTTCCCTTTAAAATGCTTGCCTTTCTTTCTTACGGGGTGATTTGTAGGAAGAAATTGACGATGGCCAAGGTACACGACCTTTCGACATTTTTTCAAGAATACACCTCTAATATCACCGAAGCAGTGTGTGCATGCATTATATCCCTTGTTTGACTGTCCTGAAAGATTACTTAGAGCAGGCCAATCATTGATTGTTACGAACAATAATGCTCGCAGATCAAAGTGTTCCTGTTTGTACTCATCCCACACACGTACACCTTCTTTATTCCACAAAATGAGAAGTTCGTCAATAAGTGGTCTCAGGTACACATCGATGTCATTGCCAGGTTGCTTCGGGCCTTGGATGAGCACAGGCATTATAATGAACTTCCGCTTCATGCATAACCAAGGAGGAATGTTGTAGATACTTAGAGTAACAGGCCAAGTGCTATGACTACTGTTCTGCTCTCCAAAAGGATTGATACCATCTGTACTTAAAGCAAACCTTAAGTTTCTTGCGTCATTTGCAAACTCCGGGAATTCTCTGTTGATTGCTCTCCACTAGGACCCATCAGCAGGGTGTCTCAACATATTGTCTACCTTACGGTCTTCTTTGTGCCATCATAACAATTTTGCATGTTCTTTGTTTCTGAACAGACGTTTTAAGCGTGGTATTATAGGAGCATACCACATAACATTGGCAAGGATTTTCTTACACGGACGTTCGCCCTCAACATCACCAGGGTCATCTCGCCTGATCTTATACCGCGACGCATGGCATACCGGGCATGCATCCAATTTCTCATACTCTTTGCCACGGTACAGGATGCAGTCATTAGGACATGCATGTATCTTCTCTATTTCTAGCCCCATAGGACAGACAACTTGTTTTGCTTCGTAGGTAGTGGCGGGCAATTCATTGTACTTCGGAAGCATCTTCTTTTGGATTTTTAGTAACTCTCCAAATCCCTTATCAGATACACCATTCTTTGCCTTCCATTGCAGCAATTCTAGTGTGGTTCCCAACTTTTTCTGCCCTGCATCACAAGTTGGGTACAACAATTTCTTGTGATCTTCTAGCATCCACTCGAACTTGATCTTCTCCTTTTCACTTTCACATTCTCTTTGTGCGTCACAAATGACCTGAGAAAGATCATCAGTCGGCTCATCTTCTACTGCTACCTTTTCTTCAGCTTCTCCTATTGCAGTATCATTGAAGCACGCACCATCAGGAATAATATCATTGTCGTCCCATTGTTCTTCTTCACCTTCTTCCATTACAACACCGGTTTCTCCATGCTTTGTCCAACAAATATAGTTTGGCATGAAACCCGACTTGAACAAGTGTGAATGAAGAGTCCTTGAGCAAGGATATTCCACCGTATTCTTACATATGGCACATGGGCAGCACATGAAACCGTCGCGTTTGTTTGCCTCGGCCGCACGTAACAAAGAATGCACGCCGTCAATGAACTCTTGGGAGCGGCGATCAGCATTATACATCCAATGACGGCTCATCTGCATTACATGACATAAATATCATATTAAAACCTAGATCATAATTAATTATTTATACAACATGCGTGCCACCACAAAAGATACAAATTTATGAAAGCATCGCTACAATGTAGACAATCCCAACTACCACTAAAAGAACTAAAGCTAAAATACATTTTAGGAGCATAAGGATTTCGCGACCAATCTCAACTAAAACAGATAGATCCCCCAATTGTGCAACATCTTTGGGCTTCTTCGGCTGGATCACTGCCTCATTAGCCGTCGTATCTGTCTATTGTGCAAGATATTTTTATACGAGTTCAACATACTCTTCCTCCTAGTAGAAGCTTGAACATCGTCCACTGCCATCCTACTGAAATTAAAATAAAAAATTAGAACTTTAATCACAACCATCATGAAAATAGGTATAAACTAACCATAATCATTAAATATGATAAAATAACTCACATTGTGATCCGAACACTTGTAGAAGATACGATCCTTGTTGGGACCCTCCTTCTTCACTCGTTACTCCATCACAATCTTCGTCTCATCACAACACTTGCCGCATGGAATGAGAGGAAGGCCCGGCCTAAGTCGCTTTAGAAACCCATGAGAGGCCGAGGACCCGGAAGCAGTTGCCATCTACTCTCTATACTCATTTTTTAATACACTATAAATTTCTCCTTTTATAAACAAATAAAATTAAGAAACTATAAAATTATCTAGATCTCTAAACAATGATATTTTTAATGGTCATTGTGTTCTCGTCTTTTACTGTGGCAGGTAAGTAATTCACATGATATTTCCACAAATTAACAGAAGAATGGGAGTGTACACACATAACAGACTACTACGATGATATCGGGACGCGTGAATAAATAACCATCCGTACTAGTTGACCTTGCTTACGTGATCATCTCGGCGAGCATTTCTCCACCGGACGGCACCGTACTTGGCCATGGAAGAGCTCCAATTCTACGAGGAAGGGAACACGGTCTTCCATGACCGTTGCCGCTCTCCCTCATAGAATCAAAGCTCCTCCTTGATGTCCATTACCGCTCGACAGAGAACATGCTCGCCGACATGAACACGGTCCGCTAGTTCAACTAGTACGGATTTTCTATAATTTTCTAACTATTTTCTAAGTTTTTCATTTCATAAAAAGTTAAAATAAAAAGTACGGTGATTGATAGACTACTGCGACGATATCGGGACATGTGAATAAATAACCATCCGTACTAGTTGAACTTGCTTACGTGATCATCTCGGCGAGCATTTCTCCACCGGACGGCACCGTACTTGGTCAAGGAAGAGCTCCGATTCTACGAGGAAGGGAACACGGTCTCCCACGACCGTTGTCGCTCTCCCTCGTAGAATCAAAGCTTCTCCTTGATGTCCGTTACCGCTCGATAGAGAACATGCTTGCCGAGCTGAACACGGTCCGCAAGTTCAACTAGTATGGATTTTCTATAATTTTCTAACTATTTTCTAAGTTTTTATTTATATATACTATGTTTAGGTACGGTGATTGACAGACTACTACGACGATATCAGGACATGTGAATAAATAACCATCCGTACTAGTTGACCTTGCTTACGTGATCATCTCGGCGAGCATTTCTCCACTGGACGGCACCGTACTTGGTCAAGGAAGAGCTCCGATTCTACGAGGAAGGGAACACGGTCTTCCACGACCGTTGTTGCTCTCCCTCGTAGAATCAAAGCTCCTCCTTGACGTTCGTTACCGCTCGGCAGAGAACATGCTCGCCGAGCTAAACACGGTCCGCAAGTTCAACTAGTACGGATTTGCTATAATTTTCTAACTATTTTCTAAGTTTATATTTATATATACTTTAACCTTCTTTCATGTAAATATGCAAGCTTGAAGTGATTTTGAGCTCAAATTGCTTACAAATGAAAAAAACCACAATAAAGAACCATAAATATATATAGTGAACAAAATGGCATAAGAAAATGGTGAAAAATGAGAGTAAGAGATTGATAACCTTTACAACTGAAGAATTGATGGAGGAATCAAAGAAATCGATGGAGGAATCGAAGAATGGATGGAGGAACAATGGAGGGAGGGAGGAAGCAAGAACACTAGTGCAGTGAGCTTCAAAATGTGCTGAGCTCGGGCTCGGGGAGGAAGAAGGAGACGGCCAATTTATAAAGGGAGAACATTTAGTCCCGGTTGGTGGATCTAACTGGGACTAAAGGTAACTTTCCAACCCCGGGCGCAGCCACGGCCCGGGAGTAGACTTTTACTCCCGGTTGGATCCACCAACCGGGAGTAAAAGTATACCTTTAGTCCCGGTTGGTGGCTCCAACCGGGACTAAAGGTCCCTGCCACCTCTGTCTGGCACAGTAGCCGTTGGGCAGGGACCTTTAGTCCCGATTGGAGCCTCCAACCGGGACTAAAGGTATTTCTAGTCCCGGGGGCAAAAAATTTTGGGACTAGAGCCCATTTTGGCCGAGGATCAAAGGTCTGTTCTCTACTAGTGTTGGCAACCTAGACATGTGCCTCTAGCCAGACTTATAGGCTGCAACTGTCTCTGTTTGGTAGGTTGTATGGAGTTTTAATTTGGCCTGGGATGTTTTGGTGCAAGAAAAGGGCCCTGAGGTTGCACCACAAGGAACAAAATTTCCTTGCTGCGTAGGTATGAGCAAGCTGATTTTCGAGGCAAGGCATAAGATGGCAGAGTTGGTGCATGCCATTGGTGCCACCCAAAATTGGTGTGGCTAGGATTACTTACCCTACTGATATATATGGAAGGTGCCGGTGGTTTCCTCCCTTTCCAGTTGGTTTTTCTTGTCTCTGGCTAGACAGTCGATTTTTCCGGCTAATTTGTGCTAATGGCCATTTTCCTGTTGGACCTTCCAATGGTTGCACCAATCAACGGGAATCTTCCATTTGGGCTAAGGACATTCTTGGAAAGGAATCAAGTGCCACGCTAGCCCTAGCCCATGTTCCAAATGTTTCTCCTCGGCCCAAAATAGGCCTTTCTGCCCAAAACCCATCCATTGCCGGAACTGTCATCGCTCATCAGGACACAACTATCAAATCATTTCCCACTTCAATCATAGTGCCCTTCCTTGTCGTGACTCAATCGTGGCTCTCTGACTTCTCGTCCTATCGCACAGGCTATTTCACCAACTGTTGGGGCCAAAAGATCACTAGGGACATTTGCTTCCTTTGGAGAATACAACTTTTTACTCACTCACATCACTCCGCCTCCCTCTTCTCGCACTCATTCGTTTGTCTCGGCCTGGCATATCATGGCGTTGGAGTTCGATGACGAAACCTTGGAGAGTTCACCGATGTCCTTATAGGTGATCACGTTTGTTGTCTACCCTCTGCTAGTCTACTCGTCATTCAGTGAGTTCGCTTCCGTTGCTTGGGGTTCTCCTGCCTTTCCTCCCTTACTACATGAAAGCATCTAGGCCCCTAGTTGGGTTTCGATGATTAATGACAATACGTGATTACTATGACTAACGTTTGTTTTGTAGACATGTCCTTGACATAGAACACCTGATTCACATCCTTGGCAAGGACGAACAGTTCGCCTTTGTACCCAATACTGTTGAGGTCCATGGTTGTCATTCCATACTGGTTGTCGACTGCTACCCCGCCTCCAGTCGCCTTTACCCATTAGCACTTGAACAAAGGTACCTTAAAAGTAGGTGCATAGTTTAGTTCCCATAACTCCTCTATGCGGCCATAATATGTTTGCTTATTTCCATTAGGGTCGGTGGCATCTATGCGGACACCACTGTTTCGGTTGGTGCTCCTTTTTATCTTGGGCTACTATGTAAAATGTATTCCCATTTATCTCGTACCCTTTGTATGTAAGGATATGCCACGATGGCTGCCTAGCCAACAAATACAGTTGCTCATCAATACTCTCATCACCCTAACATTCTTTTCGCAACCAGTCGCTGAAAGTTTCCATGTGCTGACGTGTAATCCAAGCTTTAGACTTCCCTAGAAACTCATATCGGAGCAACTCTTTATGTGTCTCGATATACAGATCCACCAAGGAGGAGTTTTGCAGATTGTGTAGTGTGCTTTATTAAAATAATTGTATTGCGTACCAATATATGGTTTCTTCCCTAGTGTCCCCTTTCCACTTAGTCTCCCCTCATGTCGTGATTCAAGAACACCAATCGGGTCAAGGTCGGGAATAAAGTCAACACAAAACTCAATGACCTCCTCTGTTCCATAGCCCTTGGCGATGCTTCCTTCTGGCCAAGCACGGTTGTGAACATATTTCTTTAGGACTCCCATGAACCTCTCAAAGGGGAACATGTTGTGTAGGAACACAGGACCGATAATGCTAATCTCCTTGACCAGGTGAACTAGCAAGTGTATCATGATATTAAAGAAGGAAGGAGGGAACACCAACTCAAAGCTGATAAGACATTGAACCACATCATTCTGTAGTTTAGCTAGATCCATTGGATCGATTGCCTTCTGAGAAATTGTATTGAGGAATGCACATAGCTTTACGGTGGCTAGACGTACATTTGGAGGTAGAATTCCTCTTAATGCAACTAGAAGCAATTGCGTCATGAGCACGTGGCAGTCATGGGACTTTAAGTTTAGGAATTTCTTCTCTAGCACATTTACTATACCCTTTATATTCGAGGAGAATCCAGATGGTACCTTGATGCTTGCTAGGCATTCAAACATGCTTTCCTTCTCTTCTTTGCTAAGAGTGTAGCTGGCAGGACTTAAGTAATGGCATCCATCATCTGTCTTCTCTGGATGCAGGTTGTCTCATTCTTTCAAACACCACAAGTCATGTCATGCTTCAAGTGTGTCCTTAGGCTTCCCATACACACCCATGAAGCCTAGCAGGTTCACACAAAGATTCTTCGTCAGGTGCATCACGTTGATCACGCTATGGACCTCTAGGACTTGCCAATAGGGTAGCTCCCAAAGTATGGACTTCTTCCACATGGGTGCGTGACCGTTGGCGTCGTTCAGAACAGGTTCGCTACCATGTGCCTTTCCAAATACTACTTTCGCATCCTTGACCATATTGAGTACATCCTCACCAGTTCAGTTGCCCAGCTTGGTCTGGTGGTCTGCCTTACCTTTAAAATGCTTGCCTTTCTTTCTTAGGGGGTGATTCGTATGAAGAAATTGACGATGGCCAAGGTACATGACCTTTTAACATTTTTCAAGAATATACATTTAATTTCATTGAAACAGTGCGTGCATGCATTATATCCCTTGTTTAATTGTCCTAAAAGATTACTTAGAGCAGGCCAATCATTGATTGTTATGAACAACAATGCTTGCAGGTCAAAGTGCTCCTGTTTGTGCTCATCCCACACACGTACACCTGGTCTATTCCACAAAAGTAGAAGTTCTTCAACTAGTGGCCTCAGGTACAATCGATGTCGTTGTCAGGTTGCCTTAGGCCTTGGATGAGCACTGGCATCATAATAAACTTACGCTTCATGCATAACCAGGGACGCAGGTTGTAGATACATAGAGTAACAGGCCAAATGCTATAACTACTGCTCTGCTCCCCGAAAGGATTCATACCATCCGCACTTAAAGCAAACCTTAAGTTTCTTGCGTCATTTGCAAACTCCGGGAATTCTCTATCGATTGCTCTCCACTGGTACCCATCAGTAGGGTGTCTCAACATATTGTCTATCTTATGGTCTTCTTTGTGCCATCGCAACAACTTTGCATGGTCTTTGTTTCTGAATAGACGTTTCAAGTGTGGTATTATAGGAGCATACCACATAATCTTGGCAGGGATTTTCTTCATGGGACGTTCGCCCTCAACATCACCAGGGTCATCTCGCCTGATCTTATACCGCGATGCATGACATACCAGGCATGCATCTAACTTCTCATACTCCTCACCACGGTAGAGGATGCAGTCATTAGGACATGCATGTATCTTCTGGATTTCTAATCCCAAAGGGCAGACTAGCTGTTTTGCTTCGTACGTAGTGGCAGACAATTCGTTATCCTTCGAAAGCATCTTCTTTTGGATTTTTAGTAACTCCCCAAATCCCTTGTCAGATACACCATTCTTTGTCTTCCATTGTAGCAATTCTAGTGTGGTACCCAACTTTTTCTGCCCCGTATCACAAGTTGGGTATAGCAATTTCTTGTGATCCTCTAGCATACGCTCAAACTTGATCTTTTCCTTTTCACTTTCGTATTCTCTTTGTGCGTCACGAATGGCCTGACCAAGATCATCAGCGGGCTCATCTTCTGCCCCTACCTCTTCTTCAGCTTCCCCCATTGCAGTATCATTGAAGGCACCATATTCAGCAATAATGTCATCATCGTCCCATTGTTCTTCTTCACCTTCTTCCATTACAACCCCGGTTTCTCAGTGCTTCGTCCAACAAATATAGTTTGGCATGAAACCCGACTTCAACAACTGTGAATGAAGACTCCTTGAGCTAGCATATTCCTTCAAATTCTTACATATGGCACATTGGCAGCACTTGAAACCATCACGTTTGTTTTCCTCGGCCACACGTAAGAAAGAATGTACGCCCTCAATGAACTCTTGGGAGCGGCGATCAGCATTGTACATCTAATGCCGGCTCATCTGCATTACATGACATACATACCATATTAAAACATAGAACATAATTAGTTAATTATATGACATGTATGCCACCACACAAGGTATTAATTTATGAAAGTCTCGCTACAATGTAGACAATCCCAACTACCACTAAAAAACTAAAGCTAAAATGCACTTCAGCAGCATAAGGATTTCACGACTAATCCCAACTAAAACAGACAGATCATGCGTTTGTTCAACATCTATGGGCTTCTTCCGCAGGATCACTGCCTCATTAGCCGCCGTAGCCACCTGTGCAAGAGAGTTTTGCACGTGTTCAACATACTCTTCCTCCCAGTACCAGCCTGAACATCCAGTGCCATCCCACTAAAATTAAAACAAAAAATTAAAACTTTAATCACAATCATCATAAAAATAAGTATAAATTAACCATAATCATCAAATGTGACAAAATAACTCACATTGCGATCCGGACACTTGTAGAAGATACGGCCCTTGTTGGGACACTTCTTTCTCACCCGGTACTCCATCACAATCTTCTCCTCACACTTGCCGCATGCAATGAGAGGGAGGTCCGGCCTCAGTCGCTTTGGAACCCGATGAGAGACTGAGGACCCGGAAGCAGTTGCCATCTACTCTCTATACTCATTTTTAATATAATATAAATTTCTCATTTTATAAACAAATAAAATTAAAAAAACTCTAAAATTCTCTATATCTCTAAACCATGAAGTGTGCTATGCATGCTAGAAATGAAAGCTGAATACTAGTTTTGAATAACTACTTTAACCTTCCTTCATCCAAATATGCAAACTTTAAAGTGATTTTGAGCTTAAATGGCTTAAAATAAAAAAAAAATCCACCATAAAAAACCACATATATCTAGTCCACAAAATGAGATAGCTACTGATGAAATATGAGAGTATAAAGTTGGTAACCTTTAGAACCGAAGAATCGATGGAGGAATCGAAGAAATCTTGTGATTACCGACGATGAGGAAGAAGAGAGGCTGGCGACAAAGCAAGAACACTGCGCTCGAAGTGGTTCGGGCTCGGGAGGAAGAAGGGGTATATAGGAGAGGACCTTTAGTCCCAGTTGAAGACAGAAATCGGGACTAAAGGTCCCTTTCTAGTCCCGGACGGAGCCTACAGCCGGAAGTAGACTTTTCTCCCGGTTGGAGGGACCAACCGGGAGTAAAAGTTAACCTTTAGTCCCGGTGGCTGCAGGGGACCTTTAGTCCCGGTTGAAGCTACCAACCGGGACTAAAGGTTTCTCTAGTCCCAGACGCGAAAAATACCGAGACTAAAGCCAAATTTCGAAGTAGATCAAAAGTCGTTTTTCTACTAGTGCTCCATCCCAATTTATATGTGGTTTTGGCATTTTTAGATACATATATCTAGTTACATAGCAAAAACTAGTATGTATCTGTAAAAAAAAAAAAAAAAAAAAAAAAAAAAAAAAAAAAAAAACTATAACTTAGGATATAGGCCAGTAACCCGTCGGAGAGTACCAAGCCTTGCGAGAGAAGCTAGGTACTGCACACACGGCATTCTACTCGTATATCGTATATATATTAGATACGGACAGTCATACATGGATGGTGGAAAAGATTAACTGACTCGCTTCTCCTTTTGCAAAATCCGTCACCTGGTCAACATATCCTTATTGCGTGGTTCGGCTTCATTGGGTGACTCAAGTCTTAGTGGGTAGGCTGAGACGGTGAGAATTCCAACACACACACTGACACACAACCGCCGGGCGCCGGCTTTGTCGCCGACGTCACCATTCCCTTACTACATAGACACACAGTACATACACGCCGGAGCCGGCAGCTCATCTGTATTTAAACGCGCTCCATCCGGGCCGGTCACTGTATCATCTATCCTCCTCCTAGCTCCCACTGGCCACTCCCACACCCGCAGCAATGGCACGCGGCGGCTCTACCACTGCTCCTCCAGCCCTCCCGCTGCCGCTGCTGCTGGTGGTGGTGTCGTCCTCCGCCTTTTTCGCCTGCTGCTGCCTTGCCGCGCCGCCGGGCGCTCTGGTGACGAGCGTCCCGGGGTTCGCGGGCGGCAAGCTGCCGTCGAAGCACTACGCCGGGTACGTGACGGTGGACAAGGCGCACGGCAGGCGGCTCTTCTACTACCTGGTGGAGTCGGAGCGTGAGCCCGCCAAGGACCCCGTCGTGCTCTGGCTCAACGGCGGGCCAGGCTGCTCCAGCTTCGACGGCTTCGTCTACGAGCACGGTGCGTAATTACGTCCGTCGTCGACGACGACGACCTCCTCTGCCCTGCCTCTTGTTTCTTTTCTTCTGGTCGTCGTGTGCGTGTCGTCACGAGTTTTCTGCCCTGCCTCTTGTTCCTGTTGTTGACGGAATCGAGAAAAGGCGAGCAAGAAGGTAGCGGTGGGGTCCGGATGGCAGCTGCTGGTTGCTGCGCTGTTGCTTTCTAGTAGAAGAACACTAGGCATCGGCGTCGCACAAAGTAGCCGGACGCACTGGCCGGATCGTGTATATCACGTCGCTGTCTTCTGGGGAAGCTAAACTAGTATCATCATATTCCCTGGCCTAGCTACTATATTTGACATCTCTCCATCGCATTTTTCTTTCCCGCTTTCCTCACCATGCATCTTTCTTTTCCAACCAACTTGTCGAGCAGGAAGGGATCTGATAAGGATGTAGAATAATTGAGCATGCATTTTGGGGATCCAACTTTCATGGATGGGGTTGGGCTGGCGAGCTGGGCTGTGTAGTGGATGTGGTCAAATTTGCCTGACGTGCAGAGTTCAATTAATATGGACGTGGGATGGTTTTAGGGAACTTGAAATAAATACTGGATCAACAGTGAAGGCGATTGGCGGATGTGTAGTGCGGCACCAGGAGCCAAGTAGGGTTTTGGGATAATGCATGTGTAGGGTTGATTCCTTGATGGGAGGAAATATTGGACCACACTAGTGGAGGTTGTTAGTGGATGTTGTGGCGACGCGCTAGGGGTCGTTGGTAATAGGGTGGTGAAGGACGATGGTTGTTGGGTCAAGTTAGGACAAGGGCATCAATTACCTTGAGAGTTGGTTAGCATGGCGGATCACAAATCCGATGGCAGGAGCCACAAGTGAGCTGAGTGTGGGGTTATGGCGATAGATATTTCTAGCTAGACGCTAAAACAAGTGACGAACAAAGATAGAGAAGGAAAAAGGTGTACCAATGGAATATGGAGATTGGGGAGAACCAATGCAAACGTCCTGAATTTAGACATAATTCGGGTAAAAAATTCCTTTTCGAAAGCACAGAGAAAAGCTTGGGTGCTTAATTTGATACACTTCATATTATTTGTATGTGTTCCTTTGATATATATGATCAATACTTGTATTCTTATCTTTGCTCTTTTTTCATCACAATATTGCTTCACAACTTGGTATTTCCTTTAGAATATTAGATGTAGCTTTGTAAAGAATTTAGCGGTCTTATTAGTAACGTCTGAGCGGGACCCAAGAGGGGAGTAGTAAATTGGATCACTAATAAAAAATTGAACCCAGGGCTCCAACACGATTCTACCCTAGATAATAACTACTAACTAACAAGAAGTGCGCCTAGAGATTATCTAGTGTCTCTACCTACGTACCCACTCACATGGAGTTCTGCAACCTATAACCAACCGTATCAACTATCCTAAGTTGATCTAGAAAGGTAGAATACACACAAACAGATGAAACATAAGCGACGTAAGTAAAAATCAAGTGAGGAAAGAGCAAACTTCCAAGAAGCGATGTTATATATCCTGTGGTACTGGTTGCTGAAAAGAAACCCCTAGCTCATGTTAGAGCTCCAGGATATGCTCCCAGCCATGAAACCCTCACCTTTGAGATGCCCTACTCTCCCAGTCACATTGACGCAGTCCACTATGGTGCTTCGTCACCAAAGGGTTTAATTTCCTTGTCCCCTGTGCATGATGTCACTGCTGCTCCACATGAAGTTCCAAGGGTCGTTGACATGGCCAGTGCGCCAGTAAGGCTACAACATGCAGAGATTATAAGAGCACACAACTCTACCTCTCATACTAAGTACTATACAGGCCCCTGCATCAAGCAATAAGTGTGAGCCTAAGCCTAAAGATATATTCTAACATTTTGCAACATTCATAGTGGGGATGCCGTAGACAAGTCTAAGGTTGTAACTCGAAGAGTTATCACCCCTTGCAATCATAACGGTCCATGCATCCTGGATGTTGGATGGAGTGAAGCTAAAAAGTTACTCAAGCGAGGGCGATATCATGATAGGTCTTTGTGCATATGTTGATATTGTCGAGGATGTCGTGTGTATGATAGTTGTGGTCAACAGAGATGTCAAAGTTGCCAAAGATGAGTTAGCCACACAAGAAGCCTCGAATACCCAAGGTGTTTCTATGGGGATGGTGGTTCATAGGAGATGTCGCCATGAATGAATACGATGCATTGAGGCAGCCGTTGATGGAGAGTTGATGCCAAGGATGCAGTCGATGTCACCATGGACGAGGTATGCACTCGGGTTTACCATGCCTAGGATTCTGTTAGGGATAAAGACACCCATTGGTGTTGCCAATACTAAACGTACTAGAGGGAGGTTCTCAACCATGCATCAACATCTAAAGTACTAGCAGAGAAAGCCTCCGGGATTAGTATAGTGCACAAAATGGTAGGGTAGAAGATACCAATGCAGCCCACTGTTGTTGGAGTAGACGAAATAGGTGAGGAAGATATGGAGAAGCTAGCAAGGAGCTTGTACTGGACAAAGTGAGGAGGTAGGTCTAGGTGATCTGGTGCATGGCCTGGTGATTTGGATGCCATGACGGCGATGCTCAATGTGAAGAACATGAATATCCTACCAAACACTTTGCACGTGATGTGGACAATGTCCTAGCCACATAAGTAGTTTGTGTCAATTAAGATGCAATTGCAAAGAATGCCATGAGTGGCGATGATGTGGCATGGCAATAAGATGCAGTAGCATTGGATGCAGTAGGCATGTAGTACTTGATGACAGTGGAGGCAATGATGAGCTAGCATTGAGTGACGTGCTAGAGGTGGCCAATGTAGTTGAGGCCGGTGTCAATGTAGAGGCACGCGCAAAGACGAGGGCTGCAGGGGAATTAAAATGATGTTAGATCAGGAAAACAATAAGGAACCTTGATCAATGACTAGTGAGAGAGAAAACCATGATTATCCGATCAAGAAAAGATTCTCTCTAGGGTGATCGTTCATCGCGCATTTGGTGGCAAGAGGCTACGTATGGTGGACCTTGTCATCCATGGGGGAGATTATCATGGGTGATTTTGGGTGGGTGGGTGGGCGTTGTGGGGGGGGGGGGGGGGGTGCTATTGCGCAGCGGAGTAATGGACAATTAGTGGCACGAGCATATAAGGGCATAGGTGGAGCAAAAGACTACGGTTTATGACCTACAACCTGAATCTCAACTTATGATACCATGTAAAGGAACTAACCCAAACTGGAGATGCCTAATACACTCTAAAATCTTTCATCTCAATTTATGTGTGTTTTTTTGGGTCCAGGGCCATTCAACTTTGAGGCAGGAGGGTCAGCTGGAAGCTTGCCAAAGCTTCATCTCAACCCTTATAGCTGGTCTAAGGTTGGACATTCCCGTTGGTCCTAAGGATAAATTATCTGGTGTGTTCAAGCTGAACTGAGACAGACTAGTGATGTTTCCCTTGCATTGTAGGTGTCTAGTGTGATATACTTGGACTCCCCTGCTGGTGTTGGGCTGTCTTACTCCAAGAATGATTTCAGATTATGAAACTGGTGATCTTAAGACTGCTGCTGATTCGCATACTTTTCTTCTCAAGGTAAATATATATGTTTTTTTGTGTTGGCTGCATTAGTAAATTTATCATCTATAATCTTTTTGTAGAACAAAAGCTGATCAGTTCCCTCCCGTTACTTTTAACCAGTGGTTCCAGCTCTACCCTGAGTTCTTGACAAATCCATTTTATATAGCTGGAGAGTCATATGCTGGAGTTTATGTCCCTACCCTTTCACATGAAGTTGTCAAAGGTTTTGGCTTTGGGATAGTAATGATCCTTAAACTGCTAGTTGTTTTGATATTGTTACTGATGAATTATTTAACAGGAATCCAAAAAGGAGATAAGCCAATTCTAAACTTTAAGGTTAGTAATTTTAATTATATTGTTGCTGCCTCCATGAGAACGGCAAACATGGTTACCAAGGAAATATATATAATAATGCTCAAAGTTTTGTTCTGTACTCTCATGTTAGGGCTACATGGTTGGCAATGGTGTATGCGACACCGTCTTTGATGGTAACGCTCTTGTGCCATTTGCACACGGAATGGCTCTAATTTCAGAGAGTATATATAAGGTACATCAGTATAACTGTACCCCGACTGATATCCTCACCCTGAAATAATTTCTTTAATTACACCATGAAGTTTTATTGATGGTATTAGAATACTTCCTTCATATCCTTTGAATACACAAAATACTTCTAAAACTTTGTGTGTCCGTTGAAACATACATATGTTCTTTCGATTTACCACAATTTCTATACAAAATGTAGGAAGCCAACACTGCATGTCAAGGAAATTACTGGAATGCTAGCAGTGCAAAATGCGACGAAGCGCTGTCAAAAGTCGATACGGTAAACCAGTGACACTATCTGGTAAAAATAAATAAATATATATTATTCTCATATTATATAATATGTTTTTGTGTAGGTACTTGACGGATTAAATATTTATGACATTCTTGAGCCATGCTACCATGGCACAAATACCAAAGAAGTGATCCCACAAAATAACAAACTGCCACCAAGTTTCAAAGATCTTGGTGTAACTAGCAAGCCCCTTCCAGTAAGAACAAGAATGCATGGACGGGCCTGGCCTTTGAGAGCTCCTGTAAGAGATGGGCGTGTTCCATCATGGCAGGAGCTAGCTGCATCAGTTCCCCGTGGAGTTCCGTGTATGGTGAGCACAAGCACACTAACCATCCCTACTATAACTCTATTATCTGTCATAACATTAATGTTCTGCTCCAGAGGTTGCTCTTTATCTCTTTTTGTACTCTCTCATTTTCTTTACAGAAGTCATTGGTTGCTTACATCCTCTTTACTTACAAATTTGACCACTAGTTTCTATCACATTATTGAAAGATACAAATAAAAAATATATTCATGAAGAAAATCTAGATATGCGTAGTCAATGTGTAAAACATCCCACTATAGATCGCCATATATGTATGTGAGCTAGTGTAGTAATACACTAATACTAATATGTGCAATTCCATTGTTTAGTTCATTTATCTTTATCTTCTCGGATTATAATGTGTAAGGCAGGAACATCTTCCAGCTTTATCTTCTCCGAAATATAGAGGAGTAATTTTTTCTCCCAAGTGAAGCATGATTCGTTTTGTCCCATTTTCTTATGTACCCTCCCTGTCTTGTTTTCTTAATCTTCAGAGTGATGAAGTTGCAACGGCATGGCTAAACAATGATAACGTCAGATCTGCGATTCATGCCGAACCAGTATGACAGTCATACACTAAATAACCACCGTGTACTTATTGATGGACCGATTCTAAAGATTTCCACCTTCTAACCATAGTTTATCATGCACATTTATTAGGTCAGTTCAATTGGACCCTGGCAATTATGCACAGATAAAATAGATTTTGATCATGATGCTGGGAGTATGATCATTTATCACAAGAACCTTACAAGCCAGGGTTATCGTGCTTTGATTTACAGGTACTTCAAGAACCTATAAAATTATAATATGATTTCGGCTCCTACATTCTTAGATTCACAAAAACTGCTATTATCATTGGTATATTTCTTTTGCATTTGTTTCAGCGGTGACCACGATATGTGTGTACCTCACACTGGGACTGAAGCATGGACTGCGTCCTTAGGCTACGGCATCGTTGATTCATGGCGACAATGGATTGTCAATGAACAAGTTGCTGGGTATTTGAACAAACATTGACTCTTTTCTCCTAAGATGTTCAAATCATTTTATCCTAGAGGCTGAATTATTCTTCGATATGAATTCACTATAATCAACAAAAGTTAACATTTCTTTCATGAGGGAAATCTTCAGTTAGGTGATTTATTTATTTTCCATTGTTTTCAGTCAAATGTTTGTATGTTCTCAAGGAAAGAAATTAAGGACATGTTGCTTGCTCACATATTTTTGCTTGCTATACTACTCAGGTACACCCAAGGATATGAAAACGGCCTCACTTTCGCCACTATTAAGGTGTGGTACAGTTTCAAATTAAACTTTGTCTATTAATCCATGGATTCGCAAACACGAAACTAGCCTGCCAAATCAGAAACAAATTGCATTTAATGAGTAATGACACATTATTGAAACACAAAAAAATCTAAGTTGCGTTTTTTTAACTATCCTGTTTAATTTGTTCCTCTCGCAGGGTGCTGGGCACACAGTTCCTGAGTATAAACCACAGGAATCATTGGCTTTCTACAGCCGTTGGCTTAACGGTACTAAGCTGTGATACTCATGAAGGAGCTCCTGACGAAGGGAGGCCTATTTCTGTGCAAGGTCATGTAGTACTGAATCAAACAGAGCACAATGTGGAGAAATTGGAAAAAGCATACAGCAATAAGGCAGCCAAAGGATCAAATTACCTAGCGCCAACTACGATGTTGCATTGATTTGTGCAAATATTATATCAAAGTACCTTACATGCATTATTCATTAGTTCACTGTGACCAAACATTTGTGAAAATTTTCCTTGATATTTTTTGAATCATAGTATAAACATAGAGGCTCATATACAAGATCATGCGCACTCTACTTCTATGACCACCTTCAGGCCTAATTGGCAACCTAGACATATGCCTCTAGCCAGACTTATAGGCTGCAACTGTCTCTGTTTGGTAGGTTGTATGGAGTTTTAATTTGGCCTGGGATGTTTTGGTGCAAGAAAAGGGCCCTGAGGTTGCACCACAAGGAACAAAATTTCCTTGCTGCGTAGGTATGAGCAAGCTGATTTTCGAGGCAAGGCATAAGATGGCAGAGTTGGTGCATGCCATTGGTGCCACCCAAATTGGTGTGGCTAGGATTACTTACCCTACTGATATATATGGAAGGTGCCGGTGGTTTCCTCCCTTTCCACTCGGTTTTTCTTGTCTCCGGCTAGACAGTCGATTTTTCCGGCTAATTTGTGGTAATGGCCATTTTCCTGTTGGACCTTCCAATGGTTGCCCCAATCAACGGGAATCTTCCATTCGGGCTAATGACATTCTTGGAAAGGAATCAAGTGCCACGCTAGCCCTAGCCCATGTTCCAAATGTTTCTCCTCGGCCCAAACCAGGCCTTTCTGCCCAAAACCCATCCATTGCCGGAACTGTCATCGCTCATCAGGACACAACTATCAAATTGTCGTTTCCCACTTCAATCATAGTGCCCTTCCATGCCGTGACTCAATCGTGGCTCTCTGACTTCTCGTCCTGTCGCACAGGCTGTTTCACCAACTGTTGGGGCCAAAAGATCACTAGGGACATTTGCTTCCTTTGGAGAATACAACTTTTTACTCACTCACATCACTCCGCCTCCCTCTTCTCCCTCTCATTCGTTGGTCTCGGCCCTTGCGTATCATGGCGTTGGAGTTCGATGACTGAAACCTTGGAGAGTTCACCGATGTCCTTAGTAGGTGATCAGGTTTGTTGTCTCCCCTCTGCCAGTATACTCGTCATTCAGTGAGTTCGCTTCCCTTGCTTGGGGTTCTCCTGCCTTTCCTCCCTTACTACATGAAAGCATCTAGGCCCCTAGTTGGGTTTCGGTGATTAATGACAATACGTGATTACTGTGACTAACGTGTGTTTTGCAGAGGCAATTAAGTTAGGTCACGGTAATGGAGATCGATTGGGCTAGCATGGTTCAATGCCCCTACGATGGAAATCAGTTTCGGTTTTCAAAGGATGGACGACAAGGTTAAGGATGGACTAGTTCTAAGTGTCGATTGGAGTTGAAGAGACACTTAGAGTAGTTTAGGACTTTGTTTTTCCTTTGGTCGTACTATTAAGGGGGGTATGGACGGGTAGCTTGACCTAGGTGAGTCTAGTGAGTTAGGTGTGGTGCACACTTGCTAAATCTAGCACTAGGTAGCTCCTAAAAAGCCCTTAGATCCATTGAAGCAAACTTCATTCACATATGATTGAGAGTTGGAAGTGAATGGAGGGTCAAATACTGACCGAACGCTGGCTCCGGGGTGACCGAACGCTGGCCCAGAGTCCGGTCAGTTCATTTGATCAAGGTGAAATCATCTGGTGCGACCGGACGCTGAGATGTGAAGTGACCGGACGCTCAGTCCCGGCGTCCGATCGACTCCAGTAACGTTCCAGAGAGGGAAAATCACGACCGGACGCGTCCGATCAGTGTTGATCGGATGCTGTCTAGCGTCTGGTCACAACTTAAACACTGGAGTTCAGGGAGAACTGACCGGAGTGTCCGGTCAACATGACCAGAGCGTCCGATCACCCCGCAGAAGCACATAACGGTTCGTTTTTTAGCCATGGTTATAAATACTTCCTCTATTCATGTGTGGGGGTACTTTTGCTCATTCCAATAGCTGAGATACACCTTTGAGAGTGCCAAGAAGAGCAAGGTCCTAGTGAGGTGATTGAGATTTGAGAATCCCAAAGAGAGCCCTCATTAGTGAAAGCAAGAGTAGCAAAGTGTGCATCCACCCTTCTCATTTGGCTTGTCGTGGTCAAGTGAGAGTTCGTGCTTGTTACTCTTGGTGATCACCATCACCTAGACGGCTTGGTGGTGATTGGGAGCTTGGTGATCATCCGGCGGAGCTTGTGGATGACCCAACTCAAGTTGTGAGTGGTTGTGGGTGATTCACCGCGATGGAGTGTCAAAGAATCAACCCGTAGAGAGCACTTGATCCTTGCGCGGATCAAGAGGGGAGCTACACCCTTGCGCGGGTGCTCCAACGAGGACTAGTGGAGAGTGGCGACTCTCCGATACCTCAGCAAAACATCGCCGCGTTCCTCCTTCTCTCTTTACTTTGAGCATTTACTTTGATCAATTCAATTCTTGTCATTTACTTTCATAGAATTGCCATGCTAGAGTAGGATTGGAACATAGGTTGCTAAACTTTTGTGCGATAGATCAATAGAAATACTTACTAGGCACAAGGGGTTAATTGGGCTAACCGTATGACTTAATTATTTCAAAGAAATTTAGAATTAACCCAATTCACCCCCCCCCTTCTTGGGCATCTTGATCCTTTCAATTGGTATCAGAGCCTCGTGCTCACGTTTTTAGGCTTAATCGCCTAGAGAAAGATGTCTCACGGGGATGGACCTCCTCCTATCTTTGAGGAGGATGATTTTCCATATTGGAAAATCCGCATGAAGGTGTATCTAGAAGCTCTAGATGTTGGAATACTTAGAGCTGCCTCACAAGGCTTCCCAAAACCTCGGGATCCTACACACCTACAAGGCGATGAGGTGAATTACGAAAAATGGAATGCAAAGGCTCGAAACACCATCTTTAGAGGCCTTTGCAAAGATGTGTTCAACCGGGTGAGGAACCATAAAGACGCCCATTCACTATGGTCGGACGTTTGTGCGCTCCATGAGGGAACAAAGAGTGAGCGTGAGGAACGCTATCATCTTGTCATGAAAAAGCTTAACTCTTTTGAGATGCTTCCTAAAAATGTGCTAATGAAATGTACTCACGCTTGAATGTTCTTGTAGAGGAAGTCAATGGGCTTGGACTCACTCAAATGCAACCATCCGATGTTGTAAGAAAGATCTTGAGTGTCCTCCCCATTGACAAATATGGGCATATTGTGACCGTGCTTCATCAAGGTGATCTTTCCGACCGCTACACCAACACAAATCTTGGGAAAGATCAATGCTCATGAGATGTACATGCACATCACACCACAAGATGGCTCATCCTCTACTAAGAAGAAAGAAAAAGACTTAGCATTCAAAGCTAGCCAAGAGAAGGGCAAAGCAAGGCTTGAGTATGAGAGCTCAAGTGATGACGAAGTTGATGATGCAAGCCTTGCTCTCATGGTGAAAGGAACCACCAAGATGCTAAAGAAGCTCAACAAGAGTGGCATCAAGTTCGATGGCAAGAAGAAGAAGTTCTTCACAAGCTCTAGAAGGAAGCCAATCTCAGAGATGGATTGCTATAATTATGGAGAACTTGGTCATCTAGCACATCAATGCACAAAGCCCAAGAAAGACAAGTACAAGAACAAGTACAAGGGCAAGAAATATGACTCAAGCAATGAAGAAGAAGACTGAGAAGAAGAAAAACAAGCCATACAAGAAGAGAGATGGCAAGAAGGACTTCCACAAGAAGAAGAAAAGTGGAAAGGCATACATCGTCGGTGATTGGCTCATGGACATTGATTCATCTAGTGGCTCATCCGATGATGATAGTGACAATGAGAAGGTGGCCGCCATTGTTATTGACTCTTCATCATCTTCACCACCACCACCGCCATCATCCTCTACACACCTATGGCTTATGGCCAAGGGTGATCACAAGGTATCAAATGATGATAGTAGTGGTGATGAACATGCTAGCAATGATGATAGCGATAGTGATGATGATGAATATGAATCACCTTCTTATGATGATCTTGTTAAATTGCTAAATCAATACACTAAGATCATTAGAAAGAGTAGAGCTAAAAATGAAAAACTAGAAGATAAGAATGATTCTCTTTTAGCTAAATGTGATATAGCCGAAAAGGCTAGTGTTGAGCTTAGAGAAGCAAATGATGCTATATCATCCAAACTCAAGGAGCTCAAATCTTCTAAGAAAGAGCTTAAAGATAAACATGATAAACTTGAGAGGATACACAATGAGCTCATCACTAGCCACAACAAGCTAAAAGAAGAATATACTACTCTTAAGATTAATCATGATAATCTTGTCATTGCTCAAGAATTTCTATCCAATGAGCCACATGATGCTACTAACAATGTTGTTAAGATTGATATAGCTACATCATAGTGATGATTTGATCATTGAGAGCATTGAGCAAAGTTCTAGTAGCAAGGGCAAGCAAGTGGTTGAGGTCCGATGATTATGATGAGTTTGTCAAGCTCAAGAATGACAATAAAAAGCTCAAGAAAGATCTTGAAGAGATCAAAAGCCACAACACTATTGTGCTAGAAACTCTTGATCATGATAGTGATTTGACTTCTTGAGAATGAGAAGCTTAAAGAAGAGAACAAGAAGCTCAATGAAGAGAAAAAGTAATGATGCTCTCAAGGAAGAGAACAAGAAGCTCAAGTTGGAGAAAGAGCATCTCAAGATTGGATCGAGCAAGTTCATAAGAGGAAAGCATCTTCAAAGTGAGCTACTAATGAACACCAGTCATGAAGATGGATAGAAGTGGCATTGGGTACTTGGCAAACTAAGAGAAGAAGGCTCAAGCTCAACAACAACACAAGTCAAAGCCAAAGCCAAAGAGATGTTTTGAGTGTGGACAAGAAGGCAACTTTGCCCATGAGTGCCAAACTCCACCACCACAACCCTTGCCCAAGCATGCTAGACCTTTTCCCTTTGATGCTCATTACATGCTTAGAAAGGATTCTAGTGGAAAGATGAAAGTCATGATTCTTAGGACCTCCAAACAAGAATAGGCCTAAGAAAATTTGGGTTGCAAAGTCACTTGTTGAGAAGGTGAAGGGCCCTCAACAAGTTTGGGTTCCTAAAGCTTGATCTCTTGTGTGTAGGTGAACTACAAGACCGGTGGAAGTCATTAGGTTATTGATAGTGGTTGCACACAACATATGACCGGTGATCCTCGTATGTTCACCTCACTAGATGAAGAAGTAGATCGACAAGAAAGAATCACATTTGGAGATAATTCAAAGAGGCAAGGTTAAAGGATTGGGCAAAAGTGGCAATATCAAATGATCATTCTATCTCAAATGTGCTATATGTTGCTTCATTGAGCTTCAACTTGATATTCAGTTGAGCAATTGTGTGATCTTGGCTTCCAATGCTTGTTTACCAAGAAGGAAGTTGTTGTATCTAAGAAGGATGATGATCAAGTGATATTCAAAGGATTTAGATACAACAACCTATATCTAGTAGACTTCACCTCCGAAGATGCTAACTTGAAGACTATGCCTATTCACCAAAACAACACTTGGGTGGCTATGGCATAGAAGACTTGCTCATGTTGGGATAAGTTCACTCAAGAAGCTAATGAAGAATGATTTGGTGAGAGGGTTGAAGGATGTGAAGTTTGAGAAGGACAAGCTTTGTAGTGCATGTCAAGCCGGCAAGCAAGTTGCAAATACTCATCCAACAAAAGCTTTCATAGTCAACCACAAGAGTGCTAGAACTCCTTCACATGGGCTTATTTGGACCAACAACATATAAGAGTTTAGGGAGGAAATCTTTATTGTCTTGTGATTGTTGATGACTATTCAAGATACACATGGGTATTCTTCCTTCATGACAAATCCAAAGTTGCATCTTGCTTCAAGAAGTTTGCCAAGAGAGCACAAAATGAGTTTGAAGTGAAGCTCAAAAAGATTAGAAGTGACAACAGGTAAAGAATTTGACAACACAAATATAGAAGCCTATTGTGATGAAGTTGGGATCAAGCATGAGGTCTCCTGCAATATATACTCCTCAATAAAATGGTGTAGTTGAGAGAAAGAACCAGGACATTGATCACTCTTGCAAGAACAATGCTAGATGAGTACAACACCCCGAAGCTCTATGGGTGGAAAGCTATCAACACCGCATGCTATGCATCCAACTGACCTATTCCTTCAAAAGTTCCTTGGACAAGACACCTTATGAGTTGCTCAATGGGAAGAAGCTGAACGTCTCCTTCATTAGGGTGTTTGGTTGCAAATGCTACATCTACAAGAAGCGGCAACACCTAGGGAAGTTTCAAAGACGTTGTGATATTGGTTTTCTTGTTGGTTACTCATCAAAGTCCAAAGCATATAGAGTATTTAATCATGCCACCGGCTTGGTTGAAGAAACATATGATGTGGAATTTGATGAATCTAACGGCTCCCAAGGAGCACATGAGAATCTTGATGATGTAGGTGATGAACCTTTGAGGGAGGCTATGAAGAACATTCCGGTTGGAGACATCAAGCCTAAAGATGATGAAGATGATGTACAAGTAATTGATCCACCTTTCATCAAATATGCCACAAGATGATGATAAAGATAGGGAGAGTAGAAAATGAAGACACTCATATCTCCCATGATCAAATGGTGGTACAAGAACAAGATGTTGATGCTCCACAACCTCCTCCTCAAGTGGTCAATAGAAGAAACACACCTCTACTACAAGATCATCCACAAGATCTCATCATAGGAAGTCCATCAAAGGGCGTAATGAACTCGCTCACAAAAACTAGCTTCATTTATTGCACATCACTCTTTTGTCTCTTGTTTTGAGCCTATCAAGGTAGAAGAAGCTCTTACAAGATCCAGGATTAGGATAAATGTCATGCATGAAGAGTTGAACAACTTCACCCTGCAATGAAGTTTGGACTCTTGAAGAGCGACCAAATGGTGCAAGAGTCATTTGAACAAAGTGGGTGTTCCGCAACAAGCAAGATGATCAAGGCGTTGTTGTGAGGAACAAGGCAAGACTAGTTGCAAAGGGGTTCTCTCAAGTTGAAGGTTTGGATTTTGGAGAGACCTTTGCAACAGTTGCAAGACTAGAAGCCATTCATATCCTCCTTGCATATGCATCACATCATGACATGAAACTATATCAAATGGATGTGAAATGTGCATTTTTAAATGACTTTATTAATGAACTAGTCTATGTTGATCAACCTCCTGGGTTTGAAGACCCTAGATATCCTAATCATGTTTATAGGTTGTCCAAGGCGTTATATGGGCTTAAGCAAGCCCCAAGAGCTTGGTATGAGCGCCTTGGGACTTCCTCATTGAGAAGGGCTTCACCATTGGGAAGGTCGATACCATACTATTCACCAAGAAGCTTGATGGACATATCTTCATTTGTCAAGTGTATGTTGATGATATCATCTTTGGATCATCAAATGAAGATTCTTGCAAAGAGTTTGGTGAATTGATGTCGAAGGAGTTTGAGATGTCAATGATTGGAGAGCTTACATTCTTTCTTGGTTTTCAAGTCAAGCAAATGAGAAAAGGGATTTTCATCTCTCAAGAGAAATATACAAATGATCTTCTCAAGAGATTCAAGATGAATGAATATAAGCCAATCAAGACACCAATGCCAACTAACTGGACATCTCGACCTAGATGAGGGAGGTAACACGATTGATCAAACTCTCTACCGCTCCATGATTGGTAGCTTGTTATATTTAACTGCATCTAGGCCCGACATCATGTTTAGTGTGTGTATGTGTGCTAGATTTCAAGCTAATCCTAAGGAAACTCATTTGAATTGCCGTTAAAAGAATCCTTAGGTATCTTAAGCACACACCAAGCATTGGCCTTTGGTATCCCAAAGGAGCTATATTTGAATTAGTTGGCTATTCCGATTCGGATTATGCTAGTTGCAAAGTTGATAGAAAAAGCACATCCTAGAGGGTGTCATTTGCTTGGTAGATCACTTGTGTCTTGGTCCTTCAAGAAACAAAATAGTAGTGGCTTTGTCCACCGCTAAAGCAGAATACATTGCCACGGGTGCTTGTTGTGCACAAATACTTTACATGAAACAAACTTTGCTAGACTATGGTGTAGTTCTAGAAAAAGTACCTCTTTTGTGCAACAATGAAAGTGCGGTAAAACTTACAAATAATTCGATTCAACTACTCTCGCACCAAGCACATAGATATCCGTCATCACTTTCTTAGAGATCATGTTGCAAAGAATGATATTTCATTAGAAGGTGTAAGGTCCGAGGATCATTTGGCGGATATCTTCACTAAACCGCTAGATGAGGCGACTTTTTGTCGATTGTGGAATGAGCTCAATGTTCCTGATTTTAGTAACTTCACTAAAAAATGAGCTTGTGTTGTCCCTTGCATTGTATTGTAATATACAACATGTTTAATCTTTGGTAATGCATATAGGGCTTGTCTAACATGGTTAAGATAACCGCCGTAAAGCGAGTGAAGAAGCTTAACTCTGGATCAAACTTGACAAGCAACTAGATTTACATTCAAGTATTGCATTGCATATGCATGAATGTTGCTTTGTCGTTTATCTTCAATTGCCCTCTTATTGTCTATTTTCTTAAAAAGAATTATAGCCTAAGGCAAACTATTTTGATAATTTTGAGGGTTTGAGAGAGGTCACTCACATCAGTCCCAATTGGTGTTTATTTGGATCTTATTGAAGTTGGGACTTGATTGGGAACAGGCAGCACGAAGGACTTTGAAGATTTGCTGGAAAAATAGTGACTGGACGTTGCATCAGACTCTAAAGTCCAGTGTCCGGTCAGTTCATAGGAGGTGAACTGCTGCTGAGAAGGAGTGACTAGACGTTGAAACAGTGCTTTCCCATCATCCGGTCAGATGGTGATCCAGCGTCCGATCAAGCGAAGAAGACAAAGTCAGGATCGACCGGACTCTGCCTGCATCCGGTTAGTGGTGATCAGACGCGTCCGATCATGATTCTAGGGGTTTTGGACCTCTCTAGAATCAACCGGATGCTGGGTGGCAGCGTCCGGTCGCTGCCACCGGAGCGTCCGGTCAGTAGAAAACGTACGGGATCTGGTTTCTTCTCTATTTCCTTATCGATTCCATCGGGGGACCCCATATAACCGCAGCGCTGCGCCGTGTTTAACCTAATCCGCCGCGCTGACTTTGCCGTACCTGAGCCACCACACCGTGTGCCCTAGCTGCGCCTCCATAGCTCACCGCGCCGCCCTGCTCCCGCACCCACACCACCACGACATCCCCCCACGCCACCTGCCCACAACCATGCCACCACTCACCATCGTGCCGCGCCTTCTTATGCTCGCATGCTGCCGAGCTCCCACAGCAGCAGCGCCGCCTCACCAGCACTGCCCCCGGGCATCAGTGCCGCTGCCGTGCTCTTTGCTCCCGTGCCTTAATGCTAGCGCCACCTCAAGAACCTTGCCGGTGCCCTAGCCACTACTCACCGAGCATCTTTAGCGCAGTGCACTACTGACTCATGACACATTGCCTCATCAGAAACCCTATCTTTGCAGTGCCGACCTGGTGGTTCCCCAATTCGTTCCTTTTCTTGTTGATTCGCTGATTCATCAGATAGCAAGCCCCCATTTCCAATTTCATATCTATTGCTTGCTTTCTTAGGTTTTTGTATCTCTACATATTGTATTTATTTGTATATCCTATCTATTCTATCGTGCAGTGAGTCGATGCTGTTGTGGTCCCTTTGGCAGTTGACAGTTAACTCGGGGCCAAGCTCGTGAGTACGGATTAAGGCCAAGCCTTAGAACTGACAGTTGGCAATTGATTCTTGTCAGAGTAGTTGTTCTTTTCAGCTTCATCAGATGGCTCGTGTCAAGAATGTCAGAGGAGGTCCCAGTGATGAGGATCCAAGGCCCCCGCCTCACCAGCCTATAGATGCAAAAGGCAAGGCGATGAAGAAGCTAGCAACAAGGAAGCGCAAGTACCCTAATGTAGATACAGCGAGAGCAACCGTAGCTGTAGAGGCCGCAGAGCGCGCAGAGAGAGGAGGTGCTCAGAGTGGTGTTGCTATTGCATATCATCTTTCTCCATCTACGAGGGCTGCACTTGAGTAGGTTGAGCGCTGTCATGGTGGTCTAGCTAGGACTGTCATGGTTGGAGGACGGCGTGTGGCTATTGATGAGAGTCAGCCTCAGGGGGAGTCACAGCAGCAGCCACAGCCAGCAGAGCAGACTTAGGAGGGAGAGCAGGCTGAGGAGATAGAGCAGGCACCTTAGCCACAGCTTCGCCGCTCTAGTCATACCCATGCTCCAGTCACACCGAGGTCAAAGACACAGCGGAGAGGTTCACGTCCACCGCCTAGACCACAGGGTCCGCCACCAGTGACTCACATGGATTTGAGGGTCGCCATGGCCAAGCAGGTTCAGCAGCTCAGATTTGTGGACTTTAAGCAGTGGTTCCCACCGAGGAGAGATGATCGAGCTTCAGAGGGCTTCTACACACCACTATAGGAAGACTTTTATAATGCATATCTTAACAGTGGGGCTATATTCAGATCTCAGAGGGTGTGCAACATTGAGTCTATTGTAGCAGCAACTAGAGAGCATATTCGCCCTTACCTAGCTTACCTATCAGGGCTGATAGATTTACTTGGACGGATAGGCTTATATGTTCCATCTTGGGTCCATCAGTTCTATGCTACACTCTAGATTGACCCGTAGCACAGATTCATTCACTTTCCTTTCAGAGGCAGAGATTATAGGGTGATGAGCTCTAGGGTCAAAGAGATACTTAGGCTTCAAGAGTAGCCTATCTGGCTACATAAGGTTTGCTATGGATAGACAGTGCCTCCTAGACGCCCTCATGGCGGTATGGTACCCCCTACAGATCTAGTCTGCCATTGCTTCATAGAGCCATTCGGCGAGGATCAAGTAGGACACCCAGTGATCTCACTCCTACTGTTAGAGTACTTGATGCTATTATGAGGAGGACACTGCTTCCGAGGATGGGGTATCATGAGGGCTTGACTCGCATACAGCTATGGCTACTAAACTCTCAGATGCAGCAGACTGTGTTTGACATTTGGGATCTCCTTCTATCAGAGATGGAGGATACTATTATAGAGGGGTTTAGGGGTCACAGGCAGCTGCCATATGCTCGCTGGATTACATTCTTGATCCATAGGGTAGTTACTGTGAGGCCACCTGAGATGCTGGTAGAGTATAGTGGTGCTACTATAGAGTTCACTACATACAATATGACTCAGATGATCTGATATAGTGCAGTGAGGACACCCAGCTAGCCGAGCCGGTGTCCAGAGGTGCCAGAGACTGTAGCTCAGCAGGATGAGACCATCAGGGGCATAGCAGCTATAGAGGAGGAGCAGCTTGATGCTCAGTAGGAGGGGATGGTTGAGAGCGACCCCAGCGATAGCTCAGATGAGGACTACCGGGATATTCCTCAGATGCCTCCATGATGACATGACCATGAGGCCGGTAGCTCCAGTTCAACTCCACCTGCACCATAGACAGACCTCGCTCTACTTGCTATACTTGAGCGAATGAGGCAGGATCAGGCTCGCCAGGCTCAGGAGACCGCTGCTACATTTGCACAATTTTAGACTAGGCAGGATGAGTTCCAGCGACAACAGCAGGCGATCCAGCAGTAGCAGTAGGCCATGCATCAGCAGTAACTTCTCATGCAGTAGCAGTTACTTGGGTTTATACAGCATGTTGTGATAGCTATTGGGGCTCCACTGCCACAGCTTTCATCCTAGCTTGGTCAGCCTACCACCACTTCTATGACTCTAGCTTTATAGCCTAGTGGCTTTAGAGTCAGGGACCACTAGCGCCATAATTTCCTTCACCTATAGAGCAGGTGTCCTAGTGGTTTGCTTCACCAGTGCCAGCCCTATAGTTCACTCCTCTTCATACGGGCTTTACTCTGCCTCAGAGTTCGTTAGTGCTCACCCCAGTTTCCAGGAGCCTTGGTGCTTCATTCAGTGAGCTGACAGGGCAGCCTACTCCGCTAGAGCTACATATCCTAGGTCCTTCCACAGTTGCAGCTATTACCGATCTGACCTAGACTACTTTAGCATCGCTTCCAGCTATAGAGGGTCAGACTACTCAGAGCTCTGAATCAGATGATGATGGCACATAGTTTTAGCTCTCTCCTCATACCTCAGCGCCCAACTCGTCCGCTGCAGCCCTGCCGACCGACCCTTAGGTTTTGGTGTTTGACGCCAAAGGGGGAGAGGGATCGAGTATGTTAGACTTAGGGGGAGCTTAGTATTCTATTTGGTTTTTATGTGTGATACATTATTATGCATTCATGTGTTTACTTTTATGCATCAAACTATATTTATGTGATAGTGATATCTACATGATCATGATATTTGACATGTGTGCTCTCTACTTTGAATCTTTATGTCATATCACGTGTGTTATGCTCATTTGCTTTGCTTCCGTGTTTAACTCCGATGCAAATGAGCTTTATTACTTGTACTCATGCTTATTTCATACCTTTGGAGTACATTATGTTGGCTTGGGTCATATAAGCTTGCCTAACTCTTTTGTTCTTATTGACAAAAGCTTATATGATCCAAGCATGTTAAAAACCTCAACTCTTTCACATACTCAAGGTGGTATTGTCATCAATCACCAAAAAGGGGGAGATTGAAAGCATCTAGGCCCCTAGTTGGGTTTCGGTGATTAATGACAATACGTGATTACTGTGACTAATGTGTGTTTTGCTGAGACAATTAAGTTAGGTCATGGTAATGGAGATCGATTGGGCTATCATGGTAGTCATGCCCCTATGATGGAAATCGTTTCAGTTTTCAAAGGATGGACGATAAGGTTAAGGATGGACTTGTTCTAAGTGTCAATTGGAGTTGAAGAGACACTTAGAGTAGTTTAGGACTTTGTTTTTCCTTTGACAATACTATTAAGGAGGGTATGGATGGGTAGCTTGACCTAGGTGAGTCTAGTGAGTTAGGTGTGGTGCACACTTACTAAATCTAGCACTAGGTAGCTCCTAAAAAGCCCTTAGATCCATTGGAGCAAACTTCATTCACATATGATCGAGAGTTGGAAGTGAATGGAAGGTCAAATATTGACCGGACGCTGGCTCTGGGGTGACCGAACGCTAGTGCAGAGTCCAGTCAGTTCATTTGATCAAGGTGAATCGTCTGGTGCGACCAGACGCTAAGAGGTGAAGTGACCGGACGTTGAGTCCTAACGTCCAGTCGACTCCAATAAGGTTCCAGAGCGGGAAAATCATGACCGGACACGTCCGGTTACAACTTAAACACTGGAGTTCAGGGAGAACTGACCGGAGCGTCCGGTTAACATGACCGGAGCGTTCGGTCATCCCATAGAGGCACATAACGGTTTGTTTTTCAGCCATGGTTATAAAATACTTCCTCCATTCATGTGTGGGGGTACTTTTGCTTATTCCAACAACTGAGAAACACCTTTGAGAGTGCCAAGAAGAGCAATGTCTTAGTGAGGTGATTGAGATTTGAGAATCCCAAAGAGTGCCCTCATTAGTGAAAGCAAGAGTAGCAAAGTGTGCATCCACCCTTCTCATTAGGTTTGTCGTGGTTAAGTGAGAGTTCATGCTTGTTACTCTTGGTGATCGCCATCACCTAGACGGCTTGGTGGTGATTGGGAGCTTGGTGATCATCCGGAGGAGCTTGTGGATGACCCAACTCAAGTTGTGAGCGGTTGTGGGTTATTCACCGCGACGGAGTGTCAAAGAATCAACGCGTAGAGAGCACTTGATCCTTGCGCGGATCAAGGGGGAGCTACACCCTTGCATTGGTGCTCCAAAGAGGACTAGTGGGGAGTGGCGACTCTCCGATACCTCGGCAAAACATCACCGCGTTCCTCCTTCTCTCTTTACTTTGAGCATTTACTTTGAGCAATTCAATTCTTGTCATTTACTTTCATAGAATTGCCATGCTAGAGTAGGATTGGAACATATGTTGCTAAACTTTTGTGCGGTAGATCAATAGAAATATTTTCTAGGCACAAGGGGTTAATTGGGCTAACCATAGGACTTAATTATTGCAAAGAAATTTAGAATTAGCTCAATTCAACCCCCCTCTTGGGCATCTTGATCCTTTCAGTACACATTTCTTGGACTGAGAAAACCCCAACTACATTAACATCTCTCCTTCTTCCGCAGCGGTCAATGGCTTTTCGTATGGTTGATCCCACCCCATTTATGCCACACTAGGGGCAGTGGGTCATGTTGCAAGCAAGACCAAGGGAGTTGTGGATCATCACGGGTCGGATGCCAGAAAAGAACAGTGATTTGGCCATTGTCACTCTACATTCGCTCTCGCCAGAGCAGGTTGATTTCTTGGCCATACGTAACATCATTGATGATTTCCACCATAATGAGATGTAGGTTGGCTACCGTTCGTTGCAACTATGCCCCCATGGTCAAGCTTTTGTGTGGTTTAACTATGTGCATGTTAGAGACTTTCTCATTCACTAGAGCCCGCACCTGTATGGCAATGGCACTATTTCCTTTGTTACACATAACCAAGCTTGGAACAGATAGACATACTTCTATTATGAATCATGAGGTCTAGCTTATCCTCCTGGGGCTCGATATTGATTGTTGGATCCAACCTTTGCTGGAAAAGGCCATTGCACCCTTTGGAAAGCTTTTGATTTGGGAAGAAGACCATATGCGCTTGTCCAGCACCACCGGAGATTGATTTTCTCCCATCGGCCCAAACTATCCCCGTCCGCTATGCGTCCTTCGTCACGGACCCGGAACCATCCCCCACGTGCCTGTTGTGCCGTCCGGAAAGCTCTCGCTACCGTCACGGCTGCTCCTTCCCGCGCGCTGCCCCGGTTGTTGGCCCACGCAACAGAGAGACAGGCAAGCAAGGGCGCGCGGGAAGAGCAAATTTTTTCGCTACGCGCCGTCGTCCCGTCCATGACCGCTCCACCTATTTCCCCCAAATCCTCTTATCTCCTCCACCTCCTATCCGCCAGACCGCCACACACGCCGCGCCATCCAGCCCGCCGCCTCGAGCTACGCCACACCCAGCGCCGCCGCCCGCTGCCTTGGACCTCGCCGCACCTAGTGTTGCTGCCCACCACCAACGCAACCAGCCACCAGACCCTGTCAGCCCCCGTCCACCAGCGCCGCCGCCCCTCGTCTCGCCATGCGCTGCACAGCCGCTTCAGAAATCCCGAGCTGCTACCCCCAAAATCACACAACACAGATGCGTTTCCATGAGATCTGCTGATTGGGTTGGCTGTTGGTAGGGCCTCGACGTTTGGACAGGACACTGTTGCCGTTCTCCATGAAGTGCAGAGGCAGCACAAAGATCCATCTCATCGTCTTCCACACATCCAGCCACCAATCCTCATCTTCCGCTGCCACCCAGGTACGACCAATTCTGTTCTTATATGCTGAAAGTGGAATTTTTTTTTGAACTGAAGCAAATTTGTTTTGCCTGTCTGTGTTCGGCTGTGAAGGTGGCTGCCTTCAACCTCACAGATCTAAAAGTTGCATCACCAATCCAAATTCATCTCCCTGCTCTGTGATTCCAGGTACTTGCAACACTGTCACCCCAATTGCTTGTGGAGATTTTTCGTTTTTTAAGCCTAAAGCAAATTGTGCTGTGTATGTACCCAAGTGGGAGACGTGGATCATGGTCTGAGAGAAATTTTCTTAAGCGTCCATTGACAACCTGGGATTTGAGCTAGTGATTGTCCAGTGAAGGTCTAGTTGGTTAGTCTTCCCTCTTTGTTTTTTCTTCTGTACTGTCTGACCATTTCATCAAGTTCAGGTTGCACACTGTATGCAACATGATAGTATTAATCTGACTATCTGAAGCAAACTGTGCTACTTGTACAGAAGGTGTGAACTGCTAGCTTATGTGTGATAAACAGCTTGTCACTACTAGTTGTTTAATTGGTCTATTGATTTCATCAAGTTCAGGTTGCACACTGTATGCAACATGATAGTATTAATCTGACTATCTGAAGCAAACTATGCTACTTGTACAGAAGGTGTGAACTGCTAGCTTATGTGTGATAAACAGCTTGTCACTACTAGTTGTTTAATTGGTCTATTGAATAGTTTTACTGCTAATGTCAAGTTAATTTAGTGGTAAGCATTTCTTGCAATGAACCTTCCATAATCTCAAAAGTATTATCAACAACAACAACAACAAAGCATTTAAGTCCCAAACAAGTTGGGGTAGGCTAGAGTTGAAACCCAGCAGAAGCAATCAAGGTTCAGGCACAATCTCAAAAGTATTATAAATTAGCTAATTTGTTTTGGCACTGTTAAAAAATTTGGAGTATAGTCTTTGTTTGAGTATACTATGTTCATTTCTACTACTTTCTTATTGGCATGGGTAATAGAATTCTATTGGCAATTAATCTGATGCTTGTGCTGTTATATTTAACATATGTATGTAGTCTTTTTTTACCTGCTGCTTGTACCTGTTATATTTAACATATATATTATGTTGCAACATGTTATTTGGCAGGAGATGCAGTCCTTCAATCATCGGACGGATAGGCGACCAAGACCAAGTGATGTCTCACATGATGTCGAGAGTCAGCCCCCTGCAGGAAAGAGGATAAGGGGCAGCAATAAACCGCATAAGCCTTGCAATGGTCAGATAGCCATAATACCTGAGGGTGACAAGTATGTGCATGCTGATTTTTTTTCTCTTAGTGTGGACAATGCTAGTGTTCACGAGTGGCCAGATGTGACAATGTTCCTTCGTTCTTGCAGAGAACCAGAGCAAAGTACATGTACTAGGCAATTAAAAGTACCTATTAGACTTTTGTACTAGGAACATGTACAATCTGTTGCTCTTCATGTTCGTTCAGTAGGGGCAAGTAATTATCAATCTGCAACAGCATAGTTTGAAATCACTTTTGACTTCACAGATTGTACATGTTCAATATTACAGCTTGTTTTAGTTGTGTGTGTATGTGCACGCTTGCTCAAATTTAGTAAGATACATTGCCACTTGATCTAATCCCTGAAATTTGGCATTCAGTAGGCTGTGAATGTTACAGCAAGTAATTATCAATATGAAAGTGGTGTTGAGCACTATTTACAGTAATGCTTGATTATTGTTTCTTTTCCAGAGCATATATTCAGTTCCTGAAGAACTTGAAGATGAAGCAGACCGTAATGGTCCTATTTATTTGTTTTGGTTGTAGGGAGGGACTATAGATGGATCATCTCGTGCTTCAGCCAACATGGACAGGGACAACAGCCATGGCCATTGAGTTGTGTGGTGGTAGGAAGTATTTTGTGAAGCCGTAGTCTTTTGTTAATGTACTACGGTTGATGGCAACAACCAGCAAGTACGAAGGCCATGCATCATGCTAGGTATTTTGTGCAAGGGAGGTATTTTGGTTGTGCATGACCTACTGCATATTTAGGTTGTGAAGCAACATATGCAGATTCCATCGCGCTTCAAGGCACGCTGTGCTTGTGCAGAAGTGGCTGCATACTGCCATCAAATGGCAACTTGCTACTTGTAAACTTCCTAGGTCAAGAAATGTCAATTTTTTGGCTATCTTGTGCAGAAGTGGCTGCATACTGCCGTGAGATAGCAGCTTGCTAGCTGTAGTTGTGTTGGGAGATAGATAGCAGCTAGTTGTGAGTTAGCACTTTCAACTTGTGCTGCCTATTAGGTACCTAACTAGAAGGCTAACTAGGAGGCACTAATTATTATATAGCTTTGTATTTATGAACAACTTGAATGATGTTCTAAGGTTATTGAATATAATATTTATTACTTCAGTGTCAAATGAATGGTTACATCAGTTGCTGTAATATTGTTTTTAATGGCTAATTACTTGCTGTGAACAGTGGTCTTGCAATGGATAAATAATCAGTGATTTTGAACATTCAAATGACTAGAAATGTTTTCCCTGACGGAGTCCGAACCGTCAGGAATGTTAAACCTATCCCTGACGGTCCAAGAACTGACAGTGAAAGTTTGAAACTTCAGTGACAGTTAAGCTAGTCGACGGGAAAAGTTGAAAACTATCACTGATGTTTCATGACCGTCAGGAAAAACTTTCTTGACAGGAGGCCTCGACGTTTCAGATCATTCCTGATGGTTGCGGCCGTCAGGAACTAGTCCGTGATGGTTTTCCAGTCAGGGAAACTTGACTCTCCATGTCGTTTCTTTCCTGACAGGCTTATCCCTGACGGCAATCATCACGGATGACCTTTCCTGACGGTTTTTTATACTTTTCGGAATAGGCCGTCACGAAAAAACTTGGCTAGGGTGGTGCAGGGCTATCATTAAAGCACGAGTCCTTCCATTTGGAATCAATCCCCTGGTTTTTTTGTTCTCGCTGAGGGCGTTGATTTTGATACTTCGAGTTGCTACCTAGTGTGAGGTCCTCCAAGGCACAATATTGGGGAGAATGCCCAAGACGAAGACGACATTGACCCTAATGGAAATGATGGGTTTGACCCTGGGTCATTTTGTCTTCTTTGGTTTTAGACAACCGATGCATGGTAAACCTCCACAGCCACAGCCTGAGGTGGAAGTCCCCCACCTAATGTAGAGAACCTTAATGCTTTGGGGTTAGGAGAATTGGTTGGCTAAAGATGTTGCTAGATTTGGTGATGCTTCCAATCCTGATCAGCAGGTTGACCCTCCTAATCAACTGGTTGGTATTCAAGGAGCCCATGACTTAGCTGATTTTGCCCTAGTGCTTGATCAACCAGTTGACCTTGGGGGAGTCGATGATTTGTTGGAAGCCATTAACAATTTTTATGTTGATCCAATGCTCAAGGTGAGGTATTGAATATGGATGATCTCACTAACCACTAATGTTGATTTCCCCAACTTTCTTGCTATATGGACCCATTGATTCCTCCCTTGTCGCTAACCGGTTTTAAGGACAAAACTAGATACACACCATATGTGAGCCCAGGAAGTCAAATCTCACATATAGCCACAAATAAGGGTAATATCAATACACAATGCTCAATATATAACGTACTTAGTATAAAGAATATAACCTTAGATAGCAAACAGCAGGGAAGATAACTCCGATCTTCAGGTGAAGACTCCAATCCACAGGGACAACTGACTGGTTGATCACAAGACTAACTCCTCCAGACTAGCAATCTGGTACCCATCTAGAATTTTCCAAAGATTTAAAAAGTAAAGCAAGCGTAAGTACATGTCATACTCAACAAATATAGCATGGGGTTCATGAGGCTCAAAAGACTGACACTGGTTTAACTGCGATTAGCTTTTAATTGTCACAATTTTAGCAAAGGAGTAGCAATAAGTTTATCACAAGCCCATATAAACACATGATCAATTAAACATGAATAATGAATAGCATAAACAGTAATTATTAGTGAGCATCTTCATCATCCGTATCATCAGTGTTTATCATCTATTTCGTAAATGCTCCAAAGCCACTCGTGACCGTGAGAATGGCTAATATACCAATTTTACACTCTGTAGAGGTTGTACACTTTCACTGTGAGTCATGAATTTACCCTTTCGCCCGAGGTGATCAGCCTCTTGACCCACTACTGAAGGAAGGTCGGCAGGGTTCACTATGAAGCCTTTCAAAGGTTCGTCTAACAAGTTAGGGCCATTAGATTCACTCGGCAAACAGATATAGGAACTCCCTGTCGAATGGCATAATTCCTATCATGGCTATACACATAAGAGTAGAAGTTGTCCTATACCTGATTCGACAAGCCATTCTTACGACTAATAAAGGTAACATCTAACAAGCTAGAAAAGGTCCTCATACTGAGCTAAAGCCTAGAGCCATATAGCCCTCATGGTTGTACTATAAGTCTCGGATGATCACTTGCAAGATAAGTCCTTAGGGAGAGTAATCTAGAGCACCATAAAAATAGCCCAATGCTCTAGCCCCCTTGTTCCATATTGCTAAAAACATTTTTTATGTTTATTACATATACCATTAGTCAAGTTACAAGATCATGGCTTTAGTTTGAGCACTAGCATAATACTACCCAATGCAATAACTCATAGGTGACAAGGAATCCAGGATTTCAAATAGCTAGGAAAATTAGTATGGTTACCAAGGTAGACATATGCATATGATTAAAATGATATTAAGGTGAATAAGACAACAAGGAAGATCCCATACTATACTTGCCTTAAAATTAGATCCCTCTTCCCATCCAAATCTTCAAAGATCTGCTTCTTGATTCAACACGTAAAGCTCACCGACTAGACAAGATCATAAAGCACCACACAAGTATCCATGCAATCATACATGAAGCAAACAATAGATCTAAATTAGAATAGTATACCAAACATAAAATCAAGATGAAAAGTTTATAAAACGAATCTACGTCACGCTACGAACACACAGACGCGAAAAGCACACTAATCGGAGCTACGATGAAAAAGTTACAACTACCAAAAGATTTGTTTTAAAAAGAAAACTACAGGCTTCATTTATTTTAACTATAAATATTTTATAAATATTATAAATTGAATTAAGTTAAATTTAGATTTGAATTATAAAACCTAAAGTAAAACAAAACATATTTTATTTATAAAATTCAGTTGCATAATTATTATTCAAATTAAAGTGTAAACCATGAAATTCTAGAAATAGTGACTTGATAAACATTGTTACTAATGCGTAGATCTCGTTGCAATGAATCGAACCAACTTCAATAGGTCAAATCAGAACTAAAACATAGAAGATATGAATTTAATAAGATTTCCTTTAATAAAATAATAGATTAAATCTAGCCTCAAATTTTAAAAGTTGAAAACATATCTAATAGTGGTATAAACATGTAGACAATGTAAATACGAACCTAACAGCAAGTTGAACGGTCGAATCGGAGTTAAAACTGGAGAAACTATGAACAAAAGAGTTTCAGTGGCAAAACTGTGAATATTTTGAACTATTTTCGGGTTTATAATAATTAAAAATCAATTTAAAAACAATCTCTGGACCGAGCGTCATTTTTGGAAAAGTACAGGGGTCAAAACGCATGATCCAGGGCATTTATTGAAATACTTTTGAATACAACCAGGACCGTGGGTTTATTTCAGGGGAAACATAGGGGCCTTTGTGCTAAAGGTTCGGCGGCGGTCGACAGTTGACTGGGTCATCGCCAGTGTGGAGCCACGTGGCGGATCGACATTGGCGGGTTCACGGTGAACCGGCTAGCGTGGCATGGTGGGTGGGGTTCATGAGTCCACTGTGGACCAGTTACAAAGGGGTATGGATCAGATCTAATCTAGATCGTTCACCTAAGATCGGACGGCCGAGCAGCAAATGGGAAGATGGGGGTTGCCGACACAGTACCTGGACGACGGCGCCATGACTGGAGAGCAGAGGAGCTCGCCGGCGTGGTTGTCTTGGGCGATTCCGTCCACCCTATGACACGGGAAGAACATGGGAAGTAAGAGAAGCTCGAGGCGAGCTCGACGGAGGGGGCTAGGGCGGCTGCGACGGCTTGGAGGCGAGCTCGAGCGTGTTTTGGCAGATTGGTTCACTGGCGGAACTATGGCGACGTGGCACCGGCGATAGGGAGCGAGGGAGTGGGCGAGAACGGTACCTGTAGGTTACACACCTTCACACTGAAGCTCGGGGATGCAGTTGCGGAGGTAGAGAAGTGGCGGCTTGACGAGCACGACGGCGGCACCGCTGCAAGCTTCGAAGCGAGGGCGGCGCAAGCTAGGGTACGGGTGGTGACTCGGAGGTGGCTAGGTGAGGGCGGCGTGATGCGGCTTTGGCTTTTATGAGATGGGGCGGCATGGGCAGCACGGCAATGGCATGAAGACGGGGCAAGCGTGAACTCCCGGGCGACGGCGGTGATGATTTCCATCGGGGCAGAGCCCGGCTTGGACACGGGAGGAAGAAGGGTGGGCGGCTACGCATGGGCCCATGGTGGCAGCGACTGCGCGCAAGGGAGAGGAGATGCGGTGCGGCGTGGCCGGCGCAGTGACTGGGCTGCGGCCTAGCTGGCTGGGCCAGCCCAAGAGCGGGATGCGGGGAAGAGAAGGGAAACAGGCCGTTGCTGGGCTGCGGGGAAGAGAAAGGGGATGGGCCAACGACTTCCAGGAGAGAGGGAAGTGAGGGGGGAAGATTTGGGCCAGGCCGAACGACTTGCTGGGCTAAATACAGAGAGAGGAGTAAAGAAATTCTTTTTCTCATTTTCTTTTTTCATTCTCAAATCGAATTCAAATATGAATCAAATCAAATTTGAATAAGGTTTCAAATACACTTTTCAAATTAATTAAAATAAGAAATTTTGGTAAGTTCTCGAAAATAAATTTTACAACCTTTTTAAATCCTTTTATTTTAAAATTTTCTTTTGTTTTCCTGAATTCTATTTTCAAACCCATTTTCTAAAAACATTTTAAATAAATTTGAATTTGGATCAAACCACTCATCACAATAAACTAAAATGCGATGGCATGAATGCACAAAAATGTTGCTAACCCTTATGTTAAATTTTAATATAATGAAATTTTTATTTTCCTATATTTTCATGAGCACAAAAATTCACAAATAATTCATTTTAATCATATTTTCAAAAGTACAAATTTTAGGGTGTTACAGCCACTTTGAGAAAATCCGAAAGTATGAGACTAGTCAAACTAATTCTTCTCTTTTTCCTAGTTTTGTGTTGTCTTTTATTTATTTTGATTTGATGTCTTAGGTGATTTGCTTGATCTTCTAGCAACTTGTCATTTTGATCTTCCTTTGGGTTTGGGGTACTTTAACCTCAGTACACCTTCTAACATCCATGAGTAAATCCTTTATACTAGCAAATGTTGTTAGCTCAATTGAATATGTTGTCATACAATCATCAAAAATCACATTATGCTGTACAAGGGTACTTGATCCATAAAAGTACCCATCCATGTTACGAATGAACTTTAGAAAAAGCGAATCATACAATGGGAGACCAAAATATAAGTATACTACACTCTATGCTTACAAACAACAATATAGCTTCATTATTTACTATATTAATTATATAAATTGTAAATAAGAATCTAATATCCATATTAATTATGAGTGTATCATTATTCACTAAAAATACAACATGAGCAATATATCATCAGTCATATAAAGTCATAGTGATAAGTTTTGGATAGTTTTACCTAGTATTAAATTTTCACTAGCACAGATGGCATCATATATCAACCTTATTTTTAATGATCTAGAATCAAATAGAAAAATATAAGAAAAAATGGATTAGAATACATCTATTTTAGTATCTATATTATTGAAATATGATATAAATATAGATATCTATATTCAATTTTTAGTGAATACAGATTTGGATAGTCTAGTTTTATGTTAGCCATCTCCACATCTGCAAAGAAGAGAATAACTGCCTTTAGTTCATAATTAGAGAACGGCTTGGAACCTAGGAAGGTGAGATAAATCTATCATTGATTAATTGCTTGTTTTTGTAGCATTAATGGTACTGGGTGCTCCATTTGTCTCTAGTCCATAAGGGAATAACTTCATAGCTTCATCAAGTCAAACCATCATAAGTTTGATTAAGTTTACACTCCTATATAAATAGAAGTATTGAAATTTATGTGACCAGATAGGTATACTATAAACTATATTACATGACAAAATTGAATGGCAATAACATATCATAAATATTAGTATTTTTTATAATTTAGTCAAACTTGTAACGGTTTGACTGTTCCTTGATTTAATTGAAGCTATAGGTAGTGACTAGTGAGTATGGGCTGGCTTTGTGACCGGTCAACAACTTCAGTACGTCACTGCATCAAATCCGTTGCCGGCAGCGCGTCCCTGCCAAAGACATATTTCCGTCAACCCATGTAGTTGTAGCCACGCAGCTCTATTTAAACACACTCCCGAGTCCCGGCCGAGCTGCAACTGCAATACCATCCGTCGAGAGCTCACATAGCAATGGCCTGCTCTGCGTCTGCTCCGCCGGGTCGTGCCGCAGCAGCAGCCCTTCTCCTGCTGGCCTCCATCGTCTGCTGCTGCCGCTCGGCGCCGCCGGGTGCGCTCGTGACGCATCTCCTCGGGTTCGACGGCGCCCAGCTGCCGTCGAAGCACTACGCCGGGTACGTGACGGTGAACGAGACTGTCGGGAGCAGGATGTATTACTACCTGGTGGAGTCAGAGCGCAACCCGGCCCGGGACCCCGTCGTGCTCTGGCTCAACGGCGGCCCCGGCTGCTCCAGCTTGGACGGCTTCGTCTACGAGCACGGTGCGTCGTCGACCTTGCTTGTTCTCCACTTCTCCGATCCGGTGTGCTATTGTGTGATTTTTTTTCCCCCCAGCCATCGATCATTGCGAGGTCTATGTGCGTCGTCGGCTCTGATGTTTTCTATGTATTTCGACTTTCGCGGCCTGTTTTTGGATGAGCCCTGGCCTGAGGATTCTGCTTGCAGCATGTATAGCCACGCGCTCCTATCCACCGTCGTCTTCTCTTGCCTGTCTGGCCATAGCTAAACCAGTAGATTTGCATATTTGTCCTCTATTTGACACCACTTATTATAAATGACATCCTTGGAGGCCGAGTGGAACCGCCAAGATACAAATTTCCTTGGCAGTTTGCTACAGCCCCTAAAGAAATGATAAGTTTCGTCGCAACAAAAAAGAAGGAAATGATAAGTTCCTTGGCGGTTGAATTTTGGCACTGAAGGAAATCCGGCCTGAACCCCCAAGGAATTTCCATTTTGGTGTAGTGATATATTTGTACTAATGTTATTACTCTAATATGACAAATTAAATCATATTGCAGAGATATGTTCTCCATTATTGTAGCATTTTTTTCAAGTACAAGTAGTTTCGCTTTTGCTAGAAAACCTACGGTATAGTAAATACTGAAGCCCAGCTTCTGTTGTTATTATGCGTAGTACTCTACCAGAAGAATATCTCATTCAGAGAAAGATCAAAGCTTGGGTGTGTCTGACATTCTTTTCATACACACTTCATCTTATTGTTCAATGTTTCAGCACATTTATCATTTGTTTTCTTTTATAAATGTTCAATATTAATATTATAATAATCGGCAGCCATTTTATCACATTGCATGCGGCCAATTTATTATATCCTATCCAGTACTGGATGTGCATCAAGAATTAGCGTGTGCTGGTAAAAATAAAGTTCAGTGTTAATATTTTGTTCCAATATTTGACTTTATATCTGAATTAATTCATCGCATATCTTTTTTTGTAACAACAACGAGAAGTTGTGTGCTTTTTCTATTTTATTTGGTCTTATGCATCTATATGACCACATATAACTGCTGCTGTAGTGTGTCAAATGTACGCGCATTCTCACACATTCGTCACTTTGATCCTTTGATGCCAATTAGTCGGTGTTGTTTTGGGCTCAGGACCATTCAACTTTGAGTCAGGAGGGTCAGCTGGAAGTCTGCCAAACCTTCATCTCAACCCTTATAGTTGGTCCAAGGTCGTCGGCCATTTCCATTGGTATCCTAAGTAATAGGCATAAATTATCTGGAGTTCTAGACAAATTAGTGAAGTTTTCCTTGCAGGTGTCTAGTGTAATATACTTGGACTCCCCTTCCGGTGTTGGGCTGTCATACTCAAAGAATGTTTCATATTATGAAACTGGCGATCTTAAGACAGCTTCTGATTCGCATACTTTCCTTCTCAAGGTATATTTTTTTGATAAGGAAGATTTTATTGATTTTCAAGTGCATTACATCGAGGTGATACATGTAAAGATGTTATTTCATCTTGGTGCAGTAATGTATTTTTGTTGATTCGTATCATCCTTTTGTTGAACAAAAAGCTGAGATTACTCCTCTATTTTTAACCAGTGGTTCCAGCTCTACCCGGAGTTCCTGAAAAATCCATTTTACATAGCTGGAGAGTCTTACGCCGGAGTTTATATCCCTACCCTTGCAAACGAAGTGGTCAAAGGTGCTGGCTTTGAGATCATAATCACTTAAACACCTATTAATTGTTTCTATATTATTCGTGTTGCTAACGAATTATTCTACAGGAATCCACAAAGGAGATAATCCAGTTATAAACTTCAAGGTTAGTGATCTCTTTTGTTGTTGTTTCCATAAATTGCGTATGCCATTACCATTCAAATCTATGAAAGAGGCTTTGTTTCCTTGGACATTTTCGCCAAGAATGAATGGAGGATCAGAGCAATAAATACTTTGTGTGTGATCATTTTTCCTCCTTGTGTTCTCTTTTACTTTTTACTTGATCTTGGTTAGCTGAAAACGTTGTAAGAATTTGGCTATATGTGGTTACAGAGCGAAGAAAAAATAATGTAAATCTAGAATTAAGGTTAGCTTTATTTTGTACTCTCATGTTAGGGCTACATGGTTGGGAATGGTGTATGTGACAGCGCCTTTGATGGTAATGCTCTTGTACCGTTTGCGCATGGAATGGGCCTAATTTCAGATGATATATATAAGGTATGTCGGTACTTTGACTGAAAACTCTCAATGAAATTTCCTTGTGCCTTGATTTTTAGTGATGGATTTTGGTGATATCAGAACACGTCCTTCGCATCCTTTGTATATGCCAAATAATACTTAAACATCATATGTCCTTTGAAATAGACCCATGTTCTTTCAATTAACCACCATTACTATTCATAATGCAGCAAGCGAATACTGCATGTCAAGGAAACTACTGGAATTATTCTGACAGTGGAGAATGCACCGAGGCAGTGTCGAAAGTCGATACGGTAAACCAGTGACACTATCTAGTAAAAAATCGATAGTGTTCTCATGTCATATATTATGTTCTTTGTAGGTAATCAGCGGATTAAATATTTATGACATTCTTGAGCCGTGCTACCATGGCACAAATACCAAGGAAGTGAACTCACAAAATAACAGAATGCCTCAAAGTTTTAAAGATCTTGGTGTAACTAGCAGGCCCCTTCCGGTAAGAACAAGAATGATTGGACGGGCATGGCCTTTGAGAGCTCCTGTAAGAGATGGGCGCGTTCCATCATGGCAAGAGCTAGCCGCTGGCACTGGATCATCAGTTATGTGTATGGTGAGCACAAGCACAATAACCTTTGAACCTTTATGTTCTCTTGTGATCTATTGGAGCGTTAATCTTCTTGATGAGATATTACACTTTTTTACATTTGTGGCTTCCATCCTCTTTATTTACAAATTTGGCCACTAGTTTCTATCAAAATACAAAAAGCTAAAAAAAATAGTGAAGCAATGCAAAAAAAAAACCACCATGAATCTAGGAATAATTTGTTCATGTGGCAAATCTAGGTATATGTTTCTGTATAGTAGTCAATGCGCAAAACTTTCCACTGTAGACTACATATATATTGACTAAATTTTGGTATATAGTTATTCTAATGTAGTAATGTAGTGTAGGACTGATATATTGCGATAGGTATCCTTCATTTCGTTTATCTTCATCTTCTCTGATTATTATATTGTATAAGGCATATCTTCCAACTGAAGATTTCTGCGATCTTGTCTGATTTACATTCCTTTGGATGGATGCATTTTCCATCTCAAATTAGAGTATGTAGGAGTTATTTTAATTTTTCTCCCAACAGAAGCTGGTTCATTATCCCAATTACTTATGTGCCTACTTATGTATCGTGTCTTCTTTCCTTATTAATCTTCAGAGTGATGAAGTTGCAACAACATGGCTAAACAATGATAGCGTCAGATCTGCGATTCATGCAGAACCAGTATGATAGCCATACACTGATCACCTTTTACTTGATGGTTTTAATTTTAGAACTTTCCATCTTCTCAACATAGTTTATCTTGCACAGGTCAGTTCAATTGGACCTTGGATCCTATGCACAGATAAATTGATATATCACCATGATGCTGGGAGTATGATCATTCATCACAAAAACCTTACAAGCCAGGGTTACCGTGCTCTCATTTACAGGTACTTTAAGAATGCATAATATGCTTTCGAATCGCACATTCTTATTAACCTCTGAAGAAGCTCTATTATCATTGATATATTTCATTTAATTTGCATTTGTTTCAGTGGTGACCATGATATGTGTGTACCTTACACTGGGAGCCTAGCATGGACCACATCTTTAGGCTATGGAGTCATTGATTCGTGGCGAGCGTGGTTTGTTAATGAACAAGTTTCTGGGTATTTGACAAACGATCATTCTATCATAAGATTTTTGAATCGTTTTCTTTATCCCAAAAACTGGATTTTTTTTTATATAATTCATAATCAGCACAATATAATATTTCTTTTGCGAGAGTAATATTCAGTTAAATGATTGTCTTTTCTATTTCCATAATTTCAAGCAAATGTTTGTATGTATCGAGGAAAGAAACTAAGGACATGTAGCTCATGTATCGTTTGTTATATTCCTCAGGTACACCCAAGGATATGAAAATGGCCTCACTTTTGCTACTATTAAGGTACTACAGTTTCTAATTAGTCTAATAATACCTTGATGTACAAATGAGCACGATACTAGCCTACCAAATCAAACATAAATTATGTTCAATGATATGGTCACATTTTACTGAAACACCAAAACAAATCGAAGCTTCGAGATTAGGTTGCCATTAATAACTGTCATGTTTTTCTCACAGGGTTCTGGGCATACAGTTCCTGAGTATAAACCACAGGAAGCATTTGCTTTCTACAGCCGTTGGCTTGCTGGTTCTAAACTGTGAAGCTCATGATGCAGCTGCTGCTGATGGGAGCCATATTTCTGTTCGAAGTCAGGCAGTGTTGAATCAAATAGAGAACAGTGTGAACAAAATTGGTTAACCCAGGCAACAAATAAGAGGCAGACGAAGGATCAAAGTACCTAGCGCCAACTACAATGCTGCATTCTATGCAAATATTATGTCACTAATGCAGATGTTCACATGCATTATTGCTCACGCCTTTACGGTGTGACCAAATATTTGTGACAATTTTCATTTGTTTTGAAATCCGAAAGGTACAAATTAAAAGTCTGCTATATTTGGCTTGGGTGTCCAAAATAAGTTTCGGATAGTGTTGTTAAATAACTCTCTCCCTCTCTTGGGAAAGATACATGAGGGCTACTTTGGCAACTCAGGGTGATTAACCTAGGGAAGAAAACCAAGGGAGAGGGATTTTTGTGGACATCGTAATCCCCTCCCCGCCTGGAGGTGAGATTTCACGGGAGGGGCCATTCCCCTGTTGCTATTTGGAAACATTTTTCCCATGGGTGGCCACCAGTGTCGGAGATAAGCATGCACTGAGGTCTGGCAAGCGGTGTTGTCATGGGGCCGTCGCGCTAGCGAGACGAGGAGGACTGCCCGGTGTCCGAAGACCGGGCGTGTTTCCGCATGGAAATTCGGCTGCCTCGTGACAGAGAACCCCACCCAGCATGCTTCCAAACATGCAAACTAGATGGCCCCTGGGAGTTTACCGCGTGGAATTTATCCACGGGTAAAAGGCCGGGAACCCACGGGAAACCATGTTGCCAAAAGTAGCCCTGAAAGATTGGATTTTATGAGGGGTTTCAAAATCTATCTGTCCAATGTTCTCATTTAAGTTCACAAACTCTCAGTTATATATTTGATACTTGGGAGAAGTCTTTTTTTGCCACTCAACTATATTCAGAGTTTGATTTTAGCCATCTATATATCCAACTCTAAATTCAATTTGGGCACTGAACTAGTTAAACATGGATGACAAGTGGCAAAAGGGTCCACTCTTACCTTTCCCTTCTCGGGCCCCGTCGGTGTCTCCCCCTTCTCACCACTACTACACAAAGATTTTCACTATCGGTTGGGAAACCCTCATTACCGCCAGTTTCGCCTCTCGTTGATGAAAGTGGGCAGTTATTGCCACTACTACACAAAAAAATTCACTATTGGATGGGAAACCCTCATTTTCACTATCAGCTTGATCTTTTCTCCCACCTTCAGAATAATGAAGTATAGATAGACATATGTATTCTTTGTTCGAAATTTTTTGAAAGGTAAATATTTCGATTTTGTTTCTTTCATAACCCCTAGATGATGTAGTCAACTATGGGTTCGAGTTCACTCCCTAACCACAACTCATCCACTGATTCCTCAACAATAGTCTACATACACTTTGCTTAGTTTCATCCAAGCTTCATCCTAGTCAGGGATAGATCACCCAGATTCGGGTCCATAAGCGGTGACAATTGACCTACTAAGACTCAGCTTTCGCTACGACTATGGTGGATTCCTATTCCCTTAACCAAGCCACTGCCTATGAGTTATCGGCTCTGTAACACCCCGGCCCATTAGTAGCCTATAGTAGTTGTGAAGTTGGCCCAAGTGGCTTATATGTGGTTGTGGTTGGTGGGTTTAGTACTACCTTGGAAGTTTAGGAGGGTGAGAGCCAGCTTATAATTCTCGTCGTTCCAAACATAGCACCTCCGGGTTAACCCTTTTCCACGAAGCGATGACGAAAGTTTAAGAGAGGTGCTACGCGTATGCAGGCCCGTTCCACGTGCGGAGCTAGGCCATATAAGCAGTTTTGTACGCGGGATGTTACAGATGGTATCAGAGCCTCAACCCTTGCTGCACGTGCCCGTGGAGGGGTGTACCAAGGGGTGGTCCTGGACATCTGCCACATATATGTGGTGAGCCGCCGAGGGCGTCAGCCCTTAAGGGGGGTGAATGTAACACCCCAGCCCATTAATAGCCTATAGTAGTCGTGAAGTTGTCCCATATGGCCCAAGTGGCTTATATGTGGTTGTGGTTGGTGGGTTTAGTACCACCTTAAAAGTTTAGGAGGGTGAGGACCAGCTTATAATGCCCGTTGCCTTAAACGTAGCACCTTCGGGTTAACCATTTTACACGAAGCGAGGACGAAAGTGTAGAGGTGCTACGCGTTTGCAGGCTCGTTCCACATGTGGAGCTAGGCCATATAAGGAGTTTTGGACATGGGGTGTTACAGGCTCATTCTTCCACAAGCATGTGGTTAAAGATCACTTTCCCCTCCCACTACTTGGGAGCTCAGCAAGGTTTCATGTTTTATTTCACTATGCGCTGGTTTTTTCTTTCACCTTTCCCTCACGGTACTTGTGATATTTCTATTTGAAAATCACCAACATATCTACGGCTGAAAGGTCCTGTGAGCACCCGAGGGGGTGGATAGGGTGTCTAACGAAAACTTAAAACCCTAGGGCTCAAATTAAACTATCACTAGAGAAAAAACATAAATTACTTTAGCAAGACGTGCACTTAAGGTTTTCCTAGTGTACTCTAAATTACCCTTAACCCACAAAGAAATTCATGGCATAGAGCCAATCCTATCAACTAGCCTATAGCTAATCTAGGAAAGTAAATGTCGCACAAGTGAAATACATGCAGAAGCAATAAACGCAATATGTAAAGAGCTAAGGTAGTGAAGGCAAACTCCTAGAGACACAACAATGTATCCCATGGTATCGGTTGCCAAAACTGAAACCCTAATTCAAGTTGGAGCTCCACCGAGGTATGTTGTCGGTGGGTCACCAAGTCTCTTCCAATCATGGTGTTGGATATGCCAGACAAGGCACCAACCAACCAAAGGCTAGTGTCATGAATTGCACAATCTCACCATCGTCACCTAGCTCTTTCGGTCAACTTGACATCGTCTCCACTACAAAAGCATTTTGACTACAAGGTAGGGGGTATCCTCGTTCCCCACACCCCTGATACGCCACTCTACACCAAGAATGGAGAATCGCCACCTCGAAGGCCACCACGCTGTCACCTAGGACGTCATGAAGACCTCAAGTGCTCCAAACTTCCAAGATACAAGGGCAATACGATGGCTCAAAGTGCTCAAGCACTAAGGTCTAAACCTCAAAAGGATGTAGTATAGTGTCTATCCTAGACTTGGATGTGATCTTGAATGACATCTGACAGTAGTGTGGAAACACTTGTTCTAAGTTCTAACAACCTTGGGGCACTCCAGCACACATAGAACAAGTGAGGCAACCCCAAATATATAGCCTCAGTCCTCCTCAACTAGTTGTTAGAAAGAGTTTGCTAGAAAACTACGCACACCAAATGATCTATCATTTTCAAAATATTCATTGCTAGATCATATGGTACTACTAGCCAGTTGAACTTTTTTTGCACACAGGATGATAAAGTCGTCTTCACTTTTTCTACACCTAGATCATTTGTCAAACAATACCTCACTTCTAGCCAAGTTTCTAATGATCGCTGGATGATACAATGGACATAAAGACTTCGCATCGTATTGTTTGGTGAATGTTCCAGCGATGAATATTTCCTAAGTGCTTCTATTCATCAATCATTTAGGTCTTGTATTTTTCTTCTCGCGGGACCGTCTGGTGCCTGTATTTTCTGTGCACTTACTTCTTTTTGCTCTGTTTCTTCACGGGTCTTCACGCCACTTCTTTTCTTGCATCCATGCTGAGACCTACTGTAACTTGTGTAATACATATTTAACACATGCTAGTACTAGATTTGTGTTGTCATCTAAATCACTGAAACTAAAAGATATAATCATAAGCACATGATCCTTATGATGTCTCACATCAATTCTCATGAAGTGGGAAGTCAGAGATGTAGCCTGGGGAGTGGATACTGCTCATTGAATCGCCAACAGGTTAATCGACAGGCACATTGAAGAGCACCCTAATGCAATCGTCGTGGCACTACCACGCTGACCATCGATTTCCATCATTGCTAGGATCAATGGTTACAGTTTTTTATAGCTTGTTTTATCCTCAACAGGTTTTGCTTAGGTGGGAGTTTCATGTGAGTTTTATCTGAATTTAATAGATTGCCACATAGATATTTTTGATGATATAGCAATGTTTTTAAGAAGAGAGGGAAGTGAGTTTCATTTAGATGAAACTCTCTCGGCATGGCTACCAATTCTCTATAAGTCATCAAATTAAATGTCTACGAAATCATCGAATGAAACTTTTCATTAAAAATGAGTGTTTCATCCATATTTTATTTTACTCTACGTGACATGGTAGTCTTAAAAACTAGCTTCGGTCGTTTCAAGTTGGCTTTAAGCCACAACGGTTGTTAGAACAGTGTATTACTGAGAAAGAGCACAGTAAAAAGTTGCAGCTGCAACACCTACTTTAGTAGAAGCGAACACCCCCAATGCCAAAAAACTTGTCGCTGAGATCGGTCTGAGAGTGAGCATGTTTCATTTCATTTTATATGACATGGCACTCTTAAAAACAATGCCATGAAAACTTTTCATTTAAACTGGCCTTAGAACAGCGGCACTGCTAGTGCCCCGGTACGTCCAGACGGACACCCTCATCCGGACGCCTACTGGTTGCAGTCCATTTTTCGCGCGTGCACGCATGGGCCCGCGCCAGCCGGACGTTGCTCGCCCACTCCTACGTCTCGCGCGGACACATGGGGGCCCGCGCACCCATGCGCGCCCCCTCCCACTTCTATTGGCGATGTTTAACTCCTTTTATTAACCGCCAACTAACTCATAAAATGAACCAATATGGACACCAAACTTAGAATTATGACTTATAATTATTCAATTCCACAAATTTTGGTGTTTGACCGTTTGCAGGAGGGCATTTGTGGATATATACATAAAAGGCTAAAGAACAAAGGATAAATATCAATTCTACTCCAGCCCAAAGAAAAGAGGCCCAGTCGCCAGGCAAATCAGGGCCCAAACATGAAAAAAAAGGCCAAGACCAAAGCAAACCACCTCCAAATCATGTCAAACTTCATAGGCCCAATCAAGAAGCCCTCAAGAAGACACCCACCAAAATAGGGCTCAATCAGAGTCCGTTTGGGGTGACCGAACCCCTGGTGCGGCCGCACCCCTAGTGGGCCCTATTGGGCTCATTTTTTGTAGGCCGCCTCTTACCGCCTCTCTATGGTCGGTTGTGGTGGGGATGGCAGGTAAAATTAAAGCTGAGACGTCGGTTTGCTCCTTCCATATGGGAATGGGGAGTATTCCAAAGAACCCCCTCCTCTCCACCTATAAAATGAGGCTCCCTCCTCCTCATTTGATGAATCCAACACAAGAGACACAATGTGACAAGAAGAGAAGAGCTCCATTCCTATCTTAGCTCTTTAGCTAGTTCTAGTGTAGGGAGTGAGTGAGTAAGAGTGGAGAAGTACCGAAGTTGTTAGCTACCTCCTCTTGTGTACTCGAGGCCTCTTGTACACTTAGTGGAAGGAATGCCGGGAATCATTAGCTCCTCTCTACTTGTACCTCTACAAACTGAATACTACTTGGAGTATAAGGTTTGTGTTTATTTTCGATGGTGAGTTCTACTTTAAGTTAGTCTTGTTCATTATTTACTTGTGGGTTCGTCATTCGTCCTTGTGATGAATACTCTAGTAAAGGGCCCTGATAAACACAGATAACCCTGATCTATGCTAGAGTAGTAGTCGATAGCGTAGACGTGGTGTCTAGGCTAGAGTCTACCTTCGTTTGCCTCGTACTCCACGGTTGAGGGGTAGACGGCAGGTGGTGACAGTCCTGTCTGTCCCTCATAATCCCCCATGTTCAAGTACAGTGTAGAGCCATAGGCCCGCAACGCTTGACAGACCAAGTGTTATCCGGTGCTCGAAGCAAGTCTATAGTGGCAAAGCTATCTTAACTTAGAATATATATCCTTAGAAAACCCCACTACCCAAGCTGTCCCTCTTCTTGTTATCTTAGGTGAACTAGCTTAAGAGACTCTTACACCTCCGTTCCTCATGGAAATATGATACCCTGAGTCCGGATGAAATGCTACAACGGTAATTTCGTGCGCTTGCGGATTATTTCTATATGCGTTAAGAAATATCAACAAGCATTTCTGGCGCTGTTACTGGGGAATGGTTGTCCTATTATGTCCAAACCTAGTCACCCATGTATCCTTGTGTTTTATCTCTCTTTTCAAAAATAAAAAAGTTAATCCTTCTATTCTTTTTCACCATGAAGCCCTTCCATTAAAAAAATGTTTCTGCTCCTTAGGACGAGTTCTTAAAAGCCACCACCATCGAAGCCAATCACTGTTTCTGGCTATGAACTCAGTCCTAGCTTTGGCGATCAAGCTTGAGACCATAAACTAAGCACTGCCGGGAGATACCCTAGATTATAAAAAAACACAACTTTCCTTTTCAATAAAAGCAAGAACATACTATCAAGATAGTATGCACCTTTTCAATAAAAGCAAGAACATACTATCAAGATTTAGGCTCCCGGGTGTTCAAACCGGTAAAGCCCTTGCTTGTTTCACTTTTGTTTCTTTGTTGAATAAAAACCATGTACAAAAATAAGTGTGGGTGAGATCTCTCAAGTTCGACACGCATATATTCGAGATCTCCCACCAACACGTTACACATCCTCGGACGATCATCATGCAGAAGAACAGGACATATAGCTTTAGAGAGGATTGGCTGAGCCTTTGGTTTAGCCAAACCACATCTGAATCCCTTAACTCCTTCCTCTTTAAACCAATGGTTTGTACAACACTACTCTCAATTCCCTACAAAACTTTGAGTTTAAAACAAACATAATTCTGATCACTAAAAATAAACTCAATGAACCAAACAGTGCCCCTATGCAATCCACACTTTTTAGAATTTTGAAAAGTAACATGTTCATAACAGCTTTAAGATAGAAGCATGCATAATGTTTGTTCCATATACATACACTTATGCTTGTGGGAAAATATTATAATAGGACAATCATGTTGACTAAGTTGTTGTGAGATGTGATATAGTTCTGACTTAGAAATCCTACCATTTCTATTCGAAGTACTTGGAGAATTTGTTTTGATAAAAATGTTATAAAACCATAGTATCACATACTCCTCATTTGGTGAGCAATTCCTACCAAGGCCAAAAATAACATCTAGCAAGTTTTAAGCCTTCCACATTCGTTGCTTGTTATTGTATTTAGTTTGGTCAAGTCTTGTTGACCCTTGTTGAGAGACTTATCATGCTCCCAAGATCAAGATCACGTACACTCCACACTCACATGCTGCTCATACACCAGGAGTACAGCAAAAACATGCTTCCATCCACCAAAAACTCTGCTCCTACACTGGGAAGTAGACAAAAAATATTTGTTAGGTAAATACTCTATGTTCTAAAAGATAGTGATCTCTCTCTAAATATGAGGTTTAGAAGAAGAGACATGGGCTATGCAAAAAGTTCATAAAAAACATGGACACATGAAGGTCCAAGTATAAAAAGAAAAAAAAAGATAAGCACATGAAGGCTCATGTATTAAAAAAAGAGAAAAAAGATAGCCTATGTTTCAAAAATAGTAAGTTATAGAGAGATCATATTTACAAAAGTAGTATAGTATTAGTTCATCTTTTTCCACACACATGCACATCTTTATGTAAGAGTATGGCCACTTCTCTCATTGGATCCTCGATTTGACTTTACAACATATGCCATACAACTATGCTATTTTGTTTATCCCTACCTAAAGCTCCACATAAACCTTTTAGAAGTAGGAGAAAACAAAAGAAGGCAAAACATTGCTATGCCTTGGTGAGGAAGTATATACCATTGAGTGATTTGAGAGTGCCATTTGAGGAGTATAACGTGAACTATGCTTTTCTTGAGAAAAACATTCAAAACTCCAAATGCTAAGATGTGAAATTGGGAAGATGACTTTGTTTTGAGAACTATTCACTTTTCAACAACCCAAGGAAAAATGTTAGCTAACGCCACAAATCCCTACTTGTATAAAGAATGTGTTGGAATAACTTTTATGTAAGCCATATATCTTAGGATGTTATGCTCATGATTACTTTTATCTCTAACTTTGCTCGAGGATGAGCAAAAGGACTAAGTGTGGGGGAGTTTGTTGGCAGTGCTTAACTACTTTTATTAACCACCAACTAACACATAAAATGAACTAATATGGACACCAAACTTAGAATTAGGACTTATAACTAATCAATTCTACAAGTTTTGGTGTTTGACCATTTGCTAGGAGGGCATTTGTGGAAATACACATAAAAGGCTAAAGAGCAAAGGATAAATATCAATTCTACTCAAGCCCAAAGAAAAGAGGCCTAGTCGCTAGGAAAATCAGGGCCCAAACATGAGGACAAAAAGGCCAAGACCTAAAGCAAACCACCTCCAAATCATGTCAAACTTTATAGGCCCAATCAGGAAGCCCTCAAGAAGACACCCACCAAAATTAGGCTCAATTGGAGTTCGTTTGGGGCGACCGAACCCCTGGTGTGGCCGCACCCCTAGCGGGCCCTTTTGGGCTCAGTTTTTGCAGGACGCCTCTTATCCGCCTCTCTATGGTCGGTTGTGGTGGGGATGGCGGTAAAATTAAAGCCTGAGACAGTCGGTTTGCTCCTTCCATATGGGAATGGGGGAATATTCCAAAGAACCCCCTCCTCTCCATCTATAAAAGGAGGTTCCCTCCTCCTCATTTGATGAATCCAACACAAGAGAGACACAATGTGACAAGAAGAGAAGAGCTTCATTCCTATCTTAGCTCTTTAGCTAGTTCTAGTGTAGGGAGTGAGTGAGTGAGTAAGAGTGGAGAAGTACCGGAGTTGTCGGCTACCTCCTCTTGTATACTCGGGGCCCCTTGTACACTTAGCGAAAGAAATGCCAGGAATCATCGGCTCCTCTCCACTTGTACCTCTACGAACCAAATACTACTTGGAGTATAAGGTTCGTGTTTATCTTCGGTGGTGAGTTCTACTTTAAGTTAATCTTGTTCATTATTTACCTGCGGGTTTGTCGTTCGTCCTTGTGAAGAATACTCTAGTAAAGGGCCATGATAAAGATGGATAACCCTGATCGATGCTAGAGTAGTAGCCGATAGCGTAGATGTGGTGTCTAGGCTAGAGTCTACCTTCGTTTGCCTTGTACTCCACGGTTGAGGGGTAGGCGGCAGGTGGTGATAGCCCTATCTATTCCTCGTAATCTTCCACGTCCGGGTATGGTGTAGAGCTGTAGGTCAGCAACACTTGGCAGACCAAGTGTTATCCGGTGCCCGAAGCAAGCCTATAGTGGCAAAGCTATCTTAACTTAGAATCTCTATCCTTAGAAAACCTCACTACCTGGGCTATTCCTCTTCTTGTTATCTTAGTTGAACTAGCTTAAGAGACTCTTACACCTTCGTTCCTCGTGGAAATACGATACCCTGCATACTTCCGGATGAAATGCTACAATGGTAATTCCGTGCGCTTGCGGATTATTTCTGTATGCGTTAAGAAATACCTACAACTTCCCACACGTATCCCATGTGTAATACCCGATCTACTTTTGAAACATTCAGATGCAACACTCGCAACATACATAAAAAAGACAAATAAAACACTTGAAACATGTGTCTAAAATATTTGCAAAAAAACATTTAAAAACACTTGAAAACCATTGCAAATATACGCAACATCCAGATAAAATACTTTCAACATAGTGTGAAACATATGGAACATCCAAATAAACTACGCTTGCAACATACGTCTGAAAAACTAGATGAAACATTAGAGACAACATATGTGTACAACCATTGCAACATATGCAATATTTCGATCTACTTTTGCAACATCCGTATGAAATGCTTGTAACATACCTCTAAAACACCTGAAACATTTGAAATGTGAGCTTGCAACATGCGTTTTCACCCTTTTCCCGTATGACGCAGACCTAGAGCGGGGAACGAACAGGTTCCGCTAGCCAGCGGGACGAGGATGGTGGCGCGGCCTAGTAGCGGCCAGCTTGCGCCAGCACCTGGCCTAGGCCCCTGCTAGCGATGTCCCCTCTCCTAGGGTGCTCCCTGGCGATGGCCGTGAGCGGGGAGGTGGACGCTGGGCCGCGGTGTGTCGGAGGCGAAGGTCTTCCTAGCTGCCGACCATGGCGTCCGACCCCCGTGGTAGAGGCAGCCTGTGGCGGTCGAGCGGCTGCAGTCTCCCTTTCCACAGGCGAGCAGCGGTCGGGCAACAGCGCCGATTGATCAGTAGGTTTGCGGGCTGCGGCGAGTGGCCTCAGCCGTGGAGAAAGCGAGCGAAGGGCGGACGATGCGGTGGAGGCACCCACGGCGATCGATGCCGGATAGAGAAAGTGTCACTCTCTTTTCCTTTTTTTTTAAAACCATGTATATGTCGTGTGGAGGACAGTGGACCGGTCCACAGGTCCACCTAGAAGCATCAGTTTACTTGGACGCGGGATGGACACCCACGCTGGAGCATTAGCTTTAAGGACAAACATCCTGACCTAGAAATCCCATCGTATACTGTATCACAACCCGAAAAAAATAATTATGATGGTAAATTTTTTGAGGGAAATTTATTGATGGTAAATAAATTTGAGCCGTTGAATAAAACACCCACATTAGCTTTTTATGGGGGGTCAGTGGTGTGCCCAGTACGCCCACAAACTATCGGACGCATTGGAAGGCCCGCGACTGCGCCTGCGCCTGCGCGCGTGTGAACAAACGTAGGAGGACGGACCTACCCCTTTTCTTTCTCAGAGAGAAGTCTTCTCTCTATCTCAGCGCCGACGCTTCCCAATTCCTTCCAATCGACTCCTCCTCGCCGTCCTCGTGTAATCCCCAGCTCTCCTCGCCCCTCCCTCCCTCCCCCCCAAAACCCTACGCCCCCCGCCCTGACCTAAGCTCCGGGGACGAATGGACGGAGGAGCCGCCTTCCCGGGCACGCCGCCGGTGCCCCGCTCGCCGGAGGACGTCTTCCGGGACTACCGCGCGCGCCAGGCCGGCCTGATCAGGGCGCTCACCACCGGTAATGCCCGCATCTCCTTCCTTCGCTTGCGTGCGTTCCTCTCTCCCTCCCTCCGGCTCGGAGTTCTGTGCTGACGAATGGTTTCCCGCTGTCGCTGCTGCAGATGTAGAGAAGTTCTACGTGATGTGCGACCCAGGTGAGCCTGCCTGCTCCCCCGATCCGGCTGGGATTCCTAGGGTTTTGGTTTTGGGGGTGCGGATTCAGATGTTTTACCACACGGATTTGGAGCGTGTTTGCTTCGAAGTTACGGATAGCTCTCTCTCTCCAAAAAGCCGATCTGGGGTGGGGCGGCGGTTAGTCTGCTGATTTTCGGGGGTTTTTTTTCACTTAATTTACTGCGTTCCACCGCCCATTCGTTGGTTCTCCGTGCGCCCTGGGAGGCTATTTGGCCGCCGGAATTCCTGCTCCGATGTTGCTGGTGACAGCCGCTGGAGCTTTGCTTTCGGTTTCCCCTGGCGACGTTCTAGTTCTAGTTATCCTTGTGCTGTTCATCTGGGGGTGGGAAAGCGGAAAGGCCAACGGGGGAGGGAATCCTTATCTTCTGAGCTGGTCGACCGCACGGCCGGCCAGTCATCTCGAAAAGTCGTGCGGCTGTCGACTTACTGTTATGCTCCCGGACAACGACCTCTGCCCCAACTGTAGAAGGGGCATTTTCGGGATGTTTCGTCAGTTAGTCACTGATGATGTCTGGTAGTGGGAGTGTCAGGATAGCATTTCTTTTTCCTGGTCGAAGTCAACATTGGTTTCGTTTCTGGCCACCAAAACTTTATTTGGTTGCCTCTCCTAAACTTTAGCCGTTGTCCTATCGGATATGCATAGAGTATTAAATATAGATTAGTTACGAAACTAATTGCATAGTTTGCGACTAATTTGCGAGACGAATCTTTTAAGCATAATTAGTCTATGATTCGACAACGTGGTGCTACAGTAAACATATGCTAATGACGGATTAATTAGGCTTAATAAATTCGTCTCATAGAGTACTGATAGAGTACTGACGGATTCTGTAATTTGTTTTTTTATAAGTATCCGAACACCCTATGCGACACCCTCACGTGACACCTCCTAAATTTTAGTCACCGGATCCAAACACCCTCTTACTCGATTTTGGCAATGAGAGTATTGCAAGCACTTTGTCACTGCAATGAGAGTATTGCAGGCACTTTGTCACTGCACAGGCACTTTGTCACTGCACCTTTCCCTTGATTCAACTCCCTTATTTCCCACTTTGTCAATGCCCACCTAAGTCGACGGTGACAGAAGTTGGCAAACAAATGCATGTACCCTGGTCGCTTATAATTGTGGATAGGACCGGGAAGCTTTGTCTGGATACATAGCTAGAATCTGATATTTTGGTACGGAGGGAGTATGTTGGTTATTAGTGTCACATTTATGATTTTGTTTCCCACAGATGCGTGGGATCTGGCCCTGTTTCGCTTGAAATTATCAGCCGTACCGTTTTAGCGAAATCAATGTGTTTTTTTTTCACAACAAATCAGCATCAACCGTTTTTCTAACCAGCCAAACAGGGTCAAAATCTGTATCTTTACCACATTAAATTGCCAACATTATTAGATGCTTAGAACAGGAAGTTGGTACCAAAAGGTGTCACTGGAAATGCAAGATGAGTTGCTCAGTACTGATCAAAAGTTGTGGGTGGGAAAGGCAAGCAATGTGCATGGGGAATAGTCTTTTTATTGGTGGTTGATATCGAACTGATTTATTCATGTCTAGTCATAGTCCCTCTTTTTCATGCTTTAGGTCAAAAAGTCTGCCATTTTGTGTCCCTTTCCTTTTTTTTCATGGAATGTTCAATCTATATTTTTTTAAGAACACATAGGAGAGATGGAATGCTTAATTTTATATGGTCAATTTAGTCTCTCCTATTCATCCTGTTTTTATTGTGTTTGCAGAATCTCAGCTTTATGTCTCTTGATTCACTTTCGTTTAAAGTGAGCTATTCTAGATTTAGAGCCTGAAACAACCGCAAATACCTTATTTGAGATAATATTTTCTTTTGTTTTGTGCAGAGAAGGAGAACCTATGTTTATATGGACTTCCCAATGAGACTTGGGAAGTGAACTTGCCTGCTGAGGAGGTCCCTCCTGAACTCCCAGAGCCAGCTCTGGGAATTAATTTTGCTCGTGATGGGATGAATGAAAAAGATTGGCTATCACTTGTTGCAGTGCATAGTGATTCTTGGCTAATGTCTGTTGCATTTTATTTTGGAGCAAGGTTTGGATTCGACAAGGAATCCAGGTATTCCATTTGTTTTATCCTAAGATAAGATTTTTCTGTTTTGACTGTTATGTAAATGTTTCTTGCCAATGGACCTCCCTCAAGTAACTTTTTAAGAACCAGTTATTGTTTCTCATGAGTATTCATTTTCTTTATGTGAAAGGTTTCATAGCCTAGCGGTTGTGACTTCTGAGTAGCATCTCCAGCACCTGGGTTTGACTCCCCATGGGAGCAAATTTCAGGGTTGGTGAAAACCTCCCTCGCTGGCACCGGCCTATGGTAACCGTGGCAGCCGCCGGCCTAGGTTACGGTGTGGTGCTATAGGGTCTGCACTGTCAGGGTTCGGGGGTTTCTTGGTCGGTTGAAGACTAAGTTTCTTCTTCCAAGCAATACTGTGGGCGTGGTCTTTCCCTACTGGCCGAGTTTCTTTTTTTTTCATTTTCAAAACCAAAATGCAATCACTATGTTATTCTTATCAAAATCCAAAGTGAGTTTTGATTTAGAAACGAGTAGGAAGAGATGGGTATAGTGATAGGTGAGAACGAAGAAGATGGAAAACGGTATTTCATAACCCCCTTCCTCCCAAATTGGTTTTTTTTTCCAATGATATGACTGGGAAATATGCCCCATTGTCACATTTGGGTGGGAGATTACTAGTTGCACATCTTTTTCATGGAACAATTGCACATTCGATCTGCTGCTAATGTTGTTGAGCAGTCAACTTACAACTACAGAGTCCTTATTCCAGTTGATGTCAGATAGTGGCAGCTGTCAGCTATTTTGGGTGTAGTGTCGCTTTTGAGGTCTTACTTTTTTTTTTTCTGTTGGTGAAGCTTAGACTATGAACATTTCATGTGTCCAGTTACTTCTGAGTTAGTCCCTCCGTCCCAGAATATCTGTCTTTCTCGCTTCCCGAGAAACAACTTTAACAAAATATATATTAAAAAATATTATTATTTATGATACATAATTAGTATCATTGGAAAGATCTTTGAATCTAGTTTTTTAACAAATTTATTTGGAGACACAAATGTTGCACATATTTTATATAAATTGAGTCAAAGTCGTGGCACGGACACCGAAAACGACAGATAAATTGGGACGGAGGGAGTAGATACTAGTGTTGTGCTACTGGGCCTATCTTCAGCTTCTGAGTGCTACTGGGCCTATCTTCAGCTTCTGGGTGCTACTGGGCCTATCTTGTTATTGATTAAGTAAAGTATGTATCAGCTGGAGCATTCAATGCATGATTGAAGATCAGATGTTTTGTAAACAAACCAGTTTGCATATTTATCATTAGGAATAGTAACATTGGCTGCTACATTGTTGTGGATTAAATCTATTAGACGCAATAGTGGTTTAAATAATGCAGGTTATTTTCTCATGTTTCACCCTTGTTCCACAAAAAGTTTAGGACCAATTAGTTGGAATCAAGTTTTCCTAAGCCTTTAAGAATGACCTTAAAATACTATACTGGAGTGTTTTGATGTGTTTGACAGTAACTTGCCTGCATTTCATTGTTACTTTAGCCGCCTTACCTTTTGGATCATATTTTATTTTATATATGTTTAATATGAAATCGTTGTTCCTGATGTCTCCTGAATTCCATATTATAGATTATTAGATTTTGATCAAAGCCATATGGGACTAAATTTCCTTTGTATAATTAAAGCAGTCTGAGACACCTTCTGGTGGTTGCCTTGCAGGAAACGTCTCTTCACCATGATCAATAACCTTCCCAGCATATATGAGGTTGTCACAGGAACTGCCAAGAAAGAGCTCAAAGAAAAAACTCCTAAAAGCAACAATAAGGCTAACAAATCTGGCTCAAAGGTATAGTTTTTTTTTATCACATAGCTATATCATTGGACATGACAACCAGCCACCTAACTCCATGATTCTCCTTTGATGGCTGACGCTGAGCATTTGATGAATACACAGCCCTCACGTCAGGCGGAACCCAACTCAGGGGTCCCAAAGATGCCGCCACCAAAGGACGAGGAGAGTGAAGGGGAGGAAGGGGAACCACAGGAAGACCATGAGACTGCCCTGTGCGGCGCATGTGGCCTAGGTTATGATGACTTCTGGATCTGCTGCGACTTATGCGAGACATGGTTCCACGGCAAGTGTGTCAAGATCACCCCAGCTAAAGCAGAGCACATCAAGCAGTACAAGTGCCCCTCCTGCACAGGAAGCAAGAGGTCCAAGGCTTGATGCTATGAGAGCTTTGACGAGAGTTGTAAGCTGAATCTTCCGTGTAGGGCAGCCAATAGATTTGAATACTTTGTTTGGATACTGTTGGCATTGGTGCTTTGAGATGCCTCTAAATCTAGTGTCAGTAATTACGAGTACTGACCAACTGTAAACTGTTGTAGTTTGTGTGGCGCTCAAGCATCTATGTTCTGTAGTCTACTGAGTTGTGTGGTTTAGATTTCAACTGTGCCATTTGGAATGAAGCAGTCGTTTTAAAGTTAGATAATCATTTCTTGACTACATCAGCCTTTGTGTAATCGTGCTTACGCAGAATCTAGCAGTAAAGGTCAGGTCTCGATAGTTTAGGGATTCGAAAATGCTGGTTAAATATGTGGAGTCGTAATGGCTCTGCTTGTTTGTGTGCTCTCCTAACTGGGTGGGTGACACTTCCCTTCCCTTTCTTTTGTTTCTAGGAGTCCACGGGGCTTTCTAATGTTAAAATTTGCTAGATACTATTATGAAATCATGATCATTTGTTGTAAGATAGTATAACGGTTATTTTATCAATTTCTCAGATTGAGAGTTAGAGCATCTTCGAGAGTATTTCTAAATCTTCTCCTAATCTATGTTTTTTAGCAAGATTGGAAAAAACCCTTTCTCTAATAACTTATAATCGATCCTCTTAATCTTTTAAGACCTGAGAAAAACTCCCCCATTGCGCCTTAACTTTACGCGTACTCCCCAGTCGCGCGTATCCCTCCTCGCGCTGGTTTTCTCCGGGAGTCGACGTAGTCCCGCTTCCGCGGGGTCGTAGAATAGGCCCGGGTCGAGCGCCTGCTGCGGATGGACGAGGCTGGCACCGGCCGCCATCGGCGTCGCGCTGGCTCTGGCGCCACCACCTCTGCTGATAGGTACTGAACTATTTCAGTATGGGAGTTGGCCTAATCTTTACGATAGTAGGTCACGATCAAGATAACTTGCAACAAGGCAGCGAGGATAAAAGGGGTAACTTGCTGGAGAACAGCGGAGTAACTAGCTTTATACCTGACCAAGGTTGGATGCGACCAGGCAATAGGGAGAGAGACACCGAAACCACGGAGACTTCGACTCGATCTCCGAACGACCGTAGAACCACAACCAGAGCTAATCCACACAAGGCGGGGCAGCCGTACTGGAACCCACAAAGCACGAACTAGTGGATCCCAGAGGAATCTCTTCACAAGTCCAGGAAGAACAAGGAAGAACAAGGGTTTGAGTAAACACTCGGCAGCTCGGCTGCAATATCACTGGAATTATCAAATCATCAAAAGGTACTTTTCTAGTAGCCTCGAGGTGGTATTTATACTACGAGAAGTCTCTTAAGATAGATGTGAACTGAAGAAACCACGTTGGGGAGGTGGAAGGTCAACTGGCTAGAGCTTTTATGAGGTGGTCTTCAGTTCCCGCGCGTCTTCTGGGCTTCTGTGCAGTCTTTATTATTTTGGTCATAACTCCTTCAGTTTTGCACGGGATCTTTAGATTCATGCAGACTGTTGAGCTTCGGAGCAGTCTTCACTAAAACTGGTCGGACGCCACGCTGGATTGACTCGGACGTAGCTCTTCTCTCTGATCCATCCTTGATGTATCCTTGTCTTCCTTCTTGGAGAACCTTGAGTAATAACAACATGCACGACTTAGGTAGCTCGAAATTACCATAAATGTTTAATTGAAATTCACAAAGTAGCGCGTGCACCTCTTGCTGTATCTTTTGGGCGCGGCTACGAGTGATTGGTCCAGTATGGACTTGGAGTGGTGTATCAGCCGGTGAGGTGGTCAGAGAGGTCACCGAGGTCGGTGAAGTGGTCGGAGAGGTCGCCGAGGTGGTCGGAGGGGTCGCCGAGGTGGTCAGAGAGCTCGCCAAGGTGGTCAGAGAGCTCGCCGAGGTGGTCGGAGAGCTCGCCGAGGTCCCCGACGTTGGCGTGGTCACATCATCCTCCCCCCCTTGAAAAAGAGTCACCCTCGACTCTTCCAATCTAAAGAATGGAGATAGGTCGGCCACATTAAAACTGGTACTTATACTATAAGTATTAGGCAGATCAATTTCATAAGCATTGTCGTTGATCTTGCGTAGCACTTTGAATGGACCATCAGCTCGGGCGTGCAACTTGCTTTTGCGTTGTTCAGGAAATCTGTCCTTGCGTAGATGCACCCAAACCAAGTCTCCTGGTTCGAATAACACCTTCCTTTGGCCTTTATTGGCGTGCTTCTCATACATCCTTGTCATCTTTTCAATGTTTGTCCGAGCTCGATCATGAAGGTTCTTGACAAACTCGGCTCGCTTGCTTGCATCGAAGTTTACACGTTCCTGCATAGGTAAAGGCAAAAGATCTATGGGAGCAGTGGGTTTGAACCCATATACAATTTCAAATGGACAAAATTTAGTGGTCGAGTGTACTGCCCTGTTGTATGCAAACTCGACATGTGGCAAACTTTCTTCCCAAAGTTTCAAGTTCTTCTTGAGGATAGCTCGCAGTAGCATTGATAGAGTATGGTTCACAACTTCAGTTTGTCCATCCGTTTGTGGAAGACACGTCGTAGAGAATAGCAACCGTGCTCCTAGTTTCCCCCACAAAGTTTTTCAAAAGTAACTCAAAAATTTGGTGTCACGATCAGAAACAATGGTTCGTGGCACCCCATGTAGTCGTACAATTTCTTTGAAAAACAATTCAGTGATATGTGAAGCATCATCGCTCTTGTGGCATGGGATAAAATGTGCCATTTTGCTAAAATGATCAACCATAACAAAGATAGAATCCCTTCCCCGCTTGGTTCGAGGTAAACCAAGAACAAAATCTATGGAGATATCTTCCCAAGGCACACTAGGGATAGGCAGAGGAGTGTATAATCCATGAGGATTCACACGAGACTTAGCTTTGTGGCATGATTCGCAGCGAAGAACATGTCTCTCCACATCTCTTCTCATCTTTGGCCAAAAGAAGTGGTCGGTAAGGACTTGTTCGGTCTTCTTGGCGCCAAAATGGCCCATGAGTCCTCCTGCGTGGGCTTCCTGCACAAGTAAAATTCGAACAGAGCAATCTGGAATACATAGTTTGTTAGCTCAAAATAAAAACCCATCATGCACATGAAAGTTTTTCCATCCTTTGCCATCTCGACACTTGGAAGATGGTTCAGCAAAATATGAATCAGTTGTATATAAACCTTTTATGCTTTCTAATCCAAGAATCTTAGTGTCAAGTTGGGTTAGCAAAGTGTGACGTCGAGACAACGCATCTGCTACAACATTCTCTTTTCCTTTCTTGTACTTGACAATATAGGGAAATGATTCAATGAATTCACACCATTTTGCATGTCTTCTATTCAGTTTCAGTTGACCTTTAAGGTGTTTCAATGATTCATGATCTGAATGTATCATAAATTCTTTAGGGAAAAGGTAATGTTGCCAAGTTTCCAGACTCCGAACAAGAGCATATAATTCTTTGTCATAAACTAAATAATTTAGAGTTGGACCACTTAGCTTTTCACTGAAGTATGCAATTAGCCTTCGTCCTTGCATGAGCACACCTTCAATCCCAACTCCACTTGCATCACATTCTATTTCAAATGACTTACCAAAATCTGGGAGTGCAAGGACTGGTGCTGTTGTTAACTTCATCTTCAATTCTTCAAATGCCTTCTGTTGTGCTTCTCCCCACTTGAAAAGCACTTCTTTCTTTGTCAACTCATTGATTGGTGCAGCAATAGTGCCAAAATCCTTCACGAACCGCCGATAGAAACGAGCAAGTCTAAGGAAGCTTCTTACTTGGCTCATGTTCTGTGGAGGCATCTAGTCCCGGACAACCTTGATCTTTTCTTCATCTACCTCCACTCCTTGTCCTGTAACAACAAATCCAAGAAAGACTACCTTGTCGGTGCAAAAGGTGCACTTTTCAAGGTTAGCATAAAATTTCTGTTCACGTAGGACAGCAAGCACACATTAGATATGTTCAACATGTTCATCAAGAGACTTGCTGTAAATTAAGATGTCATCAAAGTAAACGACAACAAATTTGTCAATAAAAGCTCGAAGCACATGGTTCATCAATCTCATAAATGTACTTGGTGCATTGGTTAACCTGAAAGGCATTACCAACCATTCATACAACCCAAATTTTGTTTTAAAGGTTGTTTTCCATTCATCTCCTTCTCTCATGCGAATCTGGTGGTATCCACTTCTTAAATCAATTTTAGTGAATATGATAGCACCGCTAAGTTCATCAAGCATATCATCTAATCGAGGGATGGGGTGTCTATACCTTATGGTAATGTTATTTATTGCTCGGCAATCCACACACATCCGCCAAGACCCATCTTTCTTAGGCACTAAAAGGACAGGAACAACACAAGGTGATAGACTTTCTTGTACGTACCCTTTTCTCATCAATTCTTCCACTTGTCGCCGAATCTCCTTGGTTTCTTCCCGGTTGGTGTGGTAGGCAGCATGGTTTGGGAGTGAAGCACCGGTCACAAGATCAATTTGATGTTTGATTCTTCTCTTAGGTGGTAGTCCCAGTGGCACTTCATCTGGAAACACATCTTCATATTCCTGTAACACATCAAAAACAACACTAGGCAAAGTAGAGGGTAAGTCGTTAGTGACAAGAAAATTGTCCTTGTACAGGAGCACATAGAACACAGCATTGGGTTCACTCAATTCTTTTAAATCCCCCTTCCTAGCCATCATCACTAAACCCTCTTTTCCCTTTGGCTTGGTTCTTTGCAGCTGTGGAGTTTTATTTGGCTTTGGAAACACTCCTTGACTATGTTTGTGTGTCTCTCGTAAGTGGTTCTCGCTCTCTCACTGTTTTCTTTTCAGATCATCTCTCACAATCTCCTCCGGTGATAAGGGAAGCAAAGTGATGCGCTCTCCTTTGTACATGAGAACAATCTTGTTGGCGCGACCGCAAATCTGAGCATCTCGGTCATACAACCAAGGTCTTCCTAACAGCAATTGGCATGCTTCCATTGGAACCACATCACACTCCACATGATCATTGTACCACCCAATGGAGAAGGGAACGGTCACAATATTTGTTACACGCAGCGCACCACAATCATCTAACCATTGCATCTTGTATGGAGAAGGGTGGCGCCGCTGTTTCAGTCCCAATCTTTCAACTAATTCTCGACTTGCAATATTATTGCAGCTGCCATTATCAACAATGATTTGACACAACTTGTCTTTGATCATGCCTTGGGTGTGAAAAAGATTGTGCCGCTGATTATTCTCTTCTTGGACAGCAGTAACACTAAGCACTCACGCGAGAAATGAAGCAATTGTTGTCTCCATCATCAGGTTGAATTTCATCACCTTTATCTTGCATAATTTCTTCATCATATATTGGAGCTTCTTCCTCAGGTTCGCTTTCAGATTTCCTTTCACCTTGCTCATTTATAATCATGGTCCTTCGACTAGGACATTGAGCAGCAATATGTCCTTGACCTTGGCACTTGTGACAAATAATGCCTCGGGTATGGGAAGAAGAAACATTAGCTGATGCAACAGAAGGGGTTGCTGTGCTTGCAGCAGGACGTCGCTATTCTTGCTGAACTACAGGTGAAGAAGCAGTAGAAACCGTGGTCTTTGCAGCACTAATGGATGGAGAAGGCCTAGTAGCAACTCCTTGTGATCTTCCCCCACCAATAAAGGTACCGGACTGCTGCCGACGCCATGGGGCTGAAATTGATTGGCTCCCATAAGAGCTTCTTCGTCCCTCTTGCTGAATTTTTCTCTCGGTGCGCATAGCTTGATCAACAAGGTCTTGCAAATTATGATATGGACACATCTCAACAAAACCTGAAATTTCTGCATTGAGACCATTCAAAAATCTTGCCATTTTTTACTCTTCATCTTCTCTAATTCCAGATCTCACCAAGAGTAACTCCATCTCCTTGAAGTAGTCATCAACAGATTTTGATCCTTGTCTCAATGTTTGTAACCTATTGCGGAGGTCACACTGATAGCTTGATGGCACAAAGTGTCTTCTCATCACTCTCTTCATCTCAGCCCATGTGTTGATATGATCACGTCCCAACACATGTTGATTTCTTGAACTTGGTTCCACCATGTGAGAGCGTAACCTAAAAACTCAACAGAAGCAAGGTTGACACGCCGCTGATCAGAAAGATTGTGCACTCTAAAAATCTGATCACATTGCTCCTCCCATTCAAGATAAGCATCAGCATTTTCTTTCCCTGAAAATTTTGGAACACTCAACTTTACATGAGCAATGCTATCCGGATCATCTCTATTGCGACGACCACGATGATTTTCCCCATCAGGACCAGCATCACGATGATGTTCATGTGGCTGTCCAAAACACCCATGGTAACCAAAAGGATTTTCATTATCATCAAATCTCGCCTCATACTCATCATGAACCTCATCTTCATCTTCAAATCGTACATGACGTCCATGTGTACGATGGCCACCACGCTGATTATCAAAACTAGCACGACGACCACCACCATGTCCTCCATGGCCATCGCTGAAGCGATCAAATCCATGGCCAAAACCAGAATTCTCATCACTAGACTCCTCCCAGTGATTTTCTTCATGACGACGATGTGGTCCTCGGCCTCCCTCCGCGAGAAGACGAGCGTCAAGCATCCTCTCCATTGCCTCCACCAGCGAGTTTGCCAGGTGGCGCACCTCAGCCCGTGTGACAGGGGGCTCCCCATCTCCATGGTTTCCACCATGAATACTCGAATTGGATCCTACCATGTTAGACTAGTTTCAAGAAAAAGTGGAATAGGTAAATTTGTGAAAACACTCGATCTCACCTTTTACTTACTCAAGTTCTTTCCTGATCTCAAGGATCATGATAGTGCTGGTGTGGTAGCTTCAATGGAGGTGGTAGAGAGGTCATAAGGATTACGAATCGAATGTCCCGGTTCAGGTTTTTGGTGGAGCTATAGGTGGCTATCAAGGAGGGCTACGGTACTGCCAACCGAGTGGTTTGATGTGCTTAAAGATACGATGTTGCTGCTAACAAGATCACCACCAACTCAAATATGTAATCTAAAATTTTCAGCAATACACCGCAACACAGATCCTTCAAATTCTTTTCACTTCTCTCTTTTTTTTGAAACGAATCTTTCTTTCTTCCTTTTTTTATAACACCGACAGCGGTAATGAACGACACACTCAATTTTTATATAAACGGTGGTGACTAGCAACTTGATGAACACAAAACACAACGTAACAGTACCATGAAATGGTTATAGGTATTTTTTGTGTGGCTTTGGACTATAGGATATGATTAAACACAAATATATGAAGTAGATTAAACAAGGATAACGATGTGGATGACGGCAAGACCTACCGTGTCAATCTAAAGCTCTGATACCAGATGATAGGTACTGAACTATTTCAGTACGGGAGTTGGCCCGATCTTCACGATAGTAGGTCACGATCAAGATAACTTGCAACAAGGCAGCGGGGATAAAAGGGGTAACTTGCTGGAGAACAGCGGAGTAACTAGCTTTATACCTGACCAAGGTTGGATGCAACCAGGCGACGGGGAGAGAGACACCGAAACCACGAAGACTTCGACTCGATCTTCGAACGACCGTAGAACCACAACCGGAGCTAATCCACACAAGGCGGGGCAGCCGTACTGGAACTCGCAAAGCACAAACTAGTGGATCCCAGATGAATCTCTTCACAAGTCCAGGAAGAACAAGGGTTTGAGTAAACAATCGGCAGCTCGGCTGCAATATCACTGGAATTATCAATTCATCAAAAGGTACTTTTCTAGTAGCCTCGAGGTGGTATTATACTACGAGAAGTCTCTTAAGCTTCATGCAGATTATTAAGCTTCAGAGTAGTCTTCACTAAAACTGGTCGGACGCCATGCTGGATTGACTCAAACATCGCTCTTCTCTCTGATCCATCGATGATGTATCCTTGTCTTCCTTCTCGGAGAACCTTGAGTAATAACAACATGCACGACTTAGGTAGCTCGAAATTACCATCAATGTTTAATTGAAATTCACAAAGTAGCGCGTGCACCTCTTGCTGTATCTTTTGGGCACGGCTACGAGTGATTGGTCCAGTATGGACTTGGAGTGGTGTATCAGCCGGTGAGGTGGTTGGAGAGGTCACCGAGGTTGGTGAAGTGGTCGGAGAGGTCACCGAGGTGGTCGGAGAGGTCACCGAGGTGGTCGGAGAGCTCGCCGAGGTGGTCGGAGAGATCGCCGAGGTCCCCAACGCTGGCGTGGTCACATCATCTGCAGATGTTGTCTGCGATGGGCCTACCATGGCTGTCGAGCATCATTGCAGTAGTCATCAGCGGCGCCGCCATACGTGCCCTCCGCTCTTTTCTTTATTGTCTGCTGACCGTCGCTTTTTTGCCTTGAGTAATGGATGGTCTGGGGAGGAACCACGAGCAAGGCCTTGGGAGGAACTAAGGCCAGTGGACGGTCATCGGAGCTGCATGCAGATTGATCTTGGTTTGAGTTTGGTCATCTTCTCATCCTGACCTAGTTACAAAACACAGCTTCATTCTTCTTCGTTTTCGTTATCATTCTGATCTGCTTGCACGTCATGGCGGACGCTCACATCAGTCACCACGGCGCTCAACCTCATCATAACCACCCCTGGCTAGCCATGCGCAAGGACGTGGACACGCAGGCAGGGCGAGAGGTGCGGGAGGAAGAGAGCATCCCGGAGCTTGAGGAGGATGACGCCGTCGTGAAGCAGGTGGCCGGTGAGTTCTCAGCGCCCCAGAGTGGCGCACGCAGCCGACGTAGCTTGGCTCGGTGGCGTCAGCAACAATTGTCGAACCAACCGACCAAGTGGTGCCCAACGATGAGCAGATCAGGAGAGGATGAAGTTTTGGAATCTAATTTTCGGGAACAGTTGGAGTTGCATCTTTTTTCTGCCTCCCAATATGCTTTGGGAAGGTTGGAAAACCAGTTTTTAAGGTATTTTTGGTACTCTTGGAGATGCTCTTAAACGCTCCTTTTGCCCTTGTATTCATCCTCTTTTTCTCACTTTTCTCACATAGCTGTCGCTCGAGCTATTTCACAATGTCTCTATGGGTTCCGGTTGCTTCAGCGTGTAGACATGGCCTCTACTGCTGCTCTAGCATTTGGCTGCCAGTCGCTATGCCTCGAGCTATGAACACCAGTTGTTGTCATCGTCCTCTACGGACACTAGATTTTTAGAACACAAACCTTTTGAATAAGGCCAGAGGTCATGGCGTAACTTGAGGTACCACGCTGGCACTTGAAGAGGGAACTAGCTGTAACACCTTAGGTGTTAGCCTTGCATAAATTGACTTGCATTGCATGAGCATGAGCATGAGCATCAAGCATTCATATTTGAGCTCTTACATTTGAAACATGTGATTGAAACATATGAAACATGCTTGATATTTTATATTTCTTTGTATATATGCATATGATCATGAGTGAATACATGTAAATGGTTGATGTGAGTCACTAAAACATCATAGCTATACTTAGGATGACTAGTGAAACAATGTTCATGAAGATCACTTAGCATGATCAAGTACTTAAGAGATGCTATGAGTGTTGAACTGGAGAGCTTTATGTGTAACCAATGCATGAAATGATTGTGTGACCTTACAAATAGCTTAAACATGTTTAGAATATCATTATGAACAACTTTGGTATTCATGGCTAGGGCTAAATTGGTCACTAAGTCATAGTTCATGGATAAGTCATCTTTTGAATGTAATGGGTTTGACCAAGTTTGAACTATATGATAGAGACCTTGCATGGAGATGGTCACTAAAGCAAAGTTGTAGTATTTGATAAGAGGAACAACTTTTATTTTTGGTTCATAGACTAGTTTAGCTCCTAACATGCTTAAATTAGGCTCACAAGATTCCATAATGCACTGTTTTCCAGCACTTAGAGAAAATTTCTAAGTTCGGTTAACTGACAGGGCTGACAAGCTCACATTGGTGTTGATATTACTTGGTTTCGGTTGAGAATTAGCACATGATTCTTTAAGACTAATTGGAGCTGGTACATAGGTCTACAAGTTTCATTTAGATTGTTTGCACTATGGAGCTATGGATTTGCAGTTTGATCGCCATGAAATTACGTCGTCAGGCTCGGATTCAGGCTCTGATGGCCACCTTGCTCGGCCTTCGGTGTCCGACTGGCCAACAGGTGCTACCCACCACGTGGTGGCCAGCCATGGCCGCGCGCCCCATCTAGTGGCCGTACGCCATCGCCGGGCTCGCTCGTCAGGCATCGACTGCCAGCATGACCTTAGCGACGCGCTTAAGTCACCATCGAGCCGGCCTTTCACCCTCACCTGCCTCCTCGCTCTCCTTTGCTCACCGTGCTCACCATCACCGTCATAGACGCTCTACCGAGCCCGCCTATGCTCATCGCCGCCCCATTCTCCAATCAGTTGCACCCAAAGCTTCGCCTCACTCTGCTCCATCCTTCCCGCACTGCAGTGTCCACAGCCATGCCGTTGGTAAGCCATGTTTCGCCTTGCGCCACCACGGGTGTGTTAAAGCTCTAGTTTGGTTTTGGTTAATTGATGAAACCCTAAGTGCTAACCTAGTTTATCAAAGTGATTATGACATAGGTAGCACTACTCCAAGTGATGAAGCAATGACGAAGATCATGACAATGGTGATAGCATGGTGATGATCAAATGCTTAAACTTGGAAAAGAAGGAGAAAAACAAAAGGCTCAAGGCAAAGGTAAAATCGTAGGAGCTATTTTGTTTTTTTGATCAAGACACTTAGCGAGTATGATCACATTTAGGATAGATAGCCATACTATTAAGAGGAGTGAAACTCGTATCAAAATACGGTTATCAAAGTGCCACTAGATGCTCTAATTCATTACATATCCATTTAGGATCTAGTCGAGTACTAACACCCTTGAAAATGTTTGTGAAAATATGCTAACACATGTGCACAAGGTGATACACTTGGTGGTTAGCACATTTGAGCAAGGGTGAAGAAGACAGAGGAGATGCCAGCGTCGATCAAGTGACCACACGCTGGATCTAAATGCACCGGACGCTGACTACCTACGTCCGATCATGCTGACTTGGCGGTACAGTAGCTAGGGTATACCATCGGATGCTGGGCTGTGTCCGGTCGAGGTGGACCGGACACGTCTGGTCGAGGAAAAACAGATTTGGACCCTTACTGTACTCGACCGGACGCTGAGGCTCCAGCGTCCGGTCGGTTTAGCCAGAGCGTCTGGTCAGTACTTAGCCATTGTGATCTGACGGTTTAGTTTTAACTCAGAGTGACACATGGCATAAATCAGTGGACCAGACGCTGAGTCTAGGGTTCGGTCAGTCTGACCGGAGCGTCCGGTCAGCCAGCATTGTGCCCAGTGAAGGGGTACAACGGCTCTATTTGATGGGGGCTTCTATTTAAAGCCCCATGGCCGGCTCAAGCTCCAACTCTTGCACATTTTCATTGACATAGCAACCTTGTGAGCTTAGCCAAAGCACTCCAACTCATCTCCATCATTGATCCATCATCTTTGTGAGATTGGGAGAGAACCCAAGTGCATTGCTTGAGTGATTGCATCTAGAGGCACTTGGTATTCGTGTTGTGCTGCGGATTTCGCTTGTTACTCTTGGTGGTTGCCACCACCTAGATGGCTCAGTGCAGCGGTGGAGGATCGGCACGAGTTGGTGATTGTTCATGGCCGCCTTCGGTGATTGTGAGGGGAGTTGTACCTTCCCCGGCGGAGTGCCGAAAGGAAACTCTAGTAAATTGCTTGTGTCATTGAGTTACCTCACTTGTGGGTAGGTTCTTACGGTGTCTAATCGTGTGGAAGAGGTTTGTGAAACACCTCTTAGCTTCCAAACCACCAAGTGTTGGTCGACACAACAGGGACTAGCGTGTTGGCAAGCACGGGAATCTCAGGAGAAAAATTGGTTGTCTCTTGTCATTTGCATTCTCCCGATGATTGGCTTTATCTTCATCTTGTGATTGGTTCATCCCCTACACGGCGGTATAATCACCCTACTCATTTATTTACATTCTTGTAAACTAGTTGATACGAGCTCTTTAGTGTAATTAGAATTGAGAGCTTGCTTTATTATTTACATTCATCTAGTTGAGCTCTTTAGAGTAGCAAGATTGAGAGCTCTTAGTGAGTAGTTACTTAGCAAGTTTGGATGCCTAAGTAATCATTGCAACTAGAATTGTTGGATAGGTGGCTTGCAACCCTTATAGAGCTAGAGCAAGTTTGCATTACGCTATTTGTCATACTAATCAAATTGCTCTAGTTGATTTATAGATTTTGAAATAGGCTATTCACCCCCCTCTAGCCATATTAGGACCTTTCAAGTGGTATCAGAGCCGTGGTCACCGTTTGATTGAAGGCTTAACAACCTCAGTGTCAAATTATGGCACAAGTTGTGTTCAACCATGTGGGGGGTAAACCACCATTCTTTGATGGCATATGCTATGGTTATTGGAAGAGAAAGATGAGGATATATCTTGGTTCAATCAATGATCAAGTATGGGAAGTGATCGAGAATGACTATGCTATCATTGATCCCGATGATCCAACCAATCAAGATAAGATCAACAAGCAATGCAATACAATGGCTCTCAACACCATATACAATGCCATTGATTCCAAGGTGTTTGAGCAAATCAAGGATTGTGAAAGAGCAAATGAGGTGTGGAAGAGATTGGAGGAAACATATGAGGGCACACCGGCGGTGAAGAGTGCTAAGTTGTACATCCTTAAGGACAAGTTGACAAGTTTCAAGATGAAGGATGATGAGAGCATTTTGGAGATGTTCCATCGATTGCAAGTCATTGTCAATGACTTGAAGGTATTGGGAGAGAAGATCAAGGATGATGATGTCTCCCATCGATTCTTGATGTGCTTACCTCCAAGATTTGAGATGTTAAGATTGCTCATCATAAGAGGAGGATTGAAGGACATTACCCCCAACCAAGTACTAGGTGATGTCATGACATAAGAGACATACCGTGTGGAAAGGGAGGGGGATGACAAGGATGACAAGAAGGAAGAAGAGGACAAGAAGAAGAAGAAGAAGAAGAGTATAGCATTCAAGGCTAGCTCATCATCATCAAAGAACAAGGGCAAGTCCAAGAAAGAATCAAGTGACGATGATGATCTTAGTGACATTGATGATGAGGCTATGGCTCTCTTTGTGCGCAAGATGGGCATGTTCATGAAGAAGAAGGGCTATGAAGCAAGAAAGAGAAGAGATCACACAAAGAGCAAAGAATATATGAGAAGATGCTACAATTGCAAGAGCCCCGATCATGTTGTAGCAAATTGTCCTTACAATAGTGACAATGATGAAGATGAGAAGAACAAACACAAGAAGGACAAGAAAGAAAAGAAGGAGAAGAAGGAGAAGAGAATGACCTTTCAAAAGAAGAAGAAGGGTGGAGGCTATGTGGTCACATGGGATAGTGATGGCTCATCGGATAGTGATGACTCTAGTGATGATGGCAAGAAGTCTATCAAGAGAGCACTAGCAAGCATCGCCATCAACAACAAGCCCTCCATCTTCAACACTCCATCAACATGCCTCATGGCAAAGCCTACCAAGGTAAAATATGATGAGAGTGATGATGATGATGAGGAGGAGAGTACTCCAAGGAGGAGCTCTTGGACATGTGTGAGCAAGTGCACGCTTGCAATGAGATGAAGAGAAAGGAGTGCAAAGAATTGTGCAAGAAAGTAAAATTTCTTGAGCAATCCTTTGATAAGCTCAATGCCACTCATGAGGGGCTAATGGATGCCCATGAGAAGCTTGGCAAAGCTCACTCTAAGCTTGAAAAGGCTCACTCCTCTCTCATTGAGCAAGTCAAGAAGGAGCAAGCGATAGTATCTTGTGATGTGGGACTAACATGTGATCTTATTGATGAATCCATTTTTGTTACTCCCACTAACACTTCTTGTAGCAATATCACTTCTACTTCACCTTTGAGTGATGGTCTCACTTGTGATGCCTCACTTATGGTGGAAAATGAAATCCTCAAGAAGGAGGTGAATGAGCTCACTCGTGCCTTAGGCAATGCCTATGGTGGAGAAGCCCACTTGCTAAAGTGCTTGGGTAGCCAATGATTTTCTCTCAACAAAGAGGGATTAGGCTATACCCCCAAGAAAGGCAAGGTGGCCTTTGTCACTCCCAAAGCTAGCTTTGTGAAGGGCAATGGTCGGTTTTGCAATAGATGCAAGAAAGTTGGGCATATAGAGCAAAGTTGCAAGACAAACAAGAACAAGCTACCTAATGTATCCTCAATAAAATTTGATTCTTGTTACATGCTTTATAAGGGTGCCAATGGTGTGAAGGCTAAGTTCATTGGTACACCAATTGTAGGCCTAAAGAAGAAGGCCATTTGGGTACCAAAGTCCTTGGTGACTAACCTATAAGGACCCAAGCAAGTTTGGGTACCTAAAAAGAATTGATCTTCTTTTGTAGGTGAATTATAAAGCCGGAGGAAGGCATTGGGTGCTTGATAGTGGGTGCACACAACACATGACCGGTGATTCAAGAATGTTCAATTCAATCAATGAAAGCAAGAGCAATGGGATTGATAGTATCACATTTGGTGACAATGGCAAAGGCAAGGTCAAAGGGCTTGGTAAGATTGCAATATCCAATGACTTGAGCATTTCCAATGTGCTACTAGTAGAGAGCTTGAACTTCAACTTATTGTCGGTAGCTCAATTGTGTGATCTTGGTTTTAAGTGCATATTTGGTGTGGATGATGTAGAGATCATAAGTGTAGATGGCTCTAACTTGATATTCAAAGGATTTAGATATGAGAATCTATACTTGGTTGATTTCAATGCTAGAGAAGCTCAATTGTCAATATATTTGATCACTAAGTCTAGCATGGGTTGGTTATGGCATAGAAGGCTTGGTCATGTAGGAATGAAGCAATTGAACAAGTTAATTAAGCATGACTTAGTAAGAGGCTTGAAAGATGTGACATTTGAGAAGGATAAGCTATGTAGTGTATGTCAAGCCGGAAAGCAAGTTGGTAATACACATCCTAAGAAGAGCATGATGAGCACATCTAAGGCATTTGAGTTGATTCACATGGACTTGTGTGGACCAACCACATACACTAGCATTGGTGGAAATAAATATAGATTTGTGATTGTGGATGATTTCACTAGATACACATGGGTGTTCTTTCTTGGTGACAAGAGTGATGTATTTGCAACATTCAAATCTTTTGTCAAGGGTATTCACAATGAGTTTGAAACAACAATCAAGAAAGTTAGAAGTGACAATGGAAGTGAATTCAAGAACACTAGAATTGATGAGTTATGTGATGAATTTGGAATTAGACATCAATTCTTGGCCAAGTATACTCCTCAATCAAATGGGCTAGTTGAAAGAAAGAATAGAACCTTGATTGATATGGCAAGATCAATGTTGAGTGAGTACAATGTGAGTCATTCATTTTGGGCCGAAGCAATCAACATGGCTTGCTACTAGAGCAATCGACTCTATTGTCATCCCATGATGAAGAAGACACCTTATGAGATATTGAATGGAAGAAAGCCCAACATAGCATACTTTTGGGTTTTTGGTTGTAAATGCTATATATTGAAGAAAGGCACTAGATTAAGCAAATTTGAAAAGAAATGTGATGAAGGTTTCTTGCTTGGTTACTCCACTACTAGCAAGGCTTATAGAGTTTGGAATTTGGCTAGTGGCACTCTTGAGGTGGTTCATGATGTGGAGTTTAATGAAACAAATGGTTCCCAAGAGGAAGATGAGAATCTAGATGATGTAAGAGGCACTCAATTGGTCAATGCAATGAAGAACATGGACATTGGTGAGTTAAGGCCTAGAGAGGTGATTAATATTGAAGATGACAAGAATCAAGTGCTCTCTAACTCAAATGTGCAAGCTAGTGGTTCTCATGATCAAATCCAAGCAAGCACTAGTAATGGCAATGTGCAAGATCAACAAATGGCTAGTTCATCATCTCAACCAAGTGATCAATCAAATGCTAGCAATCAAGTGCAAGTGCTTCAACCAACCAATGTTGCAAGAGATCATCCATTGAAAACTATCATTGGTGATATTTCAAGAGGTGTGCAAACAAGATCAAGATTGGCTTCATTTTGTGAGCATTTCTCATTTGTGTCATCCATTGAACCTAAGAAGGTAGATGAAGCTTTGAGAGATGTAGATTGGATCAATGCTATGCATGAAGAGCTAAACAACTTCACAAGAAACCAAGTATGGGATTTAGTTGAGAGGCCTAAGGATCATAATGTGATTGGAACCAAGTGGGTCTTTCAGAACAAGCAAGATCAAGATGAGATAGTAATAAGGAACAAAGCAAGATTAGTGGCTCAAGGTTACACTCAAGTTGAAGGTCTTGACTTTGGAGAAACATATGCCCTGGTTGCAAGATTAGAAGCAATTAGGATCTTGCTAGCTTATGCTTGTGCCAACAACATCAAGTTGTACCAAATGGATCTAAAAAGTGCATTTCTAAATGGGTACATCAATGAGCTTGTGTATGTTGAGCAACCTCCTGGTTTTGAAGATGAGAAGAAACCCAACCATGTCTACAAGTTGAGAAAGGCTTTGTATGGATTGAAACAAGCACCTAGAGCATGGTATGAGAGATTGAGGGATTTCCTACTCTCTAAGGGATTCAAGATGGGAAAGGTTGACACCACTCTCTTCACCAAAAAGCTTGGAAATGACTTGTTTGTAATGCAAATCTATGTTGATGATATCATATTTGGATCAACAAATCAAGAATTTTATGAGGAGTTTGACAAGATGATGGCAAGTGAGTTTGAGATGTCTATGATTGGAGAACTTAGTTACTTCCTTGGTCTTCAAATCAAGCAAATGAAGAATGACACATTTGTGAGTCAAGGTAAGTATATCAAGGACATGCTCAATAAGTTTGAAATGGATGAGAGTAAAGCTATTAGTACACCAATGGGGACAAGTGAAAGCTTAGATAGTGATGCTAGTGGCAACATGGTGGATCAAAAGATGTATCGGTCTATGATTGGAAGCCTACTCTATGTGACCGCATCAAGACCGGATGTGATGTTTAGTGTATGCATGTGTGCTAGATTTCAAGCCTCACCAACAGAAAGTCATTTGAAGGCAACTAAGAGAATATTGAGGTACTTGAAGCATACACAACATGTTGGATTATGGTATCCCAAAGGAGCAAGATTTGAGTTGATTGGATATTCAGACTCTGATTATGCAGGATGCAAAGTTGAGAGAAAGAGCACATTGGGCACATGTCAACTATTGGGAAGATCACTTGTGTCTTGGTCATCAAAGAAGCAAAATAGTGTAGCACTTTCAATTGCCGAAGCGGAGTACATTTTGGCAGGTAGTTGTTGTGCTCAATTACTTTGGATGAAGGCTACCTTAAGTGACTTTGGAATCAAGTTCAAGCAAGTGCCATTGCTATGTGACAATGAAAGTGCCATAAAGCTCACCAACAACCTAGTTCAACACTCAAGAACAAAGCATATAGATGTCCGTCATCACTTCATAAGAGATCACCAACAAAAAGGGGACATTTGCATAGAGAGTGTGGGCACCGAAGATCAACTTGCCAACATATTCACCAAGCCACTTGATGAGAAGAGGTTTTGCAAGCTAAGGAATGAATTGAACATACTTGACTTCTCCAATATGTGTTGATGCACCCCTACTATATGACATGCCTCTCCTTCGAGCAAAGCAAGGTAAAGTTGATTGACATGTCATCCATCCATTGCTAAGGACTTGTTTAGTGCATCTAGTCATTCCTATCATGTCCTAGGCTCATTCATGAAAATCAAATGAATTTGATGCTTGTATGGTACCACTATTGCTTGTATGTTTGAAATGATCTAGTGGTAGCATATGACATGTTTGTGGGCTTGTAAACCTAGTGCTCGATTTAGAAAATGAGCTATAAGTGTTTAACTCAACATGGTACAAGATAACCCTGATTTGGAGGTGTGAAGAAGCTTGTCCTTGGATCAAACCGAGTTAAATATCTTTTGCAAGTAATCTAGATTGAACCAAATTGGGAAAATGATCCTCATTTCACATGGTTTCACCCCAACATATCTATAATTTGAGGCCACCTTTTGTGCAAATTGTTGACATTAATAATCCTACCCTATCTACACTTTAAGCCTTTGTGGTCATTGATGACAAAGGGGGAGAAATAGTGTACAAAGATAGTGAAACAAAGGGGGAGAGATAATATATGACAAAAGAAGGGGATCAATTAAAATTTTGAACATACAAATAGGGGGAGCAAGCTCATAAACTTGTATGGTGCATTTGAATGAGCATTACATATGTTTGCTTGCATGGCATAAGTTTTAATTTCAAATATCCATGCTTGTGTGGTGTATGCTAGTTGCAGGTTTGAATGTTGAAATGAAAAACTAGCATGCATAGGCTAAGTAACTAGACTTATGTTCATTCTATGGAAACTAGACCCTTGCATGTAATGTTGATCTCACGAGGTATTCTAGTTCTTGTATATGTCTAGTTACTAATGGTGCTAAGGATGGTATATTGGTGCACTCTGATTGGAATCACGCTTCAAAGGTCCATCTCTTATACCTTAGCATCATTTGGTAGAAATTGACTCATATATTTCCTATCTAATCATATGTGCAAGGCTTTAATCCAAACTCTTAGCACATCTGTAGGGGGAGCAATTGCTATCATATGGAGTTCATGAAACTTGCCCATATCCTTTACACATTGTAAAAATGCTTGGGCAAGCAACATGGATTCAAATGAACTTTAATTCATATCTTTGTATAAGGGTTGTCATCAATTACCAAAAAGGGGGAGATTGAAAGCTCTAGTTTGGTTTTGGTTAATTGATGAAACCCTAAGTGCTAACCTAGTTTATCAAAGTGATTATGAGATAGGTAGCACTACTCCAAGTGATGAAGCAATGACGAAGATCATGATAATGGTGATGGCATTGTGATGATCAAATGCTTAAACTTAGAAAAGAAGAAAGAGAAAAACAAAAGGCTCAACGCAAAGGTAAAATCGTAGGAGCCATTTTTTTCCATGATCAAGACACTTAGCGAGTGTGATCACATTTAGGATAGATAGCCGTACTATTAAGAGGAGTGAAACTCATATCAAAATGCGGTTATCAAAGTGCCACTAGATGCTCTAATTCATTGCAAATCCATTTAGGATATAGTGGAGTACTAACACCCTTGAAAATGTTTGTGAAAATATGCTAACACATGTGCACAAGGTGATACACTTGGTGGTTAGCACATTTGAGCAAGGATGAAGAAGACAGAGGAGATGCCAGCGTCGATCAAGTGACCGGACGCTGGATCTAAATGCACTGGACGCTGACTACCCCCGTCCGGTCGTGCTAACTTGGTGGTACAGTAGCTAGGGTATACCACCGGACGCTGGGCTGTGTCCGATCGAGGTGGACCGGACGTATACGGTCGAGGAAAAACAGATTTGGACCCTTCCTGTACTCGACCGGACGTTGAGGCTCTAGCGTCCGGTCGGTTTAGCCGGAGCGTCCGGTCAGCACTTAGCCGTTGTGATCTGATGGTTCAGTTTTAACTCAGAGTAACATGTGGCATAAATCAGTGGACCAAACGCTGAGTCCAGGGTCTGGTCAGTCTAACCGGAGCATCCGGTCAGCCCGCGTTGTGCCCAGTGAAGGGGTACAACGGCTCTATTTGATGGAGGCTTCTATTTAAAGCCACATGGTTGGCTCAAGCTCCAACTCTTGCACATTTTCATTGACATAGCAACCTTGTGAGCTTAGCCAAAGCACTCCCACTCATCTCCATCATTGATCCATCATCTTTGTGAGATTGAGAGAGAACCCAAGTGCATTGCTTGAGTGATTGCATCTAGAGGCACTTGGTATTCGTGTTGCGCTACGGATTTCGCTTGTTACTCATGGTGGTTGCCACCACCTAGATGGCTCAGTGCAGCGGTGGAGGATCGGCATGAGTTGGTGATTGTTCGAGGCCGCCTTCGGTGATTGTGAGGGGAGTTGTACCTTCCCCGGCGGAGTGCCAAAAGGTAACTCTAGTAAATTGCTTGTGTCATTGAGTTACCTCTCTTGTGGGTAGGTTCTTGCAGTGTCTAATCGTGTGGACGAGGTTTGTGAAACACCTCTTAGCTGCCGAACCACCAAGTGTTGGTCGACACAACGGGGACTAGCGTGTTGGTAAGCATGTGAACCTCGGGAGAAACATCGGTTGCCTCTTGTCATTTGCATTCTCCTGGTGATTGGCTTAATCTTCATCTTGTGATTGGTTCATCCCCTACATGGTGGTATAATCACCCTACTCATTTATTTACATTCTTGCAAACTAGTTGATACGAGCTCTTTAGTGTAATTAGAATTGAGAGCTTGCTTTATTATTTACATTCATCTAGTTGAGCTCTTTAGAGTAGCAAGATTGAGAGCTCTTAGTGAGTAGTTACTTAGCAAGTTTGGGTGCCTAAGTAATCATTGCAACTAGAATTGTTGGATAGGTGGCTTGCAACCCTTGTAGAGCTAGAGCAAGTTTGCATTACATTATTTGTCATACTAATCAAATTTCTCTAGTTGATTTGTAGATTTTTAAATAGGCTATTCACCCCCCTCTAGCCATATTAGGACCTTTCAGTGTGCCTCTGCCAGAGCTCCGCCATGGCTGCCGCCATGGCCATGTTTCGTTAGAGCACCTCAAGCCACCTAGGATGCCTAAATAGAGTCGCCTGGTCACCATGTTGCTGTAGCACTCCTCACCTGGCTTCGCCATGGCCTGTGATGGCCGGCGCACCGCAGAGCAGCGCCACCGTGCCGCCATGGCCGGCGACGAGCATGCTTCGCCACACCTTCACTGCCACCACCTAGGTCATTCGACGCGCATTGCTCTATAGAACACATAGGTCCACTTGCCGTCGCAGGTGGAGCTCGTCGTCGGCGAACTCTGGCCACGCAAGCATTGAGCAGCGCCGCTGCCCTGTTTCGTTTCATCAACGCATGGGGCCAACTGACAGCGGGTCCCAGCTGACAGTGATTGTGGAGCTTTAGGATAGTTCATTTATTTCCTATTTTATGTGCAACTTTGAAAAATGAGAACTGGAGCTGTAGAGATCCAAATATTATGAACCAAATTTTATAGTGTTCCTTAGGAAGTGTAGTATTTATGAAAAATATAATATTAGCTTTTGTAGTAGAGTTTCTAGAAGAATTTAAATGAAACTTGAAATGTGTTTTAAATATATGTAAACTTGTTTAATTTATATCTTGAGTTACTGGGCTCCAAAAATTATGAAATTTATATGGTGAGCTTTTCTTGATAAGTATAAGCTCTGGTAAAAATTTGAGGGTCAGTGCATGAATATATTGTTAGTTATAGATTTTCCTTTTATAATTAGGTGATCCTTGTGTGAATTTTTATCAATTATTTATGAATCCAATACTCATGAAATTTATTGGAGGTTGTCCTCGTACCATATGGATGCTAAAAAAATATAAGATCTGTTGCTTGACACTTTTCACTAGGGTTTCCTATTTATGCTATTTTAAGCCTTTATGCCTTGTCATTTTTGCATAGGATGTTTTACTTGGTAAAATGGCTTGAAACCTTTACAGTAGTCTATTGGTAGCACTAGTAAGCCACTGTAAATGTTTGAGAATTTATGATGCACCTTTAGTATATGTTTATTATTTACCCTAATTATTTAATTAAATTAATAAAGGCATTTAAATAATTAGATTGTGATTAAGCATGATGTTTTCTATGGTTCTTATGATGCATAGTAACTGTTGATGTCAATGGTAAGGCTTAGAAGCCATTGATTGTATACAAATAACTAATTATCGCTTTATCATTCAAATACAAGGCTGCATGGATAGTTTTGATTGTGTGGATGATTTCATATGGATAATGGACTCTGCTGTAAAACTTGTTAATAACAAAGTTGTAGATAACTTACTAGTATACTTTGTGTTAAATTTTCACAGCCATAGAACTTAGAGTTTTTGAGTTCTAGCTATTACAAGTTTGCTGTCCGAAAGATTTACTTTCTGGATAGATTTGATTGAATGATTTGTTTGCCCTACATAACTCTTGAATCACAGTGGGAGTATTCAAAGAACGTTGTAGATAATTTTATAAGCTTTTCAGAAAGTCCAAGATCACTGCATTTGGATAAGTAGAACTTCAGTTATGAGTAAAACAAGTAGCTTCTATTTTGTGGTATAGTAAATGAATTGTTGAAGTAGTTGATTAAATAATCAAGAAGAGATATGCACATACTCAGTAAAAATATGATGCACTTGTTATTACTTTAACACCATGTTGTTTAGAATACTTACAAGAACCCATTCATCATGTGTCATCATACTATTTTTGTCAGCATGTATGCATTCGCAATATCTTATGCCATATCCATGCATATAGGATCGACCGAGGAGATAACGTTGTTGGAGTTCAATGAAGGAGAGGAAGGGGACCAGCAAGAGATTCCTCAAGCCGTAGCTCCCGAAGGTGAGGAGCAGACCCCAGAAGAGCTTCTAGAGTGCCCTGACCACCACCCCACTTCTTTTCTGAAAGGCAATCTCCGGAGCATTCTAAGTCTCCTAGTATTTTACAAAATATTACTCAAGTCCTTATGATTGATGCATTAGGTTATAAGAGTTGATTGGAAGCACTTGATGCATATAAATTCCTTGTCTAGAAATATACCCTTAACCCTATATAGGTCTAGGATCGAATATATGCTTAGCCATGCTTAGACCGGTAGAAGTCGGGTGATGTCCTGTCACCTGCGAGATATAGGTGGATACCAAAGCACGATTGGCTATATTTGCTATTGTGGAAAAGAATCATGGGGTAAAAGTAAATCAAGGCCGGACGGAGTCTATGTGTAGATTGACTCATGTGATTTCGTCTGTGCTAGTTAAGGACCATACCGTTGTTGGCGCTTCTGACAAGATTGAACGCATGCCTATCACTTAGCTAGACGGATAACTCGTTCCGACCGTGAAGCCGAGTAGCTCAACTTAGGCTGGACACTGCTCTTTAAGAGTGCACACTCTGGATGGTAGTAAGGATGTGCAGGGAGCCAGACTAAGCCCAAGGGTAGACTGTGCCTGAACGTCCTGGCATTTGGTTGTCCCTGATTGTGCGGCGCTGGGCGAACCCACAAAATGTGTACTTGAGTTGTACCAAAGATGACCTAAGGTGACTGTTGATCTAGTCTACCTAGGTTTGTGTTAGGAATAAATTTCTAGCTGGTTGAAATCGATTTGAATTGCCGTCTCTCCCGGATAGTGAGAAACTTGGCTAGTCCCAACGTCATAGTAATTGTATTATGGAATATGATGGTTTGGATAAACATAGAATTACAATACCTGCTATGTTACTATTGTATGCTCTTAAAATGATATACCACATGTTTGGCATAGGATAGTTGCTTCTTTATTAATCCCTCTACATGCTCTTGTGGACTGTGATCGTATGTTGGCATTGTATTAAACTATGTTGGCAAACGCTACTTTCAAACTTAATTTGCTTCCGCTATTATCTATCAAACTTGGTTTGTAATAACTTCGTTTCATACTCTGATGATGAAAATGTATCTATGAACTTTATGTAATATGTGACATGTATGTTGAATCATGTACGATCTTGATTGTTGTGAATCATTTATCGAGACCCGTCGTGGTACTCGACGGACTACCAGGTTTATATGGGTTCAAGTATGACAGTGCGACAGCTTGAGGGCTACCATTGTACTTGTACTCTTATAAATTGGTTGGTTCTACGACACTAGCCATGTGGAGATGACGTGGTTGGCTTGGTGTTGGGGTAGGCCCCACCTCTAGGCACCCCACATAGCTCGGATGCCACCCCCGCACCTCGCATAGGCGAAAGGAAGGTGAAGTGGAGTGTGCTTGGGTCTTTATCTCGCTGAGATAAAATAGGCATGCGCGCGATGGCAAAATGAGCGTGCTCGAGCCCGCATCTTGTCCAGTCAAAAAGAGGCCATGTAGGCTCATACCTTGCCCAGGTGGGACAACATTCATCTTAGGTTACGCCATTTTGCCTGGGCGAAGGGGCGACGCGGTCAAACTCGGCATGATGCCAGGCTAGGGCCCCGTCGGGCCGGACTATTCACTCAGGCAAATAGGTGCTAGCTGTTCTCTTACCAGTTTCATTGTAGGTTTCACCTTTGGAGGAGCTATTCACCTTGTGTGGCTGACAATTCCTATTGATCGGGGGCCCACCTTGTCGTCGAGAGGATGACACCACACCCAGGGCTAGTCAGGTCATTCACGGCAGGCGGAAACCGAGGGAGGCGGGAGCTCCAAATGGCAAGCATGCCCCGGGCAGCGGGGAATATTCTTTGAATTTGTAGTGGTTGTAAGGGCATTTGTGTCCCATGAAAAGGCCTAGGGCGTGTATAAATAGCCCCCGCCGGGGGATTATAAGGAGAGGACCAAGTGGAATATAAGCAATCTACTTATCTCGCTTGTGTCCCGTATTCATCATCTTTCATGCTTGATTTCGCTCGCGCGGCAACTGGTGTTCGGAGGCCTCTGTCCCATAATAGCATTGGTGCCCATCGTGGTTGTTGCTTGAGCTTATCAAGCCACCAAAGAAGACAAAGATAACGATGGATAAAGCAGGACCATCCACGGCTGCAGTCGCTACGGTAGCAGTGGAAGCAGCCACGCGAAATGATGCAGCAACCGCTACAAAACCATCTGTGCCATAGCCACAAATGGATAATACCATAGCACCAGGAGGGCGAGAGCAAACGCCGGAAGGTGACATCCAAGAAGTCTAGATCGACCAAAATGACGATGATGTCGAAGAAGACGAAGACGGCAAAATCACCGAGCAAGCAAGAAATCTGAAGACGCTGAATCAGTACTAGCAAGACATCCTCAGACTCCAGAATAAGAAGGAGCAGCTACTCATGTAGGCCGCTGCTCATAATAGAGCCGAATAGACACAGAGGGCAATCAGGGAAGCCAAAATCCAGAAGGGTAGATTGGTGAGAGAGATTCAAGGACTATAGGGAGCAGGAGCAGGAGGAGCCATTCGCGCTAGCGAAAACATTGTAATACCTGGTGACAACCTCTAGGAAGAAGATGAAAGCGCATATGACCCCACCTCACCTTTATCGAAAGAACTTCAGCTGTATCTATGGCCGGCCGGCTACAAGACTCGCATTCCGCTTTTTGATGGAAAGACAAACCTAAGGAAGTTCCTTGCAAGTTATGAAGATATCACACATGATTGTATACCTCATTAAAGCCCTTATCCATCAAGTCATAGGGCCAAGTCAGAGTAGTAGTGTCCACCTTCCAAGGATATCACCTGGGAACAAAAACAACAAGAGACTTACTAAATTGCATTCAGCGAGACGACAAATCTTTGTCTGAGTTTTTGGAAAGATTCATTCTGACCAAAGCTCAGGTGCAAAATGCACCAGAGGAGATAGTCATAGCAGCAGTTATGGAAGGGTTGGCCATAGGCCAGTGTGTAGCTCACTTCGCTAGGAATTACCCTACCTCCGTAAGGGAGCTGTTCGAGGTAATGCGATAATACGCAAGATCAGAAGATGACTTGAAGAAGCGAAAGGCGACAAGGAACTCATGGAGGCAAGCAGGCAAGGCCCCTAGGCCATCATCAACCCTAGGCCAGCAAAATATGAGACTATTTTGTGTAATCAATAATCTACAAGAGCAGCCAGAGCACAACTCGGCAGAACCAAGTCTCCAAGGGTCGCCATCTAACCAACAATAAAGAAGTTTTGATCAGTCTCTGCATGGCAGGTGAGGAGGACTGGACTCCCCATGGCAGATGCGAAGGCAGAGGAAGGGGACAAGCCCCTGAGAACACCCTATTGCGTCATCTATGGCGAAAACATAGGACATTTCACAAAAGACTGCAAATACAACAAAATGGCTTGAGAACTCAAGGAGAAAGACTGAGGCCATGAGAAGTAGCGAAACATCTAATCACATGTTCCGACAACACTAGTTCATGCAAACTGGTAAACAACCAGGGGTTTAACAATCACTATTCATCAGGCAAATGACAGCGCTTTCTAGCACCCTACCTTTTCACATGGATACAGCCAGCATTCGTACATCTGGCAGCAGCCACCATTTCTAGTATACCAGCATTTCGCCCAGTTCCCTAGGGCAATCGGTAGATGCATCCTCGCTAGTTCAGCAAGAGCAACAACATTTCAAGTCATGCCTCATCCTGTAAAGCAAGAAAATACTCAAGAACATCAAGCCATAAATAATATCTTACCATCGCAAGGCCATATATTTGCAATCACCGGTGGGTCAAACCAAGAGCACAAAACAAGAGAGCTGAAGGGAATTTGAAAGAAGTGTGCACACCGTCTCACCAAGAGTACCGCTCAATAGGCCAACTTGGTCCATGGTGCCCATTACTTTTGAGGAAAATAATTTTCAAGTGCAGGATTTTCCACACACAGACGCTTTTCGTAGCAACAATGAATATAGTTGGGTTCACCATACACAACATCCTCATTAACAATGGAAGCTCCACCGACATCTTATTCATCAAGCCTTTCGAGCAAATGAACCTTGACAAGCGAACGTTGGAACCAGCCGGGAACTCACTGTTCAGTTTTGGTGGGAAAAAGATAGACGCCTTGAGAAAGAAGGCAATCCCAGCCTCCTTCGTAGAAGGCAAAAAGGTCCACACAAAAACCATAACTTTCGACATAGTCAACATGGATTATCCATATACAGCAATCTTCGGCAGAGGAGTTCTAAGTAGATTTGAAATCATAATAAAGCAAAGCTACTTGTGCATGAAGATGCCATCCCCTTTCGGCATTATCACAGTACATGGAGATCAGACTGCATCTAGGTGAATAGAGGGCAAACCAATCCTAGGCTATAGCCTCATTAATGAAGTTTCCAAAAAATTGCCTAACGGAGAAGTAAACAACGAAAGCAAAGTTGAATCAAGAGCAAAAGCAGCCAAAGACTCAAAAGGCCCCATTGTCAAAACTAGTACCAAAAAAATGCATGCACATAGGCTCCGACCTCGCAGAAGATGATAAAGACAAACTGTTGGTTTTTCTATATGAGAATCTAGACATATTCGCCTGGTCAGCAAAAGACTTGCAGGGTGTCAGTCGTGACCTCGTAGAACACAACCTAAACGTGGCAAAAGGGTCAAAACCTAGGAAGCAAAAACTGAGGAAGATGTCCATAGAGAGAGCGGAGGCAGCAAAAGTAGAAGTGCAAAGATTTCTCGACACCGACGTCATTAGGTCGGTTCAGTACCTGGAATGGCTAGCCAACATCATAATGGTCAGAAAGAAGAACGGGAAATGGTGAATGTGCATTGATTTCACTGACCTAAACAAGTGTTGCCCAAAAGACCCATATCTGCTCCCAAGAATTGACTTGTTAGCTGATATCGCCACTGGGTGCAAAGTGATGAGTTTGTTAGATTGCTTCTCTGGGTATCACCAAATCTGGTTGAACCCAGACGACAAAGAGAGACCAAGCTTCATCACCCTAGGAGGAACCTATTGTTACCACCAAATGCCCGAGGGACTGTGAAACTCAGGCCCTACTTTTTCTAGGATGGCAGATGGTGTTTTTGACAAATAGAAAGGCAAAAATCTCGTTGCGTATGTCAATGACATCGTGGTCAAGAGTGATAAGGAGACCCATATTGAAGACCTTTAGGAAACATTCAAAAACCTTAGAAAGGCTAGCCTCAGGCTGAACCTAGACAATTGCATATTCGACATCAAGAAATGCAAACTGCTTGGTTGTCTAGTATCAACATGAGGCGTTGAAGCAAATCCTAAAAAGATAGAAGTGATAGTAAACATGAAACCACCAGCAAGCAAGAAGCAGGTACAAAAACTTATGGGAAGACTAGCAGCATTGAATAGATTCATCTCGAGATCAGCCAAAAAGGGCCTACCTTTTTTCAGAATTCTTCGAAGCTCAGACCATTTTGAATGGGGGCATGAGCAGCAGTAAGCTTTTGACGAACTCAAAGCATACTCGACCAAGTTGACAACACTATCTAAGTCGTCACCATCTGCAACATTGATGTTATATCTAGCAGCATCGCCAACAATTGTCAGTGCGGTACTAGTCAAAGAAAAGGAACATGAAAACAAGATGAAGCAATTCCTGGTGTACTTCGTATCAGAAGCCCTGTCAGGAGCAAAGCTCAACTATTCCAAACTAGAAAAAATAGCATACACTGTGGTCATGGCATCAAGAAAGCTAAAACATTATTTCCAAGCCCACCGCATTAGAGTCCTTTCAGCGCAACCACCGAAAGTGTTATTTCGCAACAGCGAAGCCATCGGTAGAATCAGAAAATGGGCCACCGAGTTAAATGAATTCATAGTGGATTTTGAGCACAAATCCGCCATCAAGTCTCAAGCACTAGGAGTTAGAAGGTGCATAGGCAAATCGGATTCTTAGGTAATAGTGGGACATGTCAAAAAAGAGTTCACTACAAAGGAACTAGAGCTGATCAAGTACTTGGCAGTAGTAAGAAGAATGGAGAAGCATTTCGCCGGCTTCACTTTTGGCCACATCCCAAGAAGTGAGAACACGGAAGCTGATGAGCTAGCGAAAGTAGCTGCACAGAAGGCACCAATGCCAGTAGATGTATTTTATCAAGAGCTAATAGTCAAAGCCATATGAGAAGAGGAGGAGCATCCTTGCATGGTGCATGCTAGCTATCATGAGCAAAGATTGGAGATCACTTATATTCGCTTATCTCAATGGAACTTACGAGCCTCCGAGTGAGCACGAAATGGATAGAATAAACTCTAGAATGAAACAATACTCCGAAGTGCATAAGCAAAGACCAAGGAATCAAATTACTAACTAAGATACAATGCAGAATGTGTGGCGCTCATAGAGGACCCCATGAAATCGCCCATAGAGAGATAAGGCAAGGGTTTTACTGGACAACAACAACAGAAGATGCCAAAGAGCTAGTCCGTAGCTTCAAAAATTGTTAGATGTTCGCCAAGAAGCAGAGAGCCCTAGCCAACTCAACAAAGTCAATCATCCCAATGTGACCCTTGTAGAGATGGGGGATCGATATAGTCGGGCCACTACCGATAGCAACTGGGAACCTATGTTTTGCCGCATTGGCTTTAGAGTATTTCACAAAATGGATCGAGGCCAAAGCATTGGCAAAAATCACTTTGGGCACCCTGATAAGTTTTCTCTGGCAAAGAGTTATCTACCATTTCGGAGTCCCATCCTACATCACAGTCGACAATGGAAAATAGTTCAACTGCATGGATTTCAGAATTTTTTGTAGCAAATTGGGAATCAAGCTAGCATTCGCATTTGTGAATCATCTAGAGAGCAATGGAGCAGTCGAAAGGGCAAATGGTTTGATTTTCAATTCAGTATTGAAAGTGTTGTTCGATATGCCTAAAGGAAAATGGGCGCAAGAGCTAATCACATTAGTTTGGGGTCACAACATCTCATGCACTAGGACTACATGGTTCACCCCATTTCGTCTCCTATATGATGAAGAAGCCATCATGCCAGAAGAAGTCAAGTTAGGGTCTTTTCACACAGAAATCACAGCAACCACTCCAATACAGCGATATGTGGAGCTTGAAACAGCAGAAAATGCTAGGTTGCAAGCCGCATCTAACCTGAACAGTTACCATCAAGAAATGACGACCTAGAGAGACAAGAAAGTGTGGCGAAGGAACATCAACCTAGGCAACATGGTGCTAATTCGGCATCCTGACAAGTAGGGCAAACTACAGTCATAGTGGTATGGGCCTTTCAGTAGTGGCGAATATGGTCAAGCCAGGAGTCTATAGACTACTGAACGAAGAAGGAATCGAAAACAAGTCACACATGGAACAGCAGATAATCTAGCGATGCTTCTACCCATAATATCTTCCACCCCTTGAGTGTTGTAATTTTTTATTTCTTTTTTTGGTTCTGTAAACATTAAACAAGGATTCACGCTCTTTTTCCTCACAAGGGGAGCCTTTGACGAAAAGGCATGAGGTTTTTTAATGAGGCGATCCTATGTACCCTTTCTAAAATTAAATCGAACCTTTCCCCACACAAGGTCTAAGAACTAGACGTCGAAACAAAACCTAACCTCGGCAGGATATGAATATCGACAAAGGGCATCCCCAATATAGGTTGCGCCATTCCATGCTCATGCAAAACATCATGACCAGAAACTCTGCAAGCCCTAAGCAAGCCTACAGGCTGCAACAACCTCTTGCCTCACCAAAAAGAAGTGAGCGAAAGGAAAAAGGCCAAGAAGCCTAAACAACGCTACGTCACACCAAAAAGGAGTGTGGGCGGAAGCAAAAAGCCGAATAAGTTGTAAAATAATACGCACCACCAAAAAGGAGTGGTGGCGAAAAGGAAAGGCTCAAAAGCCATAGAAAGGCATATAGAACAAATTTGACCCCAAAACGAGTTCCAACAACCCAATGTATGAGAAAGGACAGAAGCATTAACCCAGCAGAAGTTTAATAAGCAACCTACCACACCACTCAAAATTTAAGACCCCGTTGGGCAGCCGGCACTATATAAACAACAAGGGGCCGCCAACTCAGGCCATACGACTGGTGGGCAACATAGGAAGCATAGACACTCCAACTCAAGCACAAGAGAATAGGGCACTGGAGAAGTGATCCTTTGCGCTGCTACCGTGCGAGAGCAGTAGGCAGCAAGGTATTTGCCACACACGAAAAGAGAGAAGTGTGATATGAGAATCTAAAAATGCATAAGGAGAAAGGTTGTAATGCCAAAAGTGCCAACATCCTAGGACTAGGAAGTGCCAGGATTTCATAGCACATCAGGGCAGCTGGTCTGGCCTTAGACTAGAGTCGGCTAGCCACACGGACCACTGATGGGGGATACCGCAAAAAACTCGTAACACTCCCCCTTTGGGCGAAGCTATGGCCAATGCACCCGTGGCATTGACTACTTTTTAGAGTGTAGCCACACTAAGGGCGAACGGGTTAAAAAACACTTTAGCTTCTTAGAATCGCCATCTTCCATAGTCTCCGATGGTCGTTGCCTCATTGTTTGCAACTTTCTAGCCCAAAATGGTGAGTGTAGACGTTCAGCCCAAAGTCATCAAAGGGATGGGCTAGCGCCACTCCTACCAACTCTACCGATTCATCCCATTGCAACCAACTTTCTAGTGTTGTGCCGAGAGCAGACTTCCAATGAAAGGGAAGGCAATGCAAACCAGTGCAACCAAGAAAGCACATAAAAATACCACTCAGCGATGAAATCTTGGCGAATGAAGCCTGGTCCAACATCGCCATTAGCAGTAAAAGGAAAAATTGGCAAGCAAAGCATTTCACAGCATGAATCGTTCAGAAGCGGCCTTTCTATTTTCTCCCATGCGATATGCTAAGGGGCTAGCAAAGCAGCCACTTGTGCATTACCGCCCTATTCTATCCCCTCGCCTTAAAAGGTTGGGGGGATAGTGTTTCTCCATTCGCCTATGCGATATGCCAAGGGGCTAGCAAAGCAGCCGCTCGGGCGTCATCTCTCTATCCTATCCCCTTGCCTTAAAAGATTGGGGGACTGATGTTTCTCCATTCGCCTATGCGAGATGCTGAGGGGCTAGCAAAGTAGCCACTCGGGCGTCATCGCTCTATCCTATCCCCTCGCCTTAAAAAGTTGGGGGTGACGACATTTCTTGTAACACCCTCGGTGTTACACCCTAAACAAATCCACTAAAGCATGTCATGAGCATCATGTTTATGTGATAAAGCATGTGATAAAGTGTGTAGATCAATTTCTTGTAACCTAAAATTACTAATAAAAATGTTAAATGAAAGTTGATTCAATAGCTCATGTATATCAAGTAGGGTGGAAAACCAATTTTTATTAAGCAAAAGTATTATAGAACATATGTGTGACACCTAAATAAGGTTTGAAGTACAAATTTTGTAGATGACAATGCAACTCTTGCTGTAGAAAAATAACATTGCTACCTAGTATTTCTAATAGCTTAGAAATGGAACTTGAAATTGAATCCAGCTCAAGACTTAGAAAATTCCTCAAGTCTAAAGACAGTTTGATAGCACCATGTTTGGGAAGTAATCCTATGAAATTGAGTTAAGAGGTGGTGTCATGTTTCAGCTCTGATTGGTAGCCTAATAGGCCCTCTTTAGCATAGTGAAGGCGGTTTAGTTTCCACTATAGTAGTTTAGTTTTTGCAAACGCTTTAAAATTCATGCGCAACACGTTTTTGGTCGCTCGGCCTGGAGTGCGTGGTCACCGTGTTTCAGTGCTCACCGTGGCCACGCTCGACCGAGCCACACGCGTGTGTGGTCGTGCGCTAGTGGGCTAGGTCCACCCTCGGCTTGGCCGTGACCTAGTCATCTCTAGCCATAGCGCCCACTGTAGGCCATGGGCCACCTACATGACCAGCCACTAGCCCTACGCCCCCTCAGCCATTGCCACCCTACCGCATGGCTGCCCCATCCATCGCTGCATTGCTGTTGCCATTGTCCTCCCTGCCTTGTGCAACGACATTGTTGCTGTCCTACTCGCCACCACGCGCATGGCCTTGCCCCGCTGCCGATGCCATCGCCTCGCCATTTATGGCACTACGGCTGCACATGCCGTGCCCGATCGTGGATACGCACGTTCTGTCCATAGCTACTACACGCATGCCGCACTGATGGCTCCGCCCACGTCTCGCCAATGCAAGGACAAGCCGAGCTCTAACCTACCCTCTCCCTTCTCTACCATCCCAATCGGCTGACCCCACTCTCTAATTTGGCTTGGAGTGGTCACCTCGACCTGATTCCTCGCGTCTCATCCTCCGACATTAAGTCACCTGTTCACCCGTCCCAACCCTGCCTTGAATCGTGCCCAGCCAAGCTCCAATTTGGGCATTTCCTTGCCGCCAGGCCGATAAGGCCGTGATCGACAGGTGCCGATGGCAGCCCTCCAGCCAACCACCTAGAGCCAAATTGGCTACACTACTAGCTTAGCCTAGAACTCCTCTTCCTTCTGTGCCCCTTAGCCTTACCGCTACCACCACCCCAGCCCCGCTAACCCGACCGTGTCCACCATGGTGCGCCACCGCACCGTTCGGTCGCGCATAGCCAGCCCTGCTCAGGTAGTCTTCGACCGAACCATCACCTCGACTAGGTTTGCGGTGAGCCCCTAATGCTTCTCCGCTACCTCTACTGCTCCGTTAGCACCGTAGCTCTCTGGAACGGCTACGCCACCATCGTGGAAGACCGCGCACCATTGCCATCCACTCTAGTGTGTCCTACTACATCTCAACACCGCTTAGTATAGGCGGTAGGGCCATAGGTGATGGTCGTCCCATCAGCTAGCCCTGCGTGAGCCTCTGGTGGCCGGCATAACCGCCCTATGCCACAGCCCGCCGTGCCACCATGCACAGAGTCATTAGGGCGTGTGCGAGGAAATTCGAGTAAAGACAGGGGGTTAAATGAATTCATCAGAGAGACATAGGAATAATGTTGTTGGTTTAGGTCTAATTCAGGATAAGCTCGAGGTCTCTTTTGAAAAAGCACCATCGTGCGCGGGCTTCCTCCGCCGCGGACCATCTCGCGGGTGGGCCGTGTCCGCGCGGGCCATGCGTAAATGGACCGCGTGGCTAAAATTGTTTTCTTTTTTTTAGGAATTGGTTAATGCTTTTCTAATTTAATTTCTGAGCTAAACTTGTAGACTTAATATAAAATTGTATCGGTGTCCAAAAATTGTGAAACTAATTTTTCTAGGCTTCTAAAATTGTGATCTACCTATTAGTATAGTTAGTTCATACATATTTGTGTTAATACTAAGGTCTATTAAATCACTTGAATATGTTTAATATTATTAGGATAATTATTGTAGGAATTTTTGTGATAAATTGGTGACAACTTTAATCCTGAAATTTTTACCGTAGCTTCATTGTATTATTATGTGCTCACTGTAATTTTTGTGGCCTTAGACTAGACTAAACATTAGGGTAGTTAAATGTTCTTTGTTTAAATATACATTAAATCCTTAATAGAAATAAAGGCATACCATTGAATTGCGAAACTAGGTGCTTGTTAGTTGAACACAACACTTTGCTGGATGAAGATACTAAGTTGTTGTTGCCTAAATACTAAGTTGTTGCATCATCAGTCATCGCATGCATATAGAGAACGAGTCAGTGGAGATCTCGACCACCGACGATGGAACGAGTCAGTGGAGATTGAGACCACCTGGCGATCACGAGTTCGAGGAGATCATCGAGGAGTATGAGGAGGAGATTCTCATGCAGGAGGAGGTCCTAGAGCCACCACTAACTAACTTAGCTGACACCGCGCCTACCCAAGGCAAGCCCCGTAGGAAAGTTTTGTGGAAACCACATGCATATATAGATCTACCCTATCAGTTCTACTAGTGTAGGTTCGAGTAGATGCTATGCTTAGGTTGTCGGTAGCATGAGTAACCTGTCGTTACTCACAATAGGTGACTATTATTACTTTCATAATAAAAATGATGAAGAGAAAATGGAGACCGGGCAGGGATAGGGTATGGGTTACTGGTGGGTGTAACAAGTTGTATCCCGCGGCCATGGTGCTTAGCTTGGTTACACTGTTTTCCCTGTCCGTGTCAATTGAGGACCGTCCGTTGCTGTGGATGGTAGTTAGGTCACAGACTTATTATCCTGAGCACATACTTCCTTATGAGAGTAGGAAGGCTCATTGCACTCTTGTCGTGGGTTCTGGCTCTTTTCGGACAGACTGATTGGAGGCAGGGGAAAGGTGGAGATCTAAGCACCATTCTGAGATCAGGTCTCAAGTGTGGGGGCTTAGAGTCCAAGTTTGGACGAGGGACCTAGACCCCTTCAATAAGAGTGGAGTGGGTTGGTCTCATTTGTGCATAGAGTACAAGCAACGCGTGTGTTTTACGGGTACCCAGCTAGGATACATTGGTTCAGTAATCGCTATTTTTATGAGATGGTATGAGTTGGCTATGGTCTAGCACCATAGTAAGAACTAGAATATGAAAGATGGTAAAATGGTTCTGATTGCTCAACCCTTGCTTAAGGTAAAATAGGTGCTTACCTAGAATGGTTAGCTAATAAAGTAATCATGACTGCTAATAAAACTTGACCATAAGGACAGCACTATTAGTAATGCTTTCCGCAAACTAAAAGAAACCATCAAATCATATTGCCTATCATATCCTTGAGAGTCAGGAAATTATTCCCACTAGTCGGGTAAGTCTTACGAGTACATGTGTACTTAGGGTTTGTTTTACCCTATTGTAGGTGTAGCTTGAGGAGTGAGCTCTTGTGTGGAGGATTCTTCTGGTGGGCACAGATGGATCCACGTATCGTTTCCGCTAGATGATTATTACATTTTCTGTAGTTTAATTATCGCACTCTGAACTCTGGTATTGTAATAAATAATTTCCAAGACTCTATGTTGTATGAAATGGACTAAGTGTTGTAAGCTCATACTCATTATTGGATTCTAGATGTAAAATGTGGATTGTTTTGAGTTTTCCCTTGGGGTGTGCTCGACGGAACTGCTCATTTTAGCCCACTTTTGGGGTGCTTAGTGTCTAGTGGAAGATGAGCACCTCCAAAACTGTGTTATTCTAGGTGGTTCTGCCATAGGTGGTATCAGAGCCAATAATGAGCATATGGGTTTAAGAACTCTTTTCAAAAACCTAAAATTTGACCAACAAAAGATTTATGGAAAATAGGATGCAATAAATTTACGTAAGTATATGCCTTAGCAATATGGTCTATCTTGGATAGTGTCACTGGTTTTATCTAATCAATTTCTGTAGGTACACTAACTTATGCTGCATAAGAATCGTTAGTGTACGGGAAGTGAGTGTGCGCTATGCCAAAATTTTATGTGAATGCCGCTATATTCTGGCTTGAGCGAATGAATAGGTCAATGCATGCATCATAAAAAGAGAATCTTGTTTAAGCTAAACTCCCCTTTACGTATATTTTTTGGGTAGTTAATATGATAGGTTAATAAATAAAAAGAAATGCTTCCCCTCTTAATGAAAAGTCTTATCATTCCACAACTTATCAAGCCCTATCATTTCTCTAATCTTTTGTTCCTAATTTGGGGCCCTGTCCCTAATGGTGGGTTCCTATCTATTTATAGATGAACCTGAGGTCTGGTCGTAGGAGCACCAGTGTTGGGATGGGCCATGGTCTTGGTGAAGATCAAGGCGAAAATGGTCATGGCGAGGATAATGGCAATGCCAACGGAGAGAGCCACAAGGCCCCACTCCTTGGTCCTCCTCCTCCGCCACCACCACCGCCTCCAATGACTCATGTGGAGATGATGGCTGCTCATCGTGAGTTAGCTCGTGCCTTGGAGATGCTGGCATAGACTATTGGTGGCTTCGCCCATAGAGGTCCCGGTGGCAATGGCGGGAATGGGGGTAGTGCTCGAAGTCCCAAGAGACCCTGTTCCTACCAGGACTTCTTGGGGATGCACCTGCCCACGTTCATGCAGACTACTGAGGCTCTAGACATGGAGCATTGGCTTCATATTAAGGAGCAGAAGTTTTAGCTACTCACTATGACTGATGAGCAGAAGGTGCGTTTTGTCATAGAACAGCTTCTAGGATCTACCAGTGCTTGGTGGGACACTTTCAATTCCATGCAACCTATGGACCACCATGTGACATAGTGGGAGTTTACCACTGCTTTCTATCAGTATTATATTTCTGCTGGTTTGCTGAATAGGAAGTTGTCCGAGTTTCTAGAGCTGAAATAGGGAAATATGACTATGATGGAGTATGTGAACAAGTTCAACCATCTTGCATAATATGATAGGACTCATGTGGACACTGATGAGAAGAAGATGGACCATTTCAATCATAGTCTCTCTTGTATCTTACAAGAGAAGCTATATACAGGAGGCTATCAGACCTTTGGAGCATTGATGAATGCTGCTATTGCTATGGAGGGACTTCAGCGTGACTCTCAGGCTGAGTGGAAGCAGAAGAGGGTGATCTCTGGATCTTCTAGTCACCCATAGTCTTAGAAGGTATAGGTTGTTAGGAGGGTGTCCTATCACTCTCTGAGAGGATAGCCATCCTGTCAGACTCAGCAAGCTCACTAGGCACCGCCCACTCAGTACCGTGCACCTACTTAGCAAGTGTAGCAGCCTTAGGGATAGCAGGTTCCGCCTCATCTAGGATAGGGGAACAAGCCTAGTGCCTGTTTCAAGTGTGGCAAGGAAGGTCACTATGCCCAAGAGTGCCCCCTGAACTAGTCTCCCCAGTATTCTTAGCCTTCGGCCAACTTTCGCCTAGTCAAGTGGACTATCATCAAGAAGAAGGGACCCGTGAGCCACTCTAGGCAGGTTAACTTCACCAAGGTTGAGGAAATTTCATAGTGTGAGCCTATGATGGCTTGTATGTTTACCATTGATTCCCACCCAACATTTGTGTTATTTGATTCTGGTGCATCATATTCATTCATGAGTATGGGGTTTGCACAAAGGCACAATATATCTACTATGGCTATTCCTATTGCCTATAGAATCAGAACCCTAGGTGCATAGTTGTGCTTTAAAACTCAGACAAACACAGTTAGTTTAGTGCTAGCCACTCATTCTTATCATCTCCAGTTCATGGTGCTGCCTAGGCAAGGCATAGATGCAATTCTGGGAATGAACTGGTGGAGAAATTATGGGGTAGTCTTGAACCTTAGGCAGAGAATTTTGGAGTTAAAGCTTCCTTCTTCTGAGGATAGAATGTCTCTCCTTATGCCTTCAGATTCTGCTCTACCAGTTATTGCTCATACTGAAGCTTCTCCTGATCTTGCCTCTATTCCTATGGTTTGTGAGTTTTTGGATGTCTTTCCTGAAGATCTACCTGGGTTACCACCGGATAGGGATGTAGAGTTTTCCATTGAGTTAGAACCTTGAACTGCTCCTATTTCACGGCGTCCTTACTACATGGCTCCAAAAGAATTGGCTGAGATGAAGAAACAGTTAGAGGAATTGTTAGAGAAGGGATTTATCCATCCTAGTTCTTCACCATGGGGTTGTCCAGCTATTTTTGTGAAGATGAAGGACGAGACTCTTTGGATGTGTGTGGATTATCACCCTCTCAATGTGGTAACCATTAAGAACAAGTATCCCTTACCTCATATTGAAACTTTGTTCGATCAGTTAGCTGGTGCAAAAGTGTTCTCAAAGATTGATCTTCGTTCGGGGTGTCACCAAATTAAGATTCGGCCGCAAGATATACCAAAGACAACTTTCCCTACTAGGTATGGCCTTTGTGAATACCTTGTCATGTCTTTTGGTCTCACCAATGCTCCTACATTCTTCATGTACCTCATGAACTCGGTCTTCATGCCGAAGTTTGATAAGTTTGTAGTGGTATTCATTGATGATATTTTGGTATATTCTAAGAATAATGAAGAGCATGCACAACACCTTCGCATAGTCCTAACTCGATTGTAGGAACACAAGTTGTATGCCAAATTCAGCAAGTGTGAGTTTTGGTTGGATCAAGTGTAGTTTTTGGGACATGTCCTAACCCCCTAAGGCATCTTGGTAGATCCAAGCAAGGTGCAGGATGTGTTAAATTTGAAATCTTCAAAGTTAGTGCATCAGATTCGTTAGTTCCTTGGTCTTGCTGGTTATTATCGGGACTTCATCCCTGAGTTCTCCAAAATAGCTCAACCGATGACCAAGTTGCTAGAGAAGGATGTCAAGTTCGTATGGAGTCTAACTTGTGAAGAGGCTTTCCAAGCCATGAAGAAGTTTCTTACCTCTGCTCCTGTTCTTGCTCAACCAGATATTGATAGGCCATTTGATGTGTATTGTGATGCCTCTAGGACTAGATTGGGTTGCGTGCTTATGCAAGATGGATGTGTAATAGCTTATGCTTCACATCAGCTGAAAAAGCACAAGATGAATTACCCCACCCATGATTTAGAGCTGGCTACAGTGGTGCATGCTCTAAAAAATTAGAGGCGTTAGCTGTTGGGAAATAAAGTACACATTTTTATGGATCACAAGAGTCTCAAATATATTTTTACTCAATCTGAGTTGAATATGAGGCAACAGTGGTGGCTCGAGTTAATCAAGGATTACAATTTAGAAGTTCATTATCATCCAAGAAAGCTAATGTGGTAGCTGATGCCTTAAGTCAGAAGTCGCATTAGGTTGATGAAGAATCTTTGCCCCTCACCCATTCTGAAGTGTTAGCACATATTGCTCTAGTCTCGGATTGACTTGAGCAAATTATTATAGAGCAAAGGCAAGATGCTTCGGAAATCCCACATATCAAGAAGTTAATTGCCGAAGGGCATTGTCCTCATTTCGGTATTGATTATCGAGGTGTGATGAAGTTCAAGAACTGATTGGTGGTTCCCTCAAGTGGTGAGCTTAGGAGAAAAGTTTTGGATGAAGCTCACAACTCCAAGTTGTCCATTCACCCTGTAAGCAACAAGATGTATCATGATTTGCGTCACATGTATTGGTGGCCAAATATGAAGCAGGATATTATTAAATACATCTCAGAATGCGACATTTGTGGGAGGGTTAAGGCGGACCATATGCGTACACCTGGTTTTCTACAGCCCTTACCTATCCCTATTTGGAAATGAGAGGATATTTCCATGGATTTTATTGTGGGTTTGCCCTGCACAACAAAGGGGTATGATTCTATTTGGGTCATTGTGGATCGCCTCACCAAGTCTGCTCATTTTCTCCAGGTGGATACAAGGTATTTTGCCAAGAAATATGCCAAGCTATATTTTGATCAGGTTGTAACCTTACATGGAGTTCCTCTCACCATTATCTCTGATAGAGGGTCAATTTTTGTCTCTCGCTTCTAGGAGCAACTCCAGAAGTGCCTTGGTACTCACCTCTTCAGAAGTTCAACTTATCATCCGCAAACTGATGGTCAGACCAAAAGAGTCAACCAAGTACTTGAGGGTATGTTGAGAGCTTGTGTCATTTCTTTTCTAGAAAAGTGGGATGAATGCTTGTCTTTAGCTGAGTTTTCTTATAACAATAGCTATCAAGAAAGCATTCTAATGGCACCTTTTGAGGCTTTATAAGGCAAGAAATGTAGAACACCACTTAACTGGGTTGAAGTGGGAGACCATGGTTATTTTGGGCCTGGTTTTATTAAAGAAGTGAGATAGCAAGTCAGTGTTATTTAGAGTCATTTGAAAGCAGCCCAGAACCATCAGAAAACTTATGCAGACAAGAGGAGAAGGCCTTTGCAATTTAAAGTTGGTGACCATGTGTATCTCAAGGTATCTCCGATGAGAGTTGTGCATTGATTTGGAGTACGTGGGAAATTAGCTCCTCGTTATGTTGGACCTTATAAAGTTTTGGAACAGTGTGGTACTATTGCTGTCACAGAACTGACCAATTTATAAGAGCATAAGTACAAAAACAATCGCTGAAATGATCAAATTCTCGCACTTGAGCCCATATAAACCCGGTAGTCAACTAAAACCATGAAGGATTTCAAACCAACTTGCATACAACCAAGATCACAGTAATTCAACATAACACATCACACGTTACAACATTTCACAAACGGTTTACGGATAGATTACAACACCTCAGAGTCATCGTTATTACAAACAAGTCTTGTAAAGTAGCGGAAGCAAATAGTTTAACTCACACACACGAGTTCAAATACAAGTACCAGCTTGCTGATCACATCCCACAAAAGCATTTGGATAAGATAAACAGAGATCATGCCCATGATCTAGTCTTCATCACCCATCGGGTGGAGACAATACTTACAGAAGCCCTGATAAAGAAGGTCATCTACAACAAGAGGGAATAAACCCTGAGTATGAGAATGTACTCAGCTAGACTTACCCGTCGAAACCAAAACAAATGACACCAAGGATCATGCATAGCTTAATTTAGTGGATCGGGCTGACACTTTCTTTTTGCGGAAAAGCATAAGTAATAATGATCAACTCTTAACCTGAGCTAGCAGTGACTTTTAGCCTTTAACCTGTCATCTATATTAGCACTTATACTAAGCAATCATTTGATTAAGATGCAAACATTAATAACCATAGTAGGTATAAATCGTGGCAACATTATCATCATCATCCATTTAACCATATCGTTAAATTAATTGAATCTACGTTGCCGCTGCTTAGTCAAGTTCTCACTATCCGGGAGAGACGACAATTCGAATCGGTTCCTATCCAGCTGGAGGGGTATTCCTAACACAAACCCTGCTTCCCCCGTCAGGGTCACAAACAAGTCACCTTTGGTACAATTCAGGAGTCGCGTGTCCGAGCAGTGCCGCAAAACCAGAGAACCACTCTGCCATGAGTGCTCGGTGACTTAACCCGCCCGTGGGCTTACGCTAATGGTTCTCTGCACATCCTTACTGCCATCTAGATTGCGACCAACTACTCATGTCCCTAGCCTAAAACAAGCTACTAGTCTTTGCGGTCAGAATGAGTTATTCGGCCAGCTAAATGTTAGGCTACGTTCAACAAGACATAAGGATGTACAGCATATTGGTCCTTAAACGACACAGACGGAGTCACTATGTCCAAACCTACATAAGACTCTGCCCGGTCTTAATTCATTATTAACATGGTTCTTTTCCACGATAGCAAATATAGCCAACCGTGATCCACCTCATCCTAAAGATCACAGGTGACAGGAATCACCCGACTTCTACCGCACTAAGCATGGCTAAGCATTTAGTCCGTTCCTGAACTTAATTAGGATTCAAGTGCGATATCTGGACAAGGATGGATATATAATGCAACAATTGGTTCCAACCAATTCCTATACTTAATGCATCATCAATGAATAAAAGATACTCAAGATATTTGTAAAAACATGGGAGACTTAATATGCTCCGAGGCTTGCCTTTCAGGAAAGAGGACGGGTGGTGGTCAGGGCACTCGGGCAACTCCTCCTCGGTGGCTGCTTCGTCGATTGCCTGAACCTCGGGCTCCTCCTCCTGGCTCGCTCCCTCAAACTCCAGAAGCGTCACTCCCTTCGGCACACCTATTGCATGCATGCACAAGATAAATATCTTGGATGCACATGAACGAAGTTAGGAATGCTCGGGGAATACACATGCTTACTGCAGTCCGCATTTTCTGACTTAAGCTCTATTCAAATCACTTTAACTTAACAAGTTTATACAACCTAATGTTCAATTCTCATCTTCAGTTAAGGACCTAGCACCTGCACCTAAGCATGTTCTCAAGTTAGGCTAGCACCTAAACAATCAACAAGAACAACGCAACTAAGCATACACACAACATTCGTATTTCAGCAAAACAGGAACTTATATAGCGGTACAATAAACATATCATAACTAGAGATCTATAAATCAAAATGATAGGTCACAAGACAATTTGGAAAGCTTATGAAATTGCCTACAATTCATTTTCAGACCTCAAGGCATGATTCCAAACTTTACCAGGTCGAATTTACCAAACCACATAATCAGGTCCAAACAAGACAGAGAGCAAGCAAAACTATGATCCAACTTTGAACGACTGTAGCTCCTAAACTACTAGGCCAAATACCACCAAATTTTGACAGGAGCTGGACACATAATCTATCTACAACTTTTGTATTCACCACTTTCCCAGCAAACCAAAATATCATGGTGAACTTTGTAAAGTCCTGAGAACTGTCCAGAAGGACATAATGAAAGGAAATATTTATTAACTTATGTTGTAAACATATAATTGGACAAAACCAACTTTACTCACTTATCACATATATCACAAGAACACCAGAAAGTAAAGTGTTCACCCCCAATTCATTTCTTTTAATGCCTTTCTTAATTTATTTAATTATTTAAGAGGAACGATAAACATATATGAAAACTACACCATTTAATCTATAAACATTATAGTAGGTACTACATGCTCCAAGTAGACTACTGTAAAAATTTCACATCATTTGAGCAAGTATAACATCCTACACAAAAATGACAAGGCATAAAGGCTTAAAATGACATAATTAGGGAACCCTAGTGAAAAGTGTCAAGCAATAGATTTTATGTTTTTCCTAGCATCCTTAAGGTACTAGGACATCCTCTAATAAATTTAACGGTCATTGGATTCATAGATAAATTACTAAAATTCACACAGGATCATTCAACGATAAAAGGAAAATCTATAACTCAAAAACCATAGATGCACTGACTCTCAAATTTTTACTAGAGCTTCTACTCATCAAGAAGAGCTCACCCACAAAATTTCATATTTTTTGGAGCAAAGGAACTCAAGATATAAATTAAACAAATTTGCATTCATTTAAAAATATATTTCAAGTTTCAATTTAATTCTTCCAAAACTTCCACTACAAGTTTTCATGTTATATTTTACCTAAATACTACATTTTACCATGATCCTAACAAAATTGGAACCACCCAATTTGGATTTACAAAACTAGAGATACAATTTTTATAAAACAGCAATCAAATATGAGTTATTTGAACTATCCTTTGAATACTCAGTCACTGTTAGGCGGGGTCCACTTGTCAGCTAGGCCCGCTAGTCAGCGGTACGAAAACAGGGGAGGCAGTTTGCTCGACGCGGAACCAGCGGAGCTCACCGATGGCGGCATCACCGGCGACGAGGAGGGTACCTCCGTGCTCGCCATGACTTCCCGAACCGATTGACACCCTAACCCCAAACTCTACCGACCCCTAAGTAGCCCGGCCAAGGAGCTCGGCGGCTCGGCCATGGCGCACGGCGGCGCGCGACCGTGTTCCGGCCTGGCTGGACCGGCGTGGATGGTGACATCTTCACCCAAGCATCAGTGCATGATGGAGAAGGCTAGACGGAAGCTAGGGAAGGAAGAGAGGAGCGATGCAGTGCTGGCCACAGAGAGTGCAACTCTAGCGAGGTCCGGACGGTGACGGAAATGGAAATGTGGCCACTACCTTGGTTCTCTGGCTCAACGGCGAGGTGGACAAGCTAGAGGAGGCTACAGTGGAGTTGTGGGTTAGCTAGAGGTGGCAATTTTGCGGTGGTGAGTGAGCTAGGCGATGGCATGTGCTCGGCGTCAATGGCGGAGGTGGGGCTGTCGCGGCGGACGCTGCGCTGAGGCGAAGGAAAGTGAATGAGAGCGAGCTAGGAGGGTAAAAGGATGCGGCTTCAAGCGGAGGACACCAGGTAGCGGTGCCAGGCCGGCCATAGCATGTGGTGGCCATGCGGCGGCAGAGGCCTGCAGCTGGTCAGCATTGTAGCATGTCTGAATTTTTCGATTCAGTTACCAAAGGTGCCGACTGACAGCGCCATTTCCATGATCCACAACTTCCAAACCATGATGATCTAGCTCATGGTGTAGTTGACAAAGTTGGAGATCAATATGAGGGCTACAACTTTTATAATTGGAGCTCGAGCTGGTTTGGCTTGGTTTGGGAGATACAATGCTCCAAACATCAACACATGAAACTAAAACTTGCTTTGTGACTTAGAAAATTTTTAGAGTCACCAATTAGACCTCAAAACTGACTTGTGGGCCCTTTTTGAGTATGTTCTAGATATTTTCATGAGATGGTCATAAAATAACTTTTGTTCCTTATAAATTTTGCTACAACTTTGATTTAGGTTCCTCAGACATGCAAATATTCTAAGCTATACTTTTTAATCAGTCAAACAAAAGAGCTCTAGAGGTCAACACTAGTCAAACCATGACTTGGAAACTTAATTAGGCAAAATGATCAACATGAACATTGTTCCTAATGACATTCTAAGTATAACTAAGTTGCTTAAGAGGATAATTAGCCACACCACACATTGGTCACCCAAAATCAAGCATCACATGTATTGAAACTAGGAAAAACAGTGACTTTGTTACTTCTGTTTCAAAACCATGTTTCATGTGTTTCCTGAGTTTGTGGCATTGTACTAGCTAACCATGTTTCACTAAAGTGTGTTACACATGTTGCACTTGAGGGTGGCACCCTCTTCACTTCCTAAAACAAACACACATGGAATATAACAATATGTTGCAATGTTTCAGAAGCATGTTTCATACAATCTAAGCTCATGAATGGATGAATGATGCTCATGTTTATGAAATGCAAGTGCAAATGTGGAAGCCAAACACCTGGGGTGTTACACTTATCGTATCCAGCTCATGGATATTTTGTCGGTAGTCCATAATGTTTTCCATGTCTCCTAGCTAAAAAAGTGTTTGCGAGTTCCCTATGAAGTGATGGAAATTGAAGGACTTCCTCTCCAACCTGATCTTTCTTATATTGAGCATCCCATCAAAATCTTGGATGAAAAAGAAAGAGTGACTAGGAACAAAGTGGTGAAATTTTATAAAGTCCAGTGGCAAAATTATTCGGAGGACGAAGCAACTTGGGAATAAGAAAGCTATATTTTTAACCATTATCCCCATCTCATTTCTAGTTCACCAAGGTAATTATGTAAATTGAAATTTATTTCTTGTCTCTTTCCCACACTAGGCACACACATGAAATCTCAGGACAAGATTTTGTTTAAGGGGGTAGAGCTGTAACACCCTCGGTGTTACACCCTAAACAAACCACTAAAGCATGTCATGAGCATCATGTTTATGTGATAAAGCATGTGATAAAGTGTGTAGATCAATTTCTTGTAACCTAAAATGACTAATAAAAATGTTAAATGAAAGTTGATTCAATAGCTCATGTATATCAAGTAGGGTTGAAAACCAATTTTTATTAAGCAAAAGTATTATAGAACATGTGTGTGACACCTAAATAAGGTTTTAAGAACAAATTTTGTAGATGACAACGCAACTCTTGCGATAGAAAAATAACATTGCTAGCTAGTATTTCTAATAGCTTAGAAATGGAACTTGAAATTGAATCTAGCTCAAGACTTAGAAAATTCCTCAAGTCTAAAGATAATTTGACAGCACCATGTTTGGGAAGTAATCCTATGAAATTGAGTTAAGAGGTGGTGTCATGTTTGAGCTCTAATTGGTAGCCCAATAGGCCCTCTTTAGCATAGTGAAGGCAGTTTAGTTTCAACTCCAGTAGTTTAGTTTTTGAAAACGCTTTAAAATTCATACGCAACACGTTTCTAGTCGCTCGACCTGGAGTGCACGGTCACCGTGTTTCAGTGCTCGCCATGGCCATGCTTGACCGAGCCACGTGCATGTGTGTCCATGCGCTAGTGGGCTAGGGCGCCCTTGGCATGGCCATGGCCTAGCCGTCTCTGGCCACAGCGCCTATTGCTGGCCGTGGGCCGCCTGCATGGCCAGCCGCTAGCCCTACGCCCCCTCGGCCGCTGGCAATCTACCACGTGGCTGCCCCATCTATCGCTGCACTACTGTTGCCGCTGTCCTCCCTACCTCATGCTGCGATGTTGCTACTATCCTGCTCGCCACCACGCACATGGCCTTGCCCCGCTGCCGATGGCATCGCCTCGCCATTTATGGCACATGCCATGCCCGGTTGTGGACGTGCATGTTTTGTCCATAGCTGCTGCATGTGTGTTGCACTAATGGCTTCGCTCGTGTCCCGCCAAGGCGAGGACGAGCCGAGCTCTGACCTACCCCCCTCCCTTCTCTACCATCCCGATCGGCTGACCCTGCTCTCCAATTTTGCTTGGAGAGGTCACCTCGACTCGATTCATCGCGTCTCATCCTCTGCCATTAAGTCACCTGCTCACCCATCCCCACTCCGCCTTGAATCGCGCCTGACACAGCTCCAATTTGGGCATTTCCTCATCGTCGGGCCAATAAGGCCATGATCGGTAGGTACCGATGGCAGCCCTCTAGCCAACCACCTAGAGCCAAATTAGCTGCACTTCTATCTTAGCCTAGAACTCATCTTCCTTCTGCGCTCCTTAGCCTTACCGCTACCGCCACCCTGGCCCCGCTGACCTAGCCATGTCTGGCTATCCGCCGTGGTGCGCTGCCACACTGTTCAGTCGCACATGGCCAGCCCTACTTTGGAAGGGATGCGCTGCCATTGCGGACGACCGCGTGCTATTGTTGTCCGCTCTGGTGCATCCCGCTGCATCTCTCCGCCGCTTAGTATAGGCGCTAGGGCCGTAGGTTGAGGTTGGTCCATCAGCAGGGCATGCGTGAGCCTCTGGTGGTTGGCGTAACCGCCCCGTGCCACCACCCGTCATGCCGATGTGCATAGAGTCATCAGGGCGTGCGCAAGGAAATTCGAGTAAAGATAGGGGGTTAAATGAATTCATCAGAGAGACATAGGAATAGTGTTGCGGGTTTAGGTCTAATTCAGGATAAGCTCGAGGTCTCTTTTGCAAAAGCACCATCATGCGTGAGCTTCCCCCGCCGTGGGCCGTCTCGCACGTGGGCCACGTCCGCGCGGGCCGCGCGTAAATGGGTCACGCAGCTGACATCATTTTTCTTTTTCTTAGAAATTGGTTAATGCTTTTCTAATTTAATTTCTGAGCTAAACTTGTAGACTTAATATAAAATCGTATCGGTGTCCAAAAATTGTGAAACTAATTTTGCTAGGCTCCTAAAATTGTGATCTACCTATTAGTATAGTTAGTTCATACATATTTGTGTTAGTACTAAGGTCTATTAAATCACTTGAATGTGTTTAATATTATTAGGTTAATTATTGTAGGAATTTTTGTGGTAAATTGGTGATAGCTTTAATCCTAAAATTTTTACCGTAGCTTCATTGTATTATTATGTGCTCGTTGTAATTTTTGTGGCCTTAGAGTAGACTAAACATTAGGGTAGTTAAATGTTCTTTGTTTAAATATACATTAAATTTTTAATAAAAATAAAGGCATACCATTGAATTGTGAAACTAGGTGCTTATTAGTTGAACACAACACTTTGCTTGATGAAGATGATAGTTAGCTTAGTATCTTAGTCATTAGAGCTAGCTTAGTAGCTTAACATGTGTATTCTTATTTTAACAATTGTTGTTGCCTAAATACTAAGTTGTTGCATTATCGTCATTGCATGCATATAGAGAACGAGTCGGTGGAGATCGTGACCACTGGCGATCACGAGTTCAAGGAGATCATCGAGGAGTATGAGGAGGAGATTCTCATGTAGGAGGAGGTCCCAAAGCCGCCACTACTGACTCAGCTGACACCGCGCCTTCCCAAGGCAGGCCCCGGTGCATAACCTCTATTTTTCATATCCACCGTATATATATGTGTTGTGCATTTACATTGCAGGAAAATTTTGTGGAAACCACATGCATATATAGATCTACCCTATGAGTTATACTAGTGCAGGTTCGAGTAGATGCTATGCTTAGGTTGTCGGTAGCGTGAGTAACCTGCCATTACTCATAATAGGTGACTATTATTACTTTCATAATAAAAATGATGAAGAGAAAATGGAGACCGGGCAGGGATAGGGTATGGGTTACTGGTGGGTGTAACAAGTTGTGTCCCATGGACATGGGGCTTAGCTTGGTTACATTGTTTTCCCTGTCCATGTCGATTGAGGACTGGCCGTTGCTATGGATGGTAGTCAGGTCACAGACTTATTATCCTGAGCACATACTTGCTTATGGGAGCGGGAAGGCTCGCTGTGCTCTTTTTGTGGGTTCCAGCTCTTTCCAGATCGATTGATTGGAGACGGGGAAAGGTAGAGGTCTAAGCACCATGCTGAGACTAGGTCTCAAGTGTGGGGGCTTGGAGTCCAAGTTTGGACTAGGACTTGGACCCCTCGACAGGAGTGGAGTGGGTTGGTCTCGTTTGTGCCTAGGGTACAAGCGAGGTGTGTGTTTTGGGGTACCCAATTAGGATACATTGGTTCATGAATCGTCGTTTCTATGAGACGGTATGACTTGGCTATAGTCTAGCACCATAGAAAGAACTAGAATATGAATGATGGTAAAATGGTTCTTATTGCTCAACTCTTGCTTGAAGGTAGAATAGGTGCTTACCTAGAATGGTTAGCTAATAAAGTAATCATGACTACTAATAAAACTTAACCTTAAGGATGCACTATTAGTAATGCTTTCCGCATACAAAAGAAACCAGCAGACCATATTGCCTATCATATCCTTAAGAGTCAGGAAATTATTCCAACTAGTCAGGTAAGTCTTGCGAGTACATTGTATACTCAGGGTTTGTTTTACCCTGTTGCAGGTGTAGCTTGAGGAGTAAGCTCTTGTGTGGAGGATTCTTCTAGTAGACACAGATAGATCCATATAGACACAATTAATATTTTAATAAAATAAATTCATAAACATGTGATATGAAAACTAATAGCGCTACTGTGTAGATCTCCACGATAAACTAACGCAACTGGAACGAACTGAAATGGAGTTAAAATGAATAAACTACGATTATTTAATGACCGGTGACGAACTCGTAAATACCTCATCTTCAACCTTGGATCGTCATCACCAACAGAACGTACAGAACAGCGATCGCCATAGGAGGCTGCTATTGCTCGCGGAGGGGGGAGTCGAGGACGGCCTCAGCCGTGGGACCTGCTTGCCGGTCTGCGGCGGCGCAACGCCGGGACAGGGCCCACTCGGGCCGAAGCAGGGCAGCAAGCACGCACGCCCACACCCACATGACACAGGGCGGCAGCGGCCATCCTGCTCACTCACGAGCAGGGGCGCGGGACGGGGCACGTCCACACCCGGAAAGAGAGGCATCGTTCTAACGTATCTTAAAACCTTTCCAAGCCTTTGGATTTTGAAAACAAAGCATCTTATCTAACTTTTATTTTTGCAAGTTTTTAAATTCTTTTTAAACCACTACTTGAAAATAATATTTTGAAGATTGAGATTTGAATTTATTTTTAAAACCACCCATCACAAAAGTACCAATGCAATGGCATGTATGCACAAACATGTTGCTACCTTTATGTTGGATTTTAATTTAAAGAAAATTTTCTTTTTTCTATGTTTTTATGAGCACAGCAGAAATCATTTTACTCTTTTTTTAGAAAGTAGCTAATTTTAGGGTGTTACATTGATGCCACGCGCATTGGCCATGCGAGGTGCCATCCTTTCGGAACCACTCTGCGAATGAGTGTAGGATTTTGAACCAGAACCGTCAGATGAGCTCCCGCTGGGCGAATTGTCGCCAGACAATGACTCACTCAACATCTATCCAAGCGAAACACACACGAAAAACCGAGCAAAAAGCAAAACAGTAAAGAAGCAAAAAGGGCACAATAATAAAACAATAAACTACAGCGAAATGGAAAATGAAAGTAAAACAAGCAACTCGGAGAGAACTAACCTGCGAAGAAGAACGACGAAGGCTAGAGTCTCGGCGAGATCAAGCAGCAAGCTGGCACACCAAAGAAGCGAATAGAGCAACAGCGAAAGCTCTCTTTCTCGAGCAGCAGGCAAAAGATGGAAGAGCGTGCACGGCTCCACGAACCCAAGGCGGGTTTTATATAGCCAACACGGCACGCACCCCCAGGAGCTGGCACGACGGTTCGCTCAACGGTCACGGCGGTTCATTTTTCGAGAAACAGGCCGAGGCACGGGAACCGAAACAACAAAAATAATAATAACAAATAAATACAATGATAAAAAATAATAATAATAAAATATATATAATATATATATACACAAAAACAATAAATAATAATAATAATAATAATAATAAAGATATACATATGTGTCCATCACATGCCCAAGACTCTCATCCTTCGCCTGGGACGACATCCGAGCCCCCATGGGGTGACAAACCCAGGATTTTGCAAGGGCGCCAAGCTCTGATCAAAAGCCTCTTCACACGGCGTCGAGGGGCTAATGTTGGGGGCAGGCCCCACCTCTGGGCACTCCACGTAGCTCGGATGCCACCCCCACACCTCGCATAGGCGAAAGGAAGGTGAAGTCGAGTTTGCTCGGGTCTTGATCTCGTAGAGATAAAATAGGCATGCGCACGTCCTCATTTCGCCAGGGCGAAATGAGTGCGCTCGAGCCGCATCTCGTCCAGTCAAAAAGAGGCCACGTAGGCTCATACCTAGCCCAGGCGGGACAACATTCATCATAGGTTACGCATTTCACCTGGGCGAAGGGGGTGACACGGTCAAACTCAGCGTGACACCGGGCTAGGGCCCCGTCGGGCCAGACTATTCACTCGGGCGAATAGGTGCTAGTTGTTCTCTTACCAGTTTCCTTGCAAGTTTTGCCTTTGGGGGAGCTATTCGCCTCATGTGGCTGACAATTCTTGTCGGCCGGGGGCCCACCTTGTCGGTCGAGAGGGCGACACCACACCCAGGGCCGGTCGGGTCACTCACGGCAGGCGTAAACCGAGGGAGGAGGGAGCTCCAGATGGCAAGCATGCCTTGGGCGGCGTGGAATATTCTTCGAATTTGTAGTAGTTGTAAGGGCATTTGTGTGCCATGAAAGGCCTACGGCGTGTATAAATAGCCCCAGCTAGGGGATTGTAAGGGAAGGACCAAGTGGAATATAAGCAATCTACTTATCTCTCTTGTGTCCCGTATTCGTCATCTTTCGTGCTTGATTTCGCTCGTGCGGCAACCGGTGTTCGGAGGCCTCCGGCCCAGAACAGCACTTGGTCACGCCATTGCAATTGGTGTGACTGAGTCATGCCATCCCGCTTGACGTGAGCAAGCCTATATAGCCACACGTGCATGTCTTCTTTCTTCTCACTTCATTCCTTTTCTCCTCCAACAACCAAACCTAACTCATCGGGCGTGACATCCGCTAGCCGGCCACATGTGTGTAGATCTCCATCAAGAAGGCCTAAATTGAGGGGGAAATCGCTCCAAGATGGTACCTCCTTCAAATCCTTCACTCCTTATCTTGAGTTCCCATGTGTTGATTTGGTTTTAGTTGGGTTACCTGGTTTTGTTGTATAATTACTATTATGTTTGGAATGGTTTGGATCGGGATTAATTGGAGGTATCATATCTCTTAGTTGATTTATGATTTCGTATAGTTAAGATTCAAAATTTGTTGCATGCAAGGATAGTTTGATTTATTTGTGTGCTATACATATATATATATATATATATATATATATATATATATATATATTAGTAAAGATTGCTATCAATAAATTGGTGGGTGCTTAATTTTTATTGTATTTGACACTAAAAATTGGTCAAATAAGCATATCTACATATTGTCCTCCATTGATCCAAAACGGGCACCAGAGTCCTCCGCTGATGCCACCGGAGCTCAGCATCATAGTGTCTCAACAGAGACGAAATTTTTGTGCGCGCCAGGTTTAACACTCACTGGAGTTGTTCATTGACCACGGGAGAGCACAACACTAGAGCTTAGCACTAGTAATGGCTACCTCTGATAGGTTGTTAGTGACCATTGAGGGAGCTCTGATAGTGGACTCCGGTGACTCACCGGAGCTCTCCAATGCTCTCAAAAAATCTATTGGAGGTCGGTAACAACTAGTTTCTTGAGTGGAGATATAAATAAAGTGTGTGGCCAAACATTTTACAACTCTTGGAACCCCTAACTGATATCCACACACACTAGAGCTCAAGTTAAGCTTCCACACTCATTTGCTTGCTAGTGATTGCATCTTTAGATATAGATTACTGTGATCTTAATGCATTTACTTTGAGATATTGTATCGAGTGGCTACATAGTTTGCTTATTAGTCTTGATGGTTGCCTCCACCTATACGGCTTGGTGCAACGGGACTCCGTTGAAGCACTCAAATTAAAAATTGTGAGGTGCTCTGGAGGTGATTTGTCAGAGTCTCTTATGCTCATCCTCGCTGGAGTTAGCAAAGAGCAACTTTTGTGGAACAGAAGTGTTGAGAGTGTCTTTTGACCGAGCCGGCTTAGAGACCAAGCCCTCAAGTGGAGGAGGCAACCTTGCGGGGTTGAGTCTTGGTAGAGAAGTGATGATCCTAGGACTTACCTCAATGTGGATATAGGTGACCAGCAAGTCACTGAACCATAAGGACATATCTCTTGTCATCCCTTGGGTCGTATCACATTTGATCACTCTACTCTTGTGCTTTACATTGTGTTCTTAAAATTCATAAAGTAGTGATATTAGGACTTGTCATCCTAGGGAGCAAACGAAGATAGTCTGTTCAATTCTAGTACCTTAGTTTTGTTCATAGTCTTGATACTAAAATTGTGTAGGTTGCTCTCACCGTAGGCTTGCAAGACAAATCTAGGCATAGTTTTATTAGGACTCCTTGCAAGAAATTTTAATTAGGCTATTCACCCCTCTAGCCATCCAAAGACACTTGCACCTCAATTAAGTGTCAAACTAAAACGATAATAACATAAAATATAACGTATTATAAAAATATAGAATAGTATGGATCGACAAAAAGATAAACATTTATTAGAACTAGACATCAAGTAACTATCTCCTTGATGATTTGCCTTTCACGAGAGCAGAGAAACACAATGCAGGATGTAAAAACCATCTACCACCATGATAGACTACATATTAGATTTAGCTTGGGCATTTTAGACTTTTACAAATGCTTGAAACAAAGCATAAAACATAATATATACTTAGGGTACTTATATTAGCATGGGCCCCTTGGATTTTGAGGCCCTAAGTAGTCACGCAGCCAGCACATGCCTAGGGACGCTCTTGCCCAAGAGGGCCATCTTCACATCAAGAGCCAAACTTCATACCAGGCATATATTATGTATTGATTTGCATTGTGACATTGCCCATGCATGATTGTTCATGTAACGTAGAGACATTTGAGGAGCAGGGGAATGAACAAAGGGTGGTTGATGATCGAGATAGTGACAAAGAGGAGAGCGAAGAAAGGCGTGATGATGACATCATGATCGAGATGGTGACAAAGAGGAAAACAAAGAAAAGGATGATGATGACGTCCACGAGGTTTAGTGGCATGGAAGTGATAGGGTGGCAGAGGCTAGTGAAAGTTGTGAACAAGTGATCGAGGCTAGTAAAAGATGATACTTATTCTCTGTGAAAATCCAATATTAATGAGAGTACAATATTGTGTTCTATAAATTGAGCCTTAAATTTTCCAGATATGCAATATATACGGAACGGTAAATGAAAAAAATAGACACACAACTAACTTCTATACAATAGGGACAGAACATAAACTGGATAGATCCACATCCTCCAATACAATTAAATTTAATACATCATTTAATCAATATATTATAGGGAATAGATACCATACCTTACATGAGCAATTTCTATCGATGTCACGTGGATTTATAGTGACTCGAAGCACTAGTTCCTGAAATTTTAGTTCAGGACATACTTTTTTATATTTTTAATATTTTTGTGACCTCCTCACCCACACAAACATATAGCTGCTGAGAAGGACATGGCGTGTTGACGCAGGCATATTGCATAGTCAGGAGAGGGGCTGCACTGCCAAGGGCAGGCTACCATGGCCGATAAGTTTGAGCGAACAGGGGATTATCAGCCTGACTTATTAGCAATGGTACAATATTTTTTTCTCACAACAAATCAGCGAACAGTACTTTTCAGCTTATCTTTTCAGCAAAGCAAATAGTACATCGAAAGCAAGGAAGAGGAGCTCTGCCTATTGCGTGCTTTACTAAAATAATTGCTAAGTACTTTAGTTGTATTATTTATTTTTACTGATTTTCATTGTAAATGCAGAATGAAAAAAGAGATACAGAGAAGGGGGGAAGACTGTACATTTGGTGTTATACTCAGAGAAAAAAAAACCCGAAGTGGTGGCTTTACAAGTTTAATGGTATTATTAAATTTGGTTGATGATCCAACCAGCTCAATCAAGCTGGGTCTTGAAAAGGCCATTTGCAGCTTTTTTTTTCTATTCAAAGAACATGTATACACAAATCCGGCCCTAAACTGTGTGATAGATGTTGTATTGTGGTCTGTAGGAGTGGGTGCACAATCTTCATTCTAAGTGCCTGTTTGATAAGGGATAATTGCTAGCTAGCTAAAAATTAGCTCTAATGCATCTAAATAGGAGGGCTAATATTTGAGACAAGTCTTAAACTAGTTGTTAGCTAACTAGCTATCTGACCATAACTAATTTGAGTTGTAATCTCAACTAGCGACTAGTTACGTGTATCAAATATAACCCTACTAATTGCAGTTCGAACTGTAAGTTGATGTCTGGGCGTGGTCCTCCGACACTGCAACCACAGAATCTGAAGAAAATCCTCTCTGTTAGAGAGGACTCTGCATTTGCCGCTGGTCCATTGTCGCCTTGATTCCTCCTGTTCCTTCCTGCATTTTCTCAGTTCACACATGACACGACACGCGTGAATGAATTATGAGTGCTACATCATCCATTTCCGGAGTTCCCTTTTGCTGAGTTGACGAGTTAGGGCCCGTGCGTGCAAAACACTACTAGAGAACAGACTTTAGAACGATGTCCCAATTTAACATTAGCCTTGGTATTTTTTTTTTTTTGGCTCCGGGACTAAAGGACCCTTTAGTCCCGGTTGGTAATACCAACCGGGATTAAAGGTCCCTGCCCAACGGTCGTCCGTGGGGCAGGGGTCTTTAGTCCCGGTTGGTAATACCAGCCGGGACTAAAGCTTTTAGTCCCGATTTGGGTGATGCCCCGGGAATAAAGATTAATCTTTAGTCCTGGTTTGGACTCCTAACCGGGACTAATAATCCCGGCCTATAATTCAGCTCATTTCTTCCTCCCCGAGCCCGAGTCATTCCATTCAAACTCACTGCCTCTGTTTTTCAGTTTGCTGTTGTTCTTGCTCTCTCCCCCTCCATTGGTGTTGCTCTTCGATTTTGGAGGTAACAAACTTAATCCTCTTATGTTTTATCAGTAGCTTATCTCATTTTGCGATGTAGATGCATGTGTAACTTTATATGTTGGACTTTATTATGATTTTATATGTAAACTTAGAAAATTGTAGAAAATCCGTACTAGTTGAACTTGCGGACCGTGTTCAGCTCGACGAGCATGTTCTCTGCCGAGCGGTAACGGACGTCAAGGAGGAGCTTTGATTCTACGAGGGAGAGCGGCAACGGTCGTGGAAGACCGTGTTCCCTTTCTCGTAGAATCGGAGCTCTTCCTTGGCCAAGTACGGTGCCGTCCGGTGGAGAAATGCTCGCCGAGTTGATCACGTAAGCAAGGTCAACTAGTACGGATGGTTATTTATTGAAACATGTTTTTGAGCTATAATTTGATGGATATTTGATAACTTCAGACCTACAAATGTCATCTACAAATGTTACTATCCTTGGCAACCTAAACGTCCGCGAGCTCGCCGATATCGAGCAGGTCACTTAGAATTATTTTTCCATGAAATGAACTACTTAGAAATCATGCCTTTTATTTTTTAGAATTAAATTTTCCATTAAATGAAAAACTTAGAAAATAGTTAGAAAATTGTAGAAAATCCGTACTAGTTGAACTTGCGGACCGTGTTCAAGTCGGCGAGCATGTTCTCTGTCGAGCGGTAACGGACGTCAAGGAGGAGCTTTGATTCTACGAGGGAGAGCGGCAATGGTCGTGGAAGACCGTGTTCTCTTTCTCGTAGAATCGGAGCTCTTCCTTAGCCAAGTACGGTGCCGTCTGGTGGAGAAATGCTCGCCAAGTTGATCACGTAAGCAAGGTCAACTAGTACGGATGGTTATTTATTGAAACATGTTTTTGAGCTATAATTTGATGGATATTTGATAACTTCAGACCTATAAATGTCATCTACAAATGTTACTATCCTCGGCAACCTAAACGTCCGCGAGCTCGCCGATATCGAGCAGGTCACTTAGAATTATTTTTTCCATGAAATGAACTACTTAGAAATCATGCCTTTTTTTAGAATTAAATTTTCCATGAAATGAAAACCTTAGTAAATAGTTAGAAAATTATAGAAAATCCGTACTAGTTGAACTTGCGGACCGTGTTCAGCTCGGCCAACATGTTCTCTGCCGAGCGGTAACGGACGTCAAGGAGGAACTTTGATGCTACGAGGGAGAGCGGCAACGGTCGTGGAAGACCGTGTTCCCTTTCTCGTAGAATAGGAGCTCTTCCTTGGCCAAGTACGGTGCCGTCCGGTGGAGAAATGCTGACCGAGATGATCACGTAAGCAAGGTCAACTAGTACGGATGGTTATTTATTGAAACATGTGAAATCCGTACTAGTTTTGTTTAAATATATCATTTTAGAAAATATGAAATTTACACTAGTTTGCAAAAATAAGTATAGAAAGTAGATGACAACTGGTACCGGATCATCGGCCTCTCGTTCGGTTGCGAAACGACTGAGGCCAGAACTCCCTCTCATTATCTGCGGCAAGTGTAAGCAGAAGATTGTGATGGAGTACCGAGTCAAGAGACAGGGACCCAACAAGGGTCGTGTTTTCTACAAGTGCCCGAATCGCGATGTGAGTTTCTTACGCATTTTATCTTTATGGCTAATTGACCTGCTTTTCTTGAATATTTTTGACTAAATATTTTTTGGCATTAATTACAGTGGGAGGGCAATGGATGCGATGGTTGGTACTGGGAGGAAGATTATGCTATATACGTGCAGAATTTGGGTGCGCTTGAGGTAGCGGCTGCTGCTGATGAGGCAGTAAGCCAGCAGGAGAAGCTTATTGATATTCAATAGAAGAATGATTTTTCTGTTTTAGTTGCGTACGATCACAAAATAATTATGTTACTGAAGTGCATTGTAGTTTTAGTTTGTTTAGTGATAGTTAGGATTGCTTACGTTGTAGCCAGACTTAGTTAATTAATCAACCGTGTGTGCGTCATTTATGTTGTGTAATAAAATACTAAATTATGTTCAAGGTTTTCATAATTTGTCGTGTAATACAGATTATGTCACGCCATTGGATGTACAATGCCGATCGCCACTCCCAAGACTTTATTGAGGGCTTGCACTATTTCTTAGGTGTGGCCGAGGCAAATAAGCGGGATGGTTTCATGTGCCCTATGTAAGAATTTAAAGGAATATTCAAGCTCAATGAGTCTTCATTCACATTTGCTTAAGTTAGGTTTCATGTCAAACTATATATGTTGGACTAAGCATGGAGAAAGCGGGGGTCATGATGGAAGAAGGTGAAGGAGAAGATTTAGACATTGATGACATTATTGCTCAGTATGGTGCCTTTGATGATACTACAATGGGGGGAGATGAAGAAAAGGTAGCGGTAGAAGATGATCTCGGTGATGCTCTTGGCGATGCCATTCGTGATGCACAACAAGAATAGGAAAGTGAAAAAGAGAAAGTTAAGTTCGAGCGCATGCTTGACGATCATAGGAAGTTGCTATACCCGACGGCCGAAGAGGGGCAAAAAAAGCTGGGTACAATACTGGAATTGCTACAGTGGAAGGCAAAGAATGGTATATTCAACAAGGCATTTGGGAATTTATTGAACCTCATAAAGAAGATGCTTCCAAAGCCAAATGAATTGCCCACCACTATGTACGAAGCAAAAAAAGTTGTCTACCCATTGGGATTAAAAATACAGAAGATACATGCATGTCCTAATGACTGCATCCTCTACCATGGCAATGAATACGAGAATTTGGATGAATGCCCGGTATGTAAAGCATCGCGGTATAAGATCAGACGCGATGATCCTGGTGACATCGAGGGTGAACAACGTCCTAGAAAGAAAATCCCTGCCAAGGTTATGTGGTATGCTCCTATAATGCCAGGGTATGCTCCTATAATAACAACGTCCTAGAAAGAAATATCCAAATTCCACCCTTCATAGTGAAGAAAGATCCAAGCATCGTGTTAAATGATGAAGACACTCCATGGTTACGACAAGATCATAACCAAGGGTCATACGTCAAGAAGAAATTCACTGTTGTGCCCGCATGATACAACGATACATGTTTAATATATTATGTTTTAGAGACGGATATTATGTAATATGTTATGACTTCATAATTGTAGATCTTGCTGAGATGATCAAACTTGGTATTCAAAGTTTTTTCATCTGAGGTCATTTAGTGTCTCATTTGAGCAAGTTTGACCAAGTCAAATTTGGTCAAATAAAAAAACAACACTTTGACTCTAGTATTATGAACTCTAAATGACTTCAAACTAAAAAGTTTTGAATACCAAGTTTGTTAAACTCAAAAAGATCTACAATTGTTGTTTTGGTCAACTTTCCATTTGAGAAAGTTTGGACGGTTCAAATTTATGATTTTTAAATTTCGACGCCTACAAACTAGTTTTCGGGACCCTAGATTGTCTCAAATTGAAAAGTTTTGAATACCGAGTTTGTTAAGCTCATCAATATATACAATCCTTATATAGGCCATTTTTTCATTTGAGAAAGCTTGAACAAAATGTAGTTCAAATTTCACAAGTGTGTGACATAGTTTTATAAAGTATATATATGAGATTCAAGAAGTTGTGACTAGTGTTTGATAAAAATTTCTCAAATGAGAAAATAAGCTATGTAACAATTGTATATCTTGCTGAGATGATCAAACTTGGTATTCAAAGGTTTTTCATCTGAGGTCATTTAGTGTCTCATTTGAGCAAGTTTGACCAAGTCAAATTTGGTCAAATAAAAAAACAATACTTTGACTCTAGTATTATGAACTCTAAATGACTTCAAACTGAAAAGTTTTGAATACCAAGTTTGTTAAACTCAAAAATATATACAATTGTTGTTTTGGTCAACTTTCCATTTGAGAAAGTTTGGATGGTTCAAATTTGTGATTTTTAAATTTTGACATCTACAAACTAGTTTTCGGGACCCTAGATTGTCTCAAATTGAAAAGTTTTGAATACCGAGTTTGTTAAGCTCATCAATATATACAATCCTTATATAGGCCATTTTTTCATTTGAGAAAGCTTGAACAAAATGTAGTTTTAAATTTTACAAGTGTGTGACATAGTTTTAGAAAGTATATATGAGATTCAAGAAGTTGTGACTAGTGTTTGATAAAAATTTCTCAAATGGGAAAATAATCTATGTAACAATTGTAGATCTTGCTGAGATGATCAAACTTGGTATTCAAAGTTTTTTCATCTGAGGTCATTTAGTGTCTCATTTGAGCAAGTTTGACCAAGTCAAATTTGGTCAAATAAAAAAACAACACTTTGACTCTAGTATTATGAACTCTAAATGACTTCAAACTGAAAAGTTTTGAATACCAAGTTTGTTAAACTCAAAAATATCTACAATTGTTGTTTTGGTCAACTTTCCATTTGAGAAAGTTTGGATGGTTCAAATTTGTGATTTTTAAATTTCGACGCCTACAAACTAGTTTTCGGGACCCTAGATTGTCTCAAATTGAAAAGTTTTGAATACCGAGTTTGTTAAGCTCATCAATATATACAATCCTTATATAGGCCATTTTTTCATTTGAGAAAGCTTGAACAAAATGTAGTTCAAATTTCACAAGTGTGTGACATAGTTTTAGAAAGTATATATATGAGATTCAAGAAGTTGTGACTAGTGTTTGATAAAAAATTCTCAAATGGGAAAATAAGCTATGTAACAATTGTAGATCTTTCTGAGATGATCAAATTTGGTATTCAAAGTTTTTTCATCTGAGGTCATTTAGTGTCTCATTTGAGCAAGTTTGACCAAGTCAAATTTGGTCAAATAAAAAAACAACACTTTGACTCTAGTATTATGAACTCTAAATGACTTCAAACTGAAAAGTTTTGAATACCAAGTTTGTTAAACTCAAAAAGATCTACAATTGTTGTTTTGGTAAACTTTCCATTTGAGAAAGTTTGGACGGTTCAAATTTGTGATTTTTAAATTTCAACGCCTATAAACTAGTTTTCGGGACCCTAGATTGTCTCAAATTGAAAAGTTTTGAATACCGAATTTGTTAAGCTCATCAATATATACAATCCTTATATAGGCCATTTTTTCATTTGAGAAAGCTTGAACAAAATGTAGTTCAAATTTCACAAGTGTATGACATAGTTTTAGAAAGTATATATGAGATTCAAGAAGTTGTGACTAGTGTATGATAAAAATTTCTCAAATGGGAAAATAAGCTATGTAACAATTGTAGATCTTGCTGAGATGATCAAACTTGGTATTCAAAGTTTTTTCATCTGAGGTCATTCAGTGTCTCATTTGAGCAAGTTTGACCAAGTCAAATTTGGTCAAATAAAAAAACAACACTTTGACTCTAGTATTATGAACTCTAAATGACTTCAAACTAAAAAGTTTTGAATACCAAGTTTGTTAAACTCAAAAAGATCTACAATTGTTGTTTTGGTCAACTTTCCATTTGAGAAAGTTTGGACGGTTCAAATTTATGATTTTTAAATTTCGACGCCTACAAACTAGTTTTCGGGACCCTAGATTGTCTCAAATTGAAAAGTTTTGATTACCGAGTTTGTTAAGCTCATCAATATATACAATCCTTATATAGGCCATTTTTTCATTTGAGAAAGCTTGAACAAACTGTAGTTCAAATTTCACAAGTGTGTGACATAGTTTTAGAAAGTATATATGAGATTCAAGAAGTTGTGACTAGTGTTTGATAAAAATTTCTCAAATGGGAAAATAAGCTATGTAACAATTGTAGATCTTGCTGAGATGATCAAACTTGGTATTCAAAGTTTTTTCATCTGAGGTCATTTAGTGTCTCATTTGAGCAAGTTTGACCAAGTCAAATCTGGTCAAATAAAAAAACAACACTTTGACTCTAGTATTATGAACTCTAAATGACTTCAAACTGAAAAGTTTTGAATACCAAGTTTGTTAAACTCAAAAAGATCTACAATTGTTGTTTTGGTAAACTTTCCATTTGAGAAAGTTTGGACGGTTCAAATTTATGATTTTTAAATTTCGACGCCTACAAACTAGTTTTCGGGACCCTAGATTGTCTCAAATTGAAAAGTTTTGAATACCGAGTTTGTTAAGCTCATTAATATATACAATCCTTATATAGGCCATTTTTTCATTTGAGAAAGCTTGAACAAAATGTAGTTCAAATTTCACAAGTGTGTGACATAGTTTTAGAAAGTATATATGAGATTTAAGAAGTTGTGACTAGTGTTTGATAAAAATTTCTCAAATGGGAAAATAAGCTATGTAACAATTGTAGATCTTGCTGAGATGATCAAACTTCGTATTCAAAGTTTTTTCATCTGAGGTCATTTAGTGTCTCATTTGAGCAAGTTTGACCAAGTCAAATTTGGTCAAATAAAAAAACAACACTTTGACTCTAGTATTATGAACTCTAAATGACTTCAAACTGAAAAGTTTTGAATACCAAGTTTGTTAAACTCAAAAAGATCTACAATTGTTGTTTTGGTCAACTTTCCATTTGAGAAAGTTTGGATGGTTCAAATTTGTGATTTTTAAATTTCGACGCCTACAAACTAGTTTTCGGGACCCTAGATTGTCTCAAATTGAAAAGTTTTGAATACCGAGTTTGTTAAGCTCATCAATATATACAATCCTTATATAGGCCATTTTTTCATTTGAGAAAGCTTGAACAAAATGTAGTTCAAATTTCACAAGTGTGTGACATAGTTTTAGAAAGTATATATATGAGATTCAAGAAGTTGTGACTAGTGTTTGATAAAAATTTCTCAAATAAGAAAATAAGCTATGTAACAATTGTATATCTTGCTGAGATGATCAAACTTGGTATTCAAAGGTTTTTCATCTGAGGTCATTTAGTGTCTCATTTGAGCAAGTTTGACCAAGTCAAATTTGGTCAAATAAAAAAACAATACTTTGACTCTAGTATTATGAACTCTAAATGACTTCAAACTGAAAAGTTTTGAATACCAAGTTTGTTAAACTCAAAAATATCTACAATTGTTGTTTTGGTCAACTTTCCATTTGAGAAAGTTTGGATGGTTCAAATTTGTGATTTTTAAATTTTAACATCTACAAACTAGTTATCGGGACCCTAGATTGTCTCAAATTGAAAAGTTTTGAATACCGAGTTTGTTAAGCTCATCAATATATACAATCCTTATATAGGCCATTTTTTCATTTGAGAAAGCTTGAACAAAATGTAGTTTTAAATTTCACAAGTGTGTGACATAGTTTTAGAAAGTATATATGAGATTCAAGAAGTTGTGACTAGTGTTTGATAAAAATTTCTCAAATGGGAAAATAATCTATGTAACAATTGTAGATCTTGCTGAGATGATCAAACTTGGTATTCAAAGTTTTTTCATCTGAGGTCATTTAGTGTCTCATTTGAGCAAGTTTGACCAAGTCAAATTTGGTCAAATAAAAAAACAACACTTTGACTCTAGTATTATGAACTCTAAATGACTTCAAACTGAAAAGTTTTGAATACCAAGTTTGTTAAACTCAAAAATATCTACAATTGTTGTTTTGGTCAACTTTCCATTTGAGAAAGTTTGGATGGTTCAAATTTGTGATTTTTAAATTTCGACGCCTACAAACTAGTTTTCGGGACCCTAGATTGTCTCAAATTGAAAAGTTTTGAATACCGAGTTTGTTAAGCTCATCAATATATACAATCCTTATATAGGCCATTTTTTCATTTGAGAAAGCTTGAACAAAATGTAGTTCAAATTTCACAAGTGTGTGACATAGTTTTAGAAAGTATATATATGAGATTCAAGAAGTTGTGACTAGTGTTTGATAAAAAATTCTCAAATGGGAAAATAAGCTATATAACAATTGTAGATCTTTCTGAGATGATCAAATTTGGTATTCAAAGTTTTTTCATCTGAGGTCATTTAGTGTCTCATTTGAGCAAGTTTGACCAAGTCAAATTTGGTCAAATAAAAAAACAACACTTTGACTCTAGTATTATGAACTCTAAATGACTTCAAACTGAAAAGTTTTGAATACCAAGTTTGTTAAACTCAAAAATATCTACAATTGTTGTTTTGGTAAACTTTCCATTTGAGAAAGTTTGGACGGTTCAAATTTGTGATTTTTAAATTTCAACGCCTATAAACTAGTTTTCGGGACCCTAGATTGTCTCAAATTGAAAAGTTTTGAATACCGAATTTGTTAAGCTCATCAATATATACAATCCTTATATAGGCCATTTTTTCATTTGAGAAAGCTTGAACAAAATGTAGTTCAAATTTCACAAGTGTATGACATAGTTTTAGAAAGTATATATGAGATTCAAGAAGTTGTGACTAGTGTTTGATAAAAATTTCTCAAATGGGAAAATAAGCTATGTAACAATTGTAGATCTTGCTGAGATGATCAAACTTGGTATTCAAAGTTTTTTCATCTGAGGTCATTTAGTGTCTCATTTGAGCAAGTTTGACCAAGTCAAATTTGGTCAAATAAAAAAACAACACTTTGACTCTAGTATTATGAACTCTAAATGACTTCAAACTAAAAAGTTTTGAATACCAAGTTTGTTAAACTCAAAAAGATCTACAATTGTTGTTTTGGTCAACTTTCCATTTGAGAAAGTTTGGACGGTTCAAATTTATGATTTTTAAATTTCGACGCCTACAAACTAGTTTTCGGGACCCTAGATTGTCTCAAATTGAAAAGTTTTGAATACCGAGTTTGTTAAGCTCATCAATATATACAATCCTTATATAGGCCATTTTTTCATTTGAGAAAGCTTGAACAAAATGTAGTTCAAATTTCATAAGTGTGTGACATAGTTTTAGAAAGTATATATATGAGATTCAAGAAGTTGTGACTAGTGTTTGATAAAAATTTCTCAAATGAGAAAATAAGCTATGTAACAATTGTATATCTTGCTGAGATGATCAAACTTGGTATTCAAAGGTTTTTCATCTGAGGTCATTTAGTGTCTCATTTGAGCAAGTTTGACCAAGTCAAATTTGGTCAAATAAAAAAACAATACTTTGACTCTAGTATTATGAACTCTAAATGACTTCAAACTGAAAAGTTTTGAATACCAAGTTTGTTAAACTCAAAAATATCTACAATTGTTGTTTTGGTCAACTTTCCATTTGAGAAAGTTTGGATGGTTCAAATTTGTGATTTTTAAATTTTGACATCTACAAACTAGTTTTCGGGACCCTAGATTGTCTCAAATTGAAAAGTTTTGAATACCGAGTTTGTTAAGCTCATCAATATATACAATCCTTATATAGGCCCTTTTTTCATTTGAGAAAGCTTGAACAAAATGTAGTTTTAAATTTCACAAGTGTGTGACATAGTTTTAGAAAGTATATATGAGATTCAAGAAGTTGTGACTAGTGTTTGATAAAAATTTCTCAAATGGGAAAATAATCTATGTAACAATTGTAGATCTTGCTGAGATGATCAAACTTGGTATTCAAAGTTTTTTCATCTGAGGTCATTTAGTGTCTCATTTGAGCAAGTTTGACCAAGTCAAATTTGGTCAAATAAAAAAACAACACTTTGACTCTAGTATTATGAACTCTAAATGACTTCAAACTGAAAAGTTTTGAATACCAAGTTTGTTAAACTCAAAAAGATCTACAATTGTTGTTTTGGTCAACTTTCCATTTGAGAAAGTTTGGATGGTTCAAATTTGTGATTTTTAAATTTCGACGCCTACAAACTAGTTTTCGGGACCCTAGATTGTCTCAAATTGAAAAGTTTTGAATACCGAGTTTGTTAAGCTCATCAATATATACAATCCTTATATAGGCCATTTTTTCATTTGAGAAAGCTTGAACAAAATATAGTTCAAATTTCACAAGTGTGTGACATAGTTTTAGAAAGTATATATATGAGATTCAAGAAGTTGTGACTAGTGTTTGATAAAAAATTCTCAAATGGGAAAATAAGCTATGTAACAATTGTAGATCTTTCTGAGATGATCAAATTTGGTATTCAAAGTTTTTTCATCTGAGGTCATTTAGTGTCTCATTTGAGCAAGTTTGACCAAGTCAAATTTGGTCAAATAAAAAAACAACACTTTGACTCTAGTATTATGAACTCTAAATGACTTCAAACTGAAAAGTTTTGAATACCAAGTTTGTTAAACTCAAAAATATCTACAATTGTTGTTTTGGTAAACTTTCCATTTGAGAAAGTTTGGATGGTTCAAATTTGTGATTTTTAAATTTCAACGCCTATAAACTAGTTTTCGGGACCCTAGATTGTCTCAAATTGAAAAGTTTTGAATACCGAATTTGTTAAGCTCATCAATATATACAATCCTTATATAGGCCATTTTTTCATTTGAGAAAGCTTGAACAAAATGTAGTTCAAATTTCACAAGTGTATGACATAGTTTTAGAAAGTATATATGAGATTCAAGAAGTTGTGACTAGTGTTTGATAAAAATTTCTCAAATGGGAAAATAAGCTATGTAACAATTGTAGATCTTGCTGAGATGATCAAACTTGGTATTCAAAGTTTTTTCATCTGAGGTCATTTAGTGTCTCATTTGAGCAAGTTTGACCAAGTCAAATTTGGTCAAATAAAAAAACAACACTTTGACTCTAGTATTATGAACTCTACATGACTTCAAACTAAAAAGTTTTGAATACCAAGTTTGTTAAACTCAAAAAGATCTACAATTGTGTTTTGGTCAACTTTCCATTTGAGAAAGTTTGGACGGTTCAAATTTATGATTTTTAAATTTCGACGCCTACAAACTAGTTTTCGGGACCCTAGATTGTCTCAAATTGAAAAGTTTTGAATACCGAGTTTGTTAAGCTCATCAATATATACAATCCTTATATAGGCCATTTTTCATAGTTCAAATTTCACAAGTGTGTGACATAGTTTTAGAAAGTATATATATGAGATTCAAGAAGTTGTGACTAGTGTTTGATAAAAATTTCTCAAATGAGAAAATAGCTATGTAACAATTGTATATCTTGCTGAGATGATCAAACTTGGTATTCAAAGGTTTTTCATCTGAGGTCATTTAGTGTCTCATTTGAGCAAGTTTGACCAAGTCAAATTGGTCAAATAAAAAACAATACTTTGACTCTAGTATTATGAACTCTAATGACTTCAAAACTGAAAAAGTTTGAATACCAAGTTTGTTAAACTCAAAATATATACAATTGTTGTTTTGGTCAACTTTCCATTTGAGAAAGTTTGGATGGTTCAAATTTGTGATTTTTAAATTTTGACATCTACAACTAGTTTTCGGGACCCTAGATTGTCTCAAATTGAAAAGTTTTGAATACCGATTTGTTAAGCTCATCAATATATACAAATCCTTATATAGGCCATTTTTTCATTTGAGAAAGCTTGAACAAAATGTAGTTTTAAATTTTACAAGTGTGTGACATAGTTTTAGAAAGTATATATGAGATTCAAGAAGTTGTGACTAGTGTTTGATAAAAATTTCTCAAATGGGAAAATGC